>NC_138579.1:40266000-41466000 GCF_964289735.1 Phaethon aethereus | reverse complement strand
TATTCCAGTGGTGAGAAACTGATTCAGTGTGCATTGTGATTCCTCTTGCGCCTACGTCAGTGACCAACTGTTGAGTTTTGGCATGCGTTGCATTCCTGGGTGTGGTTGTAGGACAATCCAAGATAGCCTGGGTTATCTTGGCTTTGTTACAGCAGCCCGTCACAGCTTAGAGGTTCATGTTAGAGGTTATGAAAAGCATTTCATTCCAGACTGTGAAGTTACTTTGTCACCTTCATCTTTAGTTCTTTTTTTTGTAGGACTTGAGAGAGAAGTTTCATGAGTAGTAAGAAAGGCCTGGTGTAGTTCACAAACTCAACACATTTTTTAAATATAGTGAGTCATGGGAATAAAAATTTTTGTAGTTGCGGTTGCTTTTCAGTTTAGAATGCTGGGTGCCCTGAATTTCATCCTGTTCTTTCTGCTATAGATTCAGGGTTAAGGAGATTGTATCTTTTAACACTAGTGAGTCTGCTTCCAGCCAGCATGACTGTAATGTTTAATCTTGAGAAGCTCCTAAAATGCAAGATGACTGACCAAGACAAGACTCAGCCATGAGTTAAGGTTACACACAGAAGGACTAAGTACAGGAAAGGAAATGAGGACTGAGCATGGAACATGAAAACCCACAGTAGCTGTCAGACATGATGCATGGACTGCAGCCCTTCTTGTGACAAGGGACTCCCAACAGGCAACATGAGTATGAGTGTACTGGAGACTGTTGTCACCTAATAGTGTTGGCATCACTCAAGACTTGGAAAGGCTAAGAAAATTCTGTCTGTTTGTATAGTCAGACACTGTGTACTTTATAGAAATGTTTCTATATAATCCTTGTATAAACAGTACTGGAGGTCAACTTCCAGTGGATGTATCTCACAATAGAGAGAGGTGGAAAAGGAGAACCTGATTTCTACAAATGTAGCCTCTTTCTTTATAGAGTATTTTCTCGTAGACAGCGAGGGAACGATAAGAATATAAAACTCATTAAGAACTCTGAACTTCAAATACTTCAGCTCTCCTTAACAGGAAAGATTGAGTGACTAAACTATGCAGCCCTTGCAAATTCTCATGTTACTACTTTTGCAGCTTGATAAATTTCATTGAAGAAGCCTTATTTATGTAAAATATTGAGGGGAAATAACTGGAGAACATGTTATTGCATAGATGATTGATCTTTTTGGATAATATTTGTGAGTTTATCAACTTTGCCTAACCACTGGAAAAAATCAATTTGGCATAATGCTTAAGTATGCTTGGTGTGAAATTTGAGGAAAGGTGGTTTGTGGCTTGCAACAGTACTTTTTGAGGCATGTGATTCAAATGCCTGTAGACACTGGTATAATTTTACTGTCATGAGGCTAAATTGGCCAGAAAAACATCTGTAATAGTTACTTGTTTTTTTCACCTCCTAACTTAACACAAGTTCTGCGATGCCGCTCTAAGTAGGAATCCAGCTTCTCAAGTTTTAATGCTGCGAAAACTGTGTGATAAACTGCTTGTATTTAGAAGGGAAGGCTTTATATAAATGCTTTCAGCATCTCTATCTACAGTGGTAAGCTAGGCTGCTACAAATGTCAAAAGAAACCTCTTATCGAGAGATGAGGAAGTTCTTGTATGAGAACCCTTTCCTTTTCCAGAAAATAATGCTACTGGAGGAGACGACTGCTTTTGATAGTGGTAGCTGTTTGGTGCGATGTGTGCAGCTCCAGAAAGCTGCAGGTAAGATGCTGCTGTGTAGATGATCTCAGGAAGTGAAATTTGAGCTGGGAAGATACAGAACAAACCATAAGCAGAGTAGAAGGATGGCACTGTAATATAGATAAGTGGCACCTGATGGACAATCAGCCTTTGAAATGAAATCTGTCCTTTAAGAAGTAATGTGAGATATTTGCACCCAGCAAGTGCTAGAAAATGGACCTACGGAGACCCTATCCATTCTGATGTAGGCAGTCTTTGGTTTGTTAGTGCTTTTTTAATGTATGCTTGCAAGATACTAGTTGCCAGTTAACCAGGGGTGAAGATTGCTAAAGCTGCTGGAACAACGGTGCAGTCTGAGTGGACTTCCTAAGTTCTGCCATGTGCACTGATGTTTTCTGGCCAAGTGAAACATGTGGCTTTGGTAATCTGAAAGGGACATAAGGTGATGCTTGGTCCCCCAGGGGTTGTGGTCAAATCCACTCTTGTGGAGCTTGCCAGCAAGAAGGGATTATGCCAGCTTCTTAGGAGATCTGATTTTCCTAGAGTGGAATAAGCTGGCTTTCCATCTCAATTCAGTACCTATGTCACCAACTCCCTATTTGCATCCCCTGCTCATAAATTCCATTCTTGTGAATGTGTTAAATAAGGTGAAGTTTAATGTACATAGAGGAATTGTAGGATAATTGAGGAATGTAGAATTGGTTCCCTGTGAAGGAAGGTGGTGTTGTCTCCCACGTAATGTTAATGACATTCTAAATGATAGTATCAATATTATCAATGTCCTATACGCTGCCTATTGTGTAAGGGACAACACATTCTGTAAGGAATAGACTTTTTTTTTAAATTGGTTTCTGGACTTAGGAAAGGAAGGCAGAGGGTACTGTTAAGAATGGTGATCTATAAATTGAGTAGCTATGCTGCAGTCACCTGCCAGAGTAACTGAGTTTATTCAAGGTGCTGCTCAGATCAGTGGACCCTGTGACTAATCATTGGTGAAGATAACACAATTGTGACTTTTATGGTTGTGTAAATCTGGCAGCACAATATCCAGTATCCTTTGCACTGAGTCCCTATCATGCCTGCTCTGCTGCTAAGTGCCAGCTGTTACATTGCAGGCATTTTTAGACTGCTTTCCTCTTCATCCTGTCTTCTGCTTCCAAGCTCAGTTGCCACCCCAGGAAGCAGCTGTCTTTTCTGAAAGTATGGTGATGTGTTGCCATCTTGATATGGCAAGCAAGGTGCAATGTTTCATCTACCAGCCTGGGCAGCAGCAGCATGATTTCCTGCTTGCTCAGTCTGTAGAGCTCATACCGTTTCTATGTCAAACCCATTCATAACAGGAGTGAAATTTGTTGCTTGCCGCTGCGGTCATCCATCGGCAGGTGATGCACAATATGGCAGTGGTAGAATCCGAACATGTTACTCAGAGGAAACTCCTGCGAGTGATGACTTTGTCATCAGAATCATTCTCATGATCAAATGATCAGAATCATTTGTCACCAAAGCCATTCAGATGACTTTGATCTGTCGCTTGCTCTGTGCTGTGTCTGGTTTTCAGGAGTGATGGGTAGCAGTGTGCTGTGCTGCAGACGTGGAAAGGCTGCCCATGGGTGCAGGATTTCAGGATCGTCATGTGATATTCCTGTCTGTGCTGAGCTTGAAGCTTCGTTGATTGCTCTGATGAATGTGAGGCCCAATGAGAATGAAGACAATTTTCCTGGTTGTTTCCTGTTTGACTTATTCCTTTGCCGAGCAGTTTAAAGTTGGGAAGATGACAGCTAGTGTATGATTCAAGAGGCTCCTGCAGCCATGTGGTTTTCCAGCATGTTACTTCTGGGCAATGCACTTTTTGGCACTCTTTCTGCCACCAAACTCCGTGTGTCGCAGAAGATCGGTGTAGCTGCTTTACTGTAGTGAACAACAGCTGATGTAGAAAGGTGAGAGACATCTGTAGACTTCACAGTTCCACCCTGGCCGAGGTTATTCCGTCAGACTGGTGCTCTTGTGGGGGCTGTTGGCACAGTGGAGCTGCTGGATTGCCACTGTTATCAGCAGCCCTGCCTATACTCTGGGCATGGACTCATGGGCAACCTGATCTCCTTCTGGGAGAACATGACCTGCTACGTGGCCGTGGGATACATTTAACCATCTGAAAGAGATAGAAGCATGATCCCATGTACGATAAACGGGATCTTATTTTGCTTAAGATCATGGCAGGAGTGAGGGAGGTAATTTCTATACCAGTGACATAACTAATGTGAGGAGAGCTTTAGGGATCTGTATTCTCTGTACTTACCTCTTTAGTTCAGCATGATGTTAATATTGGACTTTCTTCTTGGATTTGAACAACAGTAACAAGAAGGCCAAGAGCTCAGTTTGTTTGAATAATGAACGTCTTTGTCTTTTTGTCCATGTCTTAGCTGGCAGCTTATTTTAAATAAAGTTAATAAGTGCTTGGTTGCAGTACAATATGCAATATTTCTGTAGCTCTTACCTGGCCCTAGCTGACAAAATCTGCATTACTGATGGCTTGAGATATTTCTGAATTCAGCAGATATTGCTTGTAATTATCCTTTTATTTGAAGCTTGTGCTGAAATAGAAGGAACTTTTTCATGCTCTTCTGCTATTTTCCTTAGAATTGACCATTTATTTGCAGATCAGGTCTAAAATAAACACAGTTTAGAATCTCTGAGGTGGAAGAACTGTTCATGAGTAATTTTGTGAATGTGAGTATTCATGGGATTTCAGTATTCATGGAAGAAGATAGTCTTAGCTCCTTGTATAAATAAACTGGGATCCCAAAAGGCAGCACTAGCATTTTGATATCCATATGTTAGTCTTTTGAATGTATGATTGATCAACTGCTGTTGGTTAAACTGCATCTCACTAATAAGTGTTCTGTGTCTTGATGGACTAAGAGTATGGGAACACTTTTGATCTTAATTTCTAGATTCTACAGACAATTTCAGTGGAAGTTATTTATTGTTATGTGAAGGTGATTTTAAACTGTTGGTATTAGGATGCACATTGTAAGGAAAACAAACATGCAAAGGCTCGTTCTGGCTTTTAATGCCTGTTTGTTTGTAGCGCTTGTCTATATTGTAGCAGAAAGTCTGTGCTGATCTTGAAGGAGCTAATAAAACCTGTATGCTAACAGTTGGAATTAATATGGGGACGAGAAAGCTAACAGAAAAAAGTTGAATTAAGAACCCAATATTTTATGACAGGAAACTGATACAGTAAGGCTGAATCCATTATATTCTAAGCCAAAGACTTGGCTTGTGTGCTGAATTAATATAGATTTAATTTTGACTAGAAGCTGAAATGCTGATGTGAGTGCTTGCAGTGCAGTTAGTAGGTAAAGCAGTTTTACTAGTTTGGAACAGTCTGTCTCAAGTAATGAAATGAGTTGGGGTTTTTTTTCTTCTATACTGAAGGATGTTATAATGGACTTACTGGTTTAAATGTTGTCTACAGGCTGGAATTAAGATATTGTTGTGCTGGATAGACCACGTATTTTGGCTGGGTTGTTCAAGAGTTGAACATACTGCTTCCATTCTTGGTTAATGCTTTCTTTAAAAAAATTTTCATTATCATGGAGGAATTTTGTAATTACTGATTTGATACTAGGCAAAAAGGGTGGAAACCATCTATTTGGGTGTCTACTGAGTTATTTATTTAGAGAAATAAGTATACTTAAAGTAGGTCTGTATAACTGCACGCTTTTTTCTGTCCACTGAGTCTAATGCGAGTGTAAGTAACCACTTTGGATGTGGACTCCTGGATTTATAGACATCTGTGATGAGTTGACCCTGGCTGGACACCAGGTGTCCACCAAAGCTGCTCTATCAATCCCCTTATCAGCTGGACAGGGGAGAAAACGTATAACGAAAAACTTGTGCGTCAAGATAAGGATAGGGAGAGATCGTTCAGCAATTACTGTTACAGGCAATAAAGACTAGACTTGGGGAAATTAATTTAATTTAGTGCCAATCAAATCAGACTAGGGCAATGAGAACTAAAACCAAATCTCAAAATACCTTCCCCCCACCCCTCCCTTCTTCCCCAGGCTCAACTTCACTCCTGATTTGCTCTACCTCCCCCATCTCAGCAGCGCAAGGGATGGGGAACGGGGGTTGTGGTCAGTTCATCACACACTGTCTCTGCCACTCACTCCTCAGGGGGAGGACTCCTCACGCTCTTACTCTGCTTCAATGTGGGTTCCCTCTCACGGGAGACAGTCCTCCACGAACTTTTCTAACATGAGAGTCCTTCCCACGGGCTGCAGTTCTTCACGAACTGCTCCAGCCTGGGTCCCTTCAGGGGTGCTGTCCTTCAGGAACAGATTGCCCCAGCCTAGGTCCCCCACGAGGTCACGAGTCCTGCCAGCAAACCTGTTCCAGCCTGGGCTCCTCTCTGCACGAGTTCTGCCAGGACCCTGGTCTAGTGTGGTTTTCCCACAGGGTTACAGCCCCCTTTGGGCATCCACCTGCTCTGGCATGGGATCCTGCATGGGCTGCAGGTGGATCTCTGCTCCACTGTGGACCAACATGGGCTGCAGGGGGACAGCCGGCCTTGCCAAGGTCTTTACCACAGCACCTGGAACACCTTCTCCCCCTCCTTCTTCACTGACCTTGGTGTCTGCAGAGTTGTTTCTCTTGCATATTCTCACTCTTCCCTCCAGCTGCAATTGCTTTGCCTTTTTTCCCCCCTTCCCAACTACATTATCCCAGAGGTGCTACCACCATCGCTGATTGGGTCAGCCTTGGCCAGCGGTGGGTCCGTCTTGGAGCTGGCTGGCATTGGGCTCTATTGGACATAGGGGAAGCCTCTAGCAGCTACTCACCGAAGCCCCCCCACTACCAAAACCTTGCCACACAAACCCAGTATAACATCTCAAGTTGTATGTGGTAATTCTCACTGAGCATGTAATTGTGGGTTCTTAGTATATTATTGCTGATCAGCAGTAATGTGTTACTAATTTTAGTGATCATAATGAAACCTGGTAACTTCTGTGAAAGAAGAATCTGAGAGATTTCAAAAAATAGTGCCTGTGAGATTTTGTAGCAATAACAGTTAAATTCCTATCTACTGCCTCCATAAAGAAAAACATTATTATCCTTTATAAGAAAAAGGCTTTAAATGCCAAGCGATAGGAAGAGGGAGTAGGGAGGGAAGTATGCATCTGTTTATAAGATGCGATCTGAAAGACTTGACTTGGAGTTCTTCCAAAAAAACCTAAAGCTTCAATGCAGTCTGATTGATTTGTCTTTTTATCCCTTAATTTTTTTTGGACCAGAAAAATCCCCCACCCAAAATCCTCCCCAATTCCATTGAGATTCCTCTCCCTCCTCTTCTTCCCCCTCTTCCCGCCCCCACAACCCCCAACTGATAATAGGCAGATATTGAATTTAGTAAGACAAAAGGTTTTGGCATAGGGCTGAGAAGTTTCAGATCTGTTGCCATGAACAATGGAAAATCCAGTGTTGACTGGAGCTGTGGCAAGTTGCTATAATGGTGTAATAATTTCAGATTGTGGGGTTGCTCTTTAAAAGAAGCACTAGAAATAATCTAAAAATCCATTGACTTTTGACGTACAGAGACGAAAAGACATAAATTTTCAGATTAAAACTTTTTTAACCCATATTAGACTTGACTTTAGAATATCTCTGGTTTTTTTCAGCCCATAGGTTCATATTTTATTGTATAACCATGGAGGCAAGGTTATAGCTTCAAGAGAGTGTTTTTGAGAGAGGGATTTAAGAAAAGTACTATTGTAGAACCTGAGGAAAAAAACATAAGTCAGTCATGAAGTCAACATATTCTTGCTACTGTCATATGAACATTATGTTCTGGTAATTGATCCTATTACACTTGGGGTTGGTGAATTTTTTTGCCACCCATTACATAGATCAGGATTTTATGAAGTTAAATACTTGAAAAACATATCATCTCTTTAGTTATGTTGCTATATCTGATTTTCAAATCACTGAGTAAGCATGCCACTGAAGTTGTGCTTGGAACTTCTTAAGGCTTCGCAGTAAGCAGACGTGGGGAATGTTAGGCACAAAATGAGGTTTTACATGCTGTGTAATCATAAGAAATATTAGCTATGTATATACAAAATTGTACCAGAAAGCTGGAATTGTGTTAGAGTACCCTGTTTAGACACCTCTCATAGCGACTGTGGTGATAGATTCCGTAAACATCTTGTGAGCTCTTCTGTGAGTGAGGAAACATGTGGCTTATATTAGGCTCTAGAGAGGATGCAGAATATTTTAAAGGTATTTAACTGGTGGGGGAATTCAGAAAACATTACATCCTTTGTGCTTAGAAGAATTTATAGTTTGTATCTGACTTAGTTAAGCTACCTTCTGATTTGATTACATTTATGTAAAGCAAACAGATTTGGGAAATAATCCTGTTAGTGGCTGGTAATGTTTTGCTAAGAGCTATTATGAGAAAAGAGTTATGGAACAACTCAAAATTTGCACTGGACAGGTGTACAAATGTTAACAACCATTCCTAATATAATGAATAGGAATATTGCTGTGAAGAAGAATTTATGTTCTTACAAGTCTTCTTGTATGTTCTTCTCTCTAAATCGGAGATTTAGATCCAATGTCGGATCTAATTGCTACCGATGTTGTCTATCTGGACTTCTCTAAGGCCTGTGACACCGTCCCTCACAACATCCTTCTCTCTAAATTGGAGAGATATGGATTTGATGGGTGGACTGTTCAATAGATAAGGAATTGGTTGGATGGTCACAGCCAGAGGGTAGTGGTCAATGAGTAGAGCGAGTTCAATGTCCAGATGGAGATCAGTGACGAGTGGTATCCCTCAGGGGTCCGTCTTGGGACCAGTACTCTTTAATATCTTCATCAACGCCACAGGCAGTGGGATTGAGTGCACCCTCAGCAAGTTTGCAGATGACACCAAGCTCAGTGGTGCGGTTGACCTGCCCTGAGGGATGGGATGGCATCCGAAGGGACCTGGGCAACCTTGAGGAATGGGCCTGTGTAAACCTCATGAAGTTCAATAAGGCCAAGTGCAGGGTCCTGCACCTGGGTCAGGGCAACCCCCAGTATCGATACAGGCTGGGGGATGAAGGGATTGAGAGCAGCCCTGCCGAGAAGGACTTGGGCATATTGGTGGTTGAAAAGCTGGACATGATCTGGCGATGTGCGCTCACAGCCCAGAACGCCAGCTGTATCCTGGGCTGCATCCAAAGAAGCATGGCCAGCAGGTTGAGGGAGGTGATTCTGCCCCTCTAGTCCGCTCTGGTGGGACCCCACCTGGAGTCCTGCGTCCAGCTCTGGAGCCCTCAGCACAGGAAAGACATGGACCTGTTGGAGCGGGTCCAGAGGAGGGCCACAAAAATGATCAGAGGGATGGAGCACCTCTCCTAGGAGGACAGGCTGAGAGTGTTGGGGTTGTTCAGCCTGGAGAAGAGAAGGCTCCAGGGAGACCTTATTGCAGCCTTCCAGTACTTAAGGGGGGCTTCTAAGAAAGATGGGGACAGACTTTTTATTGGGGCCTGTTGCGATAGGACAAGGGTCATGGTTTTATAGTAAAAGAGGGTGGATTATGACTAGATCTAAGGAAGGTTGCTCAGAGAGGTGGTAGATGCCCCATCCCTGGAAACATTGCGGATCAGGTTGGACGAGGCTCTGAGCAACCTGGTCTAGTGGAAGATGTCCCTGCTTATTGCAGGGGCGTTGGACTAGATGACCTTTAAACATTCCTTCTAACCCAAATTGTTCAATGATTCTATGAAGGAAGCCACAGTTGCTATGCTGAACACCAGAGCGAGTTCCAAGAAGGTTCTGCCCATCTTTTATGTGAAAGTGATCTTTTTTGTGTTGCTAGGCTTACTGAGGCATGATCAAATGATTTTCCAATATTCTGACAGCCAGCAAAAGTTACGGTATATTTTATTTTGGCTCATTTTTTATCATCAAAACCTGCCAGTTTCACAAAGCCTTCACAATTTCACTGTGTGAGTTATAAATTAATATTAAAAATGCTTTTTGTGACACCCTCCTCTTTGCATTGGCTGTGGTCAAAAGCATGGCAGATCTAGTGTGAACAAGCTGAAGAAAATGCACAGATTAAAGGACCTTAATTATATTTATCTAACTGTTGGAGGATGGGAGCAAGTAAAGTGTTTTGAACTGCTGCGTAACAGCTGCCAAGCAGTGACTGACTGAAGTGCTTGGGCCTACTGCAGTAATGGTATAACAAGGAGTCATCTGTCATCTTGTGAATGTATGAGCTAATTTTTCCTCACCCATACTTCATGGCAGTTTAGGCTAACTTTCATTTTCTAATTGAGATTGACTAGCGCACACATGGCTTGTTGCCCCAGTAATTCAAATTTTGTGAGCTTGCCGGAATATACGAATTCACATGCTGGTTTTCATTTAAATGTCTTGAGCTATAGAAATTTCTGCTTCTGTGGGCTTGGGAAAGGGAGATCCTTACCACTTGTAGTGAGCCAGCTGGTGTAACTGGGTGCTAACAACTCTGCTGTGCTGTAACATGGGGGTTTGGCCAGCTGACTTGGTGTGAAGGGAGACCAACTTGTGAATTATGCTCGTTCGCAACAAGGGCTCTGTAGCACAGTAATTCTCTCTGATACAATTGGTGTTGGATCCCGGGGAAGAGTATAAGGTTAAGGCAGACATGAAATAGACTTTCACAGCTGGTCAGATTGGACTGGGTGGTTTCCTGAATGGGAGGCTGCACGTCTACTGTAGTTTCTAATACCCTTTGGAAATTTTCATCAAATAATTAAACTTTTTTTTTATCCTTTTATATTTTTGGTTTGCAAAATATCCTGAGGCAAGGAATTGTGCAAGTTGATTGCATATCATACGATAAATACTATTCTATTTTGAAACCTGGACTGCTAGAGAATTCCATCGTTTCTCCCCTATTTCTGCAATGTAAGAATTGGAAAATCATTTCCTGTTAATTTTCTGACACTTGTGATTCTATAATTTTTGTAGGTCTCCCCACCAGCAAATTGCTTTTCTGAGGTAAAGACCTTTAATGTATCTAATCTGTCCTTGAACAGAAGCTGTGATGCAGTCCTAATTACCCTTGTTACTCTTCTGCACCTTTGTGTTTCATTTCAGAAAGGGTACGTTAACTACGAGAACTACATGGTATTGAAGCTGAGCACAGTCCGGTCTTATGTTGCAGCATCTTACTGGTTTTGCTCTGCTGCTTTCATAATAATACTTAATACTGTTTGCTTATTCAACAGTTACATTTTTAGAGGACTAAACAGCTGACTTATCATCTTTCCTAAACAATAGTAATAGCTGAATTCATATTCATCATTATTTATAGTTAGGGTCATTCTCTTACCCTTTTTCCATCTGCTTTTCTCTGCTGGTTTTATCATAGAATAATTTCATCTTGTGAGATCCTCTTGTAGCTCTAAAATCAGTTTTATCTACTCCAGAACATTTTGCATCAGCTGTAAATGGTCACTCCACTATTTGCTTTTGAGAGCATGTATGAATAAAACAAAAAAATCACTGTTTCCAGCAGAGAACCCTGTGTAACTCCCCATTCTGCATCTGAGCATGCTATTATTCTTGTGGATTTACCTAGTGTGATTTACCTAGTTTCCCTATACCTGAATCCTACTTGCAGACAGAATTGGCAGCACTACTATCCCTGCTGAAGAATTCTCATAAAGCTGATACAAATTTATAGTTGTGGTTCCAAATGCTTCTGGACCATGGGCCATGCGGACTGGTGGACTGGACTTTTAAGGCTGTGGTGTGCTGGTGCAGGGCACTGTTGCTGGATCAGTTGTCCAACATGCTGTGGCTTTCACTTTTGTGTTGAGCATGACCATCGTATATGAAATGCTGCATAAATCTTCAGTATGAATATGTTTTTTTAAATCTTGCTGAAATGAATGCTCCAAGTAATCTGGTTTAGAGTGCATGTTGGCTCCTGAAACATGTGCTCAGGATCTGTAGCTTGTCTGCTGTTTCTGCTCTCCCTTCAGTTCTAGAACCAAAAATGCAGTGTATGTTCATATGTTTCTGAACTCCCAGTTAAGTAGGTAATGATCAGGTCAGTAGCACAAAGGTATGATTGATTGATTTATATTTTACCTTTTCTACTTCTAAGCAATAGATGTTTGCCATACTGGATACAATTCCTCGTATATTCACATACAGAATCGTTAAGGTTGGAAAAGACCTCCAAGATCATCAAGTCCAACCATCAACCCGACACCACCATGCCCACTAAACCATGTCCTGAAGTGCCACGTCTACACGTTTTTTGAACGCCTCCAGTGATGGTGACTCCACCACCTCCCTGGGCAGCCTGTTCCAATGCTTGCCCACTCTCTCTGTAACGAAGTTTTTTCTAATAGCTAGTCTAAACCCTGGCGCAACTTGAGGCCAGTTCCTCTCGTCCTATCACTAGTTACTTGGCAGAAGAGACCAACACCACGTCGCCACAACCCCCTTTCAGGTAGTTGTAGAGAGCAATAAGGTCTCCCCTCAGCCTCCTCTTCTCCAGGCTAAACAACCCCAGTTCCCTCAGCCGCTCCTCATAAGACTTGTGCTCTAGACCCTTCACCTGATTATTTGGTTATAAGACACTCACAGGTCCTACTGAAGTAACTCCAGTGTAAAAACCTTAGATCTGTGACTGAATTAAAAAAAAAAAAAAGCTTATTTTACTTGTAAAAGTTATTTTCTTTTAATTTAAAAAATGCGTTTATCTTCGTGAGATTTGACACATTTAACTTCAAGCCTTGGTTCTTGGATTTGGGTGATGTCTGGGTTTCGGCTGGGATAGAGTTAATTTTCTTCCTAATAGCTGGTATAGCACTGTCTTTTGGATTTCATATGAGAATAATGTTGATAACACACTGATGTTTTTAGTTGTGGCTAAGTAGTTGTAGTGCTTATGCTAAGTCAAAGACTTTTCAGGTTCCCATGTTCTGCCAGTGGGGAGATGTACAAGAAGCTGGGAGAGGACACAGCCAGGACAGCTGACCCAGGCTGGCCAAAGGGATATTCCCTGCTATATAATGTTGTGCTCAGTATAGAAAGCTGGAGTTTGGGCAGGGGGTGGCAGTTGCTGCTGAAGGACGGGCTATCTGTCACCGGGTGGTAAGCAATTGTTGCATTGAACATCACTTTATTATTATTATTATTATTATTATTGCTACTACTACTACCTACTACTACTACTTTCTTTGTAGTCCTATTAAACTGTTTTTATCTCAACCTGCGAGGGTTTTTTTTCCCCTGATTCTCTCCCCCATCCTACCTGGGGAGGAGGGCTGAATGGCTGCTTAGTTGCTGGCTGGGGCTAAACCACGACAGGTAATTAAAGGAAATCTTTTTCTACTGTTTCATCCCTTTCCGTACTTTCTTTAATATCTAATTTGTTTTCTAAATTCAACATGTATTTGTAAAGATACCTTTTAAACATGAGATCTTCTGTGTTTAGATTTGAAGACTGTTTAGTCATCTGAGATTTAGCTGCCCTAAATGTAAATGATTCACTTGGAAATGGTGTGACTTGGTTAGTTAAAATTCTTCACATGTGTGCAGATGAGCTGCAAAGCAGAATTGCCTGAACTGCTTTCCACAAGGCACAGCTAGTGTTTCTTTAGAAAACTTTTGCTTATTTTCAGTTGTTATAATATATAACTCAATTTGCTTTGTATCACACCGAGTGTTTAGGAGACCTGCTTTTCACCAGTGGTTGACAGTCATTGCAGGGTATTTTTAGACTGAGCCTATAAAACAAGGCAATTACTGCCTTATATCTCTGCTCTTAAACATTTTAGCTTATTGGATAGGACCATACGGTTTGCAGTCAGCAGTTGCTGTAGAGTCTGATGAATTGGGACACTTGCTTTAGGATAGTTATTGATGAAGAAAAGGAGGCTGCTTTCTTTTATTTGCTGAACTTCACAGGATTGGGAGAGGCAAGTGATTTCTCTTATGAGTGTTAGAAAGAGTGTTGCATATCTTTAGGAATAAATTCTGCTTTGCAATGATCAAACTTGTATTTTTCTAACTGTTTAAGACTGAGTGTGGTTGTTGTGATGGTACTTCCGTTATGATGGTACTTCCGTTACATACTGTTGTAGAATACTGAATACTGTAATTAATTGCTGCAGTCTGGGGATGAGAATTTGTTTCAAGAGTTTGGTGTATTTTACAAAATTCTAAACTTTAGGATTACCAGGGCTTCTGGTAGCTGAATGTTTTAGCCACACAATTTTTAACAGTGTCTTGGATTTGTGTAGGGTTTGTAGGGTTTGTGATTTCATTTCCTGATATTTCATAGGCTATCTGCAATTTTTGTTTAACTCTGGTTTTTGCCAGTAAGATGTTGCTGTCAACATTTCCCCCTGCCCCCCCACTTCTTCCACCCTCATCTGTGGTGCAAATAGCATTGCCAAGTGCTCTGGAAACCGCTGTGGAGTGCTCACATGATCAGCTACCTTAGCTCAGGTATGAGACAGCAAGAAATCTGATGGATTTGAGAGGATGGCTAGTACCTCACATCATATGATGACAGTATATCACAATTTCTAAGAACACTGTCAGAGAAACTTCTGTTATTGTCACCAGTCTGACCTCTCTGGTCTTATACAAAGAGTTTAAGGTTGCTGTTTCTGCTGTATTGTCAAAGTATGATCTAAATATTGCTTTCACTGCTAGAAGGTAAGTTTTCTATGGCTGATATGCTTGTTTCAGTAGTCTTTTTATTATGTATCCAACACTTTATTTTTCTACAGCAAGGAAAATCCCCTTAATTTGAATGCTAAATAATAACAACAACAACAAAATGTATTTACTGGCTCAACAAATGAACTCATGCTTCATCTTTACATTTATTTTGATATCTTAGAAGGCTTACTTGTAGTATTGTATTATTAGATCTTAATTGGGTAATGAAAGGGTAAATGGATTGGAAAGACATGTGGTGAATAATGTGGTTAGTCTACTGTATTGTGTAAGCAGGACTGTTAACGTTATAGTGAGAATGCTGATGTGGTTACATGCCTTCGTTTGCTTCAGTGTGACAGTGCTGGATTTAATTAGATTTTATGGGATCTAAACTTACAAAAAGGCTCAAAGTTCTGTATTCAAAATCCTGACACGTGGGGTGACCTTTTCTTCCTTAGAAGATAAGGGTACTCTGTGTTCTTGTGCTGGTGAATAATTGCAGAGAAGCTGTTGCAGGGCAATTTCAGCAAGTTTTGGCTAACCTTTACAGTAAGCTTGGAGAGACAGGGCATTACATGTTTTTGTACTGTGCAAGTGGGAGAGGAGGGGAGGCAGTTTGTTTAGCAGCAGTGTTTAATAAGGATTTTTCAGAGAAGTAAAACTCCATACTGGCAGCTTCATAATAGACAGGGACAGATGATTTACCTTGGCAGCAAGCAACTTGCTTTCCTAGCTTGCCTCTTTCTTATAGATGAAGTGTTCTTACCTTGTCCTCTTAAATGTAGAGATTCAAACTGCGCATTAGAAAGCAAAGTAGATCTAAATGTTTTGAACCACTTCTTTATATTAGCGCTTGTACTGTAGGTAAGCCTGCCAAAATCAAATCTGGTCCGAAGAAAACTGCTTGAAACAAGCATATTTCCTCGCTGTTGTCCTAGTATCCTAGTTATAGGCAAGATTTGCAATAAAGTTGAAGTGTCAGCAGTGAACTGAGTTTATAGGAGAAAGCAATGTGGAATACTCTTCTGAAATATGGAAGTGTGATCTGTTTGCATTTCCTGGTGCAGACCCTTGTGGATTTTGTAATAAAATTCAAGTTTTGATAATGCTAAGATGATAGCTGTTAGACATGAGTCTTTGGACAGGTGTGACCAGGTTGTACTTGCACAAGAACTCAAAGCCATGGAGTTTTCTGAAGATACATATCTTCACAGCCGTGTTGAGGAATGTTTCTGGAGTGTTTTCCTAGTAAGTAGGTTAGGCAAACATGCTTTTTTCAATGAGATTAAGATAATTTGCATGTCCTCTTAGGTCTGAAGTATCTTTGGCAGGAAAAAACGCATCCTTATTCAGAAAGCTTTGATGTCAAGAAGTGCGTGGTATTTCTTAGGCAAAAAACATATTTGAGATGGATGGACCTGTTGCTCTGGGTTTGGGGCTCTGTTTGGCTTGGTCCTTTTTTGATTAGCAATATTAGGTGCACTCCACTGGGAAAGAGCATGTAGGAGCTGGTAGTTGTGCAGCTGCTCCTACCTCACCTGTGTGTGGTCATCAGGCAATAGAGGTATGAATGAAACTTTTAATTACTAAGTCTGATTGTAACATTTTAATTGAATTAGCTTTATGTGGAGACTTGTAAATTTTAGAATGACCCCTATAACACGTTCTTAAAGCTAGATTTCCCTGCTGTTTGAAATGCATACTTCTGGGAACATCATTTATGTGTCAATTTGGTCGTCTCCTGATGGTTCAGCCTGGCAGGAGTTCTGGTGGTACAAAGCAGGAAGATGGCACCCAGGTGGGTGTGTGGGAGGTGTGTGTGTGCTGTCCCGTGCCCTGGCTGCTCTGTTACTTGTTGCAGCCGGCAGAGACCTTTGGCCTTCTTTGACCCATGACTGACTTTTTTTCTAAATTGGTAAAGTAAATAGGAAACAGTATTAAATCCTGAGAGAAACCAGAAAATAATCCCAAACCCTCTGAATGCTTTTAGAAAACTGGCTTAACTGAAGACTTAAAAGCAGTTTTTATCCCTTTCCATTGCAAACAAAAGATACCACATAACTCAATGCAGATTAAATTATCTTTGTGAAGGCTAGAGTTCAGAAGAAAGATAAAAATGGGTGTTCCTCGGTGTTGAAACTGCAGGTGGTTGCTTAGAATTGTGAAATTTGTAGTACCCCTAGCCTAAAATCTAACCACTTAAACTTTTGAATGCAATTCAGGTGCCAATACTGTCCTGCCCTGCAGAATCTGTAGTTTGGATCACCTTGTAGCAGCAACTGCTATGCAAGAAACATTTATGCAAAATGTAAATGAATTGCTTATCTCGAGGTATGGGTACATATGTGAACTCCTGCAGGGCAAGCTAAGCTCCAAATTTGCACCGTCATCAGTTCCCACCTGATCTAACTTCAGTTAATGTGAAAGCTTTCCCCGTCTCTCACTGGAAGATAAATTGCTGGCTTGTGCTCACTGAAGGGTAAAAGTGAACACATTCTTACAGCAGAGCAGCTAATAAGACAGGAATTAACATGCTAGTTTATCTTGCAGTAATTTGTTCTGCAGACGTAACCTGATGATGCACAAGGCAATGAAGCCAAGAGTGCTTCTAAGGTGGACTTTTCTCCGTGACAACATTGTTTCTGTCTCTGCTGCCCTGAGTTGTCAGTGAACTGGTACCGGTTAAAATGATACCTTTTCATGTGATCAGAAGAGTAACAGTGCCAAAGCTCTCCTTAAATTGGCTTTGGAGCCGTGTTTTCAAAATATATCAATTTGCATAAAAATAAACAGCAACATAAATTTATAAGCTCACTATGTGAATAACACTTGTCTTTTCCATATCTCTTGTAGATGCTTGTTTGGTGGTTTGCGAACTGGTCTAATGTTTAGTCTAATGTAATCTCCTGGATTGCAAAAGTGGTGCAGGTTTCCTTGTTTGGTTTTTGGTTTTTTGTTTCCAATGGGCGTGACCATTCTGATGTCGAGCTGTCTGCAGTTAGCCTTCTGCTAGAGATAACCTTGAAATGTAACAGAACTGAAAGTGGCTCTGTTTTCTCTTTTCTCCAGAAGATCTCAGCCCTTTCAGCCTTTGTTACCATTTTGTCTCTGATATAATGCTGCCTCTTGTGATTTAATTAGATTTTGATTTTCCTGTCTTGGCTTTTCACCACGTTTATCTTCAAATACTGTTTCTCTGTGATCCTCTCTCTGGGCCCAAGCTGGATTTGGGGTTGTAAAAGTGAAAAGGAAATAGTGTCTTTGGTGGTTTGGTTTGTTTCTTCTTGGGGCGTTTTAAAATGCTTTTAATTACAGGACAAAAATCAGTTGCTAAATATAGAAAAATCAGGGACAGATAACTTTCAGCCAACATAATTCCGAAACAGGATATAAAATGTTTTACAGTAGCAATGATGCTGTCAGTTTAGTAGAAAATACCCTGCTAGCTGGTTGCAGCCTAGGTTCGGGTGTCTCATGTCGGAGGCATGCTATGCTTGTATGGAAACGTGAAGTGCACTGCAAAGAATTCAAGTAGAAAATGTTCACTTGTGTTTCTCTAGAGTTCCTGTGCAGGGATTTTGAGATCCAGACAAAATTAGTAGAAATTTCAGCACGCACTTGCAGCAATTCCTGTGCTTCTCTCCTGAATCCTCAAATATGTAGCCTGTGTGAACTGTATTACTTAACGCTTTCCCATCGGATGGCAATTCTCGTTATATTGGGCTGACATGCCTGTTACCAGCAAATCAGGTGTTTACAGGGCAAACTATTTTGCAACCTACTTGAAACAGCCTGACATCTCAGAAAATCCAAGTGTGGCAGTTGGAGAAAGTTATCTGGTTGCCTGACCAGAAATTAATCATGCTATCTGTCAGCATTTCTATTAAATAGAATAAGCTATTTTTAAACCACTTGTTGCCAACATGACCTCAAAATTAGAACATGTAGGAAAATGGGTTTGGTTTTCAATGAAAAGGAAATACTTTCGGGCAAAATGCCACTTCAGCTTCTCATAGGAAGTGTAGTTGAGGAACTCTTGTTCTCATCCTCCCCTGTGGATTGAGATTCCTAGTTGGAATAAATCTCTGCTAAGGTACCAGTCTCCGGGGCAAATCAGTGCTTCCTGGGAGAAGTCCAAGGAAATGCTAACATAAGCAAATGTTATGATAAGGCAATTAGACTGTGATTTCACAAGTGGTACAGTGGCACCGTGCTGTTCTCAGCTCTTGTTTTGTTACTTACCAAAGCTTTTGAGATTCAGAGTTACCTTGAAAAGTTTTCCACAGGTTGTTTTTACACGCTTGTAGGTTTGAAATTTCTACAAAGCCTTTTTTAATTGGTCATACTCAGAATGCTGGCACATGAGCTTCACTGCATCTTTTAGTAGCAGTTGAAGAGCCTGTTGCCCCCTTTGGCAGAACTGAGTATCGATGCCTATTTCTGTCACCCGAGTGCAAGGGTGGGCAGCTGGGCGTTACGCTACGTGCTGACCGGATTCCTGAGCTTCGTACCGAAGCAGATGGAGCAGCAGTTTTGCTCATCGTGCTGTGGCACTGCTAGTCTTCAGTGGGGACAAGAGTGGGTGTCTGTCCTCGTGAGCTGAGATGGCATGTGTCGATTTGCTGCCGTACATGTCACCTGCCCGAGGTGACTGAATGCCCCCCCTGCCCTTGAAATTCTGGTTCCTTTGGACTCAGTGATGTATAGGCTCCTATGTCTGCAGTTTGTAAAGCAAAATAAGTAACTAATACTGCTCTAATCATCTCTAAGCTTTAATAGAGAATAGAAGCCTTTCACCTTCTCTTAAAAACTTCCAGAATTGCCCTGCACATTTAAAGATTTTTAAATGGCTTTTAGCTTGTAAAATAAAGAAACTGTGTTTGTAGAGGAGCTGCTTCAGCTTGTTCAGTGGTAAGAAATGTGCATATTTTTTATTTTGCACACATGTTCTAATCTCTAAATCCTACCAAGTAAATTCAAGAAAATATTTTATGTTGCTAGTTATGTCAGGCATTTTGCAGCTGTGAAGGGATGAGGCTAACACTGCTTTATAACTAGGTAATTGCGATTCAGAATCTTTGAGCAACTTCTTATCCCTACTCTTACGCTGTTAGAGCTCGTGTCTGTTCTAGGTACATGCTCCCTTCCAGGGACAGTCATCTAGCCTTTGCCATACATCTCAACCCTTCACTTAATTTTCAAGAGAGATTATTACTGCTTTCATTATTATTGCTTATTGCTTTCAAATGCTCATCAAGCAGCTTTGAGCGCAGGTGTTTGCTGCAAAAGTGGAGTTTGGTCTGGTTGTTTGCTAATGTAGAAATATTTCAGGAATTATCCCTTATGCTGAAAGAATGCCCACAATGCTACAAGACCAGGCAGTGTTGCATTCATTCACCACTGAACTCGTGCAGCATGCTTATTTGCACTTCAAGTGTTAACATCACCACACTTAAATTTCCCAGTTCTAGTGATATAGTGCTGCTATATGGGTATATCTTTAAATTATTACTTATTTTACAATATTGCTTTTAATAGATTATGGAAAGACAGAAGACTCTAGAGAAATGAGCCAATGCCATGCCTATAAGATACAGTGGGAACTGACTTGCCTGATGACTTACAGCATAAGGAGGAAAGTAACAGTTGCTGAAGGAGGGTCTGGGGAGTTGGTGACAAAACTCACACCTTTTTGTTACTTGGAATGGCTAAAGTGTGTCATGAGATATAAAACAACAATATTTTCAATTTGGCTGATCAGAATTAGTAGCGGTGGGCAGTGATTTTCTGTAATGCTTCTAATTTCTGACTTTTGTTCAGCTTTGAAATTGTTGCATTTTGAGTTTAAGCTTCTTAAATGTCAGATACCACAAACATGAATGTGTTGAATTTTCTCATCTATGTCAGATAGTTTTAACTGGAAAACACTAGTTCTTTTCAGGGTTTAAAATAGTGTTCAAACTGCTTTTAAAGCTGCTTTCATTCGAAGGCCACCTATTGACACCCATAAACATCTGTATCCTGTAGTTTAGTTAATCTAATGGGAAATAAGCGTATATAATCCAGTTAGATTTTGCTGCCTTGCATTCTGCAGCACCTTTTTTTCTATCAAAATGAGACATCATGGTTGTAAGAAGGCTTCTTAGTTAGGAAAGAAGAGCAATATCTCAAGAAGCCTTTCAGCATGTTTTATATATTCCCCACATTGTATCCCTTATGATTTTACTTCAGCAGCTGAATATGGAGTTGTCTTATTAATAGTACTTCCTCTAATGTCTTCTCAGCTAATTGTAGTTTGAATCCAGTAAAGGTGAGCATGCCTAAAGTATAGATTGGTTTGTATATAGCAACTGATACATAGAAGAATAGTGTATAAAAAGCATCTAATTCTAGGCTTTGGAAGAACTGTCTTTACCCGTTGAAGAGGTAAGGCTATCTAATTGTTTAGAGATTTACCCAGAACATGGAAGTCAATTCAGTGCATTTCTCATTTAAACTTAAGAACTTTTACCTGTAGACCATGCAAGGACTGGACTGTGCCCCCAGTAAAAACACGAGCCTATGAACAGCACAAGTATCAAATTTTAGGAGCAGTCTTGGGGCTCTGAATCCTTGCCTTGTATGGGTACCTTGGAAGCTTGTGCTACTGGTGTCCTGCTAGGTTGCTCTAGGTAGGTGTTTAAATTCGGGGAGGCAGGCTTTCAGAGCTTCTTTGTCAGCTATTTTAGGTAACCTCATGCTCAGAGTAATCGTTATTCCTAGGTCTAATGTTTCAGTTGCTGTGGAAAGATATTAAACAAGTAATGTAGATTTGTGTTTTCTACTTGGAAGTGAACATCTATCTTTCTCTGAATCTGTGTCCAGAATATTTTCCTTTCATAGGTACCTCCGTTCATATTTGCAGAAGCTCAGATTTTTCACAGGGACATTTATCATGATAGTAGTTGACCCAGAGTGGCTAAATGTGTGTTTTGGTGCCTATTGGCAGTATTCTTTTTTTCTTCTTCTAGGACGTGAAAATCTGAGAAATGAACAAACTACGGCAAAGCTTTAGGAGAAAGAAAGATGTCTATGTCCCAGAGGCCAGTAGGCCTCATCAGTGGCAGACTGATGAAGAAGGCGTTCGTACTGGCAAGTGTAGCTTTCCCGTTAAGGTAAGAGTTTCTGCCTTTCTTTTGGGTAAGAGTACCTCCATGAGGTACTCTTGCCATGAATTATTATTTGGATTTTTTTTGGCGAGCATAAGCCAGTGGCATGCTTCATTACACACTGACCTATTTTACAGTCAGCTCTCATTGCAAAGTATGTGGCTTTTTTTTAAAGCCAGATGACTCATGCAACAAACGCCTTGGAAAATCACTGTCTGAGATATTTCAACTAGATAATAATGTAGGATAAATCATGTAGCTAGACAGAGGAGTAACATAATATTTGTCTTCATTTTTCTGGAAGAGCAGAAATTGTAGACCTCTTGGATTGCATGGAAAGGTACTAATTTTTCTCTGTTAAAAGTGGAGTTATGGTTACAGTTTTACTTGTAAGATAAGCAGTGGGTTGTGCTTGGAAAGGAATCCTTCCTCCCTTTTGATAATTGAAAACATTGCAAAGTAACACCTGGGTTTCCTTCCGATGCTTGAGGTTGTAAGCACTTGCTAACTTCTAAGAGTGTCTTTGGTGCTATGATTTTGTGTGTGTGTGTATGTTACAGACTATTAATGCATGTGAAACTGAAATTACCTTTTTGAATTCTGAGAACTCATTCCAGATTATATAAGTATTATAAATAGGTACTTTCTTGTGTCACTATTTCTCCTTCCCATTTACTTAAGAAACAACGTTATTTTAATACTTTAGAAGAGTATTTGATGTTAATACTTAAGAAATATAATAATAAAAATAAATATCAAACTTAAGGTGTCTTGTTGCATATGCTGCCCTTGTAATCAAAAACTTGCTTCCTCAAAGCACACTAATACTAACACACTCTACAGATTGTAAGCAGATGACACTTATGGAAAGCTAATGGATTAAATATCTATGCAAAAGGAAAAATTTGTTCTGACACCTAAGGACCTTTTATTAGTTTTTATCTGTATTACACTTAAAGTGATTCTGTCTGATAGTTAAACAGGTGATGTTGCTAGGTGGAACTCTTGAAGCTGGCAGTTAGATATTTTTGTAAAGCTGTGGGTATGTGCAGATATACAATAAATTTGAGAGAACTTCCTTGCTAAGTTCATGCCCTACTTCACCCTACTATAGTTGTTTATGTGTGCTTTTACATATACTCAAGTGTATATAATGTTCTAGTTTGTTATGGTTGCTTGCTTGTTTGTTTTGTGTTCGTGTTCTGTTAGAAGAAAGGAACTGTAATCCAGTACTAATCAGAGATGGTGGTTTGCCAGAGCTTTGAAAGTGAGTAACTGCTTTGTGGAAGCTCAGACTTAGATTAAGGTTTAACACTGTCTAGGAGAGAAGAGGGCTGTTAGCTTGAGTCTTGTTATTTTTTAATAATTTAGCCATTACACAGGTTGAAAAGCAAAATGCTCAATTTCTAGACATTTAGTTTTACTCAAAACTTTTTCAATCCTTTACTAAACACAAAGGGTGTGAATCACTTCTTGCTGTTTAAAGACTGACTTTTATTTAACTCTCAGTCAGGACTTGCACTTATAATGACAAATGCTTCCTGTGTTTAAATGAAGCATTCATCTATTCCGGGCACATGTACCCAAAGTCAAAAAAGGTTTTGGGCTATTCTGTGCTGAAGAGGCATAGAAATGGATGAGTCTTTGCATCCTGTCATCATGATGGGAATTATTTACCCTTATTTGCCTGCTTTATATTGGAATTCACTGAATTAATTTAACTTGCTCTTTGGAAAAAATACTCTGAAGTAAACTCATCTTTACATATGTTTCTTGATTTGGTCAGAATGGTAGACTGTTAATATTTGAAGAATTTGCAATTAGATGAAAACTTAAAATCAGAACCATTTGACATTGAGAGGCATTTTAGCTTATTTGATTAGAAATTATCTTCCAAAATACTGTGCCTGGAGATGGGCAGTAGTGGAAATTTTTATTAGGCTTGGGATGCAAAGTGGGTGTTAACTGGTGTTTAATAGATACAGACAGGAAGTATGGCATTGTGAGTGAACGAGATAAACCAGATGTAGAGTCATTGGTTTGGTGGGTGGTACTATATTTTGCTCACAAAAAAGAATAGAACTTTGTGCTATTGAAGGAGAGTATCCTGTCACACTGTTCTTAGGTATTATTCAGAAATTCATACATTCCAGGAAAAGTATGCTGTCTCCTATGTCCTTAAATATCTGATGGGGTGACTTTTCTTCCTGATGCTCCTCAATGGAGCAGAATAAACTGAGATATTTTAGGAAAAATGGGTAATGAATAGGAATGCATTTAAATCTGAAACATGGTGAAAATATCTTCAATTTCTTAAAGTTCCTAAATGGGAATTCCAGACTGGTCAATTGCCTGTATATAGCTGCTCAACCACAGTTGAATATGGTACCGGGAGTGGGGGGTGCTTAGTCTGTCACTTTTTATGGCCTGCCTTGCCCACTTGCTAAAAAAATCAGCCGTAGTTCTTCAGAGCTCAAAGCATAGCTGAGTGGCAAGACTGGAGTCTGGCTTTTGCAGAAATGATGAAGATTTTTACCTGTATAGCTGATGAAGGCCTGAGAATTGTTAACAAATGTCTCTACAGCTGTTTTTAAGGTTTTCTGTATGAAAGTAAAATACATGAAACTAATGTAGTAGCAGCCCTGTTGAGGGCTTTGTTTCTTCTAATGCTTGCTATTTTATTTAGGCAAGACTCTAATGCTCTATTTTGGAGAGAGGAGACTAGTGCAAATGCAGAATAGGGAACATTTGCTCTTGGTTTCTCTTGTAAAAGAGAAAGATCATAAAAGTTTGATGGGTGAAAGAGATGTCGGGCTGTAGTGTTAAGTTGGTTTGGTATTTAACTTCTTGCATTTGGGTATTTTTATTTTGTGCAGAGTTGGGGTGTTTATAGTGCTAGCACAGATTTATCCTTTTTTTATATATTACAGAACATGTGGAAGTACTTTGAAAGTCATGTTGCAAATAGGATTTCATTCTGCCTCCAGGCTTCATTCTGTTAGTGTTGGATAGGGACTCCAGTAGCTGCTCATTCATTGTGCTTTGAGGATGCTGTACTGCAAACAGATTTAATGTTATTGAAAGGTTTTCTACGTTGGCAAGGTTCTTGAAGCTCTTCCTGTGCTACATCCACAGCTGATCCTTATCGTTAATTAAAGTCTGTAAGCTGTTGGATTTTGAGCAAATCTAATGCATCTATGGATTGTCTTCATTTTGGTAGAGAAGATGCTCTGTGGAAAGTATTGGCAAAAATCCTATTACATTGTTGCTTTAAAATTCAGGGAAGTGGATTTGATGCACAGTTGATTCTCTCCAGTGCTGTGCTCATAAATTTGGAGGTGGTGATAATTCTGGGCGCATACTGTTACTTTTAGGCAATAACGCCTTTTTTTTTGTTGTTTTGTTTTGTTTAACAGTCTGTGTTTTTCCACCAGTTGGAGTGGCTGTGTTATATGTAACCAGCTACTGATCATATTTTCTCAGTCATCTGTGTGTAGGATGTATTTACAGATAGCTCTTCACTGTGTTGGAAATCTAACCATGCTTGAGGTGGTAATCTGACACATTCAAAATTGGGGCCTCGGAATGGCTACTGATGTTCCTGCAGTGCTCTTCTGTGTAAACTGCTTTGAATCCGCTAAAGTTGCATTGAAAGAAGAGCCAGGATGCTGGAGTGTATGAATGGATGTTTTTTTTTTTTTCACTCCAGTGCATCAGCAGAGAGACAGGTGCCTGTCTGTCAGCAAAAGTATGAAGAGGATGTTAAAATTGTGTTTAGACAAGTGTGACTTGCGGACTTTTGCTATTCCATTGGGAACATAATAGTATTCCTCCCCGAACTTGTGTGGTGTGGATGCATGATACATTGCAGCTCTTATAGATGTACTCAGAGTTGCCCCATTATTAAATGTGGCACTGGTACAGCTGCTGGAAAATCCATGCAGAAGTATATTTTCAGGGGTGAACTCTCTTCCACTGTCCTAACAAACTAAAGAGTTACTACCATGTTTCAATAGTGAATCATCCCCCTGACAGAAAAACTGTGCCAGATATATGTAATGTATAAGGGACTTAGAGCCATTGTATTTAAAACTATTCAGAAGTAGATTATTCTAACAGACATTATCAGTGCTATAATTTATTTTTACACAATCTTTATACATCATAATCGCAAAAAATGAAGTTCATTGACATACACATTTTCAAACTTGCTTTCTTGCTCCAGACGCTACCTCACTGAGAACATGCAGCTGTTCTATGTTTTAATGACTAAAATATTTGACACTAGGGCTTCTTTTGTCTGAAAGGCCTTTTCGAATGTCCCTCTGGGTAAGTAGTTTTTATTCATACAAATGCACTTTAGAGTAGCTGGCCTGTGAAATTTATATCAGAAAAATTAGGTCATTTCCCTCTACTTAACAAAACTGAACAAACCAAACATTTGGAAGTTCTTGGTGGTTCTAACCAACCGGACATATTAAACAGAATATTAACAGCTGATTCCTGCCTGTGGTTCTAGAAGACACAAGAGTCACATACATCTTGGATTAATTTAATTAGTTTTATTCTGTCACTTTCATGTTTTTGGTTGTCCGTCTCTTTTGACCTTAATGCATCTAAGGCTACTGTTGCCTGTAGCCTGCAAGTTTACTTGTGTATTTTATTCCATTTATTCCAACTGGAAGACTAAAGATATTAGTGAAAAAAGTCAATGTAGAACAGTAACAAACCACACTGTATTCTTGAAGTCCAGGATTTGCTGCTCAGTGCCTGGTATCATGTGAATTAGCCTTTCCACTGAATCTTGATTTCTGTGTTAGTGTTGACAAATAAAAATTGTATGGATACAGTTGTACATTCACACATAGAAAAATTGACTTTTCAGAGTAAATGCTCTTCAGCTGTTTCCTGTCTAGCCATTGCTTTGATGGGAGATGTTTGGAGGACACCATATTGCTCTGTATTCAAGCAGAGACAGAAGAAAAGGGAACAACTTGTGCTGAGTCCTGTAGAGTATCCTCATTGGGACCTGTGAGTGTCAGTTCTCATCCCTGGGGTCCCTGTGACCCAGCAGTATGTTATGTCATTAGGCCATACGTGGCCCTGTTGAAACTGCCATCAGTAGGAAATAGGCCATTTCTGTCACTTTGCTGTGTGTGCTCACACCACCAGTGTCTGCCCAGTTGTCCTCTTTAGTTTTGGAATTTGCATATTGAACTTTATTACTTAATGTCTAATTTATAAATCTCATATTACAAATAACTTCTTATTTTTAATCAGTTTATAAATACAGCTTTTGTGCCCTTCTGTTCTTCCAGATCAGAAAGACTGGTACTCGGCACAGGTAACTGTGGCTTTTATTTTACGTCCTAAATGTACTTCTAGTTTGAAATAATAGTAGCTGTGAAAGTTCACCAGCATGTTGATGCTGAAGTGCCTTTAAGTTAGGCATGTGATATTTTTGTCCGTGAAAGCTTGAGATGCTTGAATAGTCTTTGGAAACTATGTTAAGTATTTTTAAGAAGTTAATGTGACAAATCTGCTGATTTCTGAAATGTTGCACAGCCTTACACATTAAACACTAAAAATTCCTACCCCTTAAGACATGAATTGATGTTAGCAATGAACAATAACTGTTCCTTTTGAATGCTAACCCAGCAGCAAGCAAAGGTACATTTTAAAGATCCTGCAGCATTTAAGATCCCAGGAAAAAAGCTTGCAGACGGCTGATTATAAAAGAATGGCAATTATAGCTGAAGGTGTAAGACTTGTCTCAAATATTTTCCTATGCATTTTTGTCATGATTAAAAGGAATGTAATGCAATCCCTAATCTTTAAACTTTTCACACTTGTGTCCAGCCCTCAGTTTTGTTTGAATAGCCTTGCTAATACGAAGTTTTAAATGAAGCTTCTTACACAGTTTTAAAACTCTCCTGTCTTTGGCCGAGGTAAAAATCTTAACTTGTTTAGTAAACTTCAAATTGTTTTAAAGATATGACTATTAATGTTTAAAGTCATAAAAATGGTTTGAATGTCCTTGCAGAAATATTTATTTTAAATGTAATTTAGGTGTTGGAAATAAAGAAGTTTTCATTGGGTTATACTTTTTAATTCTGGGTGGTTTGTTTTTTAAAATTAAGGTATTTCCAGTATAATGAATGGAAACTGAATTTTTTGCAGGACTTTAAGAAAAGGTACAATGTGCACCTGTGCAATGTGTTTATAAAACTTTGTGCTACTAACACTAGATTTTTTTTCTTTTTAAAGAAAATTTTAAATTTATTTACTAATGCTGAATTCCTGGAAAAGTAGGAATTGCACATCAGAGTGAACAACCAAAAAAAAGAAATCTAGCAGTACATATATGAAGCTGTAAAGGGGCTAGGAGAAATAGTGGGTTTAAGCCTCATCAAGAAAAATTCAGGATAAGCATTAACAACAACTCAGCAAAACAACCTCCCTTTCTAGCAGTGAGGCACGTAAGCTATAGAGTAGGTGGTCTACACCATTGATCTCCAGTTACAGAAATGTCATAGCACTTCAAGGCTGACTTCTCTGATGCAGATGTGGAAGTAGATCCTGCCTTGAGGCAAGTGCTGTCCTACATAACCTCCTGAGTTCCTTTGCTGACTCATTTTAGGGATTTGTGAGAATATGAAGAATATAGCATTTGTGTATCCTGTATTGAGCTTTGCTACATCTTCAAAAGTCCTAACGGGAAATGTTTGCTATTCCCTCACAGTGTTGTTTCTGTTCACACTGATGGTATGAGAACCAGTAATTGAAATGCACAGCATGGCTCTTAGGTGGGTGTGATGTGAAGAGGCAGGGAGAACTACTACTGTAGATACTGCTTTGTTTTTAGAGTTAGATTCTGTTGACCCACACTTTTCAAAGACATTTAGCAGTCATAGGCTGTTACAGCTCCTATTTTGGGGGGTTTAACAGGTTTATGAGACATTTTCATTTCTAGTGACTTAAGGAAGTGGAAGAAGGTGGACCCTAAGGACATGTGTGGCATCGTAACTAACCTGTAGCTTTGACTAAGCAGAATTAAGCTTAGTTTGTTGATGCTTAGTCATGGAGTTTGTTGTCTGTGCTTCTACAGTTCTGTCTAAGCAAACATCTGTTTCAAACTGATAAATTAAAACAGCAGGAGCATTGGCGTGACAGAGAAGAGAAATAAAGCATTGAACATTGGGTTGTAAATCTTACAGAAGTCAGTGGAAAAGTAGCTCAGCTTTAAGCTGTATCCAGGCTTTCTGGATTTAAGCTTTTGTCTAGTTGCAAGACAGCATTTCACTGTGAAACTGTGGAGCTCAGACTTTAATTCTTGAGCAATACCAATTCCAGAAGCATATCTACACAAGCAGATGCCAAGTAGTCAGTCTTACTGTTAGAAATAATACCCCAGTTGTAGAGAGAATAGTACTTACACAGAGGAAGAAAGAGGAATGTCGCCGCCTCTAGGAAAAATACCAGGGAGATGGTGGTGTGCTTTTCTCTATGGCAGCTGGTTCCCTAGCATGGGACACCTTGGCCAAGACTTAAAGTAAGCTCATTTCCTGCATCCATCTAGTTTCAAATGTAATCTGAAGAACGTAATCTGTTACTGCAAATAAAACAGTGCCTGTGAACATCTGCTGATACAGAGGGAACTTCTATGATTTGTGTAGCTGCATCTGTTTGGAAGAGAGTCTGCAATAGCATGTTACTAGGTTTGAACAAACAAAACTAGCTCAAGGAGTTGTCCAGGTGGAAGGAGTTCTGGTGAAGGCTCTTTCTTTTTGCCATCTATTATTGTTGAACTTCGAAATTTTGAAAACTGAGTCAGCCAAGTATTTCTGAAAGAAATGAAAACTAAGAAAGAAGATCAGAGCAGTATTTCTTGTGCTAGAACATGGAATGGTAGATCTGTTTTGTTTCTGACCTGATACATCAGCCCTTGATGTTTTCTTAGGAGTAATTTCAATTAACATATTATTTGGGGGAAGGCAGTAGGACAGCTTCACCAAAAGCACTTGATATGGTAACTTAAGTTGTTCATTTTTAGATGAAGTTGGAAAAAGTTTAAAATGTTGAAAAGGAATAACATTTCTGAAGCACTTTTCAAGTTCTAAGGGCGGTTTGCGATGTGTAACTTGTCCCTGTGTTGATCACTTTGTTTTACTTGAGATGGATACCAACCACCACCATCTGTGAAAGAGAACATAAAGCCCAGAGGTGAAGAGGGAAAAGTTTTGGGTTTTTTTCTTATTACTTGCTGTACCGTCATCTCATCCTTTTTTTTTTCCCTGAAAATGTTAAAATAAGCAATACTTCTATTTAAAAATGTTTGTGTTAAGGGGTTCTCCAACAGCCCCTGAAAGTATTTTATTTGGATTAAAGCTTATGCTACTTTGTATGTGGACTCTGCCCAGAAGGATTTTAGCTTTCTATAAAAGTATTGGTGGCTAATTTCTGGTGTAATGATTAAATCTCTTACAGAACATCTTATGGCTGAGAATTGCTGATGTCATGACTATCGTTCATTGGTTGCTATGGAAATTAAGTAGGAATGCATTCAATATTAATACTGCATTCCTGCTACGTGCACTTCCATGATGGAAAAGTACTCACTTTTTCTAGGAACCTTAGCTGCAGTGATCCTTGCGACAAGGAATGCTCTTTGCAAATATGTCAGGGGTACTCCTTTCCTTACTGTTCTGCAAAGTCACCAGCCCCCATGGTATGGCTTACGCAGTTTTCTGTGCACCCGGTGATTATGTGTCCCAGTCCTTGTGTGTGTTTGTGGTAATGTGCCATGATGGATTTGCATGAGATTTTACTTATATAGGACAAGTTGCTGCCCAGGCACTTCACAGTGTGTTTCCTCTCCTTTAGTTTGAAAGGGAATTTCCTTTCACAGATCCTGAAAAGTTGGGTATATAAATGTGGGATTTGTGTATCTGCTTTTTAAAGTGGTTTCCATGCAGTCTCTTTCCTGTGTTAGGACAACAGAGTTTGGGGATTTTTTGTCAAGTCCTGAATGCTGCTGTTTAATTTCCATTTCAGGCTGTAAGGAGCAGACGATGTCTTACTCTAGATAGCAGCTGTATTTTCTTTATTGAATTTTGAAATATTATTCATAAAATGCTGTTGCGCTAGTAAGTTGAGCTAATATTTAAAATTTAAGGTTAGGTAGTGATATAATCACAATTTAACCCTTCTGATTAAAATGTAGGGTGCTAGAAAAGGTCTCAGTCTGTAGCAGAGCTGTTTGCCAAGTTTCTCGAAGAAATATTTATGTCCTTGATTATTAGTCATTAAAAGTCAGATAACTATTGTAGCATGGGTTAAACATAAGAGCCATGTATATCTACTCTCAGCCTGGGGGGGTGGTGGGGGGAAGGAAGTTTTTAGAAAGAAGCCTGAAGACTTATATGGAGACCTGCTGCTTAAGGGAGACTTGGCTACAAAAAAGACCACAGCGTTCTGATTATACAGTTGAAAGTTATTTTTACAAGAAAGAAACTTTAAAATATATTGGTATCTATAAGGAATTAACACCCCATCACCCCAGCCCAGGAAAAAAACCCACAGAATTTTGAAGCTGCCAGTAAAATGTGCGAGGTCACTGGTACTTACAGTGATGAGCTGCTGGCTTCTGCAAAAATGGTGCAATGGGAAGAACAAGGTTTTTTTGATGAAGGGCCTAAAGTGTAAAGTGTAAGTGCAAACAAAGCACCTTTTGTCCTCTATATCATAAAGAAGTATTGTGTGGCAGTGTAATTTCTTTTATAATTCAGAATTGATTGATGCTCAATGAGGTCTGTGGATTGTACCCTTTCGGGGTGGGTAGATGCACTTGATATGTGCAATAATGTCCCCATTCACTGAAGTGGAAGTAGTATTGAAAACTGCAGCTAAACTTGCTGTCTGTAGCAGCAGTGGCATGACTGATTGCTTAAAGTTGGAGCATGGGACATGAATAGAGGTTTGGCAACACAGGGGAAAATGGTTGTCTGTTTTGGAGTGTGACATGAGGCAATATTTACCCTGCTCTGTTTCTCCCTTTCCAAGCAAAAGGCAGGTTGCCAAGTACAGGGACTGAATGGTTTGGATCTTCAGTTGGGAACATTTTGCCTGCACTGGGGTAAATGAGATGTGCAGATAGCTCAGGAAATCCTAAAGTTGTCCTCTATTTGTAATGATACTTTACTTAATGGTCATGTAAACTAGATGGCTTATTCCACGCGTATATCTCTTTTTTTCTGTCCTGTATAAACCTCAGCTTTGTTCCTGTCTATAACCCTCCTGTTTAAAGAGAAGTTTCTTAAGTTACTAAACCCAAAACTTTCCCATGACAAATATGCACAACCACAGAATGTCTGCATCTCTGGAACTTCCAGAGCAGTCATGGCAGAGCCAAAGATCTATCTACAATAGCTGTTGATATAAATGTGTACTTCCAGACAGATGGTAAATGCCTCTTTAGTTGTTACTATCTGTGTATTTTTAGGATTAAATTTTTCTACTTGGTGTGTGTTCTGGTAAAGTTAAGATCTTGTGCAAATGTTCAGCAAGCTCAGCTGAGGGAGTACAGTTGCTGTTTTGGCAGCTCCAGCATTCAATTATAAGGCTTCAGCCTCACAGAGCTCATTTTGAAAAAACTCTGAAGTGTCAGATCTCTTATTTACCTTGTAGTTTCAATGCAATTTATTTTTTCAAGCTGTTCTCCAGCTGTGAAGGCTGGTTTAAATGAAATTCTTGCGGAATTGTTCCATCCACATTTACTGTTTTAAATATGCCACATAGTGAGATTTAGTGTTAAAGCCCTCTGTCACTTAAGATCTTTTAAATTTTTCATCAGTTTAATGATATGTAGGGCGATATGTAGAGTCTCCTTTTGGAGGTTCTTGCCTTGCATGAAAAAAACCTCAGCTTTCAAATTTCTATTGAATCTTTAAAATAGTCTGAGTTTGTCCATTTAGTTCAATCTGTTATGTTATTTGATAGAGTGCTTCAATATGGTGCTAAAGAGTGAAATCTTTTTCTGTCCATCTAGTTAAGTATGGTATCCTAATTTATGAAAAAAAAAAACCTGGGAGGTTTCAGATAACTCATGACAAAATATGCTGTGATGGAGTGGGACTTCTCAAGAGATTATTAAACCAAGCTTTACCACTGCATTAAGTGACACAAGTATTGATTCTGATATTTTAAAACCATTTCTTAATTGTCTAGCTAGTCTAGAATCTAAATGCTGAATTGAATGTAATTCTTACAATACCACATAAATTGGGGCAAGTTTCTTTGACCCATACCTCTTATTAAAAAACTTCAGAAAGGTGTTATTTAATAGTTTCTATGGTTTCCTTCAAGAATTAAGTACTTTGAGTAAGGATATGAATGTTTCTGAGAGAACATTTCCTTCCCCTATCAAAAAGAACTACGATTGAAAAAGGGAGAAATTGGAAAACTTAGAGCTGTGTCGTGTCGTTTCCCACACCCCACAAATGTAATATGAAACTATCCACAGTACCCTGAGCACTACACTCCCATGTATTTCTTGAAATTGCTTTATCTATAGGCTAATGTTATTCTGGGTTACTAAACCACGACATTAATTTAAAAGCTTTGAAACTTGCAGTTTCTATTCACTATTGTTTTGATGTTTGATTTTTTTTTTTAAAGTAGTGCTTGCTAAGATGAATATATAGAAAACTGATATTTTAGAAAACTCTTTGTGAGAATGATGAATGTCTCAGTGTTCACATAAGAGCCTGGTGCAATGAAGATAAACAATTTTGGTTTACAATTTTAAAAAAGGGGAAGAAAAAAAGAAAGATTTTTTTCTGTTTGCAACATGGAAATTTCTTGTATTTGGACATGAACATTCAAGTATATTTGGTTATCTTACTACATAGTATAATTCAGTTTTTAATACTAAAATATATTTATCATTATTCAAATATAATTTATTCACAGTCATCTCCATATTGACTTAAGGTTTTCAACTATGCTAGTAAAAAAACCAACTGACTAAAGCTCATGCTGAATAAGCAGGAAAATACAGTTCTGCTTTTCAATTTAATTTTTCCCCCGCAAGTATGGAAAGTCTGTCTTTCCCTCAATTTCTAGATATATTACGCTTTTCTACTGATGCTGGTGCCCCTTATAAATACAAACTTGCAAATACAGGTCTCAAGGCTGGCGAAGTGCTGTTAATGTCTATCATCTCAGCTCTACTGAGATGAATTCAGAGATTGGATTTTTAAACCCAGGGAGTTTAAGGAGCAGCTATTAAGCTTTTCTTCCCCTACTCTCTTTCCTGCAGTACTTGGGACATGTTGAAGTGGATGAATCCAGAGGAATGCATATCTGTGAAGATGCTGTGAAGAGACTGAAATCTGTATGTATATTTGTTTCATGAAAAAGTTGGCTTTGGGGCTGTGAGCATTACTGGAAAAGGTCCGTTTGGCAGCAGTGCCCCAGCTAAAGACTGAACTTTTGACCCATGTTAGGAGAACAGTTGGCCAGTTTGAGAGCACTGCCGCAGTTAGGTGGACGTGCTAATCTGATGATGAGAGAGAGAGAGTTACAAGTGTTCTTTCTACTTGCAGAAACTATTTGCAAAACAAATGTGTAAAAATCCTCTGTGACCTTTGAGACTAAATTGGGACCCATATGGGGCTTCAACCATTGTTTTTTAACAGTTCTTTCTCCCTCTCTCTTTTCCTCTCCCCCTCTCTCTCCCTCTGTTGCTTGCCACTTTAATAGTGACTTAATTCACTGTTATTATACAAAACATTACTTGACTTAGGCTGCTTTTTTCTAATGCACTGCAACATTGTAGTCACGCATGAAATAATCTGGCTTGCATCTGCTCAAAGTGGCCTGAAGGCTGCCTAATTCTGGTATGTCATGAAGTGGGCTGCTCTTAGTTTGGCTTCTGTGAACGTTTGCTCCTGTAAATGGCACTCGTTCGAAGTTCTTTGCATTTCTATGGCTCATTTGAAGAGGTCTTGTCATCTCTTTCCTGCAGTAGTAATATCACAAAATCCTGCGGAAATAGCAAACTGCAGAAAGGCAGTGATCAGTCTATCAAGGAACTGAGGCTAAAACAGCATTGAAGAGAACAGAAGGAAAAAGGACATTGATGTTTGAAGTCTGAATGGAGATAGAGAACTGCAATCCTTTTCATCACATCTCTTATGTGTCTTAGCTATACACATTCTTTAGTGATGCCTTTAGTGGAAGAAACTCTTGTATCCTTGTAGCTCAGCAAAATTACTGAAAGTACATCAAACTCTTCTGTGGTACCTTTGCTAACCTAAGATATCTGCTACTGGACATTATTTTTTTTCCTCACCAAATCTGAGAGCTCAAATGGCTTCCAACTAAACCTGTTCTTTATTTCTTCCTAGCACACAACAGAGGATTATAGATTATCTTTTCTTTCCTCTGTTGTGCTGTAGAGTTTCTGAATTGGTTTAGTGCTCTGATTAAAATCAAGTCTTTTCATTCTTTTCTCTCTCAACTAATGTATAGCAACCTGTTAAAGCTGCATCCCATCTGTTCCCATTCAGTCCAACAGTGGTTGGTGATTGATTTTTATTAAAAAGGGCCACACAAAATATAAATTAGTTTCTTTGTTCTATGGATTTAGTTTATGTAGCTAAAAGTGCAAATACTGACCATGTAATGAATTGCATCCTTTTCTGTTTCGTTCTGGTTTTTGTTCTATCAGAATACTTTCTATTAGCACACCAAATAACATTGCAGTGTCTACTTTGTGCAACTTCTGTCATTCTCTTCTCTAGGGACCTGTGTTGTGAAGTATTTGTTCTTTAGGTTTTTTTATAAACTTTAAGCTCAGAAGGCAGTTAAGTGTAGCTAAGCTTATAAATAAAGGAACACAGTAAAAGCATACCGCCCAGTTTCTTCAGGAATCTGGGTAATTCCAGGATTGTGATTCTTGATCACCTGCATTATTGATTCAGATGTCAGGCTTGGATATCTGACTTTTACAGTGCATTCTCTGGAAGTAAATAATATCATTTGCCTATTCTGTGCTATGCCATCATTTCAAATTGTGAATGGCGTGAACTTAACCATTCTCATAAATTCAACATTTTTCTTCAGATAATTTTGATTTCTTCTGCTGATTGAAGTTTTTTGATGTCTACATATAAATTAGACACAAATGCACATCTTTTACGTTTGCTATTTGCATTGTCTCCTTTGTCAGTGTTGGAAGTTGAGAAGCAGAGGTGAAATTCTCATTGGGCCCCAAGAGGAAGATTCAGATTACTGAGACTGCTTTGTGTGCTTTAGTTGCTAGACTCCATCAGATCCAAGGTTCATTTAGAGCTACTCACTGCAATTCAACCCCTGCCCCCCACCCCCAGCATGTAGGTTTTAAATGGGGCGGGGGGGGGAATTTCTTTAGGACTCTACTATTACTGAAAGCTCTTTTCTGTACAATATGCTCTCTTAATTAGCAAAAGCCAAACTGCTGGATGATGTTTCAACATGCAAGGAATGTGATAAGACAACAGTTTGTTCTTTTGGTAGTCTCTTGCTTTCACAGTACTTGGTTATTTTGATGGGTTTTCTCTTGGTCTTGAAAGAATTACAAGTCTGAGCTGCAGTGCTCAGACTGCAAGACTGGCTTAAGGGAAATTGGACTTCACTTTTTATTCAGTTAAACTACATCGAAACATATGTGGCCTATTTTAATCTATACTGTTTTCTCTCCAAGTAATGTGTAGGTTTTATAAATCCAGTCAATAGATATTAGTTCTTTTATGACATAACTGTTGAATACCTGTAGCTTCTAAAAATTAAGTTCTGTCTGTCTTACGTTAACAGATATATTTTTTTCCTCTTAATTCTTGTTCTCCAACAGCTGGCAATTCATTTGGGGAACTGAAGTCTGTTCCTTTTTTAGGGTAGACTAATGGATTTTAGAGCATTTTATGGGATTTGTCAAGAAGAATATAGAACAGTGCTAATCTTGATTTTAGGAATAGCTTAATTGCTGCTTTGCTTTTTGAAAGAAAAGATGCAAACAGATCTTTCTGTCTCCTTATTGTGGGAAATAACCTTTCAGGGTGTTTGTTTTTTTATTACCTGCTTGTTTATGTGGTGTAATTGTTTTTGAGCACTGCATTTTGCAGAACTTGAAACCAGATGATGGTGAGCATTTTATTCAGGCATTGTTTAATTGACAACTGAGTAAAAGAAGCCACTTTTAACTAGAGAATCCCTCATCAATACTGTATTCTGTCGTTATAGTTTTGTAGCTCTGAAATTGCACACCAACAATACTATAATGTGCAGGTTATAATGATGTTTAGAATGAATGAAGACAAACCTGGGTTATGTCCCTATTTTCTGTCTGATGAAACGGCACTGCAGTTTCTTTAATAGATCAGAAACCCATGTATTCAGCTATCAGTCTATTATTAACATGGGTTTATATTACCAGTGGAGCTTGCCTTTTTCCTTTAGTAGGATGTTACCAATGTACCTTACATTTTTCCCGTAGCAGGGATATATTACTAACTGTGTATGCATTTCGCACACACAGAATCATTATTGACGCAGAATCATTAAGGTTGGAAAAGACCTTTAAGATCATCGAGTCCAACCATTTCATATCTGATGTAGGATCCTTGTATTTGGACACTAAGCACTAAATGGTTTCTTCAGAACCATTTCACTGAATTTAAAATATTTAGTGCAAAGTGGAAAACAACTTTGTAAGGGTCCTGTAAGTGTATTTGACTCAGGTATGGGAACATCATATAAAGACAAAAGTATACTCTCTTGTGTCATGTTTTGATTTTAAATCAGCTTTAGCGTGTAGTATTGGTTTCTAACTTGCCACTCTTTGTTTTAAATGATGCATTTGTTTTAATATATGTTCTTGTTTTAGCAGGTAAAGAGACATAATTTAATATTTTAAAACATGCATTAGTTATCTCTAAACTACATTAACTTAGTGTTGTTTAAAACCCATTTTGCATGATGCCTTTTCCATTAACCTTTTCTAGTTTATTTGAAAAAATAATCTTGTTTAACAAGCATTTTGCTGAGAGCAAAATTAACCATTGCCTAAAAATGAGGTAGCTTCTGGTGAATCTCTGTAGCTTTTGCTGTCTTTAAAAAGCTGTTATTTAGTGTAACGCAATAGTCATTGCTCAACTTGGCAGCAGCATCCAGCCCCTTCTCATTATGTACACAACACTGTGATTAATCCATTAGTTCCCCTCCTAGTGTTCAGCATATCCTGTCCAAATACATAACTGTTCCTGCCTCTAAAAATTCTTAAGCTTTTGAGCTGACTGAACGTAGAGATGTTCCTTATACAGTGTCCGAGTTGACGTGAATACGTTACAGATACTCAATAAAAAGCTCTGTGGAAGGACGTCGGGCAGAGGGACATGGCAACACAAGTCAGGAAATGCGGTCGAGATTGACACTCCCTTCTTAACTTTGTGTTTCCTGGCTTTTGTTGGCTTGCGTCAGAACCATAGCTTTGTTTTAAATATAACCTTGTTTATCAATCAATTCTTGAGACACTGCCTCAGGATATTTGTAATAACATTTTTAATATAGTATTGTTATCAGCGATCAACACGTTGGAATTGCATGGTGTTAATTTGGGGTCAGGGGCTGTCGCAAAGATGCTCTCTGTCTCATCTGCAATTCTCCACCTCCTCCTCATTGCTGCTACACCACAGTTTCCTTACAAGCAAAACAATTTGGAAAGACAGCAGGAACAGCGATGCATTTCATGCCAGCTTCTCTCAAATGTGGAGCAGTGTGTGGCTGTGCTTGCAGAGCGCCAGGCCTGGTGAAGTGTTCTCTCAGGAGATGGGTTCAGATCTTGCAGTTTTCTTTTCACAATCTGGTAATAAAATAAAGCCAGTAAACTAAACTGCGTGCAAATACGCTTAAAATTGTATGCTGCCTTTTTCTCAATGTGAATTGGGCAATCGGTATAATTGCTTCCAGGCTGAAGAAATTTAGGAAGTTTAGTTCAGCTCTTGGTATCTTTGCAGTGGCCTAACTGTCTGTTCCTGTCTGAGCTGACTTTTAAAGGGGTCTTGTTCAGCCTACCAGTTCAGAGTTGTAGAATGAATATCTAGTATTTGTATAAATACTGTATAAAGCCTTGGAAGGCTTTAGAGACAGGGAAAGAGGAAAGGATCTCATTTGTGTTTTAGTTGTACCACAAGGTAAGATGAAATTCCTCGCTCTTCAGAGAAGACTGCATAAGATGTGAAGTGTAAGAGTAGCATGTAAACCAAAGCATCAAATAAATGGAATAAAATGAAGCAGTGTTGAATCCTGCCTTATACCAGCCATACACACTTCTCCAGCTTACGAAGCATTTGCTTTGGGGAAGACTGATCAATACAGAGCAAACTTGGCTGTAATTCTGAAGTCAGAACTTTGCATTTCACAAGACCCCGTACAATATTTTAATTGTTTAACCACCATGTCTGCTGCCAAGTTCGGTTTATAACCTAACTAAAAGGGACTAAACAAGGGAAAGTGAAAATAAAGTAACCACTTTGCATGAAATTGGGGCCAAGGTTCTCTTCTTTCCACCAACTCCAGGGCAGTAGCTTGTTAGAATTGTGTGCGTGCCCTTTGATCTGCATTTTTCATGGGATTATTTTCACATTTGTCTGTCGCACCTTCTCATGGATAACTCTAAAAACCCCTTCCTTTCCCTCCAAACCCTATCTTGTGTGTGCTTGTTGGTTTGAAACCCTGGGACATTTTAGCTACCTACAGTAATAGCGCTCGACTTGTCCCCCCTGTTCCTCCAGGAAAGGAAGTTCTTCAAAGGCTTCTTTGGAAAAGTAAGTTTAATGACTCGTTTGTGCTTGCACTATAAGGAGTTACATCCCTGGTATAGCACTGCCATAAAATCAGGGTGTTGAGAGTCCCTTAATCCGTTTCAGAATATTTGCTTCCAAAACAGACTTGGAAATATGTTGATCAAACAAAGAACATGGTTAAAAAAGCAACCTGAAACAGAAACTTAAATCCTTATGGACTGTATCAGAAATCCAGTGTTCTGAAGTGATCTGGTCTTCCTCAAAAACATGTGAATTGTCCTTTTAAACCCTTAAACTTGTGCTGGCCTACATCACCTGGGCAAATATCTACAGAGCAGTTGGGGTCTGTGCCTCATAAGGGCTTCATTATCGGCTGCCTGGCACCATGAGTTGACCCAAATGTTAGTGTTGGGAGAAAGCAGCGTGCCTACACATACTCTTTTAAACCTATCTTTTTTTTTTATCTTTTTTTTCTTTTTTTTTTGAGCAGAGTCCTAATTCAAAGGTATATGAAGATGAGACCAGGTGTTTACCTACTACGTTTTTCTAATTGCAACTCAACTGTATAACTTAAAAATTTACTGGTTTTATTATCACTCTTGATTTCATGGGGACAGCGTCTTAGATGCAAAGGGAAGCAACTCTTTGTCCTTATTAAGAACGTGGTGTACTGGCAGCTGGGTGGTTTTATTCCTGCTGTCCACATCTCCGCAAGGCAGTGCCTGTAGACCTCTGAAAGACCTCTCTCTCATTTACCTCTCATCTCTTCCCTAATTCTGCGTTTAAAATTCCTGTAAAACATTTTAATTTAGTTTTCATGTGGAGTTAATCTAAGGTATGGCTTCTGAAATATCTTGTTACAGAATGAATCTTGGCTCACCTGTTACTTTCTAACAGGCTTTTAGCTTCCATATATACAAAAATCTTTTGGAGCAGATTATTCTCTCGTCACAAATTTGTTTTGCCTTTGCTTGCAGAGTAAATAAAGTGGTATTGTTTTTTTGTGGGTTTTTGTTGTTGTTGTTTGTTTGGTTTTTTTGTTGTTTTGTTTTTTTTTTTTCCCAGCTGCTCCTTTTTCACCTTTCACTTGGATAGTGGTACATGTCACAGAGGGACAGCTGTTTCCCCAATCCAGGTTTCTTCCTATGATCTGGCAAAGCATGCATCTAAAGTGTAGTGATAGTGAAGGGCCAAAAATGCCTTAGGTGGGAGCTCTGTCAGATTAATTAGATCATTCCCATGTGCTAACAGAATTTGAGGGCTGGAATCTACACAGACTGGAGTGAAAACATGCTGTTTGCTTTACAGTTGAAAATGCTAACAACTACTTAGAATTTGTTTAAAACAAACAGAAAAATCCCCATCTCAACCTGATCAGATGTTAGATTTTTTTTTTCTGCTTGCTGGTATTAACTTATGTTAGTATACATAAGAAAGTAAAGATATAAAAGGACAGAGCTTTGCATAACACTTAAATCTGTCTTTTACTTTTTTAATTACCTATTAAATATGCCAGCTTCCCTTAGTAGCTTAGTAGCTACTTAGTACTTACTAAGGTACTATCATCTTAGTAGCTTTTTAATGAAGTCCAGTACTTTGCCACAGCCTTGTAGGTTTGCTTTGCCTTTTATTACAATATTTTCCCAAAGAGGGACCCACTTCTATTCAGCCTGTGAAGTTTCTTTAGTTAGGACTGAAACCACTTAAATCCATCGTGTTTAGACATCCCCACAGCGTCAGTATGGCAAGTGCCTTTTTTACAGCTTTGGCCTGCAAGGGTAGGCCAAATCTAGAGGAAAAACTGTAAAAAAAGGGACAGCTGTTCTCTTATTAATATTTGAGAAATACTAATAACTTTAATATCTTTTGGCTGTCTCATCTATAATTTCTCCGCAGATGCCTTCCATTGGGATTAATATAATATTCCAAACTGCAGAGCTGCTTAAAACGCCCTGCCAGCTTTCAGAAAGTTGGTCTAGACAGGTTTGCTTCTTTCCCTGTCCATGTTTTCTCCCTGCTAAAAGGTAAATCTGATGGATTTGTGTCCAGAAATGTTCAAGTGTTTAGTATTGAAAATACTCTATTTTCAGCTTTAAATAAAAATGAGTGTCTGCTGATAGCTCCACGTTAAGCTTCTGCAGTTTTATTTTGCGTAGCTAACCCAGCGTAACCGAACCAACTGCCTTTTTTGGCAGGTCTTCATGTTTTAAAACTAAATCTTTTCTGTTGTAATGAATAGTGGTACAGATTGGGTGATCTTTCTCATGTTTTGCTTCCACCAAGTGTGTGTATTTCTCATCATGCAATACATAGTCTGAAATGAAAAATTTTCTTTTTCATTTCAATTAATTTCAATTACCCTCAGGCTCCAGATATATCTTACATCTGTTTGTAAGTCCCAGAACAGAATAAAATAGGCAGAAAGACTAGAAACAATTTAGAAGTATTAAAAAAATGCATTATTGGGCAACTTTTAATTCTGCTCTGGTATCCTTAAAACTTTATTTTCCAACTTAAACTGTAGCTGCAGCTTATCTCCACGTTCCTATCCCTTCTCACAGTGAAATTGTTGTGACCCATACTGCCGATTAGGAAACGTGCATTTCGGATTTAGTCCACTTTTCCTTTTATTCTCCCCCTACCAATGGATGCCCCTATCTGTTGGAGAGGCTTCCCTTGTGCCCAGCCTGCGGTGGTCCTGCTTTGTCTTCAGGCCTTGCTGTCTGTTTAGGGCGAATGCCTTGCCCTTCCTCCTGGAGACCTCTGAGGACTCTGAAATTAGTCCAGATAAGGAGTCTCGTACCGGAGCAGATTGCTGGCCTCCTCAGAAGTGCTGAGCACAAGGTTTCTATCAGGGCTGACTCAGCACTGACAAATCAGGCTCCTGGGAGTCGGTGCCACACATGGCTCTCCTCCAGCAGTGCTGTCATCTGAAAGCTCTTGAATATGAAGACAAGCTACTGATATGGATGTCTAGATGAGTCCCTTGGTAGCAACATTTAAGACCACGCTGTTCCAGTGGATATTGGCCATTTGCTTTAAATACATTAGTTTGAAGTCACCTATACCTTTCAGTGTTTATTACACAAGCTGCGATTCTGCATTGGGGTTTGCTTCCCATGCACTATCTTGCATCTGGTCTGGTCTTTGTCCAGCGTTTGCTAGGAGTGCAAAGGCTCATATTTACTTTCTAATCATGATATACTTGGCAATATCCCACCCATAATAGAGTCATACTCTGATTTGTATAGCCAATATAAACTGATTTTGAGAGAATTATGTTCCTTTATACATCACCTGTAGGCACAGATAAGCTGAGATCCCATCAGTAGATGGGAAAATCGTATGTTGCCCAAGAGTAGTGGCTGTGGGTTTGGGTTATAGGACTTACCCCTTCTAAGCACTGTATCCACTATAAATCTAGGAGAAGGAATTGGGAGATAAAAGTGTGTTTTCTTTTTCTCTTAGCGTAGCAAACCCATGTTTGGTTATGTTTCCAGTGGGAGAGGAGGACTTGACAGCCCTTTAGCCTTTTCATTTTATGCTGAGAAACATGAAGTTCCATGTCTTAGCTACTTCTAAATCCTCATTTGGTAAAACAGCAGGTGAGGAGTAGCTCTGCTGAAGATCAGTACTGCTTTACGAAGTTCCCAGCTTAGTTAAACTTGACTTGTTTAATACAAACTTCAGGAACTGTTCACTATTTCTGCAGAAACAAGGTTTTTATTGTTTGCTGTGGAAAGACATGTATCTCAGTTTCAAATGGTGGTAATCTAAACCACACAGTTATACCTGCAGGCATTGTCTTCTCTTGATTGTTTGTATTTGCTTGAAATATAAGCCGTTCATAGTCTTAAAATCTATAAGAAACTGGTACTCCTTTTTAAAACAGTTCAAGGAGACAGACATCTACAAACAATTTGTTTTGGGGATTAATAAGGACTTTTAGCCTATGGAAGCTAGCTGACCATTGAAAATACAAGCTATATTTTGTGGCATCAATATTTACTGCCTTTTAAGACCCAAAAGTAGAAGTGACTTTTAAATGCTGCAATATTTTTAACACATATGATGGTAAATTTAAGTACAACTTCCTCTGTGAAGTATATTTTTTCTGTTAGGCATTCCAGAATCTGACAGTTTTACTTTAAACCTTCCCTGGGGTATCCAGCAGGCTAGATGGACATTTAGAAATTTGCTTCTGCAAGCACTTCTCTGTAGCTTGCTTTCATACTGTGCTTATTTTCTCTCTTCTTCTCTTTTAATCGCTCTTCCGTACAAGTCGGTGCCATTCCCAGGTCTCACCAAGCTTTTTGAAAATGCTCGGGTTGTCATTGCCGCTTCCAAAATTGGGTCAGATAGTTCCTCCCCAGAAACAAGCAGAAGTCCTGCCAGGCCTGTTTTCTTCACACTTGCTGCTTTCTCTGAGGATGAAACCGATGTGATATAACAGGAGACTTTTCACTTCAAGATATTTCATCCTTACAGTGTTAAAATCAGCGTCGCAGACTTTGAACATGTGGTAGCTTATGCCAGAATGTGTCCTTGTTCCATTACTTGCCGTATAAATATAAATTATATACATCTGCAATGAACTATTAAAAAAATGAAATAAATTGCAATTCTGAAGCCATTAGCTGATACCCCCTCATCTTTTGTTGTTGTTGCTGTCTTCACTCCCTGCAGTGCTCTGTGGTGGGTGTCATTAGCAGCCACAAACTATGTAAACCCAGTGCTTCAAAAAAAGTTATAGAGGGAATAGTTTATTATCTGGCTTAAAGTATGGGGCTTGTGAATTAAAGTAACATGTTAAAAAAAAAAAAAAGATTATTTTTCTAGTAGTAGTTCTGTGTAACAACCAGTGAAATTATGTTGACATCTTGTACCTATCTTCTGCTCAGTGAATTAGTTTCAGAAGAATATTGTGTCAAGTGTTTATACTGTTTTCTGTAACTTTCCCTTAAAAAGTAAACAGTCCAGAAAGAATCCATAGTTTAGATGGCTCCTGAAGCCTTCCTGTGTTTCCCACTTTTACTTACCCTCAGCCTGTGGCAGCTGAAAGTTCCCACAGTCAGATTTTGGATAAAAGCCAGACCACTCCTCCGCTGCGTCAGCCTGCCACACACTATTGCTTTTTCAAGATACACACCAAATGGTTAAGAAATCATATTTTTCGACCTCTCTTCCAAGATGTGACATTTAGCTCTTAAAGAGTTAGTGAAACATGTTTGGATGATTGATGTTAGCATTAAGCTTATAAGACAGTAACTGATGATTTTTTTGGGTGCTTTTAACACTGGTTTAAGGTGATGCCATGATTCTGCCATGCGACTATTGGGGCAGAGGGTAGGGCTGGTGGAAATATCAGGTAAGAATTTTCCTATGTTTAAACTTGTGCTAAAGCAGCTACCTGTGGTGTAACTCCTTATGAATTAGTGTTTTCTGACTCTGTAGTGGAATTCTTCACCCACTTGGTCAGTCTTGAATTCTCTACTGTCAGTGGACGTACACCCTATTTTCACCCCCACCTGTCCTGTGCCCTCTCCCCATCCCCACGACGTGCTGTTTCTGAAATACTGGCTTTGGCTTGGTTCTCTGAATGTTTTGCAACTTGGATTGAGTATCTGGCTTTGGGCACCCTACTGACCGTGGACTTCACCTGCACTTAATGTTATGGTTCTTGGAAAGGGGAAGCGGGTGGCAGTCTGAAGCTGTTGGCGTAAAACTGTGGTTTTTTTCTTTCCTTTTTTTTTTTTTTCTTTTTCTGAAAGTCTGGGAAGAAAGCCGTTAAAGCAGTCCTGTGGGTTTCGGCGGATGGACTCAGAGTTGTAGATGAGAAAACAAAGGTCAGATTTCCCTGGACAAAAGTTTTAAATCTCTCTATAATAATGTATGTGCTATAACTTTAAATAGACACCAATCTTTATGTTAATGCAAGTGTTGGTATTTGAAAGGAAGACTGAAGTGTATAATTAGTTTAATAATTTCTTGCTTTCTACATATATATATGCCTGCTGATTTTTTTTTTCCCCAGTTAATGCCACACTTCTCTCAAGACACATTTCATAAAATGTGGCAGATAGCACAAGCTTGGAATTTTTTTTTGTTGTATTTACCCTTTTTTTTCCCCTGTTAAATTCTGTTGATACTGAACTTGGCGAGTCCCTTGACTTTGTTCTGCACCGCTGCAGAAGGCTGCCATAGTAATACGTGAGCGAACTCATGTTAATTGATGTAATTTTCAGTGCTTCCAAATCCTACAGTGGGTATGAATGAACAAGAGATAGCTTCTAAAAATGCAATGAAGAGAGTAAATGAAATAAGGGGGTTGTGCTTTCAGACTCAAGCTAAATAGTAACTGAGTATCAAATTCAGTAATTTCTAATTCTAGTATCTAAGCTGTTGGTCCAAAGTGGAAGAATAATGTATTTGTGGCATCCTTCTAGATTGTTTTACAATTTTGAAATAGCACAATATGTACTACCAAGGCGCCTGTGTGCAAGTAATAGCAAACAATTCTTGGTTCTACCTAAATGTAGGCAATTAGAGATAAGAGCTTTAGGCTTGCCTCTATAAGTTTACTAGTATTTTAAAAGATGGCATGGCTGTTGGAACAATTTTTACTCTCATTAGTTTGAAATAAATTCGTATTATATTCATGTCATTTAACCCTTACTTTGTCAACCTAAAAGATGATTTCTGCAAGCCAACATTGAGAAGCAGGTAGAGAGAATTCATATGCCTCTGCAGTATGACTGCCTGTCAAATACTTGCCCTGTGGCTAGACTTCTCCAGGGGTGCTGTTATGGTATGGTTCACCCTTACTAAAGCTTCTGTCTCTTAAGAATTCGTTTCTAATACAAACATACTGATGTAGGTGAATTCAGTCTACTGATTGCTTAATTAAAAAAAAAACAAAACATGTATTATTTTTAGAAATGTTACTGCATATAGCTAATCTTTTAAAATTGAATTTTAATACATTGTGCAGGCTCTGGAGGAAATTAAAAGTATAGGACTTAAAAAGAGAATATGCTGTTGCCTCCTGGTGGTTGAATACATGAGCACAGGTGCCAAGTACCAACCAGAAGAAAAAATTTTGAAAAAAATATTGAAAACATAATTTTGAATGCAGATAGTATAGTTTAAGAACTATGCTATGTCCTTTTTAGAAACACTTCCCCATCAATCTGTGAGAACAAATCAGGGGTGTTTATCAAACACCGGTGGTGCTGGTGCTTTTCCATTGCATCCGTGCTTAGCTAATTGACAGATCAGCTTTTGCTTTTTGTGTAGCAGCTGTGAGACGTTTTCACACTTGCAGACCTCTCCCATAAGTTTCAGAGTTGTGTTTTAACCACAGTAAAGGTTTTTTGACTGCAAGATTACTGAGGCTGCTGTAAAAAAAAAAAAAAAAAAAAAAAGTGAGCTCCATAAGAGATCTTAGGAAATGTTTGGGACCCTACATTCTTAAGTGGTGCCTTGGCACAATTATACCAAAAGTAGCTGGTGAAAAATGTTATCTGTCCTTTTTGTTTCATACTGGGAATAGATTCTGAATTGTGAATTTGTTGACAGATAATTATAGCCACATCAGGTTATCCTCTTTTTAGTATAATTCATCTTCTTGCATTTAACACTAGAAAATTACTTGTTCAAGTGTTTCTCCCTACTTCCTCACGTCTTTTATTGTGTGTGGGGATTTTTTTTTCCCTTTAGGATCTTATTGTTGATCAGACAATAGAGAAAGTTTCTTTCTGCGCACCAGACAGGAACTTTGACCGGGCATTCTCATACATCTGTCGAGATGGCACGACGAGGCGCTGGATATGCCACTGCTTTATGGCCGTAAAGGACACGGTAAGTTTAATATGGTGTGTGTCCAACTTTTCTAGCTTCTATCTGGAAGTTATGCTTGGAAAAATTAACTACCTAGAATACTGCAATATGTTTTGACTTCAGCTAAAATAGTACTTAGTCCTTGAAAATTATTTTAGTTCTAATTCTTTATATCTGAATTATTTGCCGTCTCTCTGTGGTGTCGTCTTGTGGAGAGAAACGTTGCCCAGCATGTGTATAAATGGAATGCAGTCAGCCTCAGATATCTCTAGCAGAAGGGAACTACTCTTCTAAAAATAGACAGAAGATATTCTCATCTGAAAATGTATACAGCCAAAAACTGAAACAGCAATGACAGTTTTTCCAGGATAAAATCATAGTGAGTAAATACAGACTGGTTATGAATGCAGCCTCTTGTATGCGAATGTTATCTTGAATCGTGGAAAGTCATTTGAATGTTAAGGGATGGAGCTAAACTGAATTAAATTAGCAGCCTGTTTGCTTCCAAGTGATAGAATTTTTTCCAGTAGAAGGTTTGAAAGTAAGTTACCTCTATCAGTCTCTTGCTGTGTAGACTTAAGTTATTTATTTAACTCCCTGATCTGGCCTTTTCCTCTTTCTGCTTTTGGTTGAATCCTGCCTATATTGTACAAAGTGCTTGAAACCTCCTGCAAATTCATTGCGTGAACTCCACATAGCTGCATGTTCAGAGCAATTGTACTTGACAATTTATCTTTTTTCTCTAAAGAGAAACAGTGAAGTTAAAAATTCCCCAGTGAAACTTATGTTAGAGCTGGAGCATTTCTATTTTCACCTGTGAATAACAGGTGAATTCACTTACTGGTTATAATAGATGAGTTGAGCTACTGGTGGTAATAGTGCCTCTGACTCAACTGTAGCCACCATATGAGCTGGATTGCTGGACTTCCTCCAACTTGAATTTCCTTTCCTTATTGCAGTTATTGGACAGTGGATCCTTTTGACCTCACTGGTTGATAATGGAAGTGCTTTTCAGAAGGCACTCTTAATACTAACTTGTGCATTTGGTCAGGGCCATTAAGAGGTGTCAGTAGTCACCATTGTACTTTTAATTTTCATGCTTGCACACAACAGTAGTGTCTCCCTGAGCCCCCTCTAAACTTTCTCCATCTGAGAATAGCACTTACCTGTCCTTCAGAACTTACACCTGCTTAAGATGGCTTCACAAGAGTTTCTTTGTGCACAAATGTACCCAGAGGCAAGGGATCCGTGCAGGCACGTTATCGCACTAGCATCTTAGTAGCAGTTGAACTAAATAGATCATCCAACAATCTCTTTCATTTCTGGGTGGCCTTCTTGAACACTGCCTGTGCATTAGTAGGTGGGAGTCTTTATATATCAGGTTTAATTTTAGAGCCATACAAAAGGTGGCCAATTACAGCAGTTCTTTTTAATGCCTTAATTAGATTCCTCTTGTAAAGGCAGGTTATCACTTTGCAATGCTTGAAGCACACGTATGTTTCTGTTCCAGTTACTGTATGACGCAATGTTGTCTTATACAGGGGGAAAGGTTGAGTCATGCCGTGGGCTGTGCATTTGCAGCATGCCTGGAGCGAAAGCAGAAGCGAGAGAAGGAGTGCGGAGTGACTGCCACCTTTGATGCCAGCAGAACCACATTCACTAGAGAGGGGTCATTCAGGGTCACTACAGCTACTGAACAAGCAGAGAGAGAGGAAATTATGAGACAGATGCCGGATGCTAAAGGTACGGGGTGCAACTTACACAATCATCCGTAGCGAGCAAAATCAGCACTGAGGTGAATTGGAGCCTGTGCAAGGATTGAGGCTTAACATCCTTGCAACATTCCCTCTCTTCTGTACAAATCATATTCCCAGACGTTTGTCACTTCACAAGGTGAAAAATGCTCCCAGATTCACTCATGGTGCATTTTCCCACATCTCCTCTAGAAAAAGTACAAGTGGCTTCATTTGCAAAAGCTGCTTCTGCTTTGTGTTGTCAGCCTGCTTTATGGCAGAGAACACCGTAGATACCATACTAAATTTCTAATATACTTATTAGAAAAATGTTATAAAAATATAACAGGTTTGCCAGACATGAAGTAATCCTTTTTGTAGCCTAAAGCTTATGGTAAACGAACAGAAAATGATACACATTTTTCTTAGAAAATAATGTGGCTTTATTTTTAAGGCAGGTTACAAAGTGTATGTACAGAGTTCTATTGCATGAGGGAAGAACAGGTCAATCACAGTGTGCTTTCTAAAACAACTAAACCAAAACAACCCCCTCCCCATAAAACACGTAACTTTTGCACTGTTAATTACATTCAAAACTAGTAACTAACTGATTTGAAAGGAGTTAGTTCTTATTTTAGCCACTTAAAATGTCATTTAAAGTGTTCTCAAATTCAAGTGAAAGTAGAACTTCTTACCCAAGTTCTACCACAAGTGGTGGAGTTCTACAGCTAACAAAAAATTATTATAAATATTGCCTGTAGCCCTCTTTACAGTGGAGTTAAACTTTTGTTTGAGGGTTTCACAGCAAGTTTTATGCTGCCACTCGATTGCAAAACTTTTAATCTTCGTTTTCATCGTCCATCTGCTTGTTCCCATGTGTTAGTTTTAGAATGTGCTAAATGAAGCTTAAACACAAGGCCTTTGTTACTTGAGAGCATGAGTCAAACTCTTGACTCAATGAAGGTGTGTGAAATCCTTTCCAAGAAAGACTGATTAGAAAAGTTTCACTTGAATGAGCCACAGCAACTCATGGGTACTGAAGCTTGCAAGACAACATAATTAGTTCCTCCTACCATTCCAGCTCCTCAGAAATCTCTAGTGTGACTCCTTTTTACCAGACTTCTAGTAATTCTGTTGATGTGTCAGCAAAAAAAGTCATTGTTTTTCCTAAAACATTTGGAAAGCAATATAGGGAAAATAAGAGTTCACACCAGGACAGTGAGATTTCCCTTTTTCCTGCTGTGTTGATTACCCCCAAAGCCAATTCCCTTATGATGAGTGAGAGTTTTCCTAGAGATGGAAAGATCCCCATTGCTGTTCTAATCATAGGTGTCATGATTTACACTAAGCTTAATCCTACATTTCTGCCATTAGGCCTGGTTCACAGAAGCACTGTGGTGCTCTGCAGAACCCTGCAAAATGAAGCAGCTGACTTTAAGTTGGAGGAGCTTCTAGAGCCACTAACTAGTGACAGCGTGGTAACATACAGATAAATTCAGGGAAAGTGACACGGGAACTCCCTGTAAATGCGGCTGGTGTTAGCAAGGCCTGTCAGCTCAGAGGCTGGATCTGCTTTGCAGCACGCTTCCATCTATCTGTAACGTATTTCCTGGAGGAGCTGGGGAGCTGAAGCCTGAGAGCTGAATGCAGCCCACCCTGTTAAGTGCTGCTGCTGCCTTTGGCCGGCTGAACCTTGTGCAGGGTGTTTGGCTACTGCTGCTGATTCTGCAGGGGTAGGAGGGTGGCCTTTAAAAGAAGGTCCTAGAGCTGTGTTCTGTTCCCTGCTGCTGCTGAGCTAAGCCATCCTAAGTAACTTAGCATAGTTTGTAGTAATATTTTGGCCATAGTTCTGTGTGAGGCAAAGTAAAGGTCTCAAACACACAGTATACTTTTCAGTCTTAATCATAAAGGAATTGCAGGTATTCCTAGAGCTGCGGTCTCAGGAATAGCTAGAGAGAATGGATACATAAGGCCATCATTTCCATGAAGTGGCTAGCCTTAGTAAGCTTTGCTGTGGAGACTGGATGTAATGTGACATGGTGAAGACAGTGAAGGTACACAGAAATGATTTTTCTGCTGTGATGTTAGTAACACATTTGGAAGAGTACTAGTTAGAGAAATTGCAGGAATTTGCATTTTGAAAACAAATGGGAGTAGGGGCAGGCAGTTGAACACTACTTTGCGTTACTCTTCTAACCTCACCCTATTTCCTCCAGCAGTTGAAACAGAAGTGAAAACAGTAGCAGCAGGTGCTGCACCAAACAATACTGCCCCCTCTTCTGGCTCACCAACCTCTCCTACTGCTGAAGTTGCTGCCTCTCTGGATAAAGAAATGAGCAATCCCCACGCTATTCCACGGAGGCATGCCCCTATAGAACAGCTTGCCAGGCAAGGGTCTTTCAGGGGCTTCCCTGCCCTTAGCCAAAAGATGTCTCCTTTTAAACGCCAGTTGTCTTTGCGAATAAATGAGCTGCCTTCAACAGTGCAAAGGAAGACCGATTTCCCCATGAAAAACTCAGGTAAAACCAATATAGTTCCGGTGAAACATTAGCTTAAATTGTCTCTTCCTCCTTTCCTTCTCTGTGACTTCAAATAACTCTTTGCTTTCTAGCAAATGCTTCTTCCTGCCTCATGTGTATCATTTCTCATGAATAAACATCACCATGTCAGAAAACTTCTCCTTTGGGAATAGGCAGGAATTTCAAATGTGGTATTCACACACAGAAGGCAAACAGTTCTAATTGCTACCTGAAATATTGGAGCACAGCTTGAAGTGCTCCAGGAATGGGTGTTGGTGAATTAGTAGGTGCTGGCTCTTCCCTCTGAGTCACTGAACCAGTTCCTCTGCTTAATGCCAAGGCATCTTGAGAGACAAATCCCTTCAAGGCCTTAACCACTTGTCATGGGATCATGTGATGCTTTTCTGCAGTCTGTCCTTCTGCCTGTCTGAATTATTCTTTTTAAGAGCAATGAAATGCATTTTCACCTTGCATTAAAAGAAACTTTACTGTTTAGGTGGCACAGCTGGCTGTATCAGTAATGTATTTTCCTGTGGTGGTAGTGGGGTTTTCTAGAGTCACCCCAACATAAACACCTGGAGTGCTCTGTACCTAATGTCCTAGAATCCCTTAGCTAGGCTCTCTTGCAGGCCAGCTGTACTCTCAGAACTAGTTTTAAGGCAACAGAACTAGTTTTTTAGGCAACAGAACTAGTTTTAAAGTTCTAAGCTTTAAAGTAAAAATTACTGTGGCAAAGGCAAAACCAACAAAAATACGTAGCCTGACTTCTCTTCTAATCCTTATTTGGTGACTTGTGCTTTAAGACCGGTACTGAGTTTATCACGTTTACAGTAATAGTGCACTGCTTACTGGTGATGCTCACTGAGCACACTATAATCTGAGTTTTTAATGATTCATAACATTTCTGACGCATGTTCCCATGTATGCTGCTGCCAGTGCTGCTTACTGTCACACCACACGTGCTGTATTGGAATATCCCTCAAAGACTCAGTTTTTGGGCATGCCTCCCCCTGAATTTTAAATACGGTGCATGTTGTGTCCAGACATCTTATTTTTTTCAATATTATTTATTTGTGCTTAATTATGCCTGCTTATGTCAGTTCTGTGCAATGAAGGACTGATGATCAGTACTTTTGAAAAGCAGAGCAATTAGTAATAATGAGAACATCTGGTAAGTCAACAGTTTTACTCCAGATGTTACTTTATCCACATTATGCTGATACTTGGTTTAAAACTGAGTGTCCATTTTATTAGAGCATTCAGCTTTTGCTTTTCATAATTCTACCACAGGAGCTAGGGATTTCAGCTACCGCTGAACTGGAACAATCAATGTTCTAACTCTAGACTTAACTCGCCACTGCACATTGCTGTCAGCACATTTAAACTTTATCCAGTTACTGTGGAAGTATGTTGTTGGAACACTTAAATCTATCATAAGTATTTTAATTTCACGGAGTGATAAATCTTAGTGCCAAATCCTTGAGATGTTTAGCACTTTAATATTGAAAGATTTAGATCTCTACTAAAGCTATAGAAACCCCTTTTATTTTTTGAAATGGACATCCTCTTGCCTTAACACAGAGAAGCAGTAATAACTGACTTGAAATCTGGAACACTCACCTCCTTACCCTCTTGTCTTAGTCACAAAATACACTAACGTGGCATTCTATCTCAGATCAGGACTTCAACACTGATTTAAAAAAAAAAAGCTGTCATGCAAATCAGTAGCAGGAACATCTAGGATGTAAGGGAACTAATTATATTTCCATTTCACATTAGTATTTGTAAACTGTTTCTGGTATCCTTTAAACTTCCAGTTTAATTAATTTTGTTTACATTTTAGTCCCTGAGGTAGAAGGGGAAACGGACAGCATTAGTGCCCTGTGCTCGCAGATCACCAGTGCTTTCAGCACACCGTCAGAAGATCCTTTCTCTTCAGCCCCCATGACAAAACCAGTGACAGTAGTCGCACCACAGTCTCCTGCCTTTCAAGGTTGGTGATTTCTTTGCGTGCTGTCGTCATGCTGGATGAGGCTTGAATGCACATAATGTTGCTTTCCAGTAACACATGGTCTTAATTTCTTGTGCAAGTCCTGTTACCAGTATTTTGGGGGAATGCATCCTGCTTTATTCATCTTGTCTGTTTAGTTTTTCTGTGTGTTTGTTTTTAACAAGAAGTTCATGCACCTACCACACGATAGTTACCTGTAAAAGGGACTGGCTTTGAGTTAATGGCTGTTTTAACATTCTGCCTCCTGAACTGCAAAAACCTTAATGACTGTGTGTCACAGGAACCAAATCCCAAAAGGGAAGAGATTTTGTGCCACCACATGATTACTGTTTTCCACACAAACTCTTAGATAAGTTGTGGAGAGATGCCAACTATAGAACTCATAGCAGCCTCTAATTTTCATTTCACTGATATGCTTTTATACAAGTTGTGTGAAAAAAGAACCTCTCCTTGTTAAATGTAGTTATTGTTAGTTTGCATCTAAAATCTGTTCCTCTTTGAATCTAAATTAATCATACAGTAACTTCTGGTGAGCTATATCTCTTTACAAAAACAACAAGTTTAACTTCTGTTGGTTATCAGAACTGAAGAGCTCATTGGGTACATAAAATCCACCATCCCACAATTCTGTTAACAAGCGTTGGCTTGGTGAAAAGGATTTTACTAGCTTTATCGACTGTCAGTCCAATTTGGCTAGTTTACACAAACTGCTGTCATGTGGAAGGGTCTAATATTGTTGTATGTTGATAGGTATGACATTGCCCACTAACGTTCCAGTCACGTGCATGCCTTGCATGAATTAATTGCACTGATGTTGTCTGCTCCCATTTTAGTTAATGGCACTGCCTCTGCCTTCTGTGTGCTTGCTGCTAAACCATCCCAAGCTGCTGTAGTGTCTACTGCTATGCCAGTTCGTGAAACCAATCCTTGGGCTCATGCTCCTGCTGCTAATACTGGAGCTGCAGCCATGGTCGCTGGTAAGATTGGAAGTAGATCTGGTGCGTTGCTATGAGAACTTGGATCAAAAGCATAATTGAGCCCTTGAGACAATTGTCAATGCCACTTAATGGCAAGTGGAAGGAACACTAACAAAAGCCGGAAGTAGTAGCCTTTTGCACAAGTGGATGGAGGGAAACGATGGACTCACTGGTTCTGGGTCTATAAGCTGGACTGATTCTTCTTTTAGCAGCATTTTAGAAAATCCAGTGCTTAAAAAGGAAGTAATGAAATATTGTGTGTTTGGGGATGAAGGGGAAAGAACTTGTATGTCTACCCAAAATAATTTTTGTGCTAACGTACATAAGGAGAGATTAAGTTGGTTGCTTAAAGGCTTTAGAGGTTAATTTCTTCTATTTAGTAAGTTTAATCTGTCCCTCCAGTCCTTGTCTATAGTTATATATAAGGTAAGGTGGTACTTTAAATAGCTGTCACTTGTGTGGACATGTATGTTAGAAGGCTACAATCAAACTAACATAATTTCCTGGTGTAAGCTCAATTCAAAAAGAGTGAGCTTACACTATTACTACGCTTCCTTACTAACTATTTTCACTTTGCTAGTGAAATAGTAGGTTCTGCTTGGCCTTGTAAGAGTAACAGCCATTTTCAGTAAGTCTTCCCCCATAAGAGAGGGTCCCTAAGCTCTGCCTCCAACAGTTCCCATTGTAAAGACAACAGTAAACTGATCTTTAGCTAGTGTTTAACTAGATCAGGCTGAATGAAGACTATTGAGCAGTAACGGTTTTCCACTTCTCCAAATTGTCAAATGAAACACATGAACTGCAGAGCCAGCTCTAGCATTCCTGGTTGCTTTGCTCATCACGTTGGAAACCTGGCAAGGCCCTATGGGAGGGAAAGAGAATTTGAAACTGTAGGGAGAAGGAAAACAAGAATTCAGCTGTCAGGAGATAGTTTTGAAACTAGGGGAGGAATGGAAATGATGGTGGTTTTTGTTTTTTGTTTTTTGTTGGTTTTTTTTTAAATCATTGAAGATAAGATAAACGTGTTAAAATCAGAGCTGGTTTTATAGAATAAAAGTCTAAAACGCTAAGCGTTGAACATTGCGAAAGAGTTTGAGAGGTTAACAGCCTGAGTTATATATGAAAAGAGTAAGGGAAGACTGAGTGGAGATGGAAGAATGTAAAGGATTCAATAGTAAGTCCAGTTTACATATCATATAGTAATTTGATTAGATGTATTGCCTTAAATGTTCCTGTGTATCATAGTGAATATTCACACTTCACTTAAGTGTTTATGGGACAGAAAAATGAATGTTGTCTTGAACTCCCAGTACCATTACATTACTGTCCTTTAGAGTGTAAAGCCTTAATTTAGGAAACAGAGCAAATGAGTCTTAAAAACAGCTTTTTATAGCTTTGTCTTCTAACATTCCACCAGTCCTGAGTTGCACATTCAGAAACTGATACTCCTCAGTTAGAGGAATTAGTGGTTGTAGACTAGATCATTGCCACTAAGTTATAAGTGCAGGCAGCAGCTCTCCAGAATGCCCTAAAGTCTCAGAGATCTGCTATGAATGAAAAGAAAAAAGCATTTTAGTGAAGAAACTCTTCTCTACCCCTTCTTGACCAATGTCTTCCTATAACAGAACAGTATAGTGGATGCATAAAAATGCTTCTAGTGTTGGTAGCAGTCTTTCAACGGTGGAGGGAGGAGGCCTGTCTGTTCTTGCGTACATCCTCCAGCCTTCCTAACCGATAAAAGGGTGATGAGTGGAAATATTAATGGCTTCCCCATGCTTTCCTTCCCAGGCACCGAATGGAGCAGCACCTCCTCAGGTGCAGCCTCACCAAGTCTCTTCCAGGGAAATCACAGACGTACTCCCTCAGAGGCAGACCGCTGGTTGGAAGAGGTCTCAAAGACTGTCAGAGCCCAACAGCAGCCAACCCCAGCCCCAGCCCCAGCCCCACAGCCACTATTACAGCCTCCTCCAGCAGCTTCCCAGTCAGCACCAGCCTTCCCAGTCAGCACCTTCATTGCGCCTCAGCCTGTGCCGGTGGGTGTGGTACCACCCATGCAGCCAGCATTTATTCCAGCTCAGCCCTATGCTGTAGCAAACGGGATGACCTATGCAGCCCCAAGCGTACCTGTGGTTGGAATCACACCTTCCCAGATGGTAGCCAACGTCTTTGGCACCGCAAGCCACACTCCAGCAGCCCATCCGCATCAGTCACCCAGTCTTGTCAAACAGCAGACATTCCCTCAGTATGAAAGCAACAGTGCTACGACCAGCCCTTTCTTCACTCCACCTGCGCAGCACAACGGCTCTGCAGCTTTCAACGGAGTCGACAGTGGCAAATGGGCTGCAGAGGACAAGCATTCCCAGCCTCCTGCAGCTGCTCCGCAGGTAGACCCATTTGAAGCACAGTGGGCAGCACTAGAGAGCAAGGCAAAGCAGCGCACTAATCCCTCTCCAACTAACCCCTTCTCAAGTGATTTACAGAAGACATTTGAGATTGAACTTTAAGCAGTCCTGTGGGGGGTGGATAAATTGTACATTAGAATAGAGGGATAAAGGGAGCAGAGGGGACTGTTTCTGATCAGTTTGCTTTGATAATCCCAAAGGTCCCTTCAAAACAAAAATGAGTTAGAAAGAGGAAGCAATTATGGGGAGGCTATAAACACACAGAGAAATTAATGTGCAGTTCTTAAAAGGAATCCTGGAGCCACCCCAGTCTGCATTCCCTCCTCACTTGGAAAGCTGGAAGTCAAACAGAGCAAAGGCAGGCACCCAGCCCCGAAGCCTGTTCCGCAGCAACATCAATGATCTCACAGAAAGGGAGGCAGATTTTGTACTTGTGTCCTTCTGATGCCCTGTGAGTCCTGGAGTGGGGGGTGGATGTGGGTGGGAGACTGTCACCTGCTTAGCAAAAAGCTAGGTTTGTGAGAAAAGTTGAGCTTCCATTTTGAGTAACACAGTGAATATTATATGTAAAGAATAAAGTAAAGCCAAAATCTTTATTTTTATGCATTTAGAATATTTTAAATAGTTGGATATTAAAAGCTGTATGAGTTGTAAGTAATCTTGCCAAAGGTTAAAAAAAAGGGGGGGTTGGATGTAAGAAATTGTACATAAGATTGATTTATCTCTGATTCTTATTGTAAGTAATATTGGGGGGTGGGTGGAAGAAGGGGCTCTAGCTTGTTCTTGTATCTGTTCATTGTAAGTAACATATTGCAACAACAATCACAACCAATAAGTCACTATATCGTAGTTTTAAATAAAGAAAATTAAAGAACAGTATTGTCATGGTTTGAAAACCATGGGGAAAATTTACTGGTTTTTATCGGAATCAAGCTACATATTATATATAGTATGAGTTTTTTCCTTTCATGTATTGCTGCAGTTTCTTTGTCTTAATCTATTGGTTCTAACACTACTGTGACAACTTACTGTAATCATATCTATGTCCTGGGGCTACCTGGGAAACCATTTTATGTTTGTCTGTCAATAGATCTTAGAGGTTTTTAACTTTGGTTTTATTTTTTTTTCCACTGATTTGTGAAACCTTGTGGTTAAGGCTGCAGCTGGTCCAGGTTCTGCCTCTGGTGACTCGTGAAAACCATCTCATTTTAACTTTACTTTTAAACTTTGGCCTTACAAGCAAATGTAAGTTATATATATTTGTACTGATGATTTATAATCTGCTTTAACAGAAATAAATGTTGGTGGTAGAAGTGCTGTCTGTGAAAGCTTTATTCCCCACCCCCCTTCAGTTTTCAGGATCTGCCCTTCTGGGTGGCTTCTGTGTTGTTAGGTGAATGTAGATGATAAGCTGGGCTTGCCAACATAGAAGCTTAGTAATGGTGTCTTAACACCCCTCATATTGTACACCAGGTTAGGTTACCTTGAGCTTTAAGCCTGAACTTGCGACCTGTAACTATTTAAAGCTCTGAAATGGCAGGCTTTACTGAAAACGTCAGATGCTGAGTTTGCATCACTGTATTCTCTATCAATGGGTGTTTACATACAGACAAATACGAAGACACTAACATTCAGAAAGGAAAACTCACTTGGTTTTCTTTCCCCTACTACTAAAAGGACTGAAAAGCCACATGAGCAGACGGCGCATTTTTCACTCCTTTTCTGGTCTCCCAGTAAGTTGATACCTACCCTGTTAGTATGACTGTTTCTTACTGCATTCTTGTGTGCACCACCTAGATTTAGACATAAGGACAAGTCAGACTTTGTGAGCTGAAGGGGAAGAAATGCTCCCTTTGTTTGGCCCTAGGTTTCCAGCAGTTTCCATTTCCAGGCAAGCACAGTGAGTCTCACAGTGTTATGGTCTGGAAAACCAGGGCTTTTTTTTTTTCTTGACAGATTCTTACCTGTTTTCAGTATGGTATGAATAGTAATGCCCAACATTCCCTATGGTATTTGAATTGGTACCAATGCTTTTTTCAGCTTTCAAAAAGTAAGCAAATATTTGTAGACATTTATAAGAGAATAAGGCATACATGCTTGCTTTCCTATTAGTTCCCTATCTTTCACAGCAGTGCCCAAAGATCAGCTGAAAATAGCCCAGTATAGCTACACCCTTCCCCTGCCCTGGAGATAACGGTAAAGGAGATATGACCTTCCTACAATCCATTGTTAGGGAAGAAAACAAACATCTTGACCCTCAAATCAAAAAAGTAAACATCCAGTTAGGCAGTTAAGTGGTACTATATAGAGAGGGAAAGTCAGCTTGCCAAATAGAAATGTAAAAAGACCCTTTAGTTAACTATTACAGGGATGACAGGTACTTAAAAGCAGTGAACTGCATGCCTTCAAATACTATCCTTGCTACAGTGGTTGTGCCGCTGAAAGGAGGTCAGAATAAACACTCCCTTAACCGAAGCACCATCAATGTTAAAGTTTAAAGTCCTGCCCATCAGAATCCAGGTGGCTGTTACAGCCCTCATGAGGCTTGAGAAAGTGCTCCCTGGCCCCATCTTGTATAACCATACAGCTGAAATGAAAGCTGCCTATACAAACTATTTAAATATTCTAAAAGCAGAGCCTCTGACAGAGTAGAAAGGGGTAGTATAGAACTGACTGCTTATTCTGGCACAAAAGGGTCTGATACAACCGCAATCAACTTTTAACCGTACTCCTGAGCAGGTCCACAGGTCTTTACCCTCTGTGCCTACCACATGCAAACCGAGAGGGCTTCACTAAGACTGGAATTTACACAGTCTGTGATTAATCCCTGGTCTCAACAGGCAAAGTCATGCTACACACTGAACTATCATCCCCCCCTGCCAAATAAAGGTGCCAGTCTGAGATGTCAAATGCAAAATTATATACAAACACAATCATTGTTCTTAAATAGCCAATGATGGCAACGTCAAACCTTATACTGTGACACCTACCATGAATTACAGCAGAGGAAGGTCCCCCGAATCAAATTAAAGCATCTTAACTGCAAAAATAAGTATTTTTGTCTTCCAGCAAGCAGAATCTACCAGACCACAGAAAGACCCATGCCCAAATAGCTGGTAACTGTCATGTCTCGCTCCTTTACTGGATAGCTTCTAGACTTTTCAGTTTGTTCACATCTTAAAGCAGTGTGTCCAATCCTGAAAATCCACAATACCTGTGCTGAAGAGAGCACAATCATTAGCTTAATAATTCTTATTTTTAGGTGCAGCTGAACTGATTTGCTGGATTTAGAATCCAAACCAGCTTTAGGCTGTCAAGCCTGGGGATTTACACCTATGTATTACTGCTGCCCTGAGTACGGAGTCAGGACTGAAGGAGAGGAGAGTGGTATGAGCAGAGTCCTGAATTAGCCACCTTCCCTAGAAGCCTGAAATTAAAGTAACAGAAGTGGGGGGTATGGGGGAAGCCAATCCTCCATCCCCCCAACCAAACCATCAACGCTACACACCAGTGTACTAGTTTTTCACTACATCTATGCAAATAATGAATGGGTAACCATGCTAATTAATATGATTAACCCATCCAACACTCAGCAGGGAGTCAGGGGGTTTGGAATGAGGAAGAGAGGGACTGTTAGAGCTGATGCTAGGGTACAACAATACCTTGGAGGCTATAAAAAATGCTTTTGCTCAGAAGTTGTAATTCCATTTTGAGATACTAAAGACACCCAAGGGTCTTTCCTGGTTTAACAGATTGTATAATCTTACCTCCCTGCACACACCCCTTAATGCCTGAAAATGTCTTTCAGAGCCTCATATGCACATTGGCTGCCACTCAGTGTTAGTCTTGAGCTGAAGGGTGCCTTTCAGCTATAGCTGCTCTGCATGTTGTTAGCCCATAGCAGCAGCCCAGGCCACATGCAGAGCCAGGCTTTCCTGGAGTTAACAGACTAGAGCGGATCATTGGGAGGTTTATTCTGGCAAGTCAAATGCTCCTACATGTATTTCTAGGTGTATATTATTTGCCTCCCCAAGCTACCCAGCACAACGCTACCATCGAGCCCAGCTTTGCAATAAAATTCAACAGCACAGTTCTGGCTCAGAAAAAGAGTAAAATTATCTGCCGAGCCTTCCTATGGTGAGTGATACTTAAACTGCAACATCTCAGAGCAGATAACGGTGTTGGTATATTCATCTAAATTACCCCTAAAATTCAGGAAGGGCTAAAAGTATTCCTTTATTTTGTCATAAGCTTTCTGTGAAGCCTTGCTTCTGCATTTCACTCCAAAGCTGATTACAGTCAAGTAGAAACCAAACTGATCCAGCTAGAAATTTGTCTAAGGTCTACTGGAATGAAACAGCTACTGTAACGTGGCAGTACAGCTGCATTGCTAGAGCTAGCGGTCTCATAGGACCTGAACGCTAATTTTATATGCATCAAGCCTTTTCTCATGGCCAGAGTCCTTTGCATTTAGATGGAAAGTGCTCCCCAGGATTACAAGTGTTCATTGTTCATTAGTGCTTTGGTTAAGACAGTTCAGGCCCATCTTCAAACGCTTCAGAGATGATTTTTTGTAAGGGGGCTTCTCTCTCGTGCTCCCTTTTTCATGCTGGTTATCTGCCTTCTCTAGTCTCGCAGCATCCTTACGTTCCCAGTGTCGTCTTGTTCTGGCAATGACAGCAACTATCCTTAAGTGAAGAGATGGATTAGCTAAGAAAGGCATGGCGGGGGGGGAAAGAAGTTTGCAATAAACTTGAGGGTGGTGGGTCTCCCACCCTTTGAACAGTTACACCCACTACACTCTGTTCCATTCACCCTCTCGGGCTTTCCAGCAGGGCAGAGCTCCCAGAACAGTTTCATGCAGTAAAATGAGAAGAGTTCAGACTTCCAGTCTTGCTACCGGTCACCTTTTGCGTGGCCGCGGAGGCGTCCGTCACCCGCGGTGACGAGGCGGGCTGGCCTGCGGTTGGTGGCGCGAGCAGCTGGCGCAGCAGAAGCTGGAGTAGTATTCGCTGCGGCAGAGCTGGGCCTGCAGGATCAGCTCACAGTTGGCGAGGTGCGGCTGGTCCACGCACTCTCTGCTGGGGTCCACAACGTGATTCACAGTAGCTGCAGCCGAGCAAAAGGCGAAGCAGCGGTAAATACACTGCCAGGGCTGATCCTCGGGTGTCGTTTCCCTCCCAAAAGGCGCAAGCATGTTCCCTCTTTCTCCACCCTGCCAATTCTAAGGGGATTGTTTCAAATTTAGCCCAACATCTGGGATGGGAGAGAAACTGTCACCGCTGGTGAGATACAGGAGGAGAACGCAGTCTCTTCTGAGGCTGATCTCCTGAGGAGACACCACTCTACACCCTTTGTAAAGCCAGCTGGATGGTGTCCAGAGTCCAAACACAAAACTTGGAGCCAACTATTTGGTCAACCAACTATGGCATTTTGGCCTCAGGAAATTAATTAGGCTCCCAGCACCCTGGTGGGGGGCATGTTTCCAACCGTCCTTCTCTGCCCAGGGAAAGCAGGGGTCCACAGGTAGCACAGCCCAAGGGCTCCTGCTGCTCCCCAAAGCCAGAGGACAGCGGTGGATGAGCACACGCAATGGGAAGACCGATAACCGCAGCCCAGAGGCTGGCACTGTGCCGGGAGAAGCGGGAAGGACAGGCTGTACTCACCGCTGGGCCTGCCCCTCAGCACTTTCACCTCCGTGCTGGCACTGACCGAGCTGCTGCTGCTGTAGGCGCTGCACGTGTAGGATCCCTCATCAGCCTCTTGAACGTTGCTTATGATCAGGCTTCCATCCTGGGACAGGTGGATGTGGTGGCCATCTGCCTGCATGGGGACTCCATTCCTGTGGCGGAAAACATTTTGTACTACTATTCCCACCCACGGGGCTAAAGGAGCTCTCTGTGCTCTTTGGGAACTGATGCTCTGCGGAAGGGGTGGATTTTTACAAATTCAGCAGGAAGGAAGAAGAAATCTTCTTTTGCCATGACCTGGCTCTGCTATCGGGTAGTAACAGGAGTCTGCATCCGTTAGCCCACTGCCTGCGTGGGAGGTAGCTAGCTGCGTGCTCTGTATAAAGACAGTTGCCCTTTCCGCTATTACACATTTTTGAGGAACTAAGAGAAAATCCAGGGTGCCTTTCCCACTCCCCAGGTTGTGGTCTGGCAGTGCTTGTTTGGCTGGCATCGATAGCAGCGCATATTGCTTAAGGAACATATGGGGTAGTGAGCAATGCGCCCTCTTTCCTCTCCCGTTAAAGTTTGTTTAAAAAAAAAAAAAGTTTAAAATACCAGCAAGATTGTGTCTGTTCTGTTCCTCCTGGAATACTCTGTGCCCAGCAGGAAAACTGCCTGAATTATGAGCTCCCAGCTACCAAGGAAATGAAATCTGTTTCACTGAAAAGGGTTTCATTCAGACTCAGAAACTTGCATCATGTTGTTAACTCGAATACTCTCTTTGCGAGATGGCCCACTTCAGTCCTACCCCTTGGAGTCGAGGGATTTAAATGATTACCAATCCATCTCTCTGGATCCTTTGCAGGAAGGCTCCAAACCAGAACAGATTACTTTCAAGTAGGGGAAAACCACCCACCAAACACTTGCACAAATTCAGAGTTTCACTGTAAACCATCAAGAGAAGAGGACACAGCTTTTCCTTTACCTTTATCAAAACGCTTTAAATTTTCCTTTGCTCCACTTGAGAGTAGAGGGAGAGAACTATCACAGCAGGAAGCTGGGAGAAGAGTTGCTGGTATTGTAGGGGGCTAAAATGTTTGCTAGGGTTAGGCAGAGATTGTTTTATAAAGACCAACTAAAGATCTTCCTCCAGTTACTCATTTTACTTTTTGCTGTTGTAATGTCACTAGCTTTCCAGCATGGAGCCCTTCTGAACTCCATAAAATATTAGCTTAAAGTCTGCTTTCCTCCTCATTTGGCTGGAACACAAACTTGGTGACCCCTACACCCCACAGGGATCTTGCCCAGGATTTTTAGGGGTAATGGGCAAGTTGATTAGGAAAGGGCAGGTGATGCCAGCTGGGGCTGACAACTGTGGGTCTCTCTTACCCGGCAGGCATGCTGCATTACTATTTGGAGGGTAAGCGATGAGGTTCAGGAAGAGAAGGAAAGGGAAGTTCTGTCTCATTTTTGCTCACCTTGACCACCTTATATTCACATTGTTGCCAGTCACTGTACAATGAAGTTGAGCAGTCCCTCCCTCAGGTACCGTGATGCTTGGCAGAAGACCAGTGATCCTCAGCTCTCCTAGACCAGAAGAAAAATCATCACTAGCAGGAAGACAATACTATGCTGCCTCATGGGAAAAGTCCAACGTATGCTATGATGAGCTATGAGCCCCTAGGCTTTGAAACAGCATGTTTGGAGCTATGACGCTGTTGCTATGGGGAATGTGGAGTTCCTAAGGGCTTTGGCCTAAGCAAGGGCAAGTAGCAGAGGCCTCAAAGAGCTTTTTCCTCCAGCTGGACACAAGCACATCACATGCACAGAAGAAGCATCTCCTTAGTTCCTCTTGCTTCTATATCCATTCCACACCAGTGTCCCAGAAAGAAGGCCCTGAGAGTCACTCTTACTGTGCTATTAGTTCCTCTTCCCAGCTGCCTGGAGCACCAAGATCTACTAGGCACACACAGATTACTATTGGCAAAACCAACTCATTCTTCCATTGCCCTCAAGCTGCCCGTTAAACATTAGGTATGAAGCCAAGAGGCATGGCCAGAGAAGACACCCACGCTGCCGGGCCCTCCCTGTTTCCCTGTATGCACACACACGTGTGTGTAGACATGCCATGCACGCCTCCACCCATCCAGTACCTAGAGGTCGGAATAGGACCTGGCGCCGGTCCTGGTCACGTCCATTTGAGGCAATGCAAGTGAAGAAGCCAACGTCTTCAGAGCTGACCCGGCTGATAACCAGGGCCCCGTCTGACTGCTGCCTGTGTCTGGGGAACAAAACCAGAAGGCCCCTCAGCCTGTGCTTGGGTCAGAATGGGACTCCAGCCACCAGAGCTGAAGCTGAGCCTCATGCACAACTTTGGAGTAACGCTGAGCAAAGGTTTAGCAGCAGCTTAGTTCAACCTGTAATGTAACCCCTTGTCCCCAAAATCCCAGCACTGGTGCTGTAGGCTCTGGAAAAGCTCGCTGCTAGAGCAGGCTTCTGGGAGCAGAGGGTGAGGGGAGCTGCAGGAGACCAGCACCAGTAGCTATGGAAGTTCACTTGCAGGCACCCTGATCTCTCTCTTTGCTGTGAACCTCTGCCCCGGCTCACACACCAGCTGGTTTTTGGCAAATTTGCTTGCCGTGTGTTCCCTTTCTGCTCATCTTGTAGATGAAGAAATTCCAGCATTAGCTCACTTGTAGACCCTGTATCACAGCTGTTCACTGGAGGGTTCAGTGTTCAGACTTTGACCCGTGAGCGAGGCTCAGGCAGTCAGGCAGCACAGCCTGGCCCAAAGGGAGGAAGCTGGCCAGCATAAGGCAGGACAGGCCCTAGCTGCATGGCCAGCAGCTCCTTGCTCTCAGGGACGAGACAGGGAAGGCAAAGCAGGGCAAGGCAAGGCGGAGGCTCCCCTCCCCATGAACCTGCCTGTGGGGTATGGTGGAGCCACCTGGGGGTTCACCTGGGAGAGGAGAGGGGCTGCCCGTCTTTCTGCCACTCAATGGTGAGAGCCGGCGATGCTTCCACTGTGCAGGGCAGTCTGACTCGCTCCCCGACGTTGGCCTCCACTACTGAGGGCTCGCTCTTATCCATTCTCAACCTGCAAAGTCCACAAGCACAGCAAAAGATGCAGAAACTTCCTCGTTCAGCATTTGACCTTCAGCACACGGCTTTTTTAATCACAAGCCTTACTTTTTGCCTCTAATGGGAAAGGGAGGTCTCTGCACTCCTGTCAGAGCTCTGATACTTGCCATTACCAGCATTCACGATTCAGAAAAGAGCAGCCTCCATCAAATCCTGCTCCAGTTGAGGACAGCTTGGTGCTGCACTCCTGACAGCCAGCTTAACCCTTTAGAGACAGCAACCCTGTTTCTTATAGCATCCCTCTGGATCACAGCCTAGGAAGCGTTACAACATGAGCACATGGCAAATGGTACCAAGTCCTGAACAGAGCACCAAGCAAGCTTCCCCTAAGGTGCTTGTCTGGCACACAAAAACGAGCAGGTGTTTTTGGGGGTGTGAAGAGCCCGTTGCAATCACTTGACTGCACGCAAGGCCCAGGAGCTGGCCATCCACTTCATGCAGCAGAAAGGTTGAGATCAGGCTCTCACACCACTCATCTCCCCATGCTCTTTGCTCTCTTAATAACTATAGCTAAACACCATTTAGAACCATGATGTTCCCAGAGTCAACTAAAACATCACGTCCCCCAGCCCCGTTCTCTGACCTGAATACTCGATCTCAAAAAACAAAACCAAAGAGCCTTAATACAATGCTCTTAATTCAATGAATCACTTCTTTCTGCTTTTAAGCAGAAGCAGCTAAGGAGGTTGGTGGGGAGTTCAGCAAATTAGCTGGGTTTTAGGTTGTAAACTCAAAAGAAGGGAGGGATCAGATCATGGTCCCATTTAATCTGGAGCCCTAACATGCTGCATTTAAGGCAAAAATAATTTGTACTCTTTTATTTCTGTGGGGCCTAGAAGCATCAAAGAAACGTGCAAGAAGCTACAAAATATGCCACCCAGTATGTGAGGAGACAGTTTTGAGTCAAACTGGTTTGTTCACAAAATATTTAAAATAAATAGACAGGGGCTAAAGTAACTGGAGCTTTTTTTATTATACACATGTCAATTTTGTGCTAGTTAACCACTTCCTGTTTGCTTTGTTTTTTTTCCAGAACAGGCTCCTCTTTCTGCCTACACTAACTTGAACAGCTAAGGATGCTTGAACCTAGCCCCTTTGCTGTCAGCCTCCCTGCACGTCTTTGCTCAGAATACGCTTCTTTCAAGAGACCCTCAGGAAGACAGAAGACAGCGTGTGACTGGGATCTTTGCCCATTCCTGCTGTCAGCAGTTCAGTACTGCTTGCTTCCCAACCGTGCCCCAGAACAGCTGACCCAGGACCTTTCCAGTCTTCAGCTTTTCTACATGAAGAGGCGCCATATGGTTCATCAGCTGGACATGGTAGACAAACCGTTCCTGTATGTGAACTCACCTGTATGTGAATTGCTGATGCACAGAGGAACCGGCTGCCTGTACAACCTTGCTGCCTCTGGATAGCTCTCCATGCTGCTGGTTTTCCTTGTGAAGGACCCGACCTCTCTCACCCTCTGCCAGAGCAGTACTCTGGTACTCTATTCAAAATAAAATGCCATATGTGAATAAAAGGACCCTTCTTACTGTGACCTCTTGCGTAGGGTTTCCATGAGCTTGGGAGAGCTTGCTGAACTGGAGCCAAAGAGCCCTTCAGCCATCTGTTTTCTGGCTGGCTATTGCAGTAAGTCTGCACTGTCTACTAATGAGAGTCACAGACCTGCAGGCAAGCATTTTTAGACTCCTTTCTCTCCTCTGTCAATGAGCATGTTGCAGCATCCCTTAGGCCACAATGCCTTCTGCCCCATGTGCCATTCCTGTGACAAAGTACACTTCAGAGATTGAAGGCTATAGGGTACCTTGCTGGCCCATCTTTTAAGACTAGTCTTTCTTTTTTTTGTTGTTTTTTTTATTTCTTAAAGGTGGCACATTTTTCAGAACAGAGAATCTGTTACCCAGCAGGACCTGTTCGGGCGAAACACAAAACAAATGCACCAGCAGAGACAGCTATGGCACACTGGTCACATTACAGTGTGAGATGGAGGACCCAAGAAACTGCAGAAAACCCCTCTTCTGGAGCCTACTTTCTGGGATCAGGAGGCAGCTGATGGCTCTTAGGGAAGACATGCTCGCTGTGCTGGAAATGAGGCAGGTTACAGGCAAGCCACAACTCTGGTTATGGGGTGACCCTGCAGGGGAAGAAGTGCTTTAGGGCTAAGGTTTTATCATGAGGCAACACCAAAAGAAGCCCTGCTGCCTCCACACTCCTTCCTGGCACCCCTACAGCAGAGGAGGCCGACTGCTTTGACTAGCTCTTGGGACACCACTGCCATGGAGTGAAGGCAACCCTGCTAGCACAGTGTGGCAGCGGAGGAAGTTTGCTCCTGCAGCTGGCTTTATTGCTCCTGTTGCCAATAGCTGTTAACGAGGAGCCCTGAGCTACCTCTTTGGTCTTAAACGGAAGATAAGTCACCTATGATCTGTAACTGAATCTGTCGTCTCTCTGTCCTCCCGTCAGAAATGAGGCAAGTGTAAGTCCCGGCGTCCTCCGGCTTGGCGTGGCTGATCACTAAGGAGCTGTCGGACTGGTAGGTGTGCCTGCAACAGGAGCGAGAACTAACTGCCCCTGCCCAGCCACGGACATCAATGGGAGAGCAGCCCTTCCTGCTGACGTTACATAAACCATCACCAGGTAGTGCCCTCCCCGGCTTAGAATAAAACAAAACCTTGTTGACCACAGAGGGGTCACAGGCAGGGGAAATAACTGTGGCAGAAGGGAAGTCAGGAACAGAGAGGAAACAGAGATGGGAAAACAGGGAACTGCTTTCAGCAACCCTCTTCCATGAGGAGGCAAACCGCCCTTCCAGGCAGGAGCCTGAGCCCCAGCAGTCATCTGCAAACAGAAAAGCAGAACTGGGCTTTTCCCAATTGTGATTTTCATAACACAAAGTGATTGTCTGGCTCCAAACTGTTGCTGGAAACAGACTTCCCAGGAAAAACAGGCTTTAAAAGTAGTTTTTAAAAAAGTTATATCTTAGATGGCAGTGCCAGAAACTTCCAGCCAGAAGAACTCTGAGTTATTCGGCTACAAGCTTCATCCTGGACTACTGACTTAGTGCTGCTCCAAGGTGAATCCAACAGAGACGGCATTTTTCTGTATCACTACCCACATGTCAGCTTCCACCAGTGCCTTGTTATGGGACAGTGCCTGTTCACTAGCCAACACCTCAATACTATTGCAGACTGTATCTGTTTCTGCTGTATGCAGACCAGGTGGACAGTTCATACTCTTAGGCCAATACATGGGCTTGTTTGTTTATTTTTTAAAGAGTGTTAAAGGTAAGATTACAAAGAAAGTGGGCAAGCATATTTGGCACTTGTATTTGGCAAGGAGCCCATCAGTGAAGGGAGCTGAGCTCACCTGTCAGAGGAGACCGGTCGGCCACCCCTCATCCACTCCACTCTGGAGAAGGGGGACATGCCCGTCTTGCAGACCAGCTGGATGTTTTGTCCCACGACTGCTGTCACAAAAGAGGGCTTGGCTTCCTCCAGGATGGCTCTGAAAGAGAAAGTGATTCCATTAGCACCTCTGCTGCCCTCCTCTCCTCTGGGTCCTCTAAGGTGACTCTGGATGAGTCACAACCACAGGGCAAAGCAGGACTGGCTGCCTGTTCACCTCAGAGCAGATGCACCAGGCAACACATGGGAAGTCCTCTCCTACATGGCAAAAGCTGCTCTGGACAGACTGAATGCCACAGTATCTCCAGGAAGAGAGAGAGAGTCCTACAACCCCTCTTTTCTGAAGGAAGAGGTTCAGCTTGGCAGGCAGACATGGATCCGGTGATCCATTTATACAGACACAGATCCATTTAGACCTAACTCTATGCACTCCTGATTTTCAGGGTGACACCACCTGGATCCTGACTCAAACTCTGCATCTTAAAAGTCTTTCCTAGAACAACCCACTGCTGGTCTATGCAGGCTCTGAAGTCAGAGAGTTGGTTAATTTTTTTTTTGGTCAGAACAAGAAAAACACCTATGGATTCTTATTTACAGTGTAAGAATGCCTCCCAGACAAAGACCCCAGGATCCTGCAGTCTTTTCACACACTGTACTTCCAGTGCTGTCAGAAAGAAGGAGAGTGCAAGGAAAGAGACAGCAGATAACTCCAGGGCCTGAATAACTTGATTTACCAAAGAGCCACCCACATCTATAGCCAATCCATTGCATGATATTCCCAGTTAGCTGGTCCCGGCTGGGGCAACACTTTCACTCCAGAGGAAGCTGCACCGATGCTTCACAATGAGCTGACAGAACAGGAAAAACAAACAAACAAACCAACCAACCAACCATCACCTGTGCAGAGCCCTCGCTGGGAACAAGTCTGCAGACAGCTGGTGCCCAAATCCCTCCGTCATGGAAACATCTGCTCCCAAGGCCTTATGCCACTGCTTGCCTTCGTGGGGCAGGACCTGCTGGCCACTGCTGCTCTGCCTCCCCGAGGGCCCAGGCACTGCTGCTTCCTGCAAGTGCGGCTGGCTCAGGCTGCCCAATCTGCTTTGTTGGGTGCCCCAGCGCTGGCTCTCCAGCACGCTGGTCCTTGGCAAAAACTCTGGCAGCACCTCACTTCTCCAGCTGTCCTGTCTGTGGCTGTCTTGCGTGGGGCGTGAAGCCCCATAGGCTCTTCCTTCTTGGTTGCGACTTGCAGACTCTCTCGGGGGTGGCTGCTGCTGACCCCGAGCATCCCCTGTGTGAGAGCGGGAGCCAGCGTGCTGGCCTTGCAGGGTTCCTGTGCCAGAAGGGGGGTGGTGCTCCAGAGGACTGACCCCCCCGGAGCTGTGGCATGTTCTCATGCACTCCTCCTCTGAGGCAAAGCTGTTTTTATTGCCGTGACAGCCGCCGTACCAAAACCGGTTGCACTTGCCAACAACAGTCACGAAGTACCAGCGAGTGGTCCAGTTTGTGCAGGGTCCGTGGGCACTGGGCAGCAGGCATAGGACAGGATACGCTGCCAAAAAGAGTGGAATGGAGTGAGATTTAAGGGTCACGAAGCATGAAGTTTCAGGTGCTTCAAGTCACCTCCTTAGGTGATCTGATGCACCTTATGGGCAGAGGGCATGTAGGAAAGTAGGACACTTGAGTTTTGCACCCTCGTCTGCTTTGAAATTGGGCAGCTGTTCACGTGTTTCTTTCTGCTCCAGTTTTGCCACTGGTGGAAGGAAAACCAACCTCAGAGACACTTCTGAATCTAGATACTAGACAGATGCTTTACGGCCTTTCTCGGGGAATTGTGCAGCTACAAGGGTGGCTCTGGGGCTTCCTCTCCTGTGAGGGTTATGCGACTGCCGTTTGCGTATTTCCAGCCCACAAAGCAAGTGGATTAGACCCAGTTGTGAAGCCTCATGCATTACAGAATGCCCCTCCACACGTTGATATAGAGAGGAGCACAGCCCAATATATCTGCAAACAGAGCCCCGAGTCACAGGTATTCACAGGCGCATGCTGACAAACCCTGGATGCAAGGCTCTGACTGAGGGGTCCGTTGCCAAGCTGCGGTTGAGCAGAGAGGATCCAGAGAGCTTTCCGTTTCCCCAAGGCAGCCCCACCGTGCCGGCCACCATGCAGTCTCTGTGCTGCGGCAAAAGGACGAGGCAATGCAGCAGCAATGCGCCTGCAGAGGATACAGCTGGGTACAGCAGGCACTGTATTGAACTCTGTTGGCTGAAAGCATCCATGCAGTCCTGAGGAACACCTCCATCCTTAGCTGTAGCTCTCATTCCACCCCCATCCATGGGTTGTCTGAATGCTGAGCACAGCCCTGACTCCTCAGAGAGGCCTTACTTCTCCTAAACCCTAGTAACTAATTTGGAGCACTCTAGGCTGCATCAAGGTGTCTTCTCAGGGGCAAACAGCTCCCCAGAAGTCCTACAGACTGACAGAGATCACATAAACACACATCTGTCCAACTATCACCAGAGGACACCAAGAGTGTCTGTGGTAGCTGACAAAACTGACCTATCTGGCCACTTTTCTACACTCCCTCCAAGCTTCCCCTGCCTCAGCCACCAGGCAGAATTTATTTTCAGAGATAATTTACTATATTTTACAGAGAGTAGAGCCTCTACACAGGAAGCTTCTGTACGCTACTGGATTCTGTAGGACTCTTTCTACCGTTTTAAACCAAAAAGCCAAAGCATCACTTACGGTAGTTGGGCCTATTGAGACATCCTTCCCCTTGAGGACCTGAAGCTGAAGCGACATTGTCAAAACAGCAGCCGTACACGGAACTGCGGCACTCGCCCGAGGGGTGCTGCTGGGACAAGGCTTGGCTTGCCTTAGAGACAGGAATTGAAAGCCAAACATTATCACGTGTAGATGGGGACAGTAGCACATGCAAGGCACTGTGTCCAAGCTGTTGGCTGCAGAAGGCCAGCTGTTAGAGGACCTACTATTTGTTTGTTTGCCTCCTAGAGGCTTTCATGCTGGGAAGGGGTGGGAAACTTGGCTGATAGCCATGGAGCCAGGGCTGCACTTCTCTGCAAGACAGACCTAACCAGCCCAGCCGCAGGCCAGTTTTTTCAGCTGGCCCCACCAAGCACCCCAAGCTATGAGAGGAATTACCTCCCTGACTATTTTGCCCTCAATTAACCTGCAGAGTTGACAAACAAAGGCAACAAATAGTGGCCATGTTTTTCCCACTTTTTTTCTCCTAGAAATTGGATGGCAAGTTTCTGACCGACAGAAATTTGATTACTTGGGTTTATTCAATCAGTTCTACACAGGATGGTCTTCTACTTCTCAGACATCTAACCACCCACCCTGTCCCCTGCATACAGAGGATCACAGGTGGATGCCCCAAACAGAACAGGAGCAAAGTGGGCCAAAGGGCTTGATGCCATGCATGGAGCATTGGTCTCCAGCATTACTGGCAGAGATGAAGCACAACAGAAATACAGTCTGAGTCACTGGGGTCAAATCTGAATCTTCGTAGCTGATGGGCAGCTAAAACACAAAGGGGTTTTGTACTTACTGTTGGGGCAGCCGCAGTGGGCTGATTCCTGTTCACTTGCACGTCATGGTAGTATTGTGGGCATCCCATGTTGTTTGGACCCTGGGCAGCCGATACTCCATCAGGACAGCATCCATACCTACAGGGAGAAGGCAGAAGGGCTGCAGCAATACCTGACCTGCCCAGCTCAACAGGCAGAGGCTGTAAATTTCAGTAAGCCCCCAGGAAAGGCAATGCCTCCCTGCTCAGGCCTCTACTTCCAGCTACCTGTTTCCTTGACAAGTGCTGAAGGGGCAACCTCTCCCCAGAGGGCCTGAAGCTGGAGTGTGCCCATCTGGACAGCAGCCGTGTGGGCTCCAATGACAGTCCTGAGAGCCAGGCCCTACAGTGGGGTCCTGAGAGAAGCTGAGCTGATGGGAACCCGACGAGTGTGGCTGGGATTCCCAGCGAACAGGCAACAAGTTGATGCCACGGTTCTTGGTGGATGGGATGTGGTGATTCCCAGAGGCACTATGGATCGTGGATCTCCCAGGGAGCATCCTTTCATCACCAGAATCTGGGGAGAGAACTCCTTAAAGCATGCAAGTGAGCATCAAAATCTGGTCAGTTTTCCTCATCTCTGCTCTCTCACCTGCCCAAGGCTCCAGGGCATGCTTTTCTGTATCAGGATTTCACCTACATATGTGTCTTCTGGCCTACTCTTCAGGATTTTGTTGTCCTGAGGTTCTTTTGCTCACTGCCCTGACCATTCTTCCTGTTGTCCCATGAGAAACCACCTGCCACATCACTGTGGTCCCCTCACATGATCCTTTCTTCCCACAGTCTGCTTTGGGCAGCATTTCTCTCAGCCAACACTTAAGTCAGGCTACCAGAGCCTGGGATCTATACGCTGTACAGTCTCTTCTGCATGGACAGATTCAGATACTGCTCACGATCATGTAAAAGAATCTACACTTTGTCCCCGGCTCCACAGATTTCTAGAAGATCATGAAATGAACAAGAGAAATGAAGAAAAGGAAGAACCTTACCCTTGCCACACCCTGTTTCAAGTCCACCATCACAAAACCCCCAAACTAACAAAATTCTTCCAAACCTGTGACAGGGCTGTTTGGGTTGTAACGTGTCAGCGAGGACTGGCGAGTGACATCGTATCCCATACTGTCCTGCATACTGGGGACCTCTGCAAAGAGAGGCATACACAAAATAAGTGCAGTTAGTCCAGTTCTGTGTTCTAATAATTGCAAATGCATCCAGGAGCCAACAGGAGATTAAAGCTGATGAAAATGTTTCTCTCCTCCTGGAACAGCTGCTGAGCAGCAATTGGATTCAATTGGATTGTCAGGACAGTGACCTGCAATGGGCAGGCAGACAAAAGTCAGCATTTCAGCTCTGGCATGAAGACTAGACAGAGATTGCAAGCAAAATCTTCTGAGCAGTTGTGTCTCCTTTATAGCTGGTCCACAGAGGGATGAGAGTTTGCTATAGTCTTTAGCTACTGAACCTGCCCAGGTTGCCATCCTCCTTGATTGGGAGCCCTGGGGTCAGTCTGCAGCGCACACTGGGACAGAGCCATCACAGAATACTGAATTCAAAATGGACACACACACCAATGTTGTTCCCAAGCCTGTTACACACATTTCAAATAGCACAGGTACTGGGACTCTGAAGATGCCGTGGTTATGTGCACAAAGCACAAACGCACCGGATGAAGACAGGCAGGCAAGAAACTGGGAACATAAGCTTGTGCAGAGCTGGGAATTTCTACTCCTAAACGAAAGCATCTTAGATAAAGCTAGGTGTGCAGCAACACCACTCACGCTGTGGCAGGTAGCAGGGCTGCATGTTGCAGCTACCCAGGGTGGCTGGTTTCTGTGGCTGGATGGCTTTGCATGTCTCGGGACTGTAGAATTTGGAGTCGCCGTCAGCACAGATGACTTGGCGTGTCCGGATGCCTGAATTGCAGCTCTTCGAACACTTGGGCACAGAGACAAGGCAAGTGAGCAGGCAGCAGAGGCCAAATGCAGAAACCCCACAGACCATAAGTGTGGAACAGCTGCATGATTAGCTGCAGGCTGAGCACAGCTTCTTCTACCAAGACAAAGCAAACAATACTTCAGCTGGATTCATCTGAACGATTAGAAAACCATACTTTAAACCGTTTTACCAAATGTTTCACCCAGCCCTGAAGCATTAGGCTCTGAGCCATGCTCAGCCTGTAACATCCAGATGAGCTGCTGTTACCCACAGTGGTGTGGCAGGGAGCTGGAGTGAATTGTTTCAGCCTGGCCTGAAGGCATCTCAATACTGTGGAGATCCACCAGCTGTGAGAGGGTCAGTTTTGAACTACTCATGCAACAACAACAGTTTACAACGGGGAAAAATAAACTAGTAAGCAGCTAGCTGGAGTTCCTCTCACTGGAAGCTGCAGATGAAGAGGAAGCAATGAGCAGCAGCTCAGGGGAGGGCCGAGGATGAGGTATCTGTGTAACCCGCCTGCTCATGGCAAGCTCTACAGACACTGAGAGAGTACTTCTCTCTCTTATTCAGATGCAGGTAGGAGCCCTTCCGATATTGGAAAGCCAGGGGCCAGGAAAGATCAGATTAAGGTATGCAACTTCATTAGCTGTTTATTAAAACTTGGCTCACATCTCATGCAGAACCAGCTGTAACATGTTTTAACTCAGAATGAGCTGGTCTGGCTAGCACAGAAGAGAAAAAGTGTGTTTGGAAGTCACCTGCTGCATTGGATCTACCCCCATCTCTTCCCCCCCGTCGCTTTTCCCAGGTTGAACATAGCCTGGCTCCCTCCACAAAGACAAGACTAATCCAGCTGAAGCACAGTTGATCTGAACAATTACAAAAATGTACTTTAAACCATACCACCAAACGCAATGACCAGTCCTGAAGCCTGGAGCTCTGAGCCATACTCAGCCAGAGCGCTGTTCTGCTATTCACAGCAATGGAGCGAGGAATTGGGAATAAGCAGCGAGAGTGGATTGTTTCAGCTTATTGGCTGCATTTTGCCACTGTCACTGAAACGGTAATCCCCCCTCAGAAGGATTTATTTTTGTAGCAGCTGCATACAAAGCAGGCAGCAGATTAACTGGGGCGTTACTAGTGCCAGTTACAACGCAAGTGTGAGCCAAGGGACTGGTAACGAAGCAGTACGTGCTCCCAGCCTCGGCCCACGCGCAGACTGCACGGATCAAAGTTTGTTTGCGAGGAGCACAGCAATATAATCAGGTATTTCCGAACCGCGAAAGTGCGATGCTCACCAGGCCCCAGTCTCCAACGTGCCAGCCGATTTCCTGGATGCAGTTCTCCTTAAGGCAGGGCTGGGTGGCCGATGGCTTTGGCTCCATTAGGCAAGCAAAGTCCTGAGCCGGAGAGCCCTGCTGTGTTCTGCACGTGACGGTCCGAGTCTGGACCCCCTCCCCACAGCTGGCTGAGCACTGCAGAAAGGGGCCCAACAATTACAAGGAAGAACCTGGTTTCCATTTACATTTCCAGGCTGCGCTCCCTAACTTTAGGGCACAGCACCGTTTTGAGATTGCCTGAAACAACCAACCATCATTAAAACCATCTTCTGGGATGAGATTTAGCAGAGTAGTTGTTTATGCTGTAGAAGAGACAATAAGGCACGGTGGATAGGGTCTGAGAGGTCTGGAGCTCCCTGGATAATTTTGGCCTAGTCATATCATTTTTCTTGATCTCTATCAAAGACGACATGGAAAGTGATTTTGGAAAAATATCAATACTGCAGAATACATTGAGAACAATAAATGGCAGGAAATACCTGGAACCTCATGTTATTTACTCCTGACTCAAATCAGCTCAAGGTAAAGAATTCAGGGGAAGATAAAAAGATTAGGTTCTTGTATTGCTCATGTCTTCTGCCTGAAGACCATGTGCTCCATTTTTAAGGTGTGGAACTGTGACAACTTCTACACTAGTAACCGGTTTGTGACGTTTTCAATGCCCTCTTAAATGCACAGTCGTATTTCCTGGAATCCAGCCTACTTCTCCATGAATTACCAAGATCTCTTACAGAGAGCATTAACTTGGGGACAGTCTGAATTACTTTAGATGAGCTTCCCAGCTGAGTTTCAGCCACTCATTTACTAGAGTGTCCTTTTATCTCTGAGAGTATATGAAACACAGTCACTTTTGAGAACCCTGGAATGAATCATTTGGGAATCGGTTTGTAAGAACATGACACTTGGTGCCTTCCCCAAATAGCGCTCTTACTCCGCAGCCTTGAAGTCATCTCAATATTCACACCTCCATCTCACAAGGGATGGGGGGGAAGGACTTTACAGTCTAGGTTATTTTGCCTCAAAGTTGTATTTTATGCTGCTGCACCACTCAGACAAAGTACCACCACAAGATCATAAGTCAAATGTTGCAAGCATGCATGTCCTTCTTTTAAAAGAGGAAAATTCAGGTGTGCTTTAGGGACCGAGTAGACACTACCTTTACTTTCTAAGCCCTTGGAACACAAGATGCCTTCTAAATGCCTGGCTGGCAGCCCTGAGCACATACAGTTTGAACAGTTTCCTCTCCTGGAGACACAAATGCACACAGGCATCAAAAACACACCTCGCAGCTGCGTTCGGAGAAGCCCCACACTGACACACAGCAAACAGCAGGTCACCAGTGTTCCAGGAGTAACTTGCTAACTGACTGTGATTTTAGTACTGCTGTCCAGGGCTAGTAATGCTGAGGCAGCAATATGCATGGCAATGCACAGCACAGGCAGGAGCCGTGAGCTCCTGTTTTACAGAAGAGGGAGTGTTACTGCCCATCACCAGCTGATGGACAGCAGCTCTCGTGGCCGTCCTCTGCCTTCACCAGGCCCGTCTCAGAAACTCAGCCAGTGCCAGGTCCGGTGGATCTGATAGAAATACAGGAGTGGGGAAAGGACTGGGAGACCAGAGAGAAGGTAACATGCAATGGGAGGAGCAGGGGGGCAGGGGCATGCACAGTTTTGAGGAACAAGATGTGTTTATAGGAGTGCATAGCTGCTAGCTAGCTGGAGAACTTGTTTGGAGGACCACAGGGACAAGTCCTATACCCCTGCACACCACCTCTCCAGGGACATACACCTTTTACAGTCCCAGAAAAGGAGCCTGGCTCTTTATCCCCAGTCTTTGGCAGATCGTCCTTCAATATGTGCCAAGAGGCGGTTGCCCCTCCCACACCCCCAAACTCACCTCGGACCAGGGCCCGGTGCTCCAGGTCGCACACTGCCTCACGTTGCAGGGCTGACTGCTGCGAGGCTGCTGTGCGAAGGCCATGCACTCGGCGTTATCCACCACCCCTTCGGAGCTCTGACCGTCGAATGCCACACAGTAAACGGAGCGAGTCTGGGTGCCCCCACCACAGGTAGCTGAGCAGGATCCCCACTCCCCCGTTTTCCACCTGAAGGTCACAGAACGAAGCAAACAAATGTAAGCCCAGCTAAACTGCCCGGAGGCAGAGGGGAGGTCAGTGCCGTGTCACTGTTGTAATCGGACAGGGAAAATGTCCCTCTGCAGAACAGAGTCAGAGGCGAGTTCCCGTTTGACCAGGAGCTGCCCAGCTTAATCGGCAATGCAGAGCACGAGTCCCACTCCAGAGACAAAGCCCCAGTTACAAAACACTTGTTTCTCTGGAAGTGCAGAGCTCTCTCAGAGGGGGAAGATTTCTCTCCATGGCTTTTGGTCTCCTGATGTTTGCAAAAGTGCCATGCCTGGAATGGAAGACCAAATAAGAAAAAAAGAAACAAGAAAACAATCCAGATCAGCTAAGAGAAAAGCAACCCACACCTGCCTAACAGCCTGTTACACTCCAGGCATTATCAGAAACAGCAAAACCAAGCCAAGACCTCACTCCACCTGCAAACCATGCCAGACACTCTCAGAAGTGCTTGTGAACTTTTCACTGACAGCTGTTAAGAAAGCTAGTTTATTCCTCCCATCAGCCAAATTCTCTAACAGCAGCACACACAAAAAAGCTCCCAAAACTTTAAATAGATTTTGTCCTGTGTTTGGTTGCTGAGGCTGTCACCGAAATTACATACACTTCCTGACTGAAGGGGGAACGTCCACAAAACAATCTGTTTGGATGCTAAAATCCCTGGCCTAGTCCACTCCTGTGTCTCAGAGCTGCCCCAGTAGCCAGGAGCACAGCTTACATGGCCTGGCTTCAGGGACAACATGATGGTTCATTCCCGACTCCAGCGTGCTGTGCAGTCTAAAGGCACTGGTAGTGCAGCAGAAGCATCACGACGATCTGCTTGTCAGCTGCTACCTCCTCTCGCAGTCCGGTAAGCCCCAGCCAGGGCATGAAGGCAGTTCATGTTTTCTCCCTTAGCCTTCCAGCTGCCTCCCTGGTCCACCCTCACCACCCCTGAACTGATGAACTGAACTGATTTCAGCCAGCCAATTCACATTCACATCCTACCAGAAACTACACGACAGACTCAGCAAAGGGAAGACATGTTCATCTCCTTAACATACCCTTCTTTCCTGTTTAGGTGCAAATATCAGCCCAAAACTGAACCGTCTTTACTATAAAATAAGATGTTCCCTTTGGAAAGGGAACAACTACAGCAAGTAGAAGCCTCTTAAGGTGATGTGGTTGCAGGGCTCAAAACAAATTAATTGTTCAAGATTTTTCAGACGCTCCAGTGGGGATTAAAAAACCCCAAAAACTGTATTCTGCCTACTGTAAAGAAAATGTGCAATTTTAGAAAGGCTATATCAACTGGATGGGCTCACCTACAGCTTCCTGAGCCAAGACACAATGTCTGACACTTGTTTCATTTCATTTGTAAGGTGAGGTCAACCATAAGGCTGGGACCCTCATCAGAGAGCAAAGCATTACAAGTCCTAAGCTATTAGCAGTTTGCTGAAGGACAACGGTTTTGGCTTTGATCTTTTTTACTTCTCATACCTTAGTGTGCATTGCAAGTATTGTATCTACCACATCCTTGCACTCATCACAGTATACAGGCACTTTTCTGCCCGGTGTAGGGCCCATGCCAAAGAAAGAGCTTTTGAGGAACTCGGAGGCTTTTGCTATGGCACTCTGGGACCCTGGCCAATGTTTCAATCTCTCAACCCATCATGCTCTCTTTTCCTTTCTGTTCTTTTATTTATCTTGATAAATCAAACAAAAATCTTCCAAAACATCCTTTCACCTCTCTACCTTGATTCCAGAGAAAAAACAATTATCAAGATAAGCAGCCAAAAGCTATTGAAAAAAACTGTCCCCTTCTCAGTCCCGTAAGAGCCAAGTTACCAGGAGCATGCACAACCACCTAAGCAAAGCTGTCAGCCAGCACCCTCCACCATCATTTTCACCGGCAAGAACCAAAAGCAAAGCACCACCCACTGCTACCACCAGTGCCAAAGAGGAAAATCCCCACAGACTTCAGTGGGCAACTAGGTGGAGAGCAGAAGAGAGCAGCTGCCTTCCTGTGCTTTCTGCTACCGCCTTGTTACCTCTTCATCTGAGAGCTCCGTGCTCCACTGTGACTCCAGGCTTGCGGCAGAGAGACGTAAGAAGTCCTTTATACACAGAACAAAGTATTTAAAGAACTTAAAGCTAGTAGCTACAGACTACCAGGTATTCAGAAATGCTCCCAAGTTTCCAAGTGCCCTCTCACCCACTACAGCACACTCAGAGGCCTCCACTGCACCCACTAGATACACAGTGAGATACACAGTTAAGGCTCTGGTTACAGTCCTGGATGCCCACATAAGACCCAGGTGAAGCCAGCTGCAAGGCTATGTCAGCAAGGGACAGGGTGAAAATGGCTGGGTAAAGGCATTTGAAAATGCTGGTGAACAAAAAGATTCCAGGATTCATCCCTTTCTAAGAGCAAGGACACTGAGGAATGCAGAAATGACATGAAATGACACCAGCTCTGACCTACTCTTTTTTTGCAGGCTCCAGCTGAAGAGAACAAAACCCAAAGAATCCGTTTCCTATCCCCTACATGGGCTAGAAGACTATCTTCCACAATCACATGCTGGAAAGCAAATTTAATTTGTCTATGAAATGAACATATGACTTCACAAGCCTTGTGCACACAGAAATGCTCATGACGGTGTTATCATCACCGTCCTTTGTCTTGGGCTTTCTCTAAGAAGTGAAACATTTCCTTAGAGAGCACCATGCTGTCGGGAAGTAGTGAGAGAGTAATTCTTTTTCCTGGCTCCAAAAGCACCTAAGGAAGAAGTCAGAGTCCAGAAGAGGAAAGGAAATCTTACCGTTTTGTCTGGGGACAAGTCTGACGGCCACATGTCCGGTTATTGTCTGGTTGTGGCTTATTCCTGCACATATAGTCTGGATAAATTTCATTGTCTATGGTACAAAACACCAAGCGGGACTGGAAACCTAAAGGAGAAGCAAGAGAGTATCTGGGTTAATGCAAGCCGCCCAGGACTAGGTTTGAAATGCACTGGGGTTGGCAAGACAAGTTTCTAAAGTCATACAGAATCCGCACCTGCCCCAGTCAAGCTGGAAAAGTCAGGTGCGGTTCTTGGTCTGTCACCAGATGTACATATGATGCCTCTCCACAGTACGAGTCCACTGGAAGGGCAAGAGAGAAAGAACAATTCCATGTAGCTGAGGGGCATTTTCCTGTTGAGTGGATTGCGACTCACAAGGGAAGTGCCATATCCAGATGTTGCTCATCAGGGAACCCTGCATGGTGTGTGCAGTATACAGCAGCAGAGCTGGGGGCCTCCTTTTAGACCCAGAAGGTCAGTCTTGTGAAGACTGAAGAAAATACTTGCCACTCTTCATGCCTCCTACAGGATGAGAGTGCTCAGCAAAGACAGTATCAGCTCCTACAACCACAACATGGCAAAAGCTATTGAAATGGCCATCAGCACAGAAGACTGGAAGAGGCTGATGGAAACTCTACATGGAGAAACTCTTCAGCTGGAGGGTTGGGTTTTTTTTTTTTCCATTTGATTGGGATTTTTTTTAGCTTAAAATCATAACTTTGCTCCTGGAAGAATTTGTAAACTGAACATGACGTGACACGCCAGGAGATACGACAGTCCCCCTGCAGAGAGGGAATCTTCCAGGCTATGGTAGAGGGGAATGATGCAACTTAGTTACGTAGGCCAGGTCAGATTGGAGAGGACCTCTCAAGTGGTTGAAAAGGCCTGAAAAGGACATGATGAACTGAAGCAGAACAAAATAAAAGAAAGGCTACCTATGAAGAAGTTTAACAAATCCTAGTAACAAGTCTGAGGACTAGGGCATGGAAACTAAGACAGGACAGTGCATGGGACACAGTCCTGTTGTGACTCCATGGGTGGCCCTTCCTTGACAAAACCTTAGCTGCCCCCTGCAGATACCTGTGCTGTCCTCCAGCGGGAGACTGCTGGGAAGCAGCTGCAGAGGGCAGCACACAGTCACACTGTCTTCAGGATGTGGATATGAACCCTACACCAGCCCAGAGACCGGGTCCGGTCCCCCTTACCTCCGCCACACTCGGAGCTGCACTCGCTCCAGGAACTGTAGCTCCAGCTGTAGTCCGAGGCCTGTCCTTGCACGGGCAGGTAGTACTCGTACTGTACCCCTGGGTTTGGCTCCTGGCTGATGAGCTGTGCAAGCATGGCATAAAGTCAGGGAAACAACAGCAGCAGCACTTTTCCCTGTCGCAGCATTTTCCCACCATGTCTGAGGGTTCAAGCTGACCTGCTTCCCTCCCGTTCAAGGGGCACTTATCCTCTACATTGCATTTTCTCCTCGCCTTCTATGCAACCCTAGAGAGCATTATTTTTCAGAGAAGGTTGCATTCATCCCTCTCGGAGACAGAAGATCCAGCTGCTCCTGTAACAGTAAGTACCCTTGCCTGGCCCGCAGCACACTGTAACAAGCAGTGCCCTAAAGCCTGTCCTTGCCCCAACCCCACTTGGTGCTGACTCTCCTCTCCCTTAAAGCCAGAGCCCAAGGGAACAGGCAGGAAGCCAACATCAAGCCTTTCCCTGCTCCTTTCTGGGCAGCAGAACCAGAGCCCCCCCGGGGCCCTGTCACCTCTCCAGTCCCCACCAGCGTGCTCCACAGAGAGGGCTTCTGCACAAAGCGAGCACGCGAGAGCCTCGGCGGGGGCCAGGCGCAGCCGCTTACCTCAATGACGAGGGGTTCCGTGGTGGGGCCCCGGGCATGGAGGAGCTCTGGGGCCAGATCACCCTCCGAGCCACGGTCGTAGTGCATAACCGTGCTAGCTGCATGCAGTGCTCGGCTGAAGTCAATTGTCCAGTGCCCGTTCAGGTAGTACTCCCCTCGCACGTTCTTGACAGCTGGACAAACCCACATGCCGGAGAAGAAAAGGCAGCAAATTAACACACCTATAACCTGACTCCTGGCTCCAGATACCACCAGACAGGGCCTGCTCTAGACTGTCAGGGTACTGTCAATCCACAGAGCTCTCAGCTCCACCGTTTGAACGCCAGCTCTTTTACATCAGTATTGTAACCCCTTAGGTGTGGCGACCATCTAATATGGCAGCACCTACCAACACAGCATGAATGCACATATCAAAAGAAGGCCTTCAGAACTCAACAGGGATGCTCCTGTTTCCACTCAACACTGCATCACAGGTGTAGCAAAAAACCGAGACCATCATCCTCCAACAGTGCTGTCTCCCTTGTACTGCTCTCTTGTTAGAAGCTGCTCCACGTTCAGACAGTGGTTCTTGCCAGCTTTGCTGCAGACCAAGCACTTTTCTGCTGCACAACCAAATGTCTCCAAGTGTATTCCATCCCTGTCTCTGCATTCCCCACTGTTAGTTACTGCGGCACAGCCTATGTCAGCCTATGTCCCGCTTGCCGTTAGGATGTGGTATTCACAACCCACTGCCTTTACACCACTATCCTGTTCATCAGACATTTGATTCAGAAGACAAAGACTTTGGTGCTACATCCTCTGTTCTACAAACAAAACCACCAGAGTGATTTGTCCAAAGCATTGGGCAATGGAAGAGTCAGAAAGCAGAAGAGTATTTGCTTTCTCCACTGGAATTTCCTGCCCAGAAAGCTCGGTGAGGACATTTCCCCCCTCTATTTTGCCCTCTGCAGCACAACCAGAATTTGAGGTTGTACAGACAAACACCCAGAAGACATCTATGGGGGAAAGAAGCCCATCCCAAATCTTTGGGTGACAGGAAGAGTTAGGATTTACATCCACCAAGCAAACGGCAAAACTCATAGCCAAATTCTGCTATATCAACTAGATTCCATGTAAGTTCCAGGCAGGAAGTCTGAACATGGTTCAAGTCTTTTTATTCCCCACCCAACAGCAAGATCATTACAGAAAAGATAATGAGATAAACCTGAAGGCCAGAGTTGAGCATCAGTAACACTTCAAGGATACTCAATATTGAGATCCTGATTTTCACAGAGTTTTTCCCTCTGCCGTATCAAGCCCTCAAGGTAAATATCCCAAAGCCCAGTATACCCGAAAACCAAGTTTTAACACAATGGCTGGAATCCAAATGGAGGTTTGGACATCAGTCTTACCTAGAAAGTTCCTGCTGGGCATAACCTCCTTAATTCGGATGCTTGTGGCTCCCACAGGGATGATGAAGATTTGATTGTACCCTGAAAAAAAAAAAAGACGGGGGATTTTTCAATACCTGTCATGTGGATGCCACACAGTTACTCTTCTGTGCCAAAGATGTTCCTGGTTTTATTGGTGCCTGAACAACTGGATGAGCTTTTTGATGGTGGCTTGAAGTATTTCACACACACAGAATCACACAGGATCATGAAGGTTGGAAAAGACCTTTAAGATCATCAAGTCCAACCATCAACCCAACATCACCATGCCCACTAAACCATATCCTGAAGATTTCACTTTACCTGCATTCTGAAGAGCTCCACCCAAAACTATCCACAGGACAGTCCATGTGTAAAATGTTCCAACTACACCTCAGAAAAGTAAGTATGGAGGTCAGTGCAATGTTCATTTTTTAGATTTTAAAATCTTAGGAACTTCAGCAAGTATCATATTGGTGCTCAACACAGAGAGATTTGACCACAAATGCAGTTGTTATTTTGAAATTACTCAAAATTGGCCAAATGCAGAAGATGCAGTCCCATTTCTAGCCTTGCACCAATCCCTGTGGGGCTGTCAAAAGATTGGGATGGGGGGACAGTCTTATGAAGGAGGTGTATAACTATATTCATATGGTATATTTACAGCACCTGCTGGAGCCTGAGCAGGGAAAGACACTAACAACATGGCAAGTACATCCATCTGTACTGAGACTAGGGAAATGATTCCCAGGATAAGACCATCAGTACAATACATTTTCTGATGCTAAAGCAGCTAAAGAGCCACGTGCCATACAGACTTTTCAAGTGAACGTCCACGCCTGCCTACAACAATCATGTGAGCAGGTGTCTCCACCAGCCCTTGCAGGAGCTTGAGTTTAGGTTTAACTCTCCCCTTCTCACTTGCCCAAACTACCCAGATCATTTGTACCTTTGGGGAGGTTGGGGACATCAAAAGTGCCCTTCACACCATAGCAGGTGCTGCCATCTCCTCCACACTGCAGGCACTTGTCCTCCTTCTTGGCAGATTCCAGCATGTTATCACAGCCAACGGCCTGTCAGAGCACAGGAGCACTGATATGAATAATCCATAATGGCAGAGGAAAGAAAGAAAAAATGACCAAATGCTAGATCTAACGAGAAAGTCTGAATCTAGGGAGTCTGGGAAGTCAGGATAGGGCAGGGAAGGAGCTGTCAGAGAAAGGACAGAGTTGGCAACTTCTATTATTTTGCATTCAGAGACAGATAAATGCTGTCCACGTGCTCCTCAGCACCTTGGAAACTGAATGATTCTCCTTTTCTGGTGCTATTATGAAAGGCCAAGTTGGACAGAGGGAAGCAACAGAAAGACAGTCACAAAGGTAAATGAAAGAAGCAAGAAGACGACTAACCTGACAAGCTCCCTCTACACAGATATCCCGCTTGCCAGGCTCACAGGTAGTCCCATCTACCACTGCTTCCTTGTGCCTGTAGTAGAAGTTTTCCCCCTTGGGAATACAGTTTAACTCACACTTATTAGGTGCTGGTAGGAGAGAAAAAACAAACATTATATACTATCGTTAATAGCTTGATGATTATGCATCAGGAGCCTGGTTTTAGATCACAGGAGCAGAAACAGAGGAGTGGACTGATATTAAGTGGCAGATATTGAAGACATTTCTGGGTCACAAACTGCTGGGGGCTGGAAAAATACCCTGGTAGACCCTCACTGTATGCAATCATTTCCTTGGGCACCTTGGCTGGCCAGTGGTGGAGGGGGGATGTTGGGCCAGGTGGATATTTGCTTATCCCTTAGTAGGACTGTTCTTATGCTCTCTTGGGGTACAAGGCTTTCTAGAATGAGAACAAGTGCTGGTACAGAACATAAGGGCGCTGTTATCTTAACAGTCAAACAACAAAACTTTAAGTCCATCTTGAAATCCCTCGTAATTTGTTAAACCTCTGTGAATGATAATATATCAAAGCTCAGAGCAAGGACCTCTGGTTCCTACACCTGCCTTCTGAGTTGGTTCCTCAAGGAAGCATGGGCCAATTAAAGGAGATGTCATATTTTCTGAAGCACTTGTTAATTATATGCATTTGTTTCTGTTGTGCCCTGCTAATACTCTTTTGCCAATTGAAAAATACAGCAGCGCTTCTGCTGCTCTAACACTTTAGGACCTAGCTGCAGTCAATCCCAGCCTTCTTAAGCAATGTTTCTGCAAGAATGGCTGTTAAAAGAGACAACTATGTACTGCTGCAATGGGAGCTGCCTCTTGGCCCATGCATCCAGTGTCTTTGCAAGAGCAATGCTTTGCTGCTGGTAAAAACATTTTTTCCATGCTTGCCCCTCCCCTGCAACTCCAGCTAAGGAAGTACCCTACGAGGATACTACAGTCAAAACATTACAGTCGCTTCAAAACATACTGTTGATAGTTACAGATGAAGTGTAACCCTCATGTTTATCATTACCTCCATAATACGGAAGCCACTTGTATTTCTTTCCTTGGAATTCTGTCCCATCGAACGCTGCACATTGCTCTGCCCGGAAATCCCGGGAGCCTTCTGGGCAACTCTGTTCGGAGGAAAAAATGCTTGTGTTGGGCCATTATAAAAAGGAGGAAAATTATGTGTACAACAAAAATAAGTTTTTATTTGTTATTGCTCCATATAAAATCAGGGGCATAAATTCAATATGCTTTTGAAGTGGTACTGTTGATGAACCACATTCACCAGTGATGCTAGAGAAGGAGAAACTAATAATAACATATCACTTCTGAGCAAGAGTGATGTTTGTCTGGGGAACAGAAGCAACAGCAAGCAAAAACAAAAAACAGAGCACTGTACCTGAATGTTGCACGACTGATAGCTTCGAGTTGGTCCAACACAACTGGAAGCACCTTCTGTCCTGAAAGACAGAAAATCAACATGAAGCTCTGAAGCATACAGATGCAAAAAATCATCTTGTGGCAGACATTACAAGTCACCTTCACATCAAGCATATCACCCTCACACAGTTTCCTGAAACAGCAAAATAACTAAAATGCACTTCTTTCCAGTAAAGCAAGCTGGAATCTTCTAGTGCCATTTTCTGCTATGGTTTGCATTCCGGCATGAGACACACACACCAAGAACGATTGCAGTATAGCTCTTCAGGGTCATGTTTCACCTAAATAACGAAAGCAGAGCTTTCAGTCCTTTGTCCACCAGCAAACAGTCGGGGTGTCCACACCAGAACCAGAAACATGTTGCAAGCAGCAGGAGGGTAGTGGCCAATTCAGAATAGGTGCACACAACATCTCTCATGCTGTTTACGTGCACACTAGGCCCATTAGTAGGAAGAGCTAAACATGCCTATGGAAAGTGTGCAACACACAGTCAAACGATTCCAGCTGAGAATTATGGAGAGTAACAGTAATGGAGAAAACTGATCCGAAAAGCCAACCAGTATCTCACATCCCTAAAAGGGAGAGATAGGCCCCCAGGGATTCTGGCAGGTGTCTACCATAATGCACAGGTGTATAACATAACGGGCAGCCTTCAAAAGAGACCTTTCTTTATTGGGTGGGAAGAAGCAGTGCTCCATAACTCTGGATTCTTCTATTAAAAAAAAACCCCTCTCATTTCTCTAAACACAAAGAGGCTGCTTTTTTCTGGGTATTATTGAGAGTCTGGCTTTTTTTCCCCCCCTTTCTTTGTTTTTATCCACAACAGGTTCTCTCCAGTCCATCATTCCCAACAGGCACAGTCCCAGTCATCATCCTCACTGCATCTAACCCAGCTGCAAATGTGGTGGCAGAGTGTTACCGCTGCTTAAGCCAACGCCACTCTTCCGTTTCTTCCAGGGCAATTTACCTTCCTTGGAATCATAAGCCTGAGAAAATCTTGGCACCGGCTCTCTGGAGAGAAACCTGCTGCTCTGGACTGTTCTCCCTCTCTGCCGGGCCCGCCACACTAGACCTGATTGAACAGCTGCTGCCATACCAATCTCCTGATTGCAAAACCCCGTGCTCTGGTGAGGGAGCCAGAGCAAGGCTGTGTTGAAGAGAGTGCTATTCAAAACAGCAGTGACGAGGCTGAAGCCAAGGATCATCTCAAAGTGGACTCGGGTAACTTATTCCCCTGGAATCAAACACTAGGTCTTTTTTTGTTCTGCGTGTACATTGGAACATAAGTGTAGGAGCTCAATAACAGAAAAAAAACACATTTAAAGAAAGAAAAAAGGAGGTTAGCCCTCACCTTTGGGAATAGCAGCGCCGCTGCCGAAAGCTGACTCCACCGCCACAGCTCCGACTGCACTTGCTCCATTCACCCCAGCTCCCCCAGACATCAATCTGCCGTTTCATCCGGTGGCCCTGTAAATAAAATCCCTGCAGGCATATCAAATGGACATGGCAACCCAGGAAAAAAAACAATGAAAATGAAGCAGAGCTCCTCTCTGTTCTCTTGCAAAAGAGACTGTCTTGCTGGGCTGCATTCCTAGTATGAAAAGTAGCAGAGAATAATACATCAAAAATGACAAGCCTCTAATATGTAGGAGCATTAGTTTCCTGAAGCCATATAGCGCATCCAGCTTTATAATGTCCCTTAAACTGTTATTGTTTGTCTATGTACAGAATCTCAGCACCTTTGAATGACCATTTAAAACGGATAACATCTCCCTCTCAGCAAGGCAGCAAAAGCAAGTCATTACTTCAGGGACTATGAGCACTGTCACTCCACACCAGATCAATAGAGCCACTTAATTCCAAATCCTTGGCTCCAAGCCAGATACTTAAGAGAAATAAAGGAAGCAGTAAGGAAATCCCCGGAACACACTTTTTCCTGCAACAAAATTCCATACAAGGACTGTTTTTTCCCCCTACCCAACTGTGTCCAATGATGAAGTCAAGGTATGGGCCACCATTAGCTAGAGCCTTAATTACTTTTGTGTTCAGAAAGTCTGAATGGATGCTGACATTAAGAGAAGGAAGTGAGAAAGAAGCATGATAATATAGACAAGAAGTTACAAGTGCAATGGAACCAAACAAAATACATTGTCTGAGAAGCACATGAAAGAACATATTTTCAGAAAAAAGGGCCTACTGTAGCTGGTGGGATCCACATACATGGGGCTTTAATGGGAAGAATAGCAATATCCTGAGGAAAAAGAATAATTGCAAGATGCAACAGGATTAATTCTGCTTGGGAAAAGAAGGTAAATGTGGGGTTACACAGGGAGTGATGCTGTAAAAACAGGGTTTGCTGTGCAGCTGCACCTGTAGATGCAGCTTATGTATATATTATACAACTGAGCAGGTAATGCATACCATTTGGGCACTTGGACATTTGCGGTAGTGAAGAGTGGGCAGGCTGAGGAAAAAAAAAAGGTAAAAAAATTACTGAGATGTAGTCTAATTCCCTTCCACACACACAGTATCCCACCAAATCTACATAACCCCTGGGTCTGGATCCCAATCCATCCTCTAGTTTCACACAGTCCCTTTTGACTTGACCACAGCATCCCATGTTCCCATCCTCTACTTTTCCTTGTTTGCGCTCTGTTTCCATTCCTTCCTGTCATCCCTCCTGCATCCTCATGTAAGCCACTCCCTGATGACCACCTGGCTAGTAAGTGCCATCGTGAGGGTATTTCTGATGGAGTGGAGGAACATCCTAGCAATGGAGAATTTCACCATAGCAGGGATATTGACCCTACTCCGCAAGCACTTCCCACCCACGCAAGGTCCCTTTCCAAGGCCTACAGAGAAGGCACAAGCTCCTCGCTCTAAGAGCGTAATTTTCACTTCAGTTAACTGATAACTGCTTTTACATAAGACATCCAGGTCTCTGCTAGAAATAGGATCTAGCCTAATAAATTATCCAGTGAATGCAACTCAGGCAAAATGCATAGGTTAATCCTCATTTGTCATTTAAACAGATTTTGTAACTTTCTACACATACTCCTTGCCTGACCGTATGTCCCTGAGTTACGGCCTTGTTTCTCTCTTTCACCCACTTTTAAGAAATAATTCCCTGCTGCTGACAGAGCAACAGTCAGATATTAGCTGATCGTATTTATGCACTTACTACCAAATCACTCAAAACTATGTAGCTGCAGAGTCACCCCAAATCCTTCCTGCCTCTTATCTATATTGCTCTAATGTGAAACACTTTCTGCCTAGCCCATGCTATTTGATTTCGTTCACATAAATTTTGTGCAATTCTTTCTAATACCTCTGCAAGCAAAATCCTTCAGGACAAGTTTTCTGGTTCAGACTGACTCTGTTTGCCTTCACCCTGCTCACTCAATAGCACTACCCAGGTTACAGCCACTTCTACATACCTTCTCTCTGCCAAGTCAACATCTCCCTGACCCCTTGCCAAACCCTTCTCCCATTCTTCCATTCCAGATACTAAGCTCAGTGTTTGTCTTCTGCATTCTCATTTGCCTTTCCGGGAGTAATCCCATCAATAGAGATTTAGCTTTCAGCAAGGCATCTTATTTTCCCAAGTTTTTCTTTCAGACACCTAATTCCTCTCCCTGTAATCCCTCCTCCCTTACTCTCAAAGGAATGAAACATGCTACCACTCTGTTTCTCTTCTGCAGTCTTACTCCTTTATATCAACTCACTGATTTAGGAGCAGTATTAGCTCACCCTGGAAACAAGGAACCTTTCAGTCAGCATAAGGGAGAAAGCATGTAGCTAAAAATCGAAAGGAAGAGCATTTGAAAGTCAGATTATTGGAAGGCAATTAGGATAGAAAGTCTTTCCCTGACACACACACTGACCTGATAAATATTCCAATATCCCTCCTAAAGAAGTAGCATTCTTTATTCCTTCTACAGAGAGCAAAATCTGCAGGGACTCTTTGTGGTACAGTTTATGCATCCGTAGAGTGCAGGAACAATCATTTTCTCTGTATCACTCCATTTATGTATACCCCAAAAGGAGCATCAGCCAGAATAATCCTCCCAAAGCTGTACAGTGTTAGAAAAACATTTTAATAGGCACCAAACTCCAACATTCAGAAATCTGTGCACAGTCCTCATTAGTTCAGTAACTGCATGCATGTGTATGCAGGCACATATAAAGCTGTGTATTTATAACAAATAAGAAATCTATTATTACACAATCTGATAACAAGATATTTTTAGATGCTATTAGCTAGTTTCTGTTTCAAAAGCCTCCTTCTGCTCTCTTCAGACTCTGGAATGTTATCATCTGTTGTCAGCCAGGACAACTAAATCTCAGTCCCTCCTGGACTCCAGAGCTTAAAAAAAAAAATAAAAATCTACAAGCTTCACCACTGTTATCAATTCATTCAGCTCCATTCTCACCTTGCTTCAGCCTAGCACGCACACAAGAACGCAGTTTGTTTATCTGCAATAAGTATATATTTTAATGTTTCAGGAAAAGCCAGAGGAAGCGTACAACCATCTCATTTCTAAAAACTCCAGAATGGACAGTCAATTAATGCCCAACTGCTCTATCTAGTTTTATTGCATGTTAAGACAACAAAAATCCATACTTTCTGGGGATATTGATGGTGCACATGACCCTGGCCACCACATGCTCTCAGTGCTCACTGGTAAACAGGCTGCTGTGGCATAATAGTTTAGAAGGCCAGTGATTTCATTTTTATGAGCACTGCATTGCTTTCATCAATTCCTAGACAGATGCATTACTGATGTAGTCGCAGCATCTGCTGTTATCAGGCCAACGGTGTCTGATATAACCAGCAAGTAAAAAAGCTATGCCTCTGAGTCACTGGAGCTCCAGACTTTGCCTTTAAAGGCAATTCCAGTATGTGTCAGACAAACAAAAGAATTCTGTGAAAGGACCCTAGATAGCATAATATATACCATATAATTTTTATATATGAACCATGCACTGAAAGAGGAGTTATGAATGGGACTCGACTCAGAAAGAGAGAAAATGTTGGCAGTATGTAGGAACACTTTAAAAAGGGTCCTTGAAAGACTTCTCTGTCAGTCTGATGAGATGGATAGGAAACTATGCACGGGAAGAAGACTGCGCTTCCCAGACAGATGCATTGCAGGCATGCAGTGGTCCACCAAGTTACAGTTGCACTTGATGATCTTAAAGGTCTTTTCCAGCCTAAATGATTTTATGATTCTAAGTTTGTATAACTAAATGTGGACTAGCAATTAAGCATGAATAATTTTCTAGTGCCTTATTGCAACTCAAATACTAGCAAGCTATCAAAGCAAACATCAATTTACTGTACAGTCCAAAGTGAGCAGTGAAGGTCTGCAGTCACAGGCCCAAACAACCTAAAAACCAGCCAAGTTCTTACCCCTAGTGTTTCCCATACTCCTTGGGCACCTAGAGGGCCTAGAGATAGTCAACCTGAATTATTCTGTGATTCTTTGTGCTGCCTTTCCAGACTGACAAGCAGCAACAAAACAACATGTTACACCACTCCAACAGTCGTTGCTCAAAGCACATGGTTACCGATATCCACACTATGCCTGAGAGCTTTTGGACAATGCTAGTGCTTGCTTTTAGCTCAGGTCACATAGCTTTGGTCCACTGAGCTGCAACCGAAGCATCTTTTTGGACACTGAGAATTTTTTACTGTGATTTCTTGAGCTGCATCACATAGTTACTAGCCTCTATTCAGATCTGATACAAACCTCAGTGTCAACACCGAGGAAATGGTGGGAAACCCTTGACATTGGAAGTTGACTACAAAGCCCTGTACAATTGTTACCCATTGAAAACGGGCATTGCTGAATAATGTGAGGTTGATTGCCCAGATGTCACTTATTTTATGCAGCATTTTCATGGCTTAAAACTATAATAAAAATCAGACTCTCTCTTTAACCTTTCTTAGTATTTTTCAAATAACGCTACATCCTTTTATTTGATAAATACCAGCTTTCTGGGGTTTACAGTTTCTGACGCAAGGTTAATGTTTATTTTGACACACCCCTGAACTGTAGCCCCACTGATGAAACATGTATGAAAGAAAGTTATCACCCCAGTCATTTATTCTGTAATGGTTTCATTGCCAAATTCTTGGCAAGTAAGAAGTCTCCAGCGAAAAGTGCAGCCTTGCTAAGTTTGAATTATAATTACTTAGAGAAAAGTTAATTGCTTAGAGAAAAAGGAGGGAAAAAAAAAGAAAACTGTCAAGGTGGCTGCTCCGTGTGGTCTGGGGGCCAGTAGCACGGGGCTCTCACAGGGCAGCAGGGCAAGCCAGGGAGCAGAGCAGCCAGGAATTGGGCACCTCCGGCTGAAGCCAGGCAGGGCAGGGCTGCGGGGAGGTGGAGACCAGCCCTGCTGCAGCATCACTGGGGCAGGGGCCGACAGCCCCGGGTGGCTGCAGTGGGGTCCTGGGCTGTGGGGTGAGGCCAGTCAGGGCCAGTAAAGCCAAGTTGTGGGCCCTGACAAAAACAACCCACGTGGAGCGTATACTTAGCCCACGTGCTTTTCAGGACATGAATGACTTCCTTTCCTTTTCTATGTCCAGAAGACCTACCCAGTACTACGATGGTGGTCACCTATAATATTTCCATATAGCTAAGCTCTGCAAGACGTGTGGCATTCAACACTCACACTTAATTGAAAAGGAGCTGAAAACATGCAGCGCATCTCACACATTTGTAATGTAGATAGATTCTACTACTCCAATAGATGCGTTTTCAAGATAAAACCGTCTGCAACTGGCTATGCTACTAGCCAAAAATTCAACAAAAAAATAAGTGAATGGACTCACAACAGCAAAGCATTTTTTATAATTCTGTCTTAAGCATTGATCTCAGCTCAGACACAGCAGGCTTGCAAAGAGCTTTAAAGGTGAAGAATGCCAAGTACCATTTTTATGAATAATGAATAAGCAAACAAAGAATTGCATTTGAGCAAAACTAGAAAAACAAGAATGAAAGTGACAACAAGATGGTGACAGCAGGAAGCGAAATACAAAATAGTACATGAGAAGAGAGCATCTTATTAAGACAAACTGCTTCACAAAGAGGAGAAAAAACCCCAAGGCTTCATTAGTTTTAATGGCTTGTGGATTTTACACTCACTGTGTATATCTCCTTTCATTCCCCTTTATCACCCTAGCCAGGGCTTGTTAGCATATCCCCTCCAACAAATCCGCTTCAGCTCCCCCAAAACATTTCATGTTCTCCCTACATCACTTAACGCACTCCCTCATTGTTCACAACTCTTTTCCACGTTCCCCGTCTTCACCTTCCCCCAGCACTCCGCACTCTTCTACCTCTTTATGGGCTGTCCCACCACATACCTGGCTCCTTCCACACCCCTTGCTTTCCCGTCAGCTGGGCGGGACGCAGTGCACGCCTCACCTACTGCAGAACCAGGTACGTGCTGCCCCATGGGAACGTGCTGGCTAGCGGGCAGAGCGGATGAGTTACTTTCCAGAAATGGAAAGTCTTCCAGAAACTCTGGGTGGCCTGGAGCTGACTAGGGTATAAGAAGAGCGCTTTCTCAAAAAAAAAAAAAAAAAAAAAAAAAAGATACAGCCATTGCAGAGAAGTCAAATTAATTCTTGGAATCCTTGTGGGAGAAACTGGGGACATTCAGAAAACTCCACAAAGAGGAGGATTGTGAGAAAACTTTATGACCTCAAACTTATCTGGAAAAGCGGACAAAACACACAGTATGAAGTCACCAGAAGTTGTTTATCCAAGGGATCTAAGAGGAGCTCAAGGTTGAAATGGAAAAACTGTTACATACTAGCAGACAACCCTCTGGGCTAAAACCACTTTGGCACCTGATTATCGGAACATGGAAAATCTGACATCAGTTTACAAAAGGATCCCAGGGGAACCCAAGGAATTGTACACCCGCATAGTGTAAAACTGATGTCTACTGATAAATTAATAGAAATTGTAACAAAGAACAGAATTAGCAGGCACCTGCATAAATACAGTATATTTGGGAAAAAGTCAACAAGGCTTTTTTAAAGGCAAACCCATCTAAGACTATTGCATTTCTTTCAGACATTCACAAACATGTCAACAAGGGTAACCTGTCAGATAGACTCAGATTTCCAAAAAGCTTTCAACAAAATCCTTCAGCTAAAGCTTTGAAAGAAGCTAAGCAGCCAGAAGGAAAGTCCTTGCATGGATGATGAGATGGGGGCCTAAAGACAAAAACAAACATAGGAGTGAAATCTCCATCCACTGCAAGAACTGACATTATCAGCAGAATTCCCAAACTTCTCAACATATTAGTTACACCAAAAACACAGAAGTAACGAAGGCAGCTGATAAGGGTAATTCTGAGCGATAAAGGACAATAGAGAACCAGAGATGGACTGCAAAGATCTATGGAAAGACATTATAGTATAAGTGATTTGTCACTAAAATGACAGTTGAGATTTCATGTAGGTAACTTAAACTTATGTGATGCACAGGAGAAAACACAAATCCTATCCTAACAAATAAAATTATTACATATGAGCTGGTCATCACCACTCAAGAGCAGGATCTTGGTGTTATGATAGAAATGCTGTGATGCTAGAAGTCTACATGGATTCAAGGAGACACTGAGCAAATTCAGGGAAGAGAAAGAGAGATGTCTCCAGCTCAGAGGGTTCATAAACTACAAATGACTAGAGACTGGAAGTGTGTTGGGGGAAATAGTACTTACTTAGCAATCTTTTTATAGGTTTTTCTAGACATGTTTGTGACATAGCTGGAGATAGGATATAGGACAAAATTAACTAGTCCTACCCAGTACAATTATTCTTCTGCACTTTTTCTACTTTTCCCTCAATAGAAACATTAATAAAATCTCCTTCTCTTTCTCCCTCCTTACAGTAATTTTCACTGTTTCTGTATGACCTTAACTTTGAGGTCCTTCTGCACCTTCTGCCCTTTCTGTCAGATCTGGTTTAGGGGTTTAGAAGTTTAGTCAATAGATTAACAGTGTTTAAACAATAACATTGTTCATTTCTTTAGAAGAAATTAAAGACAGTATTTTAACTCAGAAACACAGACACGTAGAAAGCCATACTGTCCAGGTGAAATGTATTTGAATATGATTTTCAGCCAAGCCCCAGACCAGCCTTCACTTTAAGAACACCTGCAGTACAGTCTAGGAGCAAATATAAGTATTGGACACAACCTAACTATCAGCTAATGCCTACAGATCATAAGAGATTAAATAAAACTCTTCCCCTGACAAGCAGCTTTTCCTTGAAATAGTCCCATGGTATGGGCAGATAAGACAGTTCCAATCTGGACAGAAGGAATTCCAGATGCAAAAATTTGCCAACATGAAATCACACTTGTAAAAAAGAAATTGAGGCAGAGAGAAATCTGATTAATGTCATGTTTACCAAACATAAAGCAACCCCAAAGCATACAGTACACAGACACAATCATGCCAAATACACACACGCAACAAAAAGAGAGTTATTCACATGGAAAACCTCCAGAATTTATTTTCTACAATTCAGCAGAACCACTGTTCTGTCAGCAGTAGCACTAACAGACAGGGCTCAGGCAGTTTTACTTTTACATCATTTCATCCTTCTCTGAAAACACAGGAGGAATCATGAAAAAACGCACTGGAACCTGGCATTTTCCATTATTGCCACTGTCCACAACCTTCCTAGAAGCAATGACAGAACGGCCTGAAATTGCACCAGACTCTTCTGTCTCAGTTCTGCATTAACAGCTAACGTATAAGAGAGACATCTTTGTTTTCTGTTTGTATAACCCCTAAACACAACTCCTCCTGACCATCCAGCTGTAGTTTCTAGTACTACCACAGCGCAAACAATAAAGGAGCTACGGGTAATGGATGACCTCCTTTTCTGGGTCCTTCAAAGCCTGGTGAAAAGGGGCAGACACCTCAGGTGCTGTACAGTAAGACCCTCTCCATATTCTAGCAGGAAAGAAGGGAAGAGTCCAGTGGGTCCCACTGGGGATGGAGCACTGGGCAGGAAATTCTCAGCAGCCAGTGGCTTTGACAAGCAGGAGTCCTTCTCTTGCTCGTTAACGTTATCTGCTGTCACGTCTGGCAGATAAACCAGCCGCTCTCAGACTGCGAGCAGAGAGAAGATGTAGGCAATAGCCTCAACTGCTCTTTGAGTCTCAGCCCTGTCAATATGTCTGCCCTTACTCTGCTTGCTGCTTTCCCTGGCCTACAATCAATGAAGTAAAAACAAGTTCAACTACTCCACTCCAAAAGTAGGAGAAAAGATGAAAAACAGCAGGCATCAATCTACACCCTTTAATCACAAGCAGACATGGATCCCTGCGGACCCATCTCCACCCTCGGGCAGGCCTGCAGTTCACACCTTTGTAGCCGCGCTCCCGTTAGCACTATCAGCCTGTGTGTTTGCAAGTTCACGCTTTCCTCCTTCCGGGACAAAAGGTGTGCAGTCGCTGTTTGCATCAGCGGACAGGATGGATCTAAGCGGTCAGCGGTTCATTCTGGAATAAAACCCACACGTGCTAGTCTGTGCCTTTTCTGACGTTTTTGGTTCTCCCACCACCACCCTCTTCTTCCTGGGGTGTTGTATAAAAGACCATACAAAACAAGTGATGCACAGCAGAGCTGCTCACCACCCGCTGACCGATGCCCAGTTAGTTCCCGAGTCCCAGTGCCTCCCTGGCCAGCTCCCCCAGTTTGTATACTGGGCGTGACGTCGTATGATACGGAATAGCCCTTTGGCCAGCCTGGGTCAGCTGTCCTGGCCGTGCCCCCTCCCAGCTCCCCGAGCACCCCCAGCCTTCTCGCTGGCAGGCCAACGTGAGAAGCTCATCAGTCCTTGACTGTTTAGCAACAACTCAAAACATCAGTGTGTTATCAACATTATTTTCATCCCAAATCCAAAACACAGCATTATACTCGCTCTCAGGAAGAAAATTACCTCTATCCCAGCCAAAACCAGGACAGATGTACAATATTCACTGTACAGCTGGCGGTGACCCACCTTTCTACCCACATGCTGCTATACTGGCAGCTCATTTGATACCAAAATCAAAACAATTGCTGCTGTCTCGGATGCAGGGCTGCTCTAGATCTAATATTTAGCACAGTTAAAGTGACAGAGCCTCAATTTCTTAGAGAGATGATACTACACATTAAAGTAAGCGTTTCTCCTTCAGCATGGGGAAATGCACCATGGCACCTGACAATCTCTTACACCTCTGCCACTGGGAATTACAAAAGAACAGCACAGGGAAGGGACCTTTTCAATGCTATGTGACATGGATTAAAGGTACTTTTCAATAAACCTGCCATCTCAGGTGAAGCCCGAAAGGCATGGAGAATGGTGTAGATCAGCAAGCAATTCTCCGAGTTATTTTCCCACCATGCAGTATTCCCTGCCTCTGTTTTCAGTCTCACCCTCTCCTTCCATTCCTTTCTCCCACCACATAAATGCAAATTTTGTATGTATAGCAGCAGGGCTACCACTCCTCTTCCGCAGCAGTGAAAGAGAGACTTGTTGGCACTGCTCTTCCAGAGCTATCCCACCTGTGGAGTTCAAGCAGCTCCGCTACTCTTTCGGTGCACAGCCTGATCTAGCACAGACCGGAGTTGCCATCGCTACAATCGGTCCTGCCAGCTCCAGCCCCCACAAGCTGACCATCGTTTGCTATGGTTCAGCCTACTTGCATTAGCATCTGGTAAGGTATGGCCCGTATGAAACCAACACCATTTCTTTCTTCCCTCCTAGAAAAAAAAATGGAGAATTATCACAGCAGAGTGCCTCAGTGCTCCTGGATCTCCCTGCTTCCTCATGGCTTGGACAGATCCAGCATGTCAGGGAAACTGAAATTAAGTGGTGGCCAAACAGAACTTCCTCCCTTCATTTAACATGCCTTCAAGAGGAGCTACTGATTGCATGCAGGGGACAGAGTCTAATGCTACAGAGAAATGTCATCCTTCACTGTTGCAGGGTGTTTCAGTCATTTCCCTTCCAAAAAATCACCAGGTTGGAGATAGGCAAGTGAACAGATGAACTGAATATCATATACTCTGTTTCTGGTTCTTTTAACATTAGATGTGAGATACCAAGATCTCATTTAAGCATATTTCCACCTGTAATATAGGAAATATATGAGGACTAACAAACTCTGCTTTGATTTCTGGCCTCTCATCCCTGATCTTCAAAGAAAGGCTAGAAAGCATTTGCAAATGCTGAATCTGGGAATAGAAATTCATAAAAGAGATTAAAAGTTATGGACTCATTAATTTTAACGGCATATTTATAATTCCTCAATACTCTCGCAAAACACTTACTCCAGGTGATAATTACCTTCCCCCCATCCCTGTTCCTTTACGCCTAACAAACTTATCACATCTTCTTTTGCTAACACTTCCACTCTACTCAGCAGGTCACCTTTTACCTCAGATATCCAACTCATTAATAAAACTGAAGTTTAACTCAGAGAAGTGTTCTCAAGCTGCATTTTCTTCAGAAAGATCCTACTTCTCTCTCAGAAAGGAAGAGGAATCTCAGATCCTAATAGCTGTGTTCTTTTTCTGACTATATCAAATTGGCTTAACATAAAGATTACTTCCCCCAATAACGCTAAACCGTATGGCTTAGACCACTAAGACCAAAGAAAAGAGAAAAACCAGATAACCAAAGATTCATTCTTTTTACTTCAAGTAACAATCTCTGTAGCTTTGAAGCAGGAGACAGCAATTACTGCTTTGCAGATAACATAACAGCCCTAGAGCCAAAGGCACTACTAGAATTTTGTTATTTAATTGCCATGTTAGACTTTTCGTAACATGTACTACAGCAGGCTTGATGACCCCAACCCATTAGCTGTTTCAGAAAGACTTTCTACAAAATACTTGAGTTACAGATGTTGACAGTCCTTGACAAAAGTATCTTTCATTCTCATAACAGTGTTCAGAAGAGCTTTTACTTACTGAAAATGCAGAAGGTGGCATCATTGCTAGCATGAGCAGAAGGAACAAGTTCTTCATCTCTGCCTGTGGGAACAGAAAGATTTTTGATCAGAATTGCTTGCTTCTTTGCCGCCTGTATGGCAGAAAAGCTAAGCTACTATACAGTAAAAATGGAGGTGGAACTAAAATCAAGGTGAGAGAAGAAAACAGTTTTATCACTACACTCCCTGGATAGGTGAAGGCAACTGCAAAGACCGAAATTACCCCACGTAGAAAGCCAGAATGTAATTACTGAGTGCAAATATTTCCCTGAACTTTCCTCTGGTATTATGAGAACACCACTCCCGGGCACAGTACAAGATGCATGCTGTTGCATGCCTGCCCTCCCACCCTTTTATATATACACATGATAAAATACTTGAAGATTGCAATGACTTCAACCAACCCAAGGTAACAAATTCCACAGTTAACATTTCTGTACCCTATAGTCATTCTGCGTGGACTGGTGAAGCTTCGTGTCTGTCTGTGTGACCTTGCTTGTTTAAAATCTTACAGTTCATCATGGATAGCCATAGCTAGATTCAGACATCAGTAGTTAAAACCCTTCTGCAGAGCTAGAAAGGAGATCAGGCCACAGACTGGTAGGGCAGCATACAACAGTTCCTAAAAATGGGGGCATTATGCACATTTAGGACCACAATACTTCATTGGTGCATTGCCTGTGGCTACTTTATCCTTCCTCTTTTGAGTTGCAGCAACCAAGCCCACACCAATCGCCACTCATCAATGCTTACAGCTGCGACCGTGGACACTTCAGCCAGTAGAGACTGCCTGTTTCTCATGACCGTTCTTGTGACCTCATTGACCCCAGAAAGAAGAGATGGACTAGATATTCCCAGCACAGTTTTATCTTGTCTAAGCTTCTAACTTGGAAAAGGAAAGGGAACAGAAAAGGAAAAATGGCGAAATCTTCCTTTCACAGTGCATAAAAGCACCAGGGAAGAAACATTTATCTCATCTGTCACTGTAACAACATCTGTTTTAATATTAAAACTTCATATATAGCTCCTTTAGCCTGGCCTATTAAATTCAGATAAAATACAGAAGGTATATCACCACTAACAATTACAATATTGATATAAAGCAATTGTTGCATGAGAATACCAAATCAGAAACAAAATATAACGAAAATGAAACCTGCTTGATCTAGTATTTGCATATTTCAGGTTACCTTATGACAAGCAATGGTTTTTCTCATAGTGTTAGGCCTCAGCGAATCACAGCTCATTACATTTGTAAGTCCATACATACCATGGATTTTGACATTTCCAACATTCACAGTGCTGGGGAAAAAAGCTTGTTCTTTAATGTTTTTCCTTTTGGATATAAAAACTACTAAAGTGCTGAAAATCCAGTTGCACCAAATTCTGTGTGCAAAATAGCAATGAAGAGGGAAAATGTAATTGGGAAAACAAGCACTGATAAGCTTCTCTCTATATACTGAGTGCCATATATGATTAATAAGAAAATGAAGCTGTAGGAGCTTTTTATATGAATAGGCTTTCATTAATTTTGGATTAGTCCTTCTTAAGAAGCTGAGGGAAACCTATGTACCATCTACCACCCAACATGCTATTACCTCTTGACCCATTCAAGTCAAGGAAGAAACAACCTGGAGATGCCCTCCACAAGAGGTCAAGTACACTCTCCATGCTGTAGAGGCCAATAGCCAAAACACAGGCTAGATGGGTGTCAACAACACTATCCAACTGCCAAATCCTTTCAGAGGGGAAGGACAGTCAGGAGAGACCCTTTTTGCTACAAGTTTCATGCATGCAAACAGCAAAGCTTTTCTGAAGCAGTTATAACATCCTCACATCACTGGCAAAGGGCACCATGAGAACAGCATCTTCCTTGAACGGTGTTGGTGTCAAACAGAGGTAAGTCTTTGAGATTGATCAGCTCCTCTTCCTACTGCACAGAGGGGAAAAAAAAAAAAAATCTCTTCCCCAGCATTCCTCTCTCACATCTTCCATTCCAGGCACCTCTCAGGTTCACAGAGATGGCTGTGGAAATCACATCGCCTGCTCTAGCAGCCTTGCTCTGCTGCTAATGGACTGCCCGCTCAGCTCCTTCTGGCATCCGAACCAAGAGGCAGGCAGGGACTTGGGCCCAAACCACGTGAGGCTCCTGAAGAAGAGGCTAGAGAAGCAGCTCACCAGGGCTAGCAGTGGTCCCACTCTCCAAGCAGTTAGTATCTTCAAGGTTTTTAGCCAGATGGGATAAAAAGATTCTGTGAATTTAGCATTAAAAAGTGCAGACCATCCAGCCTTGTTAAACTAGAGTCAAGAGATTCCAGGAAGGGTGTTCAGAAGGAAGAACAGGGACTTCTGCATCCTATTAAATCCCCTACTGGGGGGAAAAAAAAAAAAAAAAAAAAAAAAAAATCTTGTGTCCGGTTCTCTGAGCTTCAACAAACTTGTTATTTTAAAAGCTTCTTCAGATGTAGTATTCAGCATTGATGTCTCTTGCCTTACTTTCAACAAGAAACAACACAAATGGGATGGAGGAATCTGTCTGAAACCTTGGAAAAAAGGTCAAGTTCTGTTTCCGGATTTAACGGCTCTTTCACTCCTTGTAGGATCTGGGATACAACAGCATATGTTTATTCTGCTTGTTTGCCATTCTTCCCACCAAAGGCTGGGTATGCAGGGGAAGGAATGAAAAGGACAGTGTTTTGCAGTGCTTTCACTTGCAACAACAGCAGCAGCTGCTGCTCCCTGTGCCTTCTGCCCTTCTTCAGTTCTCTTCAACCCGCCCCAGCTCCCTTTTCCCACTGTGTGCTAGACCAGCATCTCCACCCCCCTCCGGCCCGAAACAGCAGCAGGGCCTGAGGGGAAATGGTGACTTTATGCTCAAGATATGGAACAGCTGCTGGAAAGATCACATGGAGGAATTCCTGCCATAGTGCTAAAACATGAAGTTATCTCAGCGAGAGGGACCAGTGAGAATCCGTTCACAATAAGTAAGAAACAACCAGAATCTTCAACCAGAACTAGAGGTGTGCCCAGCTGAAACCTCTGTTCCATACACCAGAAGAGATTCAAATTGTCTAGCCAACCACATCTGGCATTAGCTGCTCAGATTAGATTACTGAAAGGGTTGAAGTGACTGACTCCAGCCATCTATAAGCTTGGCCAAAGAGTCAGTCCAGACCTGAACTATGAAGCTGTTTTCTCTAAGAGATGCTGACTCAGGCTCCTCTGAACAGTGGAAAAGTTCAAACTTGAATCTGACTTTAGCAGCTCAGGACCCTTCTATTCCAAAACAGCATGGATCAAATAATATTTTGTGGAAATTTCAGAAACTTCTGAAAGGATGTTCTGGTGCCCTTTCTGAACTGCCTGCACGGCACCTACTTCTCCCTGGCACTGCAGACAGGAGGGTCAGAGTGCCACAAAGGATACGGCTGGAATTTCATAACTCTGGGCAGAACACAAGAGCTCCAGTACAACTGGAAAGTGGGATAAGCACCCTTATTCCAGGGCTTAGCACTGAACCCACTTAGGAAAGAAGCTTTTGCCTTAACAAATAGAAGGTCTAGAAAAGACAGATGGGCTGTCTTGGAGATTTCCCTATAGTGGAGCCAGCAGCAAACTGCTGTAAAAATACTTTATTTAGTTACAAACTCTTATCCAGGGTCAGGCAGACTTAGCAAGATCAGTCAAATCTTCATTAAGACCAGGAGTATGTTTCAGAATAAAAGATAGTTTTAATGACTCCTATATTTACTTTATGTGTGCAAATCCTGCCTTCCAATGCACAAACAAGGTTCTAGATTGTTTACTTAAACTTGGCCGCTTTTCCAAATAACCTCTCAACATCCATGTTCCTAGGGAAACAAGACCTGCATTGCCTGTATATATACGTAAAAATAACTTTAAATCAGCTGGCTGATTTCATGGTTTCAAAAGCATAAAGTTAACTTTTGTTTGAGGAAAAAGGTACTGGGCTGGGATAAAGAGACATATTGGACTTCTAACCCATTTAGATGATGACTTTTTCTTTTCAACAGGAGGGAAACCAAACTTGAAAGACATGTTACAAGTAACTCAGCCTTGCTTAAACAAGAGCTTAAGCTGTTTAGACACTACAGAATCAGATCATAAAGTCAGAATAAAACAGGTTTCATGCGTTCCATTCATTGCTCACAGATTTATCGGTCTGGGTTTTCCTCTATTCTTTTCAAAAGTAATTGGACAGCCAGTGCTATGTCGTTCTTCTCTGTTAGCACATAAGGCAGACTAGTCATCTTTTGCCTGTGAACCACATTTCTAAATCATCCTTTGGCCAAAGACACATACCACATATGCGGGTCAGGGACTGTTCTGGTTCATAGGTGGAAGACAAAAAGACCCCTTCAGGGTTCCCACTTTTCTATTGCCAGACAAGTGTTAGCTGGGGATGCAGGTAGGTGGCAAAGCCACACAGCAATACTAGCTGCAGCAGGTCCTTACAGCTCATTTTGTCTCCCAGCTGGGAATTTAAATTACCCAAGGTGGATCTATTATTCCCACCTGAGGTAGCCTTGACACAGAAGCTGTGAGCCACAGGTTGGCCACCCCTGCAGTTAATATTTGCCTGTTGCAATATAGACAGAAATTGCTTATTGTAAAGTTTAGCACATCCAGCACTAAGGCAGAAGTTGCCACTCTGATCCCGCTACTCGCACCTTTTCAGAATTTCCTTCCCTCTCCTCCACTCCCAACTCCACCCCCTTTCAACACGTCATATCTCACTCAGTTGTTACATTTTTAGAAGTTTGGTTGAAGGAGGTGGGAAGTCAGAAAGGATGATGATATGCTGCTCAGTTATCCACTGGCATAAATTTTTTAGCCATTGACTCAGAGCAAAGTCTTTTAGCTTTTAGACTTACTACATTTTCTAAAGACATTATGATTTTTGCTTTGCTCTCAAAACATCCAGCGTATCTTGGTTCCAGTTTGCTTTTGTTTGCCTTGTCTACTGAGAAGCACCTTTTAAGTTTTTGGTGGAAGAGTTAAAAAGGACAAAAATATACACATACAGCAAAAAGATGAGATTAAGGCCGGGAGAAAGAGAGAGGCTCCACGGAACAGGGATCAAGGGTACGGAAAAAACCTCTTTTTCCTTAGGCTGGGAGCAGAATTGGGAGAGCATGAGGACCATATCACACAGCCCCGAGGAACCAAGAAACCAATCACCCCTTTAGGCAGAGGGTATCACATTCAAGATACTTCTTAATACGCCTGTTTTCTTCCCTGACTATAGCAAACCATCTTTTGTTTGACATTTTTTTTTCCAAAGAAAATCCCGGGCCTGATGTCCTCTGGGCTAGGGCGGATAAGCCAACTAATGTGCGTGTGCCTGTTAAAGTGGGAGGATGCTGAATTCCTTCTGCCTTGACCACGCGATGAGCCACATTCATCAATAGCTGTTTATATGCAAAGCAACGGATAAATGTTTATGAACATGTGTTTAAATACAAGAGTGGTTGAAAGGGCTTAGTGGGAAAGTAAGAGAATAAAGAAAAACAAGACACAAGTTGTCTGAGCAAAGGTTTTGCAGAGATATCTTTACCACTGGTAAACAGATTTATGAATTCGGTCTAAATACATGCTAGGAGTTGAAGAATCCTCAACAAGAAAGTAACCCTGCCAAGATATACTTTCAGCCATATAATGCATATTATGAAAGATAAACTTTCAGCTAGAATAACTTTAAAATTCACCTTGTTAAATGAAAATAAAGTTACAAAAACTTACTAATGAGCACAGCAGCAGAGCACCAGCTGGCTGGAGAACTGAGTAGTATCATATCAGCATCTTCTAGACTGTTCTATCGATAGACTTTCATCTCAGCCTTCAGCCTGATTTATAACAGGCAGATAAATCTGCACCAGGCCATTGCTTAATGTGGCTGACTCAGGCTGGCAATGTTTTTACAGACGACTTCTACGGCAATGCCAAGTTCAGCAACACCTGGGGAAGCTATAGCAGCCTCTGTCACATAGTTTTAATCTGAATACCAAAATCACAAAATCAATACAAAACCGCAGCTGAAAAATCATCAGGTGCAAGAGCAAGATCAGACTGTGAAACACATGGAAGTTCTAGAAAGGCCTCATGCCATACCCTAACGGGGGGAGGCAAAGAGGCAGATCTGCTTCTTTCCCACTCTCCAAAATCCACAATGAAGTATCTAAGGTTTAGGTCAGCGAAGCAGCATCTCCCAGGTAAACGTGGTCACTATGCCAGCCCTTCGCAGGAGCTAACACAGTATTATCCTCATTTCAGAGGATAATTTTCTGTCTACCTATTAATATCAGCTGAGATTCAATTTTCTGCAACCAGCCTTTCACTATTAGGTTTGAAGCTAGAGATTTATTATAAGGAGTAAAGATAGGATTTTGCCTTCTATTTTGGTAGTCCTACTGTGCTTAGCTGTTAATTAAATCTGGGAGCATGTAGGGATAACGACAAGTGCACACAGACTAATTTAGACAGTTAACATTGCAACAAGAAGCCATGCACTGCCTATGGAAAATACACGACGAGGATACAATATCCCAAATACTACATAACTGAAGAGGAATGCTAACAACCTTTTACACTTACTACTGTCCTGTCACAGCTCAAGCTTCACTTATACAACTTATTTAGCCTAATCTGAAATATTACCTGACACTGAGCACTGCTGCTGTTTACAAACATGTTAGCCAGCTGAGACTAATCCCTTCAAGTTCCAATTTTGGAGCATTCTTTAGGAAAATAAAGGTTTTCAATGCTGGAAAATTACTTCCAATTTTATTTAACTTCAGTCCACCGTGGATATAAATATGGCAATCTTCTGCACTGTGCAAGGGGTTAAAACCCTCAAATTTAAAAATGAGCATTATTTCAAAAGGAAACTTTAAAACAATGCAAATTGTTTTCTGCCTCTCTGCAAGATCTACGTCGCTCTTCACTGAGAGGATGTCAGCACTACATTCAACAAGCATGCTTGTTGTATACATAGGCAACACCTGTGCTACCTTTAAATAAATTTGCTTGGGACTAACAACATAGGCAGGAAAACATGAGAGTATTTACCCTGAACCTCATGTGGGTTTTGATTGCTGCTGCCTCTACATTGTTTCTGCAACCTGAGATACTTTATTTTTTTAAAGCTAACTCAGTTTTAACTACATGTGTGCGTGCGTATATATCTGTAAACATGCCAAACGCACCACACTTGTACGGGTACATCTCTTCCCTAAGGAGTCACCCTTACCGAGTGTGATGCAGACATACCCTCAGCAGCACGAAGCAGGAATTCCCCCAGAGAAGTCGGTGGGCTTACTCACATTACTCTGCAAGGGAAAGATGACTAACGTGAGGAGAACTAAAAGAAATTAACAGGGGAAAAAACCCAACCCAGAGCTTTTGACTAACAAACTTAGGAGGCAGAACATGTGCTGGTGGAATTAGGGCTGCAGTCTCTAAGGATACTGGCCCTAACATCTTTCATCTGTCACTAAAAATTAACTTCATAAAAAATGATCTTAGGAGGGTGCGATCGCACTGCAGTGCCTGGAGAGATCTCAAAGGAAGCACGTGCTCGACTGTGTGATCGCAGCGAAATGACTACAGTGTGATCTAAAAATAAATTGGTTCTTTGCTCTGAAGCCGGTTTCTCCCACAGATGCCCAAACCAGAGCCTCCAATTACTGTTTTAAGGGCTAGGCAGAGAAACGAACGATCGGTGGATAGTACTCATTTTCTATAGATCATGACTGCACGACAAGAAGGCAAGCTTGCTACTGTGTGAGAGCGCATAAACAAGCGGTTTGTACATAGACTATGCAAATAATAGGTACCCACTCAAATCCTTTTATAGTAAAGTCCTTTCTCAGACATCTAGTAACCATTATTATTCATTGTCCAAGACAAGACTGGACCACAACAAATCACATTTCAGATCCAAGAGCGTTAAAAAATGAGACAGTGAAACTGCATCCAGCAGAGTATCATTTCCAGTGAAAAATGTTCTTTTGACAAGTCCATCATGCCACGGGCATAACTGCAAGTGACTGTGCTGGATTACAGCAATCATCCGTCACTGTCTAGGCTCAGTAGCTATGCTTGGTACACTGAGGGGTTTATCATCAGTTTTGTATAATCCTTCCTACAGACCTAAGAGTAAAGCAACTTATTTCCTCTGTAGGTCACTGAGCATCGATAGGATGATTGGAACTAGGAGAACGTTTGCCCCTTCGCTCAGCTGATGATGAGCCTGTAACGTGAATCGTGAGGACTGCTGTAATTGCATCCTGTGTATTCCAGGTGCTGTCATACAAAACAGCTCTCATCCTCTCATAAAAAAGCTGTTTGTTTGCTGTGTGTTGATGAGTCATAAGGTACATACATGGTGAATAAAATGGTTAACATTTTATTAACATTTAAAGCCCCCCTCTGAACAAAAGGAAAGCTTTCCAGCAGCCTAAGCCCTACCTGTTCTGAGGCACAGAACACTATTTGCCTTGTTTACATTGCATTCAGGAGAAGGTGCCCTCAATCAGGATCAGAGGTTTTTCCCCCAGTTTCCCCCTTTTAACAGAACATCTGTGTTTCTTTAGAATAAAATTTGCTCCTTAAACTCAAGTACCACCAGGAAAACCAGTCGCAGCAACATAACTTCTTTCACGTTTCCTAAACCCTTTCAGCAAGTTGGGGCACGGCCGTTCACACAGACTCCAACTGAATCGTGGTGCCTAATTTGTGAGGCAAGTAATCCCTTAAGCAACTAGATTAGATGAGCTCTACTGGTGTTCTCTTTTACCAAGCTGGTAAGTAGATGGATCTGAGAGAGCGCCCAACCCAGTAACAGAGAGAGGATCTGCATCAAAAAGTACCATACTTACTGCACAGCAACATTTGAGATCACCAATTCTCTTAACTTCTCTATAGCATTATAGTACCATAATGATTACTACTTTCCCCTTAAAATTAAGACAACTTAGTTTCTGTTATACTTGACACTATTTTTACAGGGGCCAGCAAAAAACCCCTACACCTTTGCTTGGAAATCACCTCAAATCATTTGTCACAAACCTTTTCTCAAACGCTACAGAGGGGACTGTTTACTAGTAGACAGATTTGGAATATGCAAACGCTACAGAGTAACTGCCCCAACCCCAGCATTTCTGCGAAGCCATCAAGCTTTTATACTCACGAAGCAAAATATTTGAAGAACACACACCTCTGAGGTGTCAGGATGCTCCACAGTGTGTGAGAACCTGAAAACATGCTCGAAAAAGAAGTCTCAACGATCTCACACTGGACAGGAAAATATGCTAAAAGAAAAACTTCCAGAGACAGCAAATCTGCTCTACGGGTTGGGGGTTTTTTTGCATTTTATTAATCTTTCCATTTACTAAAATTAAAAAATACTAGCTTAAGCTAGTGCCATGCTAAAGATACATGGTCCTACCCACCTTTGTTGCAAATTACAAACACCTCCCTTTGCTCCCTGTAACAGCACAGCATTTGTCCCGAAAGTCCAGAATGAGGTTGTCCAACACACACGTGGCTGCACAGCACGTCGGCTCACCAACACGCTGCACCTCAGAAAGAACGGTTTTTCATGGCTGCCCTGTCTACAGAGACTGTGGCATTACGGAGGGTGGTACATCTCTAAGAAGCCAGGATTGAAACATTTAAGTGACAAGCTAGCTTACAGAGAAGCTGTTGAAGGGCTCTTAGAAGTGCAATGCAGGAGGGATAAAACTCCAGGTGTTGTGAAGACACTTCCAAAAGCAATGAGCAAAAGTGTTTACAAACCCTCTTTAGGGTCTCTAAAGACAGACCTGAAGGAACATGCCATCTCCCTAAGCTCCTGTAGTAACACCAGTTAGTCCTAGGAACTCCATTCAAGACTGACATTACCTTCATCAAAGCTTTGAAACTCAGGTTTTAAATCAACTGCTCCTCTATCCCCACCTGACCACCCACAACAAACACCAGGGCATCAGGCAAATCTACCACCCTGCCACGTTGCTACCAGCCCACTGACCACCTCCTTACCAGGACAGGTCCCTGAAGCTACCTTCTTGGCCTGCCTCACACGTGAGACTTCTTCAGAGATGAGAGATCCATCCTGCAAGCCTCCCCTCTCGCAAAGGGGTCCGTTGGCTCTGACAGCATCCTTTGGCTGGGGAGAGCCTCCAGAACGAATCCTGTCCCACTCAGCTGAAAGCAATGACAGGAGACACTCCCTCCCCTCAGCACCTGCTAGCACAGGAACAGAAGCAGCTGAGCACTCCAGGGGTGATAGTCGGGGGTACAAGAGCCTTAGCTTTTATTCCTACCAGCAAAAATTACGTTTCTCCAGTCAATATCCCTGCTGTTTTTGTCTCGCTTTTTGTGTTCTTTCTGGCAGAGCACGTATGTCTGACCCAAGTGGGCTCATCCAGCATCCTATCAAACTGGTACCTTCCCCTTCCACCTCCCTGCTCCCCCCACCCACAATGTCAGGAACAGCAGTTTTGATTACATTAAGCCTCAGTGTAATTGACTGCAAGTCAAAGGGATTAATGTTCACAAAATACATGGAGTGTCTTCTTCTCTCCCTTCTAGGAAATAAAATTTTGCAGTCATAAGAACTCTGGTCTCTCCTCTCCCCTGTACTCTTTTAACTGAAGGAAAAAAATAGTGGGAAATAAAAAATAGTTTAAAAGGCACTAACAGCACTGAAGAGACTAATAGAAAATAGATGTCCAGGTAGAGGGATCAGGAGACAGCCCAGAACACAATGTTCACTCTTACCTTCTGCATGTACCTGTGAAAGGTGAGCGCAAAAGTTGGAGACACTTACACCACCCTCCAGCCAAGCTCCAAAAACCACTTTCCTATCCTTCTGGTTCCAACAGTGGCTCTTAATCGCTCTTCTCCCCAGCTTCTGTTTGGTTACTAATCCTTACTGCACAGGAAAAGGAGAGTTGTATTTCATTTAACCCCTTCAGCCTCTGAGTTTCTTCACAAGAGTTTTCGCTTTTGCTTGGGAAAGCCAGACTCATAAGCGTGCACACACTCATGCACGTTTTGGAGTTGTTTTTAGCTCCTGTGTGTGAGTCTGTGTGTGAGCATACACATTAGCTCTAAAATGCGCCTTAAGTTATTGCAGGGGTGGGGCCCTTTGTAACTAGTTTTATTTTAGCTGTAGGCAGCATATCAAAAGAGAGACAGTTACCCGCAGATCCCTTCGGTATTCATTTTCAGTAAGTTCCTAACTCTAAGAAAAAAATTTAATTAACTTAACATTTACTTTAAAATGTAAGCCTGAATCACAGTTCACAGTTATGCTTTTGACCAAAGAAATTTTGAACTTAAATAGAGTTTGCAGCTAGCTCTGGCTCTAGGCAGTTAAGCAGATCCGTAAGGTCTGAAAATACCAGCACTTCAGATACGGACCTGAATTTAACCAAAGACAATGGCAGCTCAGGTTTCTCTACTTCCTCCTCTAACAAATGCCATGCAATTCAGATACCCTCCGAAAAATCTCATGAAGGAACAACTTAACAATAGAAAAACTGTTAAGGGAAAAGGAATCTAGTTGGATGCATTACAAGGAAAAACTTCTGCTGTTAATCATGTGGATACTAGAGAAATCATTGCATAGCAACTTATGCGTTGCTGTTGTTGTTTTATCTTGAAAACAGATAATTCTCTCCCCCACGCCCGCCATTGATTTTGTCCTCTGCTTAGTATAAAACAAATAAATACTGAAATACAGAGATCACTGATCTATAAAAATAGATTCTGGTCCAGCAATTATAACAGCTACCGGCATTTCAACCCTACTTAAACAATATTATGACTGAGGTCTCCAAGATTACGAGAATTTGGGTTGGTCTTTTTGCTTGCCTTCCAGGGTCCTTTTTCATCAGTAGTTCCTTTGAAACCATGAGAAACAGAACCTTGCTTTCAAAAGGAAAGCTGAAGCTTAAACCTTCAGGTAACTCCACGTGTTGGATCTTCCAAGGAAGACATCAAGATGTACAATGAAATCTCCAGTACTGGTATCACTACACTTAGCCAACCCTACTGCTTTAGATGATGAAGAGAGACAATATCCTTGTTTCTAGCAGCCTCATAAATGCACCAAGTGACACAGAAGCAATTTTATTCTAGGGCTACAGCTCTTTTCACCCCTCCTGGTCAATCCCTGCCTGGCAACTGGCCACAAAAGGTACACAGTACTCAAATCCTACTGCTACTCATGTCACAGGGGACAGAGTTCAAATAAAAGTCACATCTTTTCCACATGCAGAAGCAATCCTATACTTTCCTGTCCAAGCTAACTCTGCCACGATAAACAAGCATAAAACCTAACAGGAAAACCAACACAAAATGGCAACACATCCCCCAAGAAGCAGGGGAACCCCCAAGGTTGAAAGACATGACACACCCCAGAAGAGTGCCTAATGGCGGTTGCTGACGCATAGCTACTTATGTTCCCCTTGTTAGAAGAGACAACAATTGGACATTGTTAATGCCTCATTAAGAATATAGAGATTATTGTCTTTCCCCAACTTTTCCCTTAAGAAAATAAATCTGGGCCTTGGGCCAAGCTGCGGGCCCTCCTTTTCCATCAGAAAGAAGTTAACATCAGCATATGTTTTTTCTTTATCCACCCGTACTCAACCGCCTGTTGGCTACTGCCATCCTACCAGCTGTCACAGTTGTAGCCTAAGTGTCATGGTATTTGATCCCCCCACAAACCAAAGCCCAAATACTCGGCCTTATATGAATAAACCACACTTTCAGATCAGTTTAAAGCTTTTAGCCTGTATCATTGGCAAGAAAAGACACAAAATCCAATACTAAAGGTTCAAAACTAGTAGGCAAAAAAACCACAACTCCAATTGAATTCATAAATACCTGATTCTTAAAATTTCTTCTCACAGCAGCAGGACCCTCAATGAATGTTTTTTGGAAATAGCAAGCTTAGTAATGTTCTTGTGGTTCTTGTGTTCTTGTTGATAGTTAAAATTACAAGGGAGTTCAGAGACGGGGAAAATGTGACTGCTCATGTTGGAATCTAGCCAGGATACATCCACAAAACAGCTGTGCCTACTGCATTAAAGCAGATACTGCGTAAACACATCTGGATTTATTTTTAACCCCATAAAGACTTAATAGATAACCTCCTGAAATGCTGAAATAAAACAAGAAGTGACCAGACTTTTACCACAACTAAGCAACATGAAACATTGATAAAACTCCTTTTATTAACAAAAAGAAAGAAAAATCTGTTCAAACTTCCTGGTTCCAGTGGAGACATGGCAAAATCAGAAGATATTAGTGTGGGATTTGAACTCAAGGCCAGTCCTTACCAGGAAAAAATAATGTAAATATGAAGTAAACCTTTGCCCCGTAGTTCCACAGAAAGTTTTGTGTGTGTACCTTTTCTCTGGGAGAAAGCACATGATCCCTGTGTTGAAATTGTTTTCAACACCTACCATTTAGTGAAAGTAAGATAATCCACTGATTCAAGACCATTCTCGTCTCTTGATAAGACACTCAGCAGTTCACTATGGAGTAAATAGAGTCAGGACCACAGGGACTTACCTCTTGCCACTAGCTCTATGCAGTGGCAAGCCTGGAGGCAAAGGCGTCTGGATGTCACAGATGTGATCAGCAAGAAGAAACAGTTGAGGTGAATGCATGGTAAATGGATACTGCTGAACAAGATACCCCTTCTAATCCCATCAGTGAAGTGTTTTTGGCAAGAAGCAATCTCTACAGGAGCTGCGATGCTGGGATTTCAACAGTTACGTGGCCAGAGGTCAGTAGTAAGACTTCTGCTTTCTCTTTTGTGATACTCCAGAAGTACTTTTCATGGAAACAAACCACCAGGACTCCTTACTGCCAGAGGCTGTTATCAAAGACTATATAAAGATTTGCATGCTTTACTGGACACAGCTCCAGCCTAACTAGTTATGGCTGTCTAACACTTATAGCATTGTCGTGGGTTAACCTTGGCTAGTCACCAGGTGCCCACCAAGCTGCTTTATCATGTCTCGTACTCAACAGGACAGGGCAAGAAAATATGATGGAAAAGCTCATCAAGCGCAATAAGGACACTCACCAGTTACTGCCACGGACAAAAAAGACTTGACTTCAGGGAAATTAATTTATTGCCAATTAATAACAGAGTAGGATAATGAGAAATAAGAACAAAACTAAAAATACCTTTCCCCCACCCCTCCCTCTTCCCAGGAGGGAATTTCACTCCTAACTCTTCTACCTCCTCTCCCCTCCCCCTGAGCAGGATCCAAGAAATTCAGACAAGACTCACAAAGCCTCCAGAAGAGAAGCTGGGCTCAGTGGCTTGAGCTTTCACTCAAGGATCTGTGTTCAGTTTGTTTAGGAGAACCTCCCAGGAGACTACTGTGATGAGGAAACCTTGGTATAGAGACACATTACAAACTGGTGTTCTTGATCGCTCCCTTAGTCCTTTAGCCAAAGAGCAAGGATGTGTGATGTTATGGTTATGGTTGGGTCACATGCTTAAAAATGGGATGTTTGCTTTGTTTTGCTTTCAGATTAATGTCCAGTTTCTTAGATAAGTGCAGTAGCCTAATCAAGGGAAATGGACAGCCATGCACATACTTTAGCCTACTACTCGGGGAACTTGATTCAGGGGATATGCTCACATCCTTCTGAGCACAGGATAACACTGAATGGTAATTTGACATCCCAGCTAAGTGTGCTGATGACTGAATGACAAGGTAAAGAAATAAGGGCCTCTGGGATGTCAAATCAAGTCCACTGCTACAGCATGTCACTCCTTCCATCAGCTGCACAAGGGTCTGAAAACAGGAGGCTTCAACTCACTGAAAAAAATGCATCTTTTGACATACTGAATTTTTTCTTCTTTTCAAAAAAGCAGGAAAGTCAAGTTTGATTCAATGTGAGCTGAACTTTTTTCAAATTTGAATAGTGCACCAACTACTCAGTTCTTCCCAGATTCTCGCTCAGTATCACAGGATAGACATGTCATGTAGCCCTCTGAATCACAGTCTCTCAGTATATAGAATGAACACCCTTGGCAATCCTTCGGGAAAAGAAGCTCAATTTCACATCCAGAAGACATAGCAAAGTCCTTAGAGGAAAGATGGAAACTGTATTACACACCAATGAGCTCTGCTGTACAGCTTAACTGCATCAAAGCCTGTTACCCTCCTGCAGTAATTCTTGCACTGGTCTATGTTTCTCTGCTCCAGAGACCTGGCCACTCATCAATTCTTTCAAGTGCTGAGGACTGCTGCAGAGGAGTTGACCCTGTACAGCTTTTGAATAGATACTGCTACTAGCAGAGACAATTTTATTGTCGTTTGCCAGCGAGCACCCACAGCAATGCAAGAGAGCAAACTGGACTAAGATATATGGAGAACAGACTCCAGTATTGATGGGAGTATTGACAGATAACTCAAGATGCCTTAAGCCAGGGCTTTGAGGACTGCAAAACTATCAGTATAGAGAACTGAACACATATAGACCTAGACCAAGCAGACTTCTGAAACAATCACCTTCTACATTGTATTCACATTTCCACATGATTTTTAGTCTAGAGGATCAAACTCCATCTGCTGATCTTCACAAGTTCTCCTGGAGATGCTGTATTTCTAAAATCTGGAGATCTTTCTGAAGGCAGATTTTCATGAGCAGTGATAGGTAATGAAATAGGTATCACATAGGGCTCTTTCACCTCTTTCATGCAGGGGCATGAAGAGCCACATTTTCATGAAGTTTTGTGGACTTTTAGTCCACTTTTAGGAGATTTTCCACACATTTTCCTGGCTGCAGAGAACACAGTTCAATAAATTAGTATAGTCCCCAACAAATTTGTGCTTCTCTTTACCTACACTCTATACAAATCCCACGATACCTCTAGCTTCTACTTTTGATTCACGCACACGCTTTCTTGTCCATTGTGAGCTACTAACCCAGGATTTACATCCATCAGGTCATATGCTCATGTGAATCATTAAACTTCCTCCCCCTCACCCAAGCACATTCTTGCTGAATGTCAAAGAAAGAGATGTTGCCTGTAATTTAAGGCATCAGCTTAATTCCTATCCAGTCTCCCTTCTTGCACACTTCCATATAATGCAGCCCATAACAATGAAAACTAACGCAATCAGTATTTTGCTATAATCTGCTCCAGGAACAGACCAACTCACAGGCATTTGGTCTGACTGGGTCCTCTTCTCTTAGTCCCTTCTTGACAACTGAGCCAATTCCTGTGCTGTGCTCTCCAAGACAGCCTTCAAATAAATTGCCTTTTTGTATTCAAAGAATTAGATACCTCTCTTTATCCCTTTCCAAGATGAGGGAAATGGTAAGCCTGTCACTTTGTATTTATTTTGATTCTCATCCAAATCAGACAAGACTTTTATTCAGGCCAACTTTCTGAACAAGCTGATGATACTACACACAAGTTTCAGCTCTTTATCTTTAGGCCATTTAAAGAAAAAAAGCAGCACGCACTAATAATGTTGGTGTTCAAAAAGCAAAACAACTTCAAAGTGCTGTGACTAATTCCAGGCAAACTTTGTTGTGAAAGGCTCTCCAATACACCGCACCTCAGGATACAAGTGAAGGCATGGATCCATTGCTAAGACTGTACTTGGATACACAAAAATTTGCATATAAAACCCAGAGGACCTACATGTAATGAAACGTACATTGGTTTTAAACCAGCCCAACTACTCCCAAGTTTAACCGGTGTACAGACAACACAGCTGAGTCTATCAGAAGGGAAAAGGTGTTAAAATAATTTTTTCTAGCATTGGATAACACAACCAGTTTTTCCAATGTCCCACCCCAAATCTTAAGATATTTGCATGAAATAATTCTCAGATCTTTCCTTAAAATTAGACACTTTGAATCCTGCTAATTATTAAGAAACTGATCATAAGGACACTGCAATCCCATTTTCTTTTTCTGTATCACGGATTTAAACATTGCGTAGGGTGAACTTGGCAGCCACACAGAGAATCTCATTTAGAGAGATTAACCTGGGAACACAGAGCGATCTGGAGAGTCTCCATTAGTCCATTCCTTGCTGCATAGGACTTAAACTGGAATAATTATATTTATCAAGCATAAACACACACACACTCCAAAAAATAACATATACATGCATTAAATGAGGCAATGCCTTATCCAGAACAGACGCTCCTTCAGCTGTTTGTTTTCCTTTTATTGTTGGTTTTACATTTTAATGATATATAAAAAGTAGAAGAAATCACAGGTGGTAAGCAGATTTGGGCTAGTGAATTAATTTCACAAGAAAACATTTTTAGTTCTTATACAAACAAACGTAGTGATTAATGTTGATTTCTTGTGTTCCTCAAGCTGTCACTGGTGAGCAAGGAGCAAAGGGTCAAGGCTGGTCATCTGTATTCAGATTACGTTTGAAAACATAAAGGACAGTCTCTGATCTCCCAAATGTGTTCCAGATATTCCAATCTGCTCCACCCAAAATAGCAAAAAATAAAAGTCTAGAACACACATATTTAACAAAACATGTTGTCACTGCTCCCACTTCCAGCGATTCACAGAGAAAGCTGTTCCTCATGGATGTCCCAGCGCTGATTGCCACACAAACAGCAGCCCTCTGCTCAGAAGGCCTGGCCCAGAGCTCAAATCAATGGGAAGATTTTAATTTCCAAAAGCTTTTGATCAGGCCCAGACTGATAGAGCAGAGAGGAGGGCAGAGAAGGAACACTAACTAGCTAATTCTGAGCCTGATCTCGCTCTTTTTACAATCAATGACCAAACTACAATTATTTTCACCATTGCTGGGCTGAATCCTAAGAGAAGGTCTTGCTAAACTCTCCTGCCCCTGCCTGAATCTCTAAGGGGAAACCAAAGCAGCCAGGTTTCCCCTTCCCGCCGGCGCTGACCCCCTGCTCTCAGTGCGGTTAGTCCCCTCTGCCCCTGCACAGCCTGCCCGAATTCCCGCTGCCACGCAGACCCCGAGCCCCTCAGGGATGGAGACAGCTTCCCTGCTTCTCCCAAACGTCAGCCCTCACTGCCGGGGGAGCTTGTCGGGCAGAGATAATAGTACAGCAAAGCTTCAGAGGGAAGAAGGAAGCTGGCTACATCACAGCCCACAAGAAGAAAGATCCTCCTGGAACTATTCCAGCTATTCTCCATTTTAACATTCAGGCTTTTTTTCTCAGCAATCCCTCCACGCTCCCCCCAGAGATCTCCCGCTATTCACTGTGGAGTCAAAAGTTGTCTTCTCTTAGCTGGGCTTGGCACTGACTACCCCAAATGCTGCTTAGGAGAGAGAGGAGAAGAGAGAAAAGTTGAAAGCAAAACGTCTGACAAGAAATTCTCATCCCCACACCCCAAATACATTTATCCCTCCTAATTCCTGGTCCATTTATACACGTTACTTCTGCTTAAGAAAAGTAAAGCCAGTGCTAAAACATAGCTCTTTGGTTAAAAAAGTGTTATATTCAGGAGAGGTTTAACTCTAGCATACTAAACATGAAGTCATTAGGATTTAACACTATTGAAACGGAAATTGAGACAGAAACCTTTCCAGTTCTTATACTCCACTTAGGAATTGGAAGAGGACAACACCGACTGTAATAGCATTAAAAGATCCTCTGGACCAACATGCCCTTGATAGCAAGTACTTGGAAGCATGAGGCACGACATAAGCGCTCGCTGATGTCTTCCAGCGTCAGGCAGCAGGGAAGCTGACACCCTACTAAGGACAGCATCACAGCCTCACTGTGCAACAGAAAGAAGTTAGCAACAAAACAGAGCAACAGGGGCTGTCAAGACGACGATCCTTCTCTCCGTCTCGGCAGACTCTCGTAGCACAGCTCCAGTGGCTCAAGGCAGAGACCGTTGTTTTTCCGGGCTCTATCGTTATGCAACCCCACAAGGCATGAGAAGGTGTCCAGATCCTGGCAGCCATTGCAGTATGCCTATGGCTCAGATCTCTGACAAGGGATTCTGGAATGAGATTTCCCTCCCAGCATAATGAGGTCATTGACAAAGGAGCCTTCTGGGGCAGAATTCCAGCTGCGCTTGAGATCTTGCCTCCACAAAGAGATTTTTTTTTTTCCAGCATGCAGGTTTAGTCTGAGGAGGAAGGGAAAGGGTTGCTTTAAAATACTGATCCAGGGATTTTCAGTTGCAATGGTTGAAGATTTCTGTTTACTCTTAGATCAGGTTAAGAAATCTCTCGCTTCTCTTTCCTGCCACTTCACAGCTGCCGGTTGAGCTTCTGCGCTTGCCGCTCCTTTGCCTCAAAGGCAAACTTGGTGTCCTGCAGCTGGGCAATGGCCTCCTTGGCCTCCTTCAGATCCTGACAGATGTGCTCGTACTTCTCTGTCAGCTCCCTGTTCTCTCGGCGCAGCTCCTGTACCACCTGGTTCACCTCCTCCGTCTGCTTGGTGCAGTGGATCTTCAGCTGCTCTACCTCAGAGAGCATAATCTCCATGTTCTTGACCAGTGACTCCATTTTCTCTTTGGACATGGCGTCGGGATCAGGTCTATTCAGTCTGCCTAACCCAAACCCGAAAGGGACAAAGAAAGCCACCCTGTGTAACATGCACCAGGAAGCCTTGCACTCACAGTCTTGTGGTCTCTTTTTATACTGCCTCCTGCTCATCCTCCTCCTGTCCCTTTCCTTCCCCAAAGTGTCTCTAATCTTCTTTGCTTGGTTAATCTACTTATTTTTATTGCACTGTAGAAATCTACTGAAGGGCTGACAACCCTGCAGTAACATATGTGCTGTGCAGCAAAAGCCAGAGCAATAACGAGACCATGCAGCCTGCCCATAGAAAAACAGCTTTCATCAGAAGAATTCTCTTAGGAACCCCTTGCAGTGACCATTAAAGTACAAAGAAACCTCTTCAAGCCAGACGCCTACTCCAGTCTCGCACGCCCAGTCCCAAGAGCACAGCCTGACTTTCGTCTTACATATTTTGAAGTAAGCAAGCTTACAGCAATATAAGCCAACTGTAGGCAAAGAAGAGAATTAGCCTCAGTTTCTCTTCCTCTCTCCTAATCTCATGTTTGGGCAAAGTGGGAGGAACAGATATTTTTTTTCAGGAGAAGGTCTATCCAAAAACAAACTCTACAACAGCCTGTATCCCATCTTCTGTTGAAGGAGTTCACAATGGTTATCACAATCAGTGGCAACCACAGCTACTGGGCTGTGTACCACTTGAAGGTGCCTTGTGTTCTGTTAGTGACATGCAGGCTAGAGATTTTGAACCCTGGTCCCATTCCTTTCCTGAAGTCACTTCAGCTTTATCAGTAACATGGGCCCGCAAAGTTATACGCCAAATGACCTACCGAAGTGGTTCCCAAGCTACTTCCAAGCCATTGTCAGGCACTGCCTGAACACACAAGAACTTCTTCCTGGACACACATGCCACCCACAACAAAGTCTTGAACTGCTGCTGAACACTACCATGAACCTGCGAGAATCAGGACTGAGCCATGCCAGTCTGACAATACACTGATTACTCAGGTCACACCAGGCAGCAGGATGATCCCAGCAGTCACAAGGGATTGAGAGAGTCTGGCCGACTTTCTGAAGTTTAACCCAGACTTTCTTATGTATCCAGTTAATTAATGCACTTGCCTAGACAATAAGAATCATTAATTAGCCAGGGATCTGATGTAACAATATCACCCTTGAGAAATTAATTTGGCTGAAAAGAAGGTGTTATTGCATGCGGCTCTCCAGGAAAGGAGCTATGCAATTTAACACTGATTGTCCGGTCAAAGGGCATAGACCACGTCAGAGAGAAGAAAACAGGCTTGCCCTTGGCTAACTTGCAAAGTAAGGACAGAGAAGAGCATCTCTCTCCTTTCTCCCCACATCAGGAACATTTCCTCCAGGCCAAGTCTGCACCTTTTCAAAAGCCCTCAGCCTGTTCTACATACCCACAGAAATGCACAGTCTCATTTGCCATATATCACATACAGGCATGGATCTGTCCTCACTGTATTCACCTCGAAGAATTACGTTCCAGTGCACAGCATTGCATAATGGCTTTTATTCTTGCATGCTGTTTTGCAATTCCAGTTCCCTTAAAAATGACACCTAGGTAAGATCCTGTAGTCCCATCACACACATTCAGTACCGGGCTGACACCAAATACACATATTCACATGCATAGCTCCCACAGATATATTTTTTCTCCATAAAACGTTGCCTTTTTTCTGCTATGGAGAGTTTCAGAGGCTTCATCCCACAAATTCATTCCCCCTTTTCCCCTGCCAGGCTCAGAGAAACGAAGCTCTTTCTTCCAGGGAATTTTACATCTCCTCCAGCACTGGATGAAAACACTGCTGGACACCGGCCAAGCTCTGACAGTGTTCAAAGGGCCGGGACTTCTCACAGCTGGAGGTTAAAGAGTCACTCACAAAGCCAGCCATCCCACTGCCTCTCACACAAGCGCACCAGTGGGCCCCTCTCACGCTGGCAGATGGAGCGCTTCGCACCGCACTTCAAAATGAGCAGAAAGAGTGACATCCTTCAGATGAAAAGGGAGTGGGAGAATCTAAACATAATTAGAATATGTCCTAAAGTCCTTGAAGAAACATTTGCACTGGCTGTCAGCCCAGATCCCATGTGATGCGCATGGCACTGGAATAGGCTGGAACATGTTGCAGCATTACAAAACAGCAGGTCTTCATTAGAGAGGAATCTTCCCTGTCTCCACAACCGTACACACTGCACCCAAACATTTTAAATCAAGCAGAATTACACTGATGCATAAAGGGAGTGCCACAGAGGTCATTTACTTGGATATTAGTAATTGATACATCACCTCTCACTATCTTACTCTCAAAATTATTTAAGTTGCCTTGGATACAGACAGAATCTTGGCAACAGAAATTGGGTAAGAGACGCTACTGAAATAACAATGTAAAATGAAAACAAGGAGTAGCATGAGAGAGTTTCTAACAAAGAAAGATGGGAACCATTACGAGGCTTGGTTTGATTCAAAATATTCTTTGATGAAGTAAGAAGCAGGAATTAAAAGCATGCTGATGAAAATTGCAGTGGGAGAATGATGCAAAAATCACTAGAGAGATACAGCGATGAACGTGAACTGTAGCTTGTTACCTTTATTCAATGCTGGACTCCACTGTTGCAGAAGAACTGGAGGCAAACACCAAGAGTGAATTTATCAGGGAAAAATGCAGAACGGCATACCTGAGAAAAACAACTCAAACCACAAGAATTCAGCGCACAAGGACGCAGGGCAAACAGCAGTGTTAGGCGGGTTGGGGGAATAGCATGTTAGACAGAAATTTGTGACACAACACAGTGGGGGAAAATAATAAAGCACTGCTAAGCTGTATTACACAGAGGCATTGCACCACAGGGGGTTGAAGTACCTTCAGCTTCTCCCTCCCTCCACGCCACTGGAGGTGAAATATAATGTTTCATTCTGGACACCTTGTTATAAAGGGGCCAAAAAAAAGTTCCAAACTTAGACAAGTGTCCAGAGAAGATGCTGATTTCAAAAAATGCAGACTCCAGGAACCAGGTTTAGGAAGAAGGATTGAAAACTGCGTGGCAAGATACTTCTAGGACTGTTTTGCAGTCATGCCCAGGTCCTCTCCACATGCTAGGGAAGACAGCTCAGCTGGAAGAATGTTTCTGTAATTATTAAGAGCCCGACTGTGCAATCGTCGTTGTGAAAACACCAGTAATTTCTATGCACTCAGCCAAGTGGTGTTTGTCTGGTCATTTCATAGCCATATTAAAGCAGGAAAACTTGGTGTTAAACCTCTCACTACAGTACACGCTACATTGAGAGACACGATTGCTAAATCCATCAGCCCTCTGCTGCGTGTTCTTCCTCTATTCAACCTTTCCCTCATGCACATGGATTTGAGATACATGAAAGCAGGAAAGGCAGAGCTAACTGAGAACAAAACAGGGGAGAAACCACTGGGAACGCCCACTCCTGCTTCTGTGGATGGCAGGAAAATTGTAGAAAGAGGCACAGGTGGAAGTGAAAGTTCTGGTGCTTTCCCATAATGGCTGGCAGCTACCGCATCTGACTGCAATACCATGCTCAGCTATGCTGGTTTTAGCACTAGAAGCAAATGACAGTATGAGACTGCCAAGCGGAGGATGGTTCATGTGAGACATACTTCTGTCGTCTTCACAGGTCTCCGAGCCAAAGAGAATCAACCATTCCTCTCACCCAGAGGCACAGCAAGCCAGAAATGCAGGTTTCCCACTGTGAGCATACCTCTGAGAGTCTGAGGAGATGCAAAAATCATACCCTTTAACTACCCGTCTGAAAGCAGACCACAGGCATTCCAGTTTCCAGCTTAATTCAAAAGGGTCCTGGGAACATGGATTAAATCAGTAAGCTACCTCACTCTCTCTCTGGGGTTTTCTCAGCAGAACAAGGGGGACAATTCACTAACCCACACTTTTAAATGGGAAGAAGAAACTGCAAACCCCCCAAAAAATGGCTTTTAAATAACTGCTCAGGCTGACAAAGCAAACCACTTGGTATAAACCCTGCAAGGTAAGCAGTAAAGCTACAAACCACGTACCTCATCTTCTCAGACACATACTTATATTGCTGTATCCATTTCTAGTTTTATCAGCCACAGACACCAAAAACCCCAATGCAACGTTCACAGAACTGTAGTGGGAGACAGCACTTTACTGTCTCACAGCAGCTAATTACGGTTATCATTCCCAGCTGGCAATGGTCACTATTTTAACAATTGATTATTTTTGGTTTTAAATACATTCAGTGTGTCACTAACTCTAGTGATAGCGTTAGAACTCTCCACGCTGCTTTCTCTCACAACATTTTCACTTATCCCTGGTTTACCCCAGCGGCATGTCTAGCAGCCAGCGCAGCATGCGCAAGCTCCGTGCTTCATCGCCTAGAAGTCCACTTGGGTAAATGCATTACGCAAACAAACTCATTACAAGATTAGGCATAAAGAGCTCTCATCTCTATAATTATAGTAAAACCATTTGAAAAAAACCAAACACAACACTAAAGATCAAGCAGCACCTGGAGACACTGACCATTCCTGTAAGTGGGAGACATTTATACCCAGCTGTTCAGTTTGTTTTTAATAGAAGACAAACACCATTGCTACGCATGTCAAAACACTCAGCACTGTGTAAAACATTGACATAATGACGATCTCATCCTGCACAGCTTAGAGGCTATTGATAAAATACGCTTTCTTATTAAAACAGGAAATTTAATTTTAGCTACTATTATAAGTATTAATCATACCTTAGGCAATTTGGCAGAACTTGATTTGAGCTGGATGTAAAACTACATGATTTACAGGTTTTGATCTAAAATGCTCCACCAAAAGGATACCCACCTAAAATTATGATCAAAATCCTTGACAAAAACTAAAATAATACGCCTCAATATTGTGTCTACAGAGGTATAAATGAATACAGAGGTGCTTTTTTCCATTCAGCCGCCATTTACTCACCAGTCAGATCAAAATATTTAAGAATTAATTTAGCGTAATACAGCTCAGTAAAGAAAAATTGATGCTTTTAACAGAGTTATCCCCAAACTGGGTTGATTTCTTGTTAAGAAATCAAGTGGGTAGTGTAAATACCAAACAGTGACAGGTTGCTTATAAAGACTGATAAAATACCCTGTAACCAGACTACACCAAATAAATTGGCAATGGCGCAGATCACAGTAATTGCTGAGAAATTTCATCTGGTGAGAAGGAAGGTCTCTTAGTTCTAGATACACATGAACGAATGTTCATGTCATTTTTGGTTCAGCATGCCAAATTCTATTATAATGATTATTTTGACATAACATTTAAAATTCTCCCTACCTATCTAAACTGATCTCCAAAACAGATGAAGAATTGGTCAGTTTTCTGCAGGTTCCTCTAGATTACCTATTGTCCATCTAAGAATAAGTCACCCTACATTATCCAAATACTTTAAGGAATTTTTCATTGCGCTTACTTTTCAGGGACTACATATTTAACAGCAATACATAAATATGACCCAATGCAGTTTGGGAAGCCTCAGAATGGAAGCACCAAGGATGAAAAGACCTCCTCAAAAAGGATGCTTTTAAACTATGGGAGATCCATGACAGGGGCAAACCCTTGCCCAGAACTATCTAGAACCAGCGTCATTTAACCATGATAACAAATTGTGGTATAAATGAAGACCAGCTTCCCGGTGACTGTCCTCCTACTAGATTGTCATGAGAACTGTCCCTCAGAAAATCCTAATCAAACACCATCAAAATAGATAAAAGCACTACATTTTCTGTGGGCAACATGTAGCATCTTCTCAGTGCTGTATCCCTAGCTCCCTGTCACATAGACACCCTTGACTATCTTTAAGCAGATTAAGTACACAACATCTCCATCTCCAGGAAGTGGGATTAAAAGGTTTATTGCTACTATGACAACAGCCAGGTTCTGCTGTTCTTAAAATAGTTTTGAAACCTTAGCAGTGGCTGGAAATGCATACATGCCTCCCCTACAGGAGTCATCATGTACTAAATACAGTCCTTCAAAAGGAAATCATATTTTGTAACAGTCTACTTTTTTTCAGTTTATTTTTATCATGCTCTTTAATCCCTTGTTACGAGCACCAAGAATAGAAAGCAGTAAAAAAAGGCACAGTGCTGTCGTGTGGCTGTGATTACAGTTTTAGAAGTGATTATTGCTGGGAGCTGGCTGCAGACACCAGGACAGGCACTGATCGCTCACTTTTGCTCCACGGCAGCATTTGTTTCTTGCCCTCAGACAGCAATCAACTCCCTTGCTGAAATGGGGCGCACCAGGGAGTAACCAGCCCTCCGGCTGCTTTGTGCTGCCAAACACCAGCCATTTTTGATCTTCTTACAAATCTCCCCCTTGAAACCCACAGGTATTCTGTTGCATTTAAGTCTGAATTAATTCTTTCATCACTGGTAACAACTGGAAGTAGAATTTGTCACACAGTTCATTACCAAGCAGTACCGGTTAAGTTTGTGCCCATGGCATTAAGTCTGCCAATAACTAGATGGTAACAGGACATTTCTTCATTTGAGTATGCTATTGCATGAGTGATTAATATTTTATTGTTGAGGATGGCTAAATAAACCATCGATTCAATCGGATATGCAGCTACTACATCTGATGAACACCCAGCTGTGCTCTGAGGCATTCTCCAAGTATGTTCATGCTGCCTGGTACAATAAAAACAGTAAGAAGTACAATGCTTAATTCTGACAGCAGCACTACCCAGATCAAAGCCAGTAATCCTTATCGAAAACTACTGAAATCAGAAAATTAGTATGAACACAGAAGTCTATTCATTACTCCAGCCAGTTTAGATTAAAAGCGTATTTCAAAACAAAGAAAAAGCAAATCTAGTCCAAGTACACTGGTATTATCCATCAGTGTCTCTTGATGCCACGCTGAAATCACCTTCATGCAGCACATGGGGCTTTAAAAAGGGGAGAACCAAATTCAGGTTATGAAACTCAGGAAGTGACTGTTTCCTTATCCAAAAACACAGTTCTGTTAGCTCCTGTCAATGAAGGATCATTCTTTTCTTTATAGACTTCACAAATTCTTGATATTTACAGACCAGAATTCGGCCTTAAACATACCTTTAATTGTGGTTTCTCGGTAATTTAAAAGTACCTAGCAGTGACTGCTACAGACCAAGCTGAATTCTCCAGGAGAGCCAATGCTGCCAATAAAATAAACTTCTTCACCAACCCCCAAAAGATTACATTAAAAATGGAGTGAAGTAAGAAAACAAATGGGTAATTAAATTAGAATATTAGAATTGTATCTCCAAGTTCACTATTTAACATCAGTAAGCTAAAATATTACTAAGATGGAAGCTCAAATTAAGTCCTAAGTCTCACTTTTAGAGGAGGTTTTAGCTCTTAGTTCCAAAAACTATTTCTATTCCTAACACTTTTCACCATATCATACCTCAGAACTTAATTGGAATTAGGAAATCCACATATTCTGGCACACTTTTGTGGCCCTGCACTGGACTCACTCCAGTAAGCCCAGTCTTCCTTGCACTGGGGAGCCCAGAACTGGACACAGCAGTCCACATGTGGCCTAACCAGTGCTGAGCAGAGAGGAAGGATCACTTCTCTCAACCTGCTGGCAACACTCCTGATGCAGCCCAGGATGCTGCTGGCCACCTTTGCTGTAAGGGGGCATTGCTGGCTCATGGTCAGCTTGAGGTCTACCAGGACCCCAAGGTCCTTCTCTGTAGAGCTGCTTTCCAACTGGTCAGACCACAGCATGTACTACTGCCTGGGGTTACTCTCCCCCAGATGCAGGGTTTTGCATTTCCCCTTGTTGAACTTCATGAGATTCCCTTTCTGCCTTGTTGAGGTTCTGCCATTTAGAGGCAGCACAGCCCTCTGGTCTACTATCAACTCCTTCCATTTTTTATCATCAGCAAACTTGTTGAGTGTGCATTCTGTCATCCAGATCATTAATGAAGATGTTGAACAGTATTGATCCGAGTATTGAGCCCTTGGGTACACCACAGCAACTTGCCTCCAACTGGATTTTGTGGTGCTGATCACAACCCTCTGGGCCTGGGCATTATGCCAGTTTTCAGTCCATCTCACTATCCGCTATTAACCCATATTTTGTCTGCTTCTCCATCATGAGGTTATGGGAAACTGTGAAAAGCTTTACAAAAGTTGAAGTAAATGGCATCAACTGCCTTCCTCTCATCCAGTACATTGGTCACCTCATTGTTGAAGGCAATGACATTGGTTAAACATGGGTTTCCCCTTTGTAAATCCACGTTAACTACTCAAACCATCCTCTTGTACTTCATGTGCTTGGAAGTGCTTTCCAGGATGATTTTCTCTGTCAGGTTCCCAGGGACTGAGGTGAAGCTGACAGGCCTGTAGCTTCCCAGTAGTTCCTTCTTTCTCTTCTTGAGGATAGGAGTGAAATTTGCTCTCTTCCAGTCTTCAGGAACCTCTCCCAACTGCCATGACCATTCAAAAACAATTGAGAGTGGCCTCGCAATGACATCAGCCAGTTCCCTCAGCACTCACAGGTGCAACCTGTCATGCCTCATAGACTTAAATACAACCAATTTGTTTACATGCTCCCTAACCTGGCCTCTTCCACTGAAGGCAAGTCTACCTCATTCCAGACTTTCCCTCTGGTCTCAGGGGTATGGGATTCCGTAAGGCCAGTCTTACCAATGAAGATTGAGGCAAGGAAGACATCAAGTACTTCAGCCTTCTCCATGTCCTTTGTCACAAGTTTCCCCACCCAATTCAATGGGGGTTGGGAGCATCTTTTTGCCCTCATCTTCCTTTTGCTCTTATATAATTGGAGAAACCTTTCTTCTTGCCCTTCACATCCCTTGCCAGATTCAACTCCAGAGGGGCCTTGGCTTTCCTAATCCTTTGCCTCCAAGATCACAAAGCAATTCTATGCTCCCTTTGGGTCATCTACCCCTGCTTCCACCTTTTCTACACTTCCTGTTTGAGTTCAGTTAGGAGCTCCCTGCTCATCCATGCAGGCCTCCTACCACCTGTGCTTGACTTTCTACTTGTCAGGATGGATCTTTAGGTCTTCCATGCAGAGACAAGCCAATCCCCCAAAAGAAACATCTTCAATAGCAGTCATTCAACACCGATAAATTTTAACTTTGCAGTGAATACTTCTCCAAAACACTTAAAGTGCTGCTAGGGAAAACCTCTTTTTCAATCATATTGATATGAAATCAACACCAAAATAACAAAACACACTACTGTTCATGAAGTGTTTTCTTTCTGAGCATTCTATGTATTCTTCCTGGGTAACATGGATCTTCATTGTGCCAGCTGGTGTTTGAGTAATCTCATAGCATTTTTTCACACCTTAATTATACCTCATGGGTGCTTTTGCAACAGGCTTTGACTAACTCTTCAAATGGAAAAAAAAAAAGTATCTTTTAGAAGAAAGTACTTCTACAGAAATCAGTCTGAAGCTATTCCTCTGAAATAAAGCAGCTACTTTAAGTGTCTTAAGACAGGAATCTCACTCATTAAATGTTGACTAGAAATAGCTATAGTGTTTAGGACTCCAGCAGCTTTAAGTGATGGCTTTAAAATAATATAGTAAAGGCAAGTCAACTCAGGCTCCATGCAATTTTTATTTTAATAATTGGACAAATACAGGAAAATTTGCAATAATCTATTAAAAATGTATCTTATCAAGAACCAGAAAGGTGTTTAAAAAACATTCACATTCAATTCAGATTATGTACAAACCAGTGTTGGTAAAAAAGAAAACAGCAAATGCTTTGAGTGTAAAAGAATCCTATTATAGTTCACGTTTCAGCGTTCCCAATGACCAAGTTACCAGTGAGATGCAATCACAGTGCAGACATGTTCCACAGTCTATTAAACTCGTTTCAACAGCATCATTGCCAAAATATTTTTTTTCAATAGAGCATTTTGAGAAGTTTCTTCATACAGTACCGTCGACCCCAAGGGTACTCCCCTGCATATTTAATTCTTGACTGCACTTATGGCAGAACAGCTGTCTCATACAGGCCCAAGGTGCATTATAATATATATCCACATCTCTATAGGTACAGATGTATATCTATATATCCAAGAAGCACCAGTCTCCTATGCCTGAAATAGTCAGGGTCTGCTTGGGACCTTGATAACAGACATTTTTAGTGGAGCCCAGCCCTTGATTATTTGGCTCGAAGAAGTCACCATTTGCCCATTCAGAATTATTCTGAATGTGCTGCAATAACAGGTGCGTACCTTCAAGACTCATCTCACACAGATGACATCTGAATTTGAGTGCCACCATAACAGCCACACATAGATATGACAGCGTCATACACCTTCGCTGTTAGAAGTCTTTTTGCTCTGGATTACATCCCTCAACACAAATAAAGGAGACATGAAAGTGGCTGGGTTTTAGGTAAATCTGTAACTCAGTATTACGTTTTCTAATATATTTATTTCAAGCTTAGCCAAAGAAGGAGACTAATCATTGATGGAAGCTTAAAGGAGAGAGAAATGACTACTGAAACAGTCACACAACAGTTATCAGTCAGCCTGCCTGGGCACAAAAATAACTTAATAACAAAACTCTCTCAAAAATGCAGACTACGTATCAGAAGTCTTTCAGATATACCGAGCTAACCAAGCTGAAACAGTCTCAATGTTGGTGTTTTAAGTATGAAGGAGAGAAAAGTGACACAACCTTCATGCTTACGTAGTAACAACCCAAACGCAAGCAAAAACTATTACCAACGGAACATTATGGACCCAAGTACTGAGATGATCTTTAGTTGCAGGATCTCATTTTGAACACAAGCTACCATGACTTGGCATAAGAGGGTAAATCTAGAAAACTTCATCCTGGTTTTTGAAAGTGTATATAAGACCTGATAATAAGCAGCATACTTTAATGTATATTGGCCTGGGCTTGAAAAGATTTCCCTTCTGAATTTATTTTGAGATTCAAATACATAAACTTGAACGGTTTCTGTGAACAAAAATTTTATAGTCTCCACCACTGTAACTTCACACTAGCTCATAAATTAAAACTTCAGGATAGCAGAAGCAGCTCTGGAGAGTGGAAGACTGGCAAATTAGTGTTTGAAGATTCTGAGCTTTTTCTTGGGTTGTACGTCTAACACCCATTCAAGTATGCGGAAAGGCTTTTGTGTATTTCTACAGATTCTAAAGAAAGTCTTAATAGAGCTAGTGCTCCCATGGTGCATATTTAAGCCAAGAAAACAAACAATAAAGATGACTGCTGTATTTAAGTAACAATTCTTAACTGAGAGTCGGCTCAGATAGGCAAATAGATGCTAGTGATGCCAACTCTTCACAAACCTATTCTATACAATGAAACAACAGTTAGGATGCCCAATAAAACACAGAAGGGAACTTTCTTAGATATAATTCTCAGGAAAGGGACAAGTTACAATAGCATAAGAAACCCTCAAAGTCTTGTAAAAAAAAAAAAAGAAAACCTGTTTTAAGTCAGGCTTCACTGCAGCAAAATCTGGAACAGTGACTTAAGCTAGAAAACACAAGCAAGTTTGACTTGAAAAGTCAGTGTAAGCAACTTTGATATGGTTACTTTATTAATGCTATCCACGACGAATCAGCACATAAATGAGATGAATAAAAGTACTTTAGAGGAGACAAGATGATATACCTTATGTAAATGCTAACACTACAATTAGCAAGTCATACTGGAAGAGACAGACATTTCCAAGGACAATCACAAAGTAAGCCTTTCTTGGTTTTAAAGCAGATTTATACATCACAGCCTTTCTTCCCTTACTTGGGCAACGGTTAGTGAGCATCTGTGATGTCTCAGTCCTTTGAATCTATAGGCACTGAAACAAAGCCCCAGAAAAAGGGTAAAAGGAGTTTGCGTCAGGATTTTGACAGTTGTTCTACCTGGCAAGGACTCCACTATCAAGAAGCAAGTAAAATGGAATGCCCATCAATAGTATCCACTCCCTACACCTCCCTCAGAAAAAAAAATTACTTGTACAGAGTAACAGCCTACGGCAAAAACAACTTCATCTCACACAAGTCTCATTTCCAAGCAATTATTCATAAATGAGTTCTTTCAAATGAAGAAAAAACCCCAGTTTAGCAGGTTTTGAAGTTTGAACAGATTCTTTTTCTTGTAACAAGTTCAAAATCTCATATCTTCTTTTCAGTGATTTTGAGTTGCCTTTCATTTGTCCAGTCTTCTGTTCCTCACTGGAGAGGTAATTAAAGTGAAGAGGGCCACAAATTTTGCTCCTTGGTAACATGAAGTAATGCTTCACCTAAATTAAGTATCCTCACCAATAAAAATATTGCATGAAAAAAAAAAATCCCTGCCCAACCTGAGGTGTTAAGACGGTTGAGTGACCAATACTTCAACTCAACAGAACTGTAAACCACATTTTTGTAGAGAAAAATTTCAGTGACGCATTAAAGTGCTGTTAATAGCACTTTGGCTTCTAGACCTGGCAAACTAAACTCCTTCTGGGATTGTTGCAAATGTCTACTTATTTCATAAGAATTTCAATAAAAGGTACATATACCAACAATACAGTCCGTGTTGTTAGTGACTATTCTCAAACACAGCGTTTAAAATGGTGTTCTAGCAAAATGATTTGCAAGAGCACAATGAGTTAAGTCCTGAAATTGCTTTTTAATGTAGTTTATTAACCTTTTAGAATCTAAGATCCAGATTAGGACCTTATGATCCACTAATGCCAAACAATTCAGTCCAAGTCTAAGTAGCTACATAAACTGGAGCAGGTGTACAGAAGGTGCACTCCATGCTTGAGAATACAAAGTATTAAAACTGAGAAGAGGCTCCTAGTTCCAGTAGGGGTGGTGGTGGTAGAAGCTTTTAAGTTTACTAAAATGAAGCACACTCAGGCACAGAGGCTATGAAGTGGTGGAGCACTCTTAGAGTGACAGTACTTTCTCCCTTCGTCAAGTGGCTACAAAGTCCTTTCTCATTACACAAAGCAGAGTCAGGACTCTGCTGTCAAAAGATCACTGCTGAAGAAGTCTGAATTGGGTTCTGTCTCTTCAAGCAGTTACAGGGACAAGTTCCATGTGATTTGTCAGCTTCCTCTGTTAACATCAAGGAAGTCCTGAGCACCCTTAATGCTGTGAAAATAATCAACCTGTGGTAAGAGATCACATTGCTGGTGGAAGCATTAGCAATTTTTACACAGGTAGTCCTTACCAGAGATACGTATATCAGATTACCTCTGATATAACAGCACCCAGTTTAGACCGGCCGTCAGGAAGAAGCTACTTTCACAGAGGAAAATTCATATGGTGCCCAGTGCAGCAGTTGTCTCAGAAAAAAAAACCCAAAAACCAAAACACCAAAACATCAGAAGAAGTTGTAATGATTCAGGCTTGGAATCTTGAGTATTAAACTTCAGTCTCACTTGAGAACTGAGAGAAAAACATTTCTCCTCCTCCCAGATTTGCTACAAATATCCATAGAATACCAGCATCAAGTGCGCTAGATATAAAATTGATGGAATGCTAGCTGGTCCATAAAGGGTTGCACCAAGTTGTCTGTAGCAAAGTAAAAAACTAGCCCAAAGGTTATGGAGATTGGAAGCGCTGGTAAGGCCTTCTTAAAGATGGCAAGAAGCAGAAGTGTAAGGCACAGACCCTGAGAGGAAGAAAAAAAAACACAAAACAAACAAAAACATAAGGAGAAATTAGGGAACTCTGACAAGCAAAAGATTTTTTATATATATATTTTTTTATATATATATATATAAAAAAATAAATATAAAAACACTAACACCACAGAAATACAAGATACCATTAACACGTTCCTAAACTAAAGGCATAAGTGATGGATGTACAGCCAACAAAAATCACAGCTGAAGCCCTCATCAGTATTCAGTCAGGCCACCAAATAAACAAATTCCAAAGAAAAAATGTAGCGGTTATGACTTTGTCCCTGATGAACAACAGAAACTATCCCTATTATCTATTTCTATCTATTTCTAACAATAGAAATTATCCCTATATTACATTATACTCACAATTAATATGGCTACAAAACACGCTAAAGTTGTATTCCAGTCCCCGCTTGCTGTTGCAGAGGCTTTGCCAACAAGGACGCTGTAGAAAATGAAGTCTCCCAAACCTAGCTTTACTCCTCCTGCAAAAGTGAATATATGGCAGCATTAAGTATCAGACAGTCTACAAGTATTACATATCAGTAAACGTCAGAGAATAATACAGGTTTATATTAAGTATCAACAGAACTTGCTAATAAGAACATTTTATTTTCAAAACTAATACCACTCGTGAATCAAGTGATAAACTCTTGTGAAACAAGATTGCTTAGGAACATTACACCACTCAATTCATCCTACAATTAGAATTTTTCTATATTCCTAGTCTCCTGTACACACAAATGCAGTATATTCAAACTCAGATATTTATAATTATATTTGTTGTGGGGGTGTTCACTTTTGGTTGCCATGCCATATTCAACAGAATATTGAAGTAAAATTCCTTTAAGCTGGCCGAGGGAGGGGGAAAACAAGTAAGTTGCTTGCAGGTGGCCAGTTAGAAACCTATACCCAGCAAAATATCCCACTGCCCTCCCAATTTTCCTACAGAATTCTAAGGTAGTTCTAAAAAGCACTTGTGTGTAATTACAGAGCATATCACAGTGACAAAAGCCCGACATATTTAGTCCAAGATGTGAGGTTTAGGAAAATTAATGAGTTAACATCTTATTCCTTTAAATAGTAATTACCACCTTAACTCCCAGTCTGGGAGCATAATACTCAATTATTTCTGCGAGAGAAATAATGAAGATCTCCTGCATGCGAGTTCACTTTCTGATCTTTTAGTCCAAGATATTAAGTCAGAGAGGCCAACATCAGGTCACCAGCTGTTTACTTTGTTACCTGATTACAGTCCAGCCCAAAACTCACTTTAGAGTTCTAACAGGAACCCAGAGCATCAAAACAGAGGTGTATGCCTGAATGATCACTGGGGAAAAAACAGAAAGGAAAAAAGGAGGGGGAAAAAAAAAAAGGGAGAAAGGAAAAAAAGAAAAAAGGCAACCCTACTCTCTTTCAGCAGGCCTCCAATATATGGTCTAGAACACTGCATTCATTAAAAGCTCTTAAGCATTAAAACACTCTTTAACTGCTGAAACAAAACTTGGATGCTTGCTTTCAGTGTGACAGAACAATAAAAGCAAAGGCAACTGCTAGATAACTCTTTCCACGCACGCAAACTCCCCAAATTTCTAATACGCTGCTCCAAGCTTCTAGTAAGCTAATGCTGGCTGACAAGCCTGACTGGATCACTGCGCATCTGTCATTACTATTCGCTGTAGGAATACAGGAAGGAAAAATTGTTCATCTGGCTAGACAAGAATTTTAGTTAACCAGTCAGCTAACTAAAATAGCCCAATTCCTAAAATTTTTGCATCTTAATGTTATTTTTCTAAGCTCTAGAAATGAAAATGGATTTGCAACACACTCTGAATTTGGAATTTTGGGGACAAAGTAAATTCAAAATTGTTCTTAAAGTAGAAGTCTCTATTTTTAATCAGAGGAGAACCTGAGAATCAAAGGAAGCCGTTGCACCTGCTAAATATGGCAGCATCTCATGTGGAGAGCAGTTTATTAGACAAGCAGACCCTAATTTATTTAGAGCTTTGCAAATCTAATACCAGCTCCAAATGGAAATCATGAGTCTATTAAAACAGGTATCTGAGTATTGATGTCATGTGCTATCCAAAGATACTGTACCTCAACAAGATGCTGGAGAAAAATGCACAAGCCCATGGCATTCTGCATTCATTTCAGCCTCCAATTAGGTTTTAAACATTGCTTTATACAGAGTAGTTTAATCTTGAGGCAAAAAAAGTTAATGACTGTACTTCCAGGGCCTAAAACCCAAAAGAGATGATACACAGCAGAACACTGCCTGACAAAGACAGAAGCTAATGGAACTGACTGTATAATGGTCTGAAAGCAGCTTGTGCTATTAAAGTTTTGAGTTTATGTATCAAACTGAAGCTCAGTTTGGCCAATATTACTCACTCCTGCAGCAAAACCAAAAGCTACCAAAAATCAACTTCATCTATTTCAAAGGGGCACGTCAGTATAGATCATGAACAAGAGCAGCACTTCAGCTTGCTATTAGCTCATAGCATACTGTATCTGTGCAGACAGGATGACTAAGACTAAGACTAACTAGCTTCAGATATTACTAAGTCTTTCAGGCACAGTACTCCATACTCACGTTCTTCGGGGTCTTCACTGGTTTGAGAGTTACTGGGTAAAGCCTGAACAGCAGCACGGGATTCAGGTGTTGATTCAATAGGTCCTATTCTATTGTCCCTTTGTTGCTGCCATTCCTGACTAAAGCCACCATCATCCGCTTCAGCATCTTCATTCTGAGTCTGGTTTGCCGGAGCTCAAAGGAAGAAAGGCATTTAAGATCTCCTTCAAAAACTTGCCTTCTAAAACATGACAATCTCTCCACATGTAAGATCACAGAAGGATGAGGGGAAAAAACCAGGTATTCTGTAATATTTAGCAAAACCTAACATTGACACACACCATTACAATACATTCTCACTTCAGATTTTAACACTTACTTAAACAATCGGGAGTCAATGTGCACTCTGCAGTCATAGCACCTACATGTTGCACTCAAGTCCTAGTATTCAGGAGTACTTCAATATAAGAGTGAAAGCTCTGTGGTGACTTAATTTAAAGATCACAGTTTAAGGAATAACTATCATCTGATATTTCATTAGCTTCTTTAGTCACTATCGACTGCTTTATTTTCCAGTAAAATAGAAAACTTTCAGTAAAGTTACTTATACATACACCCCTTGAAGCATGTTAAATTCAGAAACTCTGCTCCGCTTTAATAATACATGTAAACAAACAAACCCCAAGTTTTTAAACACTAACTGCACAGCCAAGAGGGCTAGACACATTTCTTTTTAACACAAATATAAATGAGTTAGCATCATAGTATATCATCCCAATTTGACAAGTGATTGAACTCAGTCAATAGTTGTCTATTGAGAGTCATTTCACCACCAACATCTTGCATCTCAGAAAAATGAATGCAATTACATTAACTGCACAGTAAGTGAGCAATTTTTGAAGTCTTGACAGATTCATCATTCCTAATAAGGCCTCCATGCTTTCACTCTTCTACAGCAACCAGGACACTTAAAAAGCTAAAAAAACCAAGCGTCCATAAACAAGTATTCCAATAAAATGACAACTATAAAGGCTTGCCAAAGAAAAACTCACCTTGTTTATCATAAGTGGAGTTTTTGGAAGCTTTCCGTTGGGCTTCTGGATCTTCCTCAGCCATGTTCACTAGCCATATCATTGTTGCTATTAAAAAAACCCAACAAAACAGTATAGCTAATCACAACCTCAGATGTATGCAATTCTGAGATAGTGCTGGCACCAATCCATTTTTTCTTTTTCTTTTTTTTTTTGATACAACTATCTTTTGCAACAGGCAATTTTACTCTCATTAAAGCACAGTAATATCTGGAACACAGCCAGTACCAGCTACAACATGCATTTACAGAATTTGGTGAGTAAAAGTTTTATTCTTACTAGATGTTGAAAAAAATTGCAACAGCTGTTGCCAGGGAAATTACTTCTATATATAAGGCCCACACTGAAAATCCAAATCAACTATTTCTTTACTTTTTTCCATTAATCAGTTCTTTTATCTGCAAGTAAGAAGGTCTATTAAGACTAGTAGTGAGGTAACTTCAATTCAGAGGCAGTATCGGCATCAAAGTTAATTGTTCTCTGCCCCCACTGTAACAAAGAATTCTCCAATCTGGAGGTAATGAAATGTTGTCACACTTAAATGGTGTATTTTAATTCAAGTTTGTGGTTTCTTTACATTCACCTCTCCTCCACAAAACAGAACAACAGGCAGCTATGAGAAGTATCGGTAAAACACAGCAAGAGTGACAGCTGAAGAAACCCCTCCTCTCTCCACTGTAAACTTGTCCCTGAAAGAGCCAGTCAGTCTACACCACACTTGCTGCTTTACAGGCATAATCACTTATGATTAACCTATTTCACTGTTTATCCCTATGATTACGACTAGCAACATGGAACTTCAGAAACAGTGGAATTATGTGCTAATTGATACACAGGTCATAACAGCAATTTGCATTCAGTACGTTATTTTTCACAACTGCAGGGAGAAACAATATATCAAAAAAAGACAAGCTGTGGAGAAAGGAGAAAATAGATCTGTAAACGAATCTCTTCTAAGCAATTTCTCCTTTTCCTTCCAGTAACACACAGGTTAAGCACTGAAAGCTGATAAATATTTTCTAAAAACAAGTACTCCCTTTGAATGGGCTTGATTCACAGTCTAATGACATACTACTTTGGCCAAAACAAGGTGTATTACCATTTTTCCTGTTCATATTTTATAACAAACATTCTGGTTTTTATCTTGCCAGATGATGTTCCACATTTTTGCGTCAATAGGGAAAGGAAAACTACGGCCCAAGTAAACAGAATTCCATGACAAGCATCACATTAAAAGACAGAAAAATAAGAGTAATCACTTCAGCTGACCAGGTGACTAAGTATTTAATTTAAGTATTTCATGAAATATACTTACAGGAGTAAATAAGTGCTGGGAAGAGAGTTTCATTTCTCTCTTGAGCTGTTTCAACTAGCATACGAAGAGGACCTTTAGGACACAGGACAGCAACCAAATCTGGAAGGAAGAGCAAACAGATCTTACACCACTGCAGACACACTTTTAAGAAAGTTTTTCTGTAACACTTGCAGAGACTGGTAATAGGGTAAAATGCTAACTTGAACATAGACTTCTGAGAGCGCCAATGGGCACAAGGCAGTATCCCACAGGAACACCTTTTAATATTCTCAGTTGTACAACCTATTTTACATATTACTGTAATATGTATACAAATTTTAAAAAATGATGTTTCTCACTGAAAATATTATGTAACTGCAGATGTATCTGTGTGTATATGCAGATTTGCAAATTGAAAGCAAATAATTCACGAAAGTCACTATTCAACTAACATCTTAGAAATACTCAAGCTTGCTTTCTTAAGCCAAGTTTAATGCTAAATCTAATTTTAAGACAACAGGTAAGTGAGGCTTACATAACTTTTATGAAGTAGGCATGACTGCCAATTTATTCTCACTTAAAGAGGAAAGAAAGTGAATGTACATGTGAAGAGGAAAAAAAATAGGTTCATTAAGCCTTGCTGGAAAACGCTGTGTTTGCAATAGATTTGAGAGGTGTTCAAAGCATATTTAGCGTAAGGAAAAAAAAGCAGCTTTTTGTTGTTTCCCTCAATTCTTGTTCATGGGACAGTATATGAAACTGGGTGAACAATTAAAAATTAACTGAAAAGCAATCATTTACGAAATAGGATGACTGCACAAGTTACTCATACAGATCAAAGCACAGCATTAAGAAAAACTGATCAATCATTTGCTTTCTCACCTGAATGTTGATGGTTTGTTAATGAAATTTGCAACTCCACAACCAAATCCTGCTACTTTTCCCTTGTCTTGCATATTTGGACAGAAAGCTGCAACATTTACATATTAACCTTGCTACTATCTTTCGAAGTCATCCACTCACTGTCTATCTTTAAACTCATTTGAAACAAAATCTGACACCAAAAGGAGTATCTTACTTGTCAGGAGCTGTATGTTGCACAGAGCAGTCCTGTACCTAAGCCAACTACCCTAGCACCATTGCTGGTCCCACTCGAGTAAAGAATTCTTAGCATGGGGTCACAAGCTTTGAAACTTACCTCCCCTTTACTCAAAACAACCAAGTTATGGTCTTGGAATATGATCTAAAGAGTAATTTTGTTTTGTAATCACTGAATGAAGGCTGCACACTTGGAATACTCAGATTTGTTCCAGTCATAGGAAGGGTAGAAGTGGAGAGGGGGGATGGGAATGTTTCCTTAAGATCCATGAGCATACACACAAGGGACATTTTTCCTCCCTCTGAAGGAAGAGGACACCTAAGGAGTACACTGACCTACCAGAGCTAATCACATCTTATTAACCCCTGCACTGCTACAACTGGACAGGTTCTCAATCTTTATAATTATCAGTGACTTTCAGAGTACACATTCATCACACTTCCATGCTTCCAAAAAAATTATGAGCACATCTTCATGCATACGGTAATGTTTTAATTATGTCTAGGTAACTAGATTTTAGTCTTGCCTGGGAACTAAATCAGTATCTGGGATATAGAGTGATCTTCTTACCAAAAGTGTCCAGTGCCCTCTAAAGCTTTATGAAAAAACTACATCTAGGTACCTCTCAGTCATCATTCTAAAAAAGCGTAATATGCGATAATTCAAATGAATTTTATTTTTATTTAAAAAAAATCAAGGAAATAGATCTCACAATTATATCCTTTTGAATGTTAAATGACTTTGAGCAATGAAAACTGCCTTTAATCCTTCCTTCCTTCTCATTATATTATTAGGCATGGATCAGGGTGTTGTTTCTATGTCCACAGATTTGAACAATTCATAGGTTGGGCAGATCTATACCTGTATGGGACTGTATCCAAACAACAAGCTCCTAAATTCTGAACATAGAATCATTTCCAAAGTTTCCTTTGGAAACTTGGTGAAAAAAAGAAACCAAAAGCTCTCCACCTTCATAGAAGAGATCAAAATGGCAACACAGGTCTTTTAGCTCCTCCTCTCTCTTACTTTAATTCTCCTCCCCAAAGAATCCAGAAAGTCCAGAAAACATGAAGGAAGATGGCATCACACAGCCACACAAAGCCCTTAGCTGCAGGGGACTGATCTCGGTTTAGATCATGATCTTATTTCTGAAGTCTGTAATCACCTTACTCGCTACTGTGGATGATACCCACCCCCCTTTCCTTTTTTTTAAGGTATAGTCAGACAAACAGAAAATGAGCAGTCAGGGAATAGAAGAAATACCCACCATAATATCTTTTACTATGCCTTGCCCCAGACCTTACCATACACTGAAATAACAGCCAGGATAAGCCACGCAGTCCATTCGGGAAGGTACTTAATGAACACCAAGGCCATGAGAGCGCTTATCATAATGAGATATGCCTGCTGGAGCCGAAGCGGACCCTTCCAATGAATACAAATCATTCCCACAACACCGAAGTTCCAGATCACGAGTGCCACCGTAATGTAGTCCATGGCAACGTTATACGTCTTAAAAACCTCACTAAAAAAAAATATGGAAAAGAATACGGACTGCATTTGCTTAAAACAATGGAAACAAGTTACAGATGCAAGCTTCACAACATTTTAAAAAAAAATTTCATATTCAACGTAGTGGCACAAATGTAAAATTCTATCTCCAATTAGTACTTAACCATTCTTCACAAAGGGGATAATTTTACCAGTGTTTGCTTCACATGAACTCTTTCACTTTTCTGAAAATTTTCGTAAATGTTCTACTTCCTTCTCAATCAAAGCAGAAACTGACAGGAAGGGACATTACTGCAAAACCAGTCATTTTGATTATGTTCACGATTTTTAAAAATCAGAAGAATAAGAACTTGTGAGGTTATAATGGATCTTTAAAGGCATGCAAACAGATCTCCTTCTACTTACCTACCTCCTGTGGAATGGAAACAGGATTGTTAACAATTGCTAACTTCAAAGTAAGATATACACGGTTATTCTATTTTATTCTTCGCCACAAACACTAAAGTGAAAAGCTTTCTTTTTGGATGAACCGTGCCACTCTGCCACACCAAATACTATAAACAAATTAAGACCCTCAATAACTAATACACCAAAATAGACAAATATGTTGTCATCAAGTCACAAGTGACTTCCACTAATCCCGCGAAGCAACAGTTGTGATGGATGTTTGCAGATTCTGCTGCTACCAATTCATGAAGCTACCAAGAACCTTATAATTTGCACGATACTTTCCTCCAGGAAATTTGTCTTCCCTAGTTGTTAGCTGGCCTTTGAGATGTACAGTGTTAACAGGATGCCCCTTACTGCTATCATGTATTAACTGGTCTATCAACTCCCTCCTCACTCACTAGACCTCTGCAAAAGGATGCCAGCACTGCTGTGAGGCAGCAGGGACAGGTGAAGGAAAGCAGAGTGTCAGGAGAGTCTTCAGTTCCTCTAGTCACACATGCTCATGGAAAAAGTGCCAGCTCCAACCCGAACCCAAAGGAAGTGAGCCTGGCAACTTGCTTCCACCCAGCCTGTATTTCAAAATATTGCCCTGTATTTCAAAAGTTGCTACTATGGTTAGAGAAAATACTAATCAAAAAAGGCATCACAAATGACTTTTAGCAAAAATTAGTGACTGAAGGAACACAATTTTCTCCCCCTAGAGATCAAATTAAATAAGCTTCTTCAAAGAGAAGTGTATATGTCACCAAGTGGTACAAAAAATATACACACTACAAGAATTTCATGGCATATCTCTAGTTACGAACCCTAGTCAGGTTGTTCGTTTTAGAGAATATTGAGTATTATGTACCACTTTTCTTGATGTCTGGATAAAGACATGCTTCCAAATTTGAAAAGAAACACACTGAATACATTTTGATGAGGGAGCAGATTCTTTTCAGCCACTCCCATGCAAACAGCCTTTGCATATACAGCCCACCACCAGTGGTAAACAATGGCCCTCAAGTCATACAGCTATGAAATATTAAGTTATCAGAAGATAGACTAACAGAATAACCTGTCCTGTGGAAGATAGATTATTCTCATGATGAATAATCATTAATAATAATAATAAATGCATAATTTGATGCATGTGTGAGGGACAGCTCCAGTACAATATCAAATGCACTATAAACTCATAAATCTCTTTCTCTTTTATGTGTATTCTATGAACCTATATAAACCCAAAAATTTTATTGCAATAGCTTACCCATTACTGTCATTCTTGTTTAAGGTTCAAGGGCTAGTTCTGAAATAAATACATACATAAAGTGGTTGAAAAATGGTACATTAATACTTTAGTTCACTTACCCCAGGTAGATGAATGAGAAAAAGAAAAGCAGCAAAAGAGAAGAAATTATAAGCCAACCATGGATCACCTGGGAAAAAAAAGAGATATCAATACAGATTTTTTTTAAGATTTTATCTTTTAAACGTAGTATCTACTTAAAAATGCCTTTAAGGCTATTTTCCCTTTTGAATAAAGCAAGGAAATGATATTCAGATCTCTTTCTTTGGCTGCTGCTAAATTCATATTTAGTCTATACACGTTATTATATTTTAATTTACACTTATGAATTTTAAGTGCTTTGTGGTCTTTCAATAGAGGTTCTATACAATGAAAACTACTGTTTGTGTATTTTTAGGCCATTTTGATAACAGTATCATTATAACGCAGAAGCATCCAGCATTAACACAGATTGAAAATACGATTCGTTTTTTCCACAATTAAAAAGACTGCTCTGATTGCAAGTAATTTTCAGAATACAGTTATAGAACTAAATGCTGGAACATAGGAAAACCTTCAGTGCTTATCTGCTGGAATTCAGTATTAGCATGTAATCAATGAATGACTATGTAAGGATTTCTACATTCTCTATCCATCATCTATACACATAATCTCTAATTTTCATATGACAGCAGTTACACATGCCCAACAGTTTAACAAAAAACAATTCAGGGTTGTACTCAGCAGGGACACGCATAGATTTAAACTTGGAAATGACAGGCACTCAAACTTTGCACTGATGAAAGTGCACAGCATGCTTGTATATTTCTGTGCAAAATTAAAAATTAAGATTGAAAAGCCCTGTAACTTTGGTAATCTCTGAATTCAGAATGAAACATGTATTTGTCAAATTCCCAGCACAGAATCCTATATATAAAACCAGACCAAACATTGCAAGTAGATAACCAGTCAGAAGCAATAATCTAGAAATTCAAGCTGCCTAAGAAATCCTGCTTTGCATAGACATGCTCAGTGGAAAATTAACTGGTTAAATTAGCTATATATGTATACTAGATCAAAGTATTCAGAAACTAGGTTAGAAATACAATTTCTAAACATTTCTCTTTTTCTAAAAGATGTGCAGTAGAATACACACTATGTTACAGTTTCTACAATATTTTGCAAAATTTAATTTAAAAGTCAAGCCCATATGTACACAGACTAAAAGAATCATGTTACATGAGGCAACCAGGACTTTCCAGCAAATTAAGAATCTAGTTATTACAGTTAGTAATTTAGTACAGTTAGTCTAATACTTAATTTTTCATAAGCATTTTTAAAATTCTCAGCAGTATTTGAAACATTCATTCTCCTTCTTCACACTTTCTCGCTTTCAAAACAGGTTCAAATTTAACCTTCAATGTAATAAAACCTGTCATTTCACTTGCTAATCTAACAGATTGGCTTTCCGTATTTGTTAATGTAGTCTCAAAAAGACTTAAGAATGGTGCATGTTATATTATAGTTTAAAATATTTTGCAGAAGTGAATTTAAAAGACACAGACTAAGTCTCAGTCCATCAAACTGTCACCTCTGATGGGGGGGGGCAGGGAGAGGAACCATACTAAAGCTGAAGAGTGATAGGTACCTGAAACAGAATCCGACTTTCAAACAACTTGTAAAGCTACCTATATATCTCAGTAGTAACCTAAAAGAGTAATTTTATTTCTCTGTAAAACTAGTTGAAACCATTTTAAGAAAATGGCAAAGCAAGCTCTGCCATTTCTTTTAATAACAACATGACTTCTACCTGTAGTTATTCTATTTGTAGTATAAGCTCTTAAACTTTCTTACCACCTAAGAAAATAATGTGAATACTAATGTTTCATTTTAGTAAAGAGTAAAATGCTCACAATGTCAACACCAAGGCAAATGTTTGCATGCACTTTGTACAACTACTGCCAACAGTACTAAAGGGGGTAGTTTCAATAGTTGGTGTAAGTTGGCATTTTACACACAGATGTTTGTTTTATATCATGAGTATGTATCTCATTCGCTATACCATCTTCCAGATCACTGGCCTCTTTTCATACAAGTGATTTTTCCAAAGTATTTCTTGTAAGTTTTGGCCAGCGTTTTCCTAGCAGCATACCGTAACAGGTTTGTTGTCTTAATTAAAGAGTTTTCATTCTTCATTTGACAACAGCTTCAACACTAATTGATCACTGGTACACAGTCGTCTTTGCCTGCTACAACTTGAATAAAAGCTAAGGATTACAGAATGCAGAGAATTAAAATGAGCTACAGCAGCCAGATTTTGGTTAAGCAGACTAAAGCAATGAAAACTGCAGAGAATAATAAAATACATTATAAAGAAAAGCTAGTCAAATAGAATCACCTTCAAAGATGCTGTTTCTGTTTAGACTTGGGACCATGCTGCTCATTTACAGGAGAAACACAGGAAACTAACAGCAGTAAAGCTGAAATAGCATTTCCTTTCTTCAAAGGAGTTTTCAGATAAAAATTTTGTGAAGATAAGCAAATTACCACTACCAGTTGGAGGCCTAACATTCTTTCATTATAATCTAGACTACATTCTACATATAGAACTACATGTAAAATAGAATTCAGTGGACAGGTAACTACATTTTATAGCATTCCGGTATAGCAGCATAGAAATACTCTGTTAGCAATTCTAAAAACACAAAATGAGTTACTTCTTTAATTAGCATAAAATAGGACTACAGGAAATTTCTGCTGTCTAATCATTCTAATTTTTTAGTACAACAATTATTTTTGTAAGGAGAACATGCAGTGCTTTTTAAGGTCAAGAGGGAAACCAGAAATGTGAAAAGCTTAGTAAAAACTATTTGATGCCTTCAGCACCTGAGGAGAACTGACTGCAAAGGAACCTAGCTGAAGTAGATCAGTTATTTGACTTCATTAGAATGAACAGAATTGACAGTTTAAAAAGAAAACTTTGTCAGTTCAGATTTAAACACACACTGTGATAAAAGAGAAGGTCCACACTTTAAAAAACATTATTCCAAGCTGCATGCAGATTCAGGCAGAAATCATTTCCCCAGTCACTCCACAGATACTTTGTAAAGGGGTTTCACTCACAGCCATGAAGACCAAAAATAAAGTGGAGCAATGCTTTGTGCCAGTGCACGGATCTCACAGACTGTTTTACAACTACGAAACGGATTCAAGGTTCTGGCTGCACACTGGGAAGTTTTACCATGCCAAGCCTTGTCAAATAGGTCCTTAAGACTAAAATACAACCAGGAATTTTCATGAACAATTCCTGCCAGGCAAGTGACATTGCAACTATTTATGCTAAGCCTGGACTTGCCTAGATTACATCATTATATGATTGAAGTCTTTCACAAAAGAGCCTTAGAGTCTCTGTGTTTGTTATAAGGATATTGCCTGGTGTGTACAACCACGCACATATCACAGTGTCAGGGGACTTCTATATTGGGGGCAGGGTGGAAGAGAGGGGAGCCCTTGAGAAGCCTCTGAAGTCCTGAATAGCTTCCAAATTGTAGGACCAGGTCTGTACTTTGTAGTTCTTAACCACAGGATGATTTCGGTACATGGTACATTTCACAGGAATAGGAAGCAATGCCATCCTAATTCTAACTGACAAAACAGCCAGCTGTGTTAGTACTGGGCCTTTGCCCCTCCGTTGTGTCAAAGAAACAGAAGCCACAAAATTGAAACAGTGAATTGAATCACCAGTTCTGCTACTTTTGCTAACTCATCCTTGATAACCCTTCATTTTATTCCATTCTTGATAATCTGTACTAATAAATAAAATTAGCACAATTACTCAAGTCAATTTTATTTATACTCACCTTGTAGCACCTGTATTTGTAAAGCACAACCAGGAGTATGGTCATGACAATGATAACGCTGATCATGATAGCGGCATTGAGAATTGAATTCAGGGCTCTCTGTCCTACTGTCTCTGTCTCTTCTGTGAAAGGAGTGTAGATGCTACAACAACAAAGAGTCAACTGAAATACCACTGAACGTACAGATGTTTCTGATATGTGAGGTCAACATCAAATGAAATTGCAGTAATCTTTCAATTCAGAGCTGTAAAAGTAACAGCTATTTTATACTTTGGCAAAATTTGAAAGGCGGCGTAGTATCATATTAGGCAAACTTAAGGAAATTTTTTTTTAATTAAGGAGACTTGTCTTTCCTACATTCTTAGATTACTACTATTTTCTACTTTGTAAAACAAACAAAAAACAGAACTCCACATGCTATGAATCATTAGACTATTACTGCAGCTAGACCTTTGTAAGCATACCATCTAGTGGATTTACAGTGAAAAGTTCCCCAGTGATTTCAACAAAACAATGTATGGGCTCAACTCTCTTTTTCTTAAAGAAATACAATGACCTGGGGGGGAGGGGAAACCCTACTTCTTTATGGGGAACGGGAGAGGGGGAAGGAAACACCATAAATAAAAATTCAAGAAAAAGAATTCTTTGATCCGCAACTTTGATAAGTGAAAAAGGACTCTGTGTTTTATTGAAACATTTTATGACATGCTTATATTATATTATACAAACATTTCAAAGCCAAACACACTTTGAATCATTTTGTCTAAACGTTTTCACAGTGGAACATTTAAGACTGATTTGCTGCAGGTTCTGACAGGCTCTGTGTTCTTTCCTTTCACTCAAATCAGCTTTCTCTGAAATTACTTTTTTTTGGGCAACATTAATATTTTGCCAAAAAAAAAAAAAAAATTTCTATACAGGAAACCTGCCAGGAAAGTTTCTATAACGGCAACAGAAGTGAACCTCATAAAGCTGTCTTACCTCTTGCATTTGAATTTCTTTAACAGCACAGGCAAACCAGAACTTGGCATATATGCTACTTCATTTAAATGAGTAGTTTGTTTCCTTTTCCAAAATCTTTGCATTCTAGCAGCATACAACTGAAATGGCTTTGGCTCAGTTTATTTTATAAATACCAAAGGGCATGATGAAGTATTAAAATAAGAACTAGGATTTGAATCAAGCAGTAACAAACAAGATATTACCCAACCGGTCACCACACAGAGAGCAAATGCCAATAATCCCACAATCCACAAATCTAGAGTATGGTTTCTGGAAGGAATAAACTAAAACTACCTTTGGGCTGGTGAAGAGGAAAAGGGAATTCACTACTTGACTTAGACCCCTGAAGAAAGGGAGATTAAAGAAACTTATCTAAGTGAGTCCATTGAAAAGATAGGGAAAAAAATTGATACATACAGCTGTCCATCCTTGCGCGTATAAAAGCTGACAGACTTGATGGTTGCAACAACGACCACCATGCAAAGTGTGACAGGTACAAACAACATAATCACATGTTTTGCTCCATATTTCAGTGTCAGCTCCTCATCTTCTTCTTCGTCTTGTTCCACCACTTGCTGAATGCTTTGTGGCTGCCCATTGGTCTCAGACTCAGGATTGTCGTTTCTTCTGCGCTCACTATGATCATGGCGACGTCTTTCACTGTTGTCATTCTGTAATATATAAAAAGAAGTTTCCTCAGCAACAACCCACAATTATATTCTCAAAGCTAAAGATTAAAGATAAGTGAAAGATGATCTTCAGCAGTAAATGTGTTAAGGTAATATTTACTGTCAAAAACACTTTCCACAGCAAGGACTTAAACAGTAGTAGTTAATTGCATCACAGTTATAAAAAAAAATGTGAGCACAGGGTTATGTTAGAAGCATTTATATTAAAAACAGCAGCAGCTGAAAGTAGGGCTGGTTGCATCTAAGAGCCTATGTCACCTTTCCTTTAAACAGAATATAAAAAGCTGAGTAAAGACAGACAGCTTTCTCCCTTGGTCCAAACTACATTCAATACAAGGGTGCATGACAGTACATTACTCACAGCTTGACAAGAATTAACTATATCTGTTCCTAGAAATAATGTCAAACAGACATCTATGAACCTAACTCCATGAAAGTCCCAATAAAATTTCTACCTTCCTTACCACATTACTCCCACTACAGTACACTACCTGTGTTAAAATGGAGTTTCACAAGGTATTGTGTTCCCACGTTTTTTGTGAGAAGAATGACACAGAAATGGTGATCAAACTCTGGTAATTCTCATTCTTTATGTTGACAATTGATCCCAAAGTTTGAGTGTGATGAGCTAAGCGTGCAGATTCTTTCTCTCCTTTCCCAAGAATACTACTGCCACATCCTTTCTCTGACACTGAAGAAATTCCACCACTCCTGTCAACAAATATGAAAGAGCCTCCTAGCCTTCCTGATACTGCTCCATGAAACATCAAGGGTATAATTCAAACACAAGGACAGAAGTAAATGTTCAATGGAATTAAGATTAACCACAAGCAAAAACACAAACTGGGACTAGCACCTACAAGTAAATGATCAGGCCTGCGCTCCTCCCTTTGTCACAAACCTTTTGTACCTCTCCAAGAAGCCTGGTCAGAGGGAGGCATTCAGCCTTTTACATGTTGTGTGCAGATACAGAGAACACAACCGGATAGCGAGCTACATTTTACCTGTTCTGGACTACAAAGAAACATTTTATGTTTACCAGTTACTCTAAACAAGCCCTAAAGTCCCACAGTTTATACAGTTTACTCTTCTTTTTACTGTATTACCATATCCAAAGTCAATGCTGTACTGTTCCCACTCCCGCCACTCAAGAGGTTTAACATGAGAGAGGTATAACACAAAGATTTTTGACTTCTTACAAAATTAATCTAATTTCTTCAGAATTACTCAAACTGAACTGTTTGTAAATGAAGTGCACTGAAGCAGCTTTAGATTAAAATGTGCAATAAACTGAAGGAAAATACCTGTTGCAATACCTTCAAAATACCACTCAGTTTTAATAAAATTGCTCTAGACATAAGATAGGGCATTGCAAATAACCTAATTATTTCTGCTTAAGTACTCATGCAGGTAATTTTTTCCTTAAACAGGCAATGTTGAAGTCTCATTACCTGTTCTTAATAGCATTTCCAAACATAACCGCTGACTTGTATCTCACCAACTCACAGCAGTTTTTTGATGAATCAATAGTAATTTTGGAGATTCCTTATATAGATTTTTTCCTAACCCCACCATCAGAAAAGATAAGATGTTAAGTACACACTCAGGAACTCAGAGTGGAGTTTTCAAAAGCACTTAAGTGATTAAGGAGTACAAGTCCCTGGACTTTGAACTGCAAACACTGACACTGCTAAAACCTTCGTTGAAGCTTTACAACTTCCCCAAGTCATGAAAAATCTGCTTTTACAAGACATTATAAAGTAACAATACACATCAAATGCTTTGTCTATTTACTCCTTTTTTGTGGTATCCTCAGGATCGAGTTCAGCAGGGTTTCAAGAACTGTCCTCTAACAAAGTTTGTTTTATTTTTCAAAAAGGAAAAAATGTAGGGGTGGGGGAATCTAAAATTGCCTAATGAAGCAATTAAAACTAGCAGGAAACCAGTTTTTTAGAATTAAGGTTTTAATGGTACTAAATTCAGATTTAGGTTAAGTTAAAGTATGTCCTGCAGAAGATTTTGGGTTCAATAATTATTTCTTACTAAATGAAAGATTCATTATAAATCACTTGTCATTTGGTGTAAAGTCCTCACATACAATTATTGAAAGTCAGATAAAAACAGGAATATGTAAGAATGCAAATAAAGACATTACGTTTAATTGTTCTGAAATACTGGCTGCAACTGAACGTCCTTCTGTACAGATTATAGTTCAAATGTAACATTTTTCACTTTGATATTGAAAATACTCCATTTCTCTCAGTCTACAAGACAACAATAAGCTTACCTGTCTAAATAAACTGCCCAAGATGATCATAAGCAACACTACGTTGGAGATGATCAGAGCCTTGGAACACTTCACAAGTAAAGCAGACCTAGTATTTAGGTTTCTGCACACTTGCAGAATATGTTGCTCTTTCTCTGCTGTAATAGCAGTCGTACATGAGGGAACACTTAACCCTATCTTAGGCACAGAAATATAAAAAGTAAAATAAAAATCTACAGCTTTGCAAAGCAAACAAAAAAACAGCCAAAGGAAAAGTCTGATTGACTAGCACACCACTACAAAAAAACCTATAAATTCAAACATAAAGCGAAAACATTGAACAAATTAGACCAGTATGTGACATTTTATTCCCTCCACTAGTTAGGAACAAAGACACAATCACAAAACGCCTTTAAATATTAAAATATAGTGCATGAAAACCAGATCAGCATCACACAAGTTGTAAGAGTTATTCTCTCATTCACTGTTAAAACTAGAAAAAAAGTTGTCCTTTCAGGCTACTAAAGTGTAGCTAAATTTGATATGTGCATGCCCCACTGCTTAAAAGAACAAAGTGCACTCGTATCCTACCTGATCAGTATTAAACAGAGCAGAGGCCATGGACTCTTGCTGAAGTGGAAGCAAAGGAACAGACTCTTCACTTTCCTCAGACATAGTTAAAAGTGAAAATTCTGAAGCTAAAAAGTCAGTAACACCTGTTGTAACACCGTAAGCAAACGTAAGTTATGAACTACACGCTTTCAGGTGAATAAGCAATATCAAAAGTAAATGATAGGGGTTTTTTTTTACTATCAGGAAAATAGTTAATAGCAAACCCAGAGCAATGCCCTGAACCAAGAGATAAAAGAACCGGCATATTTGATAAAATGTTTTTATTTATTAAATCCAGATTTATCCATCAGGAGCAGACCCTGACAGTGAGCGCAGACTTCATTAGTTCTCCCGCAGTAACAGATACTGAAGCCTGGGCTGAACTCTTGGTGTAAGACTGGAAGAAGAGATGGCAAATTATAGTACGTAGTGACTTCACATGCTGACTCTGAGCCGCAAAAGCTAGACATACTTAAGCAGGAAAGGATTTTTGTACATATGTACAAAAACAAAGTGGATGTGTGTAGGGGAAAAAAAAAAATCATTACAACTAAGTACTGAAACTACACCTGGAGTTACACTTAAACAGAAAGAAAAAGCACAAGTAGTAGTTGCGCATCAGTACAGTCTGTCAGTGAGAAGCAAATAGAACCATCCGTCCCCCACTGCTGGGAAGGAGCACCACCAAGTTACCTGTAAGGATGGTGAGCCCACAGCTTATGACTAAGCTCTGCCTTTTTAATCTGGCAGAAGTGTTCGATACAAGTTACTCTCTCACCTGTCCAAGATGAAAGGAAATCTTTTTCATTCCCTCTGAAGTAAAAGCACAAAGGATGCAGTACAAAAGTTTCCACTTTTCTATTTTTATTAGCAGTTTCTATAATCATTAAGTCTTAAGTCAGACTGACATCTTAATTTAAATTTCAAATGTTTTGTATTTTTACTGATATAGCAGGATGCTGATCTGAGATAAAGACAAGGATTTTTCAAAATCTATTTGAACTGCTGGATTGTATAGAAGAGTTAAAGCAGGGATCAAAATATTCACATGAATCACTGCCATAAACAAGGCTACAGGTGGCCCAGCCTCACAAGAGCATTTCTGTGTCACACAGAAACCTGATATTCAAGAGCTATAGCAGGAACAAAGAATTGTGCATGACAAATCAAAGAGCCTGAGCACCACACCCAAGTAGATCATCTAAACTTGGTTTTACCAAAACACATGCAGTACAATGAGTACAGTTTTAGCAACAATTATGCACTAAGGTCTTGAAAGGTCTTGCTTTGAAAAGCAAGCATATAAAACTTCATGGTTTGAGTTCCCCCTCCCACCAAAAAGCTCAAGAACTCTGAAAGCACCTTGACAATTACTCACACAGAAGACAGTGCTGCCCTTCCTGCAATAGCAACAACAAAACACAGGCTTCAAGCTCTACCTAGACTAAAATTAACTCTGTAACTGAGAAACCTGTGAATCAAGCAAACCACAGATGGGCTAGATCAAGAGAGCTCACTAAATCTTCTAAAGGTCAGTGTTTGACACGGAAGTGTCCCATTCCATTTTCTTAATTTTTCTTGTGGGCTTGGCCACTCCAACCCCATTTTAAACTGGGAGAGGTCTTATTGGTATATAAAAATGACTTTAGAGAGTCAGATCTTTTACAGAATATTTCTTTAGGCACTGCTTATCACCACAACAGTCCAGATAGAGAAGATTACTCCCAATAAACAGATTTCTAGAGTTCTGAACTGTACTTTCATCCACGCTCATTATTAATCCTGATTTAACTGCTATCAGGTAATAAAATGGTTTATTACATACGGTGTTGCTGAGGTGGTTATCAGGGAAGTTTTCTGTCAGCTGCCCATGCTGAAACTGGGGTAAATGCGCAGACAGTTCTGTCATTGGGGCTGTCCTCTGGAAAACGCTTATTTCTACACAAATGGATCTTTCCTCTTGAGATGCTGAAAGGAAAAAGATGTGTAAAAAGCCTTTGTTCTTATTGACCAAGTTCTCCATTCCGTCCTTACCCCAACTTTTGGAGTTCACACTACTCTAAAGCGATACACTGAACTGTATCACTTTACGAAGATGTCATAATAGGGATTTTCCAGCATAAAAATAAGAGCGCCTAGGCATTATCAAATTAGTTCATCAGCCACGGAAGTAAGCCAGCAACAAACTAACCATTCAAAACACTTCTCCATTCCTTCTTGTGCAATAAATGAGAAGCACTGCACACTTGCTCACAGCACAACTTCTATGTTTTTATCTCAGCAGAGCACAAGTGTTCCAGGTTCTTCGGTTTTGGATTGCTGATAAGCTCAAGGGGAATCTTCAAGCAAGGATGACTGAGCTACACTTGATCATTTAAAATCTGGATATATCTTTAATACTGTAATGCCTTAAGGGTGACCTAGAGCTACACAAAACAGTATTTCAGTTGAGCCTGGAGAACAAATGTGCATTCATTTCCCCTAGTGGTAGGTTTTACATATCAGCTAAATGTACATAAACAGGCCATATACTTGTAACGGCTTTATATATTCTTCCAGAAAAAGTCACATGCTAACATTTTCTTATGCAAACATGAATAAACCATGTGTTCCATAACAAAGGAGGATAAAGCAATATGGGGGAAATAGGAAGAAGGGTGACATAATTACATAAGTTTCAGAAAAAAATCTAATTTTAAGAAACAATGAATAGGTTGTTAGATAACAACCTAGATAACTCACTAGCTTGGTTACACAAAACATAGGGAAGTGAATAAACCACTGCCTCAAGGGTGGAGTGCCAGTCCACACTTCCATCCCAAGTGGCTCCTGCTCCTACCTTGTGCCAACTCCAGCACTCATCAGTCCTCTTTACAGTAGATTTTACTCACTAAAATGGTAGAAAGGAAATCCAGGAAAAGAAAACAAGAATATTTTTCTACTGCTTTAGTATACTCAACTAACGTATGGACGGATCTTGAAAACTCATACATGGGAGGACATCACAAAGCAAGGACTCTCGCTTTCGGCAGCAGCACGCCACAAGTGCTACAAGACAGCATCTCACTTAAAGAGGGAATAAGCCTATTTACATACATACTAAGATGCAGAAGCTGTTTCTCTACTTACAAGACTAGTGCACAGTGCTTATTAACTTCAGCAGGGATGTAGCTTACACTAAAGAGACATTAGGAAGCAACATCAATTTAACAAGTCTAGTGGGAGCACGCAAACTGTTTGGGAAAAAGACAGACAGTGTAGTATTCGCTAGAATGGTTCTCTTCCACATTTGCAATTAAAGTAAATGTAATTTAAAAGGTAATGTAAGATTAGATGAAAATAAATATGCATTATGTTACTTCTAAGGTTTTTGCTCTAATTCTTTGGTTGGGCTACAGAACAATGTTGTTTTAAGGCTGCTACTAGTAAATATTCTCAGTGACAGGGCCACCACAGAGGAATAAGTTGAGTATTTTTATCCAAATATGGAGTATCAGAATGAGATTTTTCACATAGCAGCATGTCAAAATTCTAATTAAGTTACAGGATTAAAAAAAAACCCCAACAAAAAAGCCAACAAAACACCAACCCACAAAATGCTATTTAAAGACCAGTAAAGAAAACCATCACAAACTCACCAAACAAACAAACCAGCTATTGAGGTGCAGAAAGAATCTGAAGACAGGGAGGAGTGACTGACAGAAGAGTTACACCAAAGCTTGAGTGACAGTGTCTAACAGGCCTCAAAACGTACGGTTTGCTAAAGCAACCCCTTTTGAAAATTCAAGAGCTCAGAAAATGGATTCAGGACATCTTCCCAAACAACTTGATTTTTTATTTTTAAATAAATGAACACTCCCAAGTTTGAAACTGTGAATGAATGAAACCTAGAAATGAGCTGTACATAAAGAGAGATAAATAAAATTTTTACTTGTTTTACCTGAAAAGGGAATCACAAAACCATTTTTTTTTCTAATGAAGCTGTTAACATTAGAATAGCCTGTCTAAAAATGTTCTTCCTTGCTTCCTTTGGCTTTTCTTAGTACAAACAACAGGAGTTACAACTGCAGTTTTCAGGCATTTACATTTAGTCTAATAAGTAGAGGTAACACACAAGCAATCTTTATTCTGTTTTCTCAACTTCGAAGCAAGCACCGGTCAGCCACAGCAGGCGCGGTGCGGCCCGGTTAACCTGTGCTTTCTCTCTCAAACAAGCAACAAGAAGCAGCAGCCGCAGCTTCCCCAGGGCAGCACCTCGCCCTCTGCCCTGCCCAGCCTCGCCACAGCCAGGCCTCTGCTCCTCCCCGGCCGCAGGCGAACCCGCACAGAGTCCCAGACGAGGGGATGGCGTCGCCAGCCCCCCGGGCCCGGTGCAGCCTGGCCAGCCGCAGCTCCACTCATGTCTACCCCGCCCACCCCAGCCCCGCTCCGCCTGCGCGGCCGGAGAAGCGGCCAGGGACCCCGCCTCGGCCCCAGCCCGCGGGCGTATGGCGCAGGGCCCGCACAACCAGCGGCCGCGGCCGCCCCGAAAGCCGCCGCCCGGCCTGCGGGGTGCCCCCGCCCCGCCGCCGCCCCACCGGACGACAGGCCCCTGCCCCCCGCCCGCGCCCCGAGATGCGCGGCGGCGTGCCCGGGGCTGCCCCGGCCACCAGGCGCGGCCGCTGACATACCCACCTGCTCAGCGCCGCTCCCGCGGGCTCCGCCACCGGCTCCCGGCCGCCCCGCAGCCCGGCCTCGCTCGCTTCCGGCCCGAGCCCCGCCTTCCGCCAAGACCTCACTTCCGCCGGCGGCGGCCTCCACAGAGCGCCCGAGGGGCCCCTCGGCTCGGCTCGGAACAGCCGGCCAAGCAGCGGCACCCACCGAGGGCGCGGAGGCACGAGTCCTGCAAGAACAGGCTGAAGGGTTGCCCTTAACCAAAAGCTGGAAAAACTGAAAGAGAGCGACAAAGTATGAGCGGGCCGGTGGGACATTGCGTACTCAGCCAAGAGTAGGCTTGCAAGGGAAAGCGAGCTTGGCCTGTTGAACCTGGTGGGAGATGTTACCAAGTAAAGAGAAAATATACGTCTTGGTTTTCAATTCAAGTAATGTATAAGTTAGTAACCCTGTTTTAAAATGTCCCCACAAAAAAACCCAAAACCCGAACATTATGAAAATAACTTGAGGGGATCTTTGAATTTCAAAATAAAAACGGTACTAAACCGTAATTTAAAGTCAATGTGGCATCTTTTCAAGAAGCATCTAGTAGAGGCTCCTGTTGTGGGAGAAAGGCAGGCGATTTCAAACCTGAAACTTATGTGCTAGCCATGGTACATGAACAGTAATCCAACAGTTCCCTTTTAAAAAATGCATAACCTAATTGGGTTACTAACATACAGGAAATGCTATGACACGTAATCATTCTAAATACAAGCAAAAAGGTAAAAGCTGTTGAGAGACCATGTAATTCTGCACGTTTCAAACAGATGTTATATTTCACTATTCAGCTACACTACAGGAAGATCTGTGGGAAAATCAAGTGGCACAAAAGTATTGCACATAAAACCCAGGTTTTACAGGAGCATTTTGATACAAGTGCCAAGATTCAACAGGTCATATGCACATGAAGTACATTTAAAAGAAGCCATTTTTAGACCAAAAGTGATGCCTAACCAAATAAAATTATATCATTTTAAGAAAAAAACCCAACAAACATGGACATACAGCTGTACCAGGCTATTTATATTATTGATACCAGTTTGTTCTAGGATAAAATAGTTACTACCAGTACCTTAGCGCTGCTCACACTGCATGGCTGTGTACTAATTTGTCAATCTGTATGTATGACATTCTACATTCCTACATAGGAAAATGTATATAACATGAAAAAGTGTGACCCTCTTGTAATGTAAAAGTCAACAGCTTCCAGTTTTAAGTATATCCCCTTTCTGAAATACTACTCCTGCAAGTATCTATCTAGCAACTCCATTTCATAAAAGCATGGAAGGTCTAATGCTTCCCTCTCAGCAACAGGAAAACATTAGTAGTAAGAAATAGGAATTCAGTAAGGAACTAAAATTACTGTTTGGGGACTTCCCCCTGCCCACATTTAGAGCCACAATCATCTAGCTAGATGGTTATTTTTAGTGCAGGCTCCTGTTTAAAAAGAGAAGGGAGGAAGGAAACTACCAAAATTAGGAAGACCACACCAGTATGTGAACAGGTTAAATATTCTAAGAACAAAAAAGTCTCTTATCAAATTAATGGTAATATAAAAATATATCATTCTTGGTAATGGCTCTCACTTCTTCGTGGTTTCGCACTTCTTTTCAGTGCATGCTCAGGAAAACAATGATACTTTGTATTTTGTACTCACATTATTCCAAGTAACACAGAATGGCAGTTACACAGAATGATTAACAGGAGACATCAGCGTGTGTTTAGGTTAAGGTATAAAGCCTCATTCCACAATAAAGTCCAGATCAAGACTAGTATATCCATTTCTTCCCCTCTATGCACCATGTGTAACTTCTGAAGTACATTTCCATCAAAGAACGGAACATGCTATGGCATGCTGCACATACATACTTTGCTAATGGCCCTCATTCTCATTATACTCTTAATCTGTGCATTCACTAACATAACACACATAGTGTGTATTAAATTGCATATTCAGACAGTAAAACGTTGTAACGTTGGCAAAAAAAGGCTTTTTCCTGCTCCAAATTTAACAGTTAACAAAGGAAAGTTACTTTCAATATTAAGAACCTCTCAGCAGTATGTAATTTGTGTTCTACTCCCCAGCATCAGAGACGCAAATATATTGTTATCACTGAGAAGTAATAACGCTAATTTGAGTAAGAGGTAAACACCAGAAGTTACTTTATAAGGCAACATTTTACATTCTCAGAGGAAAATTTGTTGAAGTACTTGCATAAGCCAAGCCAGAGATGCTATAGTCAACATTCCTTCCTCCTTCCAGTACTGAAGAAAACCTCAACTTCCACAAAATTATTTTTTTTTAGTATGTCACAACTGCTTCTAAATACATACTTACCTGGATATTTAACACTCCAGCTTAAGTTTTAGATGGTTCCTCACCTAGACACCTTCAGCCTCCTTAGGAAGAGTACAAGCTTATGCCCAATGCATAAATAATGCAATAGCTGAATATATAGCTTTAGGGCTGAAGAAAATAAGCTGAATTTTCACAGCTTGAGCTTTCACTGAAGAATCTCAACAAGGACATTAGGCAATCTGTCACAGAGCGGCATTACAACGCATTTGTCGCATTTAGCTTATTTAACTAATAATGACAGCGAGAATGCCATCTTAGCAGAACAAAAAGCACTCATGAAGTTCACTCACTCTTCTTTGCATTTACTACAAAGAGCAAGTTTTGAATTTATTTAGAGTTTGGAAAATTTTTTGTAAATGCTGATGCAAAACTGTATGGGAAGAATGGGGAAGTAATTTCTTAGGGTAATGTCATGTTGCAGAAAAAAGAGGAAGCTTGCAGCATATAAGTATGTAAAAACATTCTCACACACAGTCAAGCACAACATAACATCTGAGCATTACACCTCAAGTTAAAAAAATAACATTTTGTGGTGTGTTGCATTACAGGGATGAGAAAGAACATATTTGCAGGCTGCTAATCACCTGACATAAAGCAGGAGGTAGTTTTAAAAAAAAAACCCACCCCTAATTTGTGAACACTTGTTGATTCAGAAAGCAGTGTTAAATATAATTGCATGCCACACAAGACTCCAAAAGAATGTCAGCCCTTAAATCAAATATATACATTTTTAATATCTGAAATATTTACATGGTGGAACCTTTACACGATCCCGTTTAAGAACAGTGTTTTCAAGTGTCCTCTCCAGATACAAAGAACTAGTAACTCAAGGTCACAGTTATGTTTTCTGAACAGGTCAACCTGTATCCTTCAGTTAAATACAATGTAGAGATACTGGAACACCTTTACTTAATTTGTTTGCTATTAAGAATTGTGTTTAAAAATTAAAAATGTTTTTGAGACAGTTTGCTCCCTGCAATACAGTCCTCCTGCAATCAAAACAGCTCATAGCACATTATCAATTTGTCTTCTTACCTAGGTATGAGATAAAAAATGCAGTTTACAGTACATCTCATCATTTATACCGTATCAGCCTATTTATAAAACCCATACAAACAAGGCAGGAAAATATCGCCCTCTTTTTGTGGACAACAGACTGCTTACAGTAGAAAACAAAAGTTGGGGCTAGTTTAACAGTATGGATAAAAACAAGACTTCAGCTTTGTTTGAAAACTTATGGTTTAGTTTTTGCCAACTGCTTTGGTCAGTTACATCCAAACAGGTATTTTTTTTCTAAATACTACAAAAATGTTTTAAAAAATAATTTCTTTAAAAAAAAATTAATCCGATTATTTTGGAAACAGAAGGGATAACAGGGAAGGGCTAAACTTAAATTAAGCAGAAGATATCCTAGGTTAAAAAAAAAAAATCATTAAATAGCACTTATTGAATTGAGGTCCTGCTCTTGTTTTAACTGAGCAAAGAATAAAAAACTTCCTGCAATTTGCACTTACTAGGAAAGAAGCAGAGCATCTGCAAGAGATTAATTTCCCAGCTTCATTAGTAATTCTAAATGGGCAAAGTACCAAGACTACTGCTGGTTCACATCAAAAGTCTGACAAGACTCCTTTTTCAGAGTCAGATGAGGGGACCAAATGATCACACAAAGCTGTTCTATGAAAACACCTCAAGCCACTTTTTAAAATTGTATTCTGATTATTCCTTAAATAAAAAGAGGGAGAGTATTAAAAAAAAAAGAGCACTGATAAATTTGCAGTAAAACAATTGTCTTCATCTGATGTAACTGGTATAGTTCCACATAAGTGCAAATGTTTTGCAAAACAGGGTGCTTTTTTTTTCTTAGTATTTACAAGAATCAAGAGTAATGTAACAAAATTATCAGAGAGCGTGTACAGTATCTGCAGCTTATAAAACATACCGGTAATTGTACCTTGTGAATTATAAAGAGAACCAATGCAGGATTCAGACAGCTTACTGAGAAGGGTAAAGGGGGCCTCAGAGCAGAGGACAAAAAAATTTCACATTTTCTACATAAAAAAATACAGGTCTCAAGTCTCTGAGAACAGAGAAAATTCAGAGTCTTTGAATGATGGGAAAAAAAAAAAAGCCCAAAATTGAAATGGAACCCTAGAAGCAAGGAGAGTGCTTTATTTCACTAGACCAATCTTCTTCGCTTCTGTCTCGTATATCAACAACCTCCACATTTTGACTATGAAAACTTCAGCTTCTTCATCTAGTACCTGTAGGAAATACACATTTTATAGATTATTTTTAGGTTAGGCATTCCAGTTAAAGACTAATTCCAGACACATCAGAACTATGAAGTGGAGGTAGTGTAATCCAAGTTAAGCCTTTGATGGAGGCAATGGATAGAACTTCAGTGAATGTCTGCCCTGCATTTATCATCCAACTTGACTAGGCTCTGATTATATACTTGTATAAATGCAGCTGCTGAGCACTAAGAGATAAAAGTATCAGTATTCTAGTCTCCAAAAGGGGCTTGGGAAGAATGTAAGAACAGGACATACCTATGTGGTAATTTCCCTTAATTCTCTCCTAGTCTCTGCTCATTTTCAGCTTGGAACTTCCTTGTATATTTATTAAGTAACACCTCAATGGATTTATCTTCCTTGCACTTATTATCCAGACTTTTCTTGAATCCGTGCAAACTTTTAGCATGCACAAGATCTCTCAGGAAGTTCCCTGGGTCACCTACTACTCACACCAAGAACAATGTACTAACTTCCACTATGAATCTGGCTCCTACCAACTTTGCCTCCAAGTTTCTTTATGGGAAGAGAGCAAACAATTAGTTTTTTTTCACCTTTCAGTGTATGAAAACATGGTGAAACAGTAGCATTATTTCATAAAGTTTCTCTCTTCCAACACCAGGCAAAAAAGAGCTTTTACTCTTCTAGAGAAAAATCACATTTTCCTCATTAATTAGGAATAGACCCACTAAACCACTCATCATAAAAATCTAGTTACAAGAATAGAAGGAATATGTTTGTATTTCTGATACAGTTCTGTTATTGTTGATTCTTACCTCTAGTGTTAGGGACAGAATCTTTGTTACACATTTCTGAATACTGAGAAATTCTCAACAGACATCAGTAATTTCTACCTAGATACTATAACTGAAAAATCATGCCTTTGCTAGCATGATCTCTTTATTAGAACAGCCTTAATATGCATGTTTTCTATGCATGTTCTGTGAATGCCAGATATTTCTGTTATGGACTCCTACTGCAGAACTGATTAGCTTCAGTATAATGTAGAAAGTGTTTCAGTTGCAGCATTTCTGCTTACCATGGCAACATCATCCAGTATGCTCTGTGGTGAGCTGTGAGCCATAACCTGAAAGAAACAAATGTTTTTAGACTGAGAACTCAGAGTAAACAATATATAAACATCTTTGGACAAAAAACAGTTACTTCTCAAGGATTCTGAATGCTTTGCACATGCAAAAAGTATTTGCAGTTAATTAGGTCCCAGTATTAGCCAGGACAAAAATTATTCCAGATTCCATCATAATGAGTGCTGGTTTATGGCTAGTTACTGAGGAACAAGTTCCAGGAAGCTCCAGAGACTCAACAGATTCTGTATTTGCTGGCTATTCTTGCATTTCCAATTAAGCTCTCCTAATTTAAGGAATAAGCTCCCCTTCCTTCAACAATGAATTATTAATGGAAGACAAAGACAAAATTCTCCCTGTATCACTCTTCATAGCTGAATTTTCCATCTGCCTGTTATTTCAATTCAAGTATTTAAATTTTTTTCCCAAACCAAGTAAGTTGTCTTTCAATAACAGAAAATAGCCATTTTTTTTATATATATCATTTAAGCTTGGCAAATATTCAACTTCTGCTTTTCACTTTCTACTAACCACCTGTGCCACAAGACTATCACTTGCTTTGCCTCTCATACACTAGCCCTAAAAGGTAAACCAAGACAAGCCATCATTAACATGAGTACTGTGAAAGCTGAAAAGAGCTTTTGAAATTCCCTGTTGATGAAAAGCCATAGTTGTTGTTACAGATTTAAAGACTCAAGTTATTAGAATTTAGTTTGTAATTTGACAGAAGCAGCTACACAGAGTTTAGTTTAAACAAGTCATGCAATGGCTAAAAGTACAGCACAGTGACTTCTAATGCTAACTCTAAAAATCTTCGTATTTGCTCACTACTAAAGCAACAACTGCATCTAAAACGCTTTATAAGAAGTTTATCTAGTTAATCAAAAAATGTTTGCAAAATCAAGCTACTGGCTTTTTTTTCCCCAATTCACATAAATCCTATTTTTAAGTTAAAAATGTTAATGGCCAATGAGATAATTCACTCTGAAATCTAATGATAAAGCTATCAGTTAAAACAGCTGCTCTTGTCAACTGCTCATTTCTTTATCCAGTTCCATGTGTTTACCTAACAGGTAACAGAGAGCATCTAGCATGTACATACTGTGCATAAGCATTAAAGGAGGTAACTCGTAAAACATTAGGGTACATATTGATTACAAGTACACCAGCTGTCTCTGCTGACAATTACCATAGATTACACAGAAGCTAAAACCAGACAGCCTTCAAATACAGATACTGCAGTCGTTGCTGCAGCTAAAATAGGGAGCAAAACCCAGCCTTCACAAAGGAAGTGGAAGATATTAACCTTAGAACAAACAAAGTCAACTAGTGTGGCTTCTTCTTCACCAATATATTCTATTATTTTCTTGTTGATCCACGGTCTAATTCGACGTTCCATTAGCGTCTAGAAAAAGAAAAAACAAAAAAATTTCCATGAACTTTACTGTCTTGAAACAATACTGCCAGATAGGCAGCTAGAAGACCCAAACAACTATTTAGCAGAAGATACATTTTGCTATCGATGAGATAACCCTTAGCAATTTGCATCTGTGACAGCCACACTCTGATACCCATTCAAACATGTTTTTACAGGACCTTTTTTTCCCCCCTTGCATAAAACTGCTAGACAATTTGTAGCAACAATTCAGGAGAGACTAAACAAAAATAAGCAGGCGTACTTCATAATAGGTATTATATATGGACAAGAAATACAGTGCTCAAGTTTGATTCCATTTGATGATGATGCTCCAGTCCACTGGGGTCCCAGGAATGTTGTTTTTCTATTCAATTCCACCGTTTGTTTGGAAAAATTATGCTTTTTTGTGAATGGTTAAGAGAAATCAACTTACTGAATCCACAATTGACCAGTCAAGAGGATAAGCAAAGAGCTCTGGTTTTGCTGTGGGAATCTTCTCAATGAGACTCTTAATATGTTTGCGTTTTTCTTCTGTATTGACACTGCCTTTGATATTGCTTTTATCTTCTTCTCCATAATCCAAGGGGACAAGTTTCCTTTTCCGGGGCACATCATCACTGTCTTCATCATCAAATTTATTGAAAACACTATCCACAGCAAGCTTCTTCCTTTTTACAGCATTGGGCTGATTAGGACTATTGCAGGCACCTACAACCCCAAGAGACAGAATAACATATTAAAAAACTGCAGCTGAAGCTAGTTTGCTCTTCACACATTTCTTGAGCAGTATCAGTTTGTATGTTATATAAATGTCTGTGACTGCCTCACATCAGCATTTTAATCTCTCAAACTCTGTTATGAAAGTGGCAAAAGAGGTCAAGATCTCAAACAGAGTTTGTTCAAGATTTTTGAAAGACAGGGTCTTTCTCTGCCCTGAAACCAACTAGCACCCTCACTGAGGGAGCACTATAGCATGAAATAAATTATATATTTCTCAGCTGAAACCAGGACATACTCTAAGAAGAAGAAAAAATAATCAAATTTTCACTTTTCTTTTAAAAGGGTCTTTGTGAATAAACATAAGGAGTAGCTAGGGCTTAAATCTAACATACACTTACATCAATGAAAAGTAGAAAGGAGTTTTGAAAGAGAGATTTAGAGATCTATTAAGGTGACAAAGCATGTGGCAATAACTAATCCCAGCTCAGAGTATTCCTAAAAAATTTAAGCCTTGAGGATGCCAAAACTTCCCTCCGTTTTTCCGCTCCAGATTTTGGAAGAAGACAGATCTATAAAAAGTATCTTCTGGATAAAAGAAATCAAGCACAGCATCTGGACAACAACTTGACACAAGTACGTCAAAACATAAAATATATTTGGAAAACTGTGTGGCTACTCAGTTTGACATTTTTCTCATTCTGATCCCATGCAGAACATTAAAATAAAATGTAAACTTGCCCAATTTGAGGCTAAGTCCTATTTTTGGTCGATGCTCCTCCGGCTGCTGTTGATCAGGTGAATTTTCATGAGGGATAATAATGCCACATGGAGATTCATCACCAGGTGTGTTAGGGGTGGCATTTCCACTAGCAGAAGAAACAGATGGGGCAGAACTGATGGGTCGTAAAGTTGGTTTAAGACAGGGCTTTTGTTCAGGCTCCTCCTCCTCTTCCTCCGGCTCTTCTCTTTTTTCCTCTTTTTCTGCCTTTTCTTCCTCTTCCTCCTCAGACTCGGGTTCTTGTTTTATTTGTGGCTGCCTACGCCGCTCAGCCTCCTGCTCCATCTACAATGAAACAGACAATTAGCAAAAAAGAAGTTCTCTCAAAAACAGCACTGTTTGAAAAGAATCCAAGGATCTTCCGTTTCTTAAAGAAGCCTCTGTTAGTCAAGAACAAATACATACAGCTACTGCCATTATAATCAGAAATACTGATTAATCCAAATTTGTTTTCCAACTCCATCCCAATAAAAAATAACTTTGCAGATCTATGTTTCCAGTGTTCTTACTGCTTTTCTGGACTTCTTTTTAAGAAAAAATGAACAGAGCAAATACTAACCATCAGATCTCTCACACAATTTTGCTCAATACCACCAGAGTACCAAGGGCTCTTTTTTTTCCCCTGTCAGACCAACAGCTACTTACCCTCTGAAGTTCTGCATCTGGATCTGGATGTCCTTCTGCCAGAAGGCGCTGCCTAATTTCTTCTAATTCTTCCTTTTCCCTTTTCCTGTCCCGTTCATCTGCTTCCATCTCTTTCTCCCTGTCTCGTAGCCTCTTCTGAAGTGCACTACCCCTACAAAAGATACATATTTTATACTTCAAAGAACATTCCCATGAGAACCTTGACCCACAACACAAGAAATACCTGACACAGGTATATCTTCCACTAAATGAAAATAAGATTCATAAAAGCATCTGGTGTTCTCTATTTTAGTAACAGAGCAATCCAAGATACCAGTTCCCAAAAGCACTATACAGAATTTACCTCATCACATTAAACAGATGTAGAGAATGTGACTGACTATCTTCTTAGAGTAAGAATAAAATTATTTTATAGGTTTTTACTTGACAAGAATCAGTTCTGCTAAATTAGTTTGATGCAAATTTTAGTTAGTCCCACGCTGAAGGATCTTTCCCTTCCTTTACAGAGTTAACAAGCTTGTTCTTTGTACAATTTATAGCTTCCTTGTAGTGAATTTTTTAGAGGTACACTTGATTCCTTCTCCCTGCCCCCACCACCTCATTTTGGCATTACACTGACCTCTGCTCTGCCTCACCCACCAGTTAAGTGATAGGAAGGCACAGCTACTCCCAAGCATTAACAAGTAGCAGGAAGGAGTTTCCCCTTTTCCCTCTGGCACTTACCAAGTGACACTGAAATAATTTAAATAATTATATGACCCTTACACTGCCACATAATCAGTCAAATATAAACTCCATAAGCCTCTGCCAAACCACCCCACAATTGTGTTGAAATGAACAATGAAGATTTTTATTGCTAGGAATCAATACAAAGACACACCTGTAGTATTTTGGATCATCTCTGTCATCATCATAATCTTCTAAGAATTCTTTTAACCGTTTGGCTTCTTTTGCCTGGAAGAAATTGAAACATAAGTAATGTTATGAAATGATTTCTGGCTTTATTTCCAAGGCTTTAAAATTTAGTAATATTACTAGTAAGTTAATGTAACATCTACTATGCTTCAAACTAAAAATACAGATTTTTCGAGACAGAAAATGGGAAGGTTTTGGAATTGCATCATCTTCTAAGGATCTGTCAACTTGCTATCATATGTTCAATAGCAGATAGTACATCCAATAGGTCCACTGGAATCATGTCTCTGACTACTGTTCTGCTATTAGCATTTCAAAGGGTTTTTAAATATACCCCCCCCCCTTTTTTTTTTTACATCACAAAAGAAAAGGATTTGAAGAACAGGATCCTCAAGTCTGTATTAGATATTTTAACATGGCAGATTAAGTGTATTTTACAAGTATTGTTTTGTTTCAAGAGCTGTGCTTTTTAAAAAAGATTTAATTATGCACAGAAACAAATCTAATGGACACTTCTAGGACAAGCACTCTCCTGCTGTGTTACTAATCCAAACCATGTGTATTAATGCACAGGCCTAAAACTGAAGGGGACAAGGGGGATAGAGGAGAGATTCCCACCCCCCCACCCCCCGAAAAAATGTAAAAGAAAAAAAAGCAGCAGTTCTTTAAGGAGAATATGTATCAGGACATTCTAACCCATATCCAGGCAGTATCTTTAAACCAACAGTAAGATATTTCTACACGAATGACTTTGAGGAACAAATTACGATTATGGTTCTAAATTGAGCACAACATTTAACACTGTTCTCTACAACTGCCATCCACAGCCAGCATCCAGGAGGATCATGAAAGAAAATAACCTTGAGTCAAACATTTTTTTTTCCCCCCCATCTCAAGCATTTAGGGAGAAAAAATTAGATTCCACATAAAACAATGTATTTTCTAACCCCACCCCCATCCGTTCCCTGTGTCTCCTTCCATATTTTGCTTTGAAGCAATTCCCAATCCATCTCCTACTTAAAATTCTCTCATATCTTCTCTCCTTCTCTGGGAGAATTAAGTGAAATAACACCATCATAATTTTAAATAACTTCTTTATGCTTCAGCACAAAACTATGAGATTACAGAAGTATCCATCTTCCAATGGTGTCTTTTCAGACAAAATTTCCAAGCATTACATTGATAACTGTGGTAATTTCACAACTAATGAATTAAAGACAGAAATTTACGAAGTTCTTAGGTACATTAAAGAATATTATATTATATAAGGTTCAGGCACATGAGCAGGTTGGAAATAAAATGACTGGTCTAGTTCCACCTCCATGACATGGAACATAGAGGTTTTGCTACAAATGTGACACAAATACAGGTTACAGATAGATATAATAGTGCATGATGATAGTGCATGAAACCACAGTATTTTGCAGCTGCCGCCTCATTCTTTTGGCTTCACAAAACCAAACCACTACGCTTTTTCTTCCAGACTCTGAATAGTACTCCCACTTGGTATACTGTTTCAAGTCTATTAACTCTTTTTTTTATTATTTATAAAAACATACATGGTATTTATACAAAATGAGAGCTCTATCACTATCCATAAAGATAGCAGTAGAATGTTCCATTCTAAGTGTCCTTCCACAAAAAAGAAGGGGGGGGAGGAAATTACAAGTCAAACTATAAGACTTACCATTTCCCTTCTTCTTTCTTCTTCCCTTTCAGCCTCTTTTTCATATTCTCGACTTTTCTTCCGTTCTCTTATTTCCCAGTTTTTAAGACGCTACAATAGAAGAAAACACAAACACTCCAATCTCAAGAACGTTAAGAACAGTGGTACTACTCTAAAGTTAGTATGGATTATTGTTTAAAACAAACTGCATTAAAATTAAGCAAATGTATTTATAATTTAAAATGCCAGAATAAGTAGTCCAAAGTTGTTCTGACAATGACTCACATATTCCGCCCCAATCCACGTAGTCAAAAGATTAAAAATGTATTTAGGAAAAGAAGAGGGAGAAGAAATGACATATTTTATAGCAGAAGACTTATTACCACCTCTCAGAAACAATTTTTTTCCTTAAGGAACCTTAAAAATCCAAACCCACCTCTTGATATGCAGCTTCTTTTTCACGCAGTTTCCTCTCTAGTTTTCGGCGTTCGTAGGCATCTTCTTCATCTTCTTCTCGGTCTCTCTTCTTATCCTTCTCCCGTTCCCGTTCCCGCTCTCGTTCCCTCTCCCGTTCCCGCTCTCGTTCCCTCTCCCGTTCCCGCTCTCGTTCCCTCTCCCGTTCCCGCTCTCGTTCCCTCTCCCGGTCTCTACTTTTTTCTCTGAAGAAAGGAAAGAGTCCAAAATTAAGTACAGAGCCTTCCTCTCCACTCAATCAAATGATTTAACTTCAAATGCAGAATGCATTATTTATAGCATTTTGCAAGTTATTATTCTTCTGCAGTTGTACAAGATGATTAGCTGATATAGCAATGGGCATAAAAATCAGTATTTCTAACACATTCAAAAAAACATTTATCTGAAAGTAGTTGTTTGAGCACTAACCATTAGATAGTGATGTCTACTGAAACTAAGCATGAGCACATGGCAATTCTTACCAGATTGTGTTAGTAGTTCTCCATAAATGACAGCTAAAACTCCCACAAATAAAGGGTATGCTTAAGAAATCCTTCATGTTTACATGGCTTACAGACAACTTGAACCCTACTGACAAGATGACTTAAAATGAAATGGCCGTTTTTTCTACAGTGAAGAAGGAAAAAGCAGCATCTAGAGCCTGACATGATTATTTACAGTTTAAGACTGAGAACAGAATCCCCTTGCTTTTCTTAAAAAAACCCCAAAAACCCAAAACCAAATACCCACATACTAAAGAAAAAAGCAAAACCTACCTATGCTAAAAGATACCACAGACATAAGAGAACCTCAAGTAGGAATAAAGCTACCCATGAAAAAATAATGAGGTCTGAGATAAAACCAGTATGCTAAGTCATGGTTGGGTGGTTGCTTAATGCATATTGCAGTTCTTATATTCCTGTGCTGTGGAGGGAATCAAGTATCCTTCCAGTTTGTGTAAATACATTTTCTAAAATTTTGATTTCTTGTTTTTACTCGTGATCTTCCAAAAGGACCATTCTCTTTTGAATGGCAGCTGATCTGCTGAACCATACACACTTAGTCAACAGCACTAGGAAAAGCAGAAATAAATAGCAACAAGTGTATTTACCTTGATCTGCTCCGGTCCTTGCGATCTGAACTCCTTTCACGATCTCTGTCACGATCTCGGTCTCGTTCGCGGTCTCTCTCTCGGTCCTTAGCTCGGTCACGATCCCTATCTCGCTCGCGTTCACGCTCCCGTTCCTTCTCCTTCTCTCGTTCACGCTCTCTCTCTCTTTCACGCTCCCTCCTTTCTCGTTCACGCTCCCGTTCCCTTTCTCTTTCTCTGCGTTCTTTTTCAATTTCCTGTCTTTCTTTCTCCTTTTTGCCTTTTTCCTCCTCCAGTTTCTAAAAACCAACAAGAGAACTTTCATAGTTAATTTTGTAGTTATAGGAACTGGATATTCCCGGCGCAACACACAAGGCTGGTAATGGAAATACCAAAACCGCCACTGATTCTAAAATATTAAATAGGGTTTGGTGGGTATTTTTTGGAACTCATAAGTATGAAATCAAAATGCAGAAATCACAAGACTAAGTTTCGTGCAAAAGCATAGATCTACACAGACCAGCAATCTCCAACCTTAGCAGAGTAGGGCTGGCCTCATACTAGACGCTGACTAAACTGCACATACACAGTGCACTGCCAGTCATGATTCAGGTGGGCCACAAATTCCATCGGCCCTATAAGACACTTGGGTACAAGCAAAGTGAACTTCTAGCTGATAAAATTAATTCTGTTCAACTAGGAAAATATATTTCAATGGAATGCTTACTGGGACAGTGAGTTGTTTCCCAAAAAGTCTTGGCAGACCAAAACCATCCTATATTAAAACTCGGGTAAAGAAATTTATCCACTTACACATGGTACATATGGTTAAACAGTGAAGAAAGCTGCAACCTTTCCCCTTTTCCCTCCCTAAAAAAGTTCTAACAGTTCATTGGTAAGAACTGGACTCTGCAGAATGGAATCCTTAACTTCCACCACTGCAAGATGGAGAGAGTTAAAAAAAGGTTGGAAATAGCTCTTTTGAAACACAGAAACTAAAGGGTTACCTGCTACAGTTTTACTAAAAATTGTACAAAATTGCCACCTTTTTTTTTTTTCAATTAGAAACAGTTCCTATGACCAGAATTCCTATAAGACAATAGAAAATACATCAACAGAATGATAGATAAATCCATCCTTGGAAGCAATTGTTATGTGTTAACTTACAGATGCTGTGCTAGGACATGGACCGCCAACACTGGATTAACCTTGCCTATAAGCTATGTTTCTGGGAGGAAGAGCAAGTACACGGTTCACAAATATACCACATAACAACCAAATATACCAAATTTCAACCTGATGGATGCCAGAATACCACTTTTTTGAACAAATATTGAGCAGAATAAACAGGTTTATCCCCTTTGGCTCCACGTTTACCCATCACTGAAATGAAATTAAAAACTGGAACAATAAAACAGCATTTTCTCTGGTTTCGTTTTTTTTTTTTTTTCTTTTCTTTTAAACAAAGCATTTAAGACAACTTTAAAAATCAATCTTACCTGATAAGTATTCTTCTGCCATAGGCACAGGGACCAGAGAACCGACAAAGGATTACAGAAATAAAGCTAATTCACTAGTGATTAATGTATCCAGTGAAACTACGCTGCATTGATAGCACAATACAGGCAAACCAATGTTGGATACATTGAAATCACAAAAGGAAAAAGGGACTAAAAATGGTAGGAATTGGTAGAAAACTGATATGAAAAAACAAAACTTCGATTCTACAATATACACTGGGCTGAAAACCAGTTTCTAAAGGACTGTATTTTACAGGGGCTTTACAGTGTCAAATCTCAGTATGGTCAGATATTAAACTAGGTTGCCAACTTCTAAAAATCCAACTTACCTCAAATTTCATATACTTTTAAAGAAAAGTTTACATACTGAAGTGGTTGATACTTACAGGTTATCTTAGATGTTCCAATAGAAATTTCTTTGGTTGAACTCCTGCTTTTTAGCCACTCTTGAGAAATCACTTTCTTGCCACAAAGTTTTAAAGAGAGTGGGTTGTTTGTTTGTTTGTATATATTTTCACATGTGTAAACACACACACAAGCCTTGGTGTATTAAAATCCATTCTGTAGGTCTGCTTTCTTAAAATCCAATTGAAAAAATAAATTGGTCTATTTTGTAATCAAAATCTGACCTCATCAACTTCTATCAGCCTAAATAAGAGGATCTGAAAGGGTAATGGGATGGGAACAGTATCAGATATATTGAAGTAATGAACAGAAATGAACAGGTAGAAGAATTATAAATCTTACCTTGAGCTCTCTTCAGACTCGTCCGTGCTGTAAATGGACGCCCCCTGCAATGCTGATACCCTGACAGTCTGTGGTTATTGTTTTATAAACTCATACCAAAAACATGCAAAGGTTCACTGTGCTCACTAGCCAGCTGCTAAAGATTCAACAGCCCCTTTTAAACATATCCAATATACACAATGACTACTTTCAGGTGATTTTTAATGTTAAGAAATCCAAAATAGCCCCCCACAATAATACAGATTGAAGGCAGTAAAATGCCCAACAGCTTCTGAAACAATGAAGCACATTTTTTGTTTGTTTTGTTGTTTTTTTTTTTCCCAAAAACGTACTACTTGTTTGCATCTCTAGTACCAGTGATGACTTGGGGCTTGGATTTTAACACAATTCTACTGACGTTTTACCACTGACCAGTTTCATGTTCAATTGCTGAGCTTCTCCAGATGACTTCTTCTAGAATTTTCCCCAGGTTTTTATCTCCCACAACTTCAGTCAAGAGAAAAACTGGATACGTGTATATACAATAATGTGTAGTCACTTGCATTTACATTGATACAATTGTGTGAAAACATGGTACCATCCCCAGTGACTGCATGTGGTAAAGCTCAGTAACACGGGCATACTTCACCTTGCTGTACCTTCAACATTTTCTTTAACATTGATTTGGGGGTATTTTGAAATAAAAGCGTGTGGCCAAACGAGGAGCTTGCTGATACTTCCCTAGGCCATGGACCATTCCAGTCTTGTTGGGGAAAAAATAATACCAACTTTAAGCTAAACATTAAAGTAAGAACATTACATGCATAATTGTGCTTTACTATCCGCAAGTATCATTTTCCAAAGCAGAAACATTCACAGATGCACTAGCATTAATAGAAACTTCTGTAAGTGGGAACCCTGAGGTGGGACTTGATGTGCACAAACATTTCCAAGCCAGTTACCCCTTTGCATATTTTTCTGAGGGGGCATCCATAAGTATAATAAAAAACAGAAGCTCATACTTACATCCTATTCCATGTTACTTTCCAAGCTGTGAGTTTCATCTTGCATTAGTCACCATATGATCTCTATCATAATGGTGGGGGTCAATGAATAGATTAGCTTTATGGGAATTTACAGTTCTTCCATGCATCTAAAGTTTGGTAAGTCTGGTAACCACTGACCTAGTTTTAATCTTCCCCCACTCTTAACTTAGAACTATTAAAATAAAAGACTTAAATTTAATTCACGTTTCAACTCTTCATAAAATCTTGGATTATGTTACAAATCTACCTACAGAAACACACTCAAGTGTATGTCTTATACTGCAGCCCCATTTAGCCTTCACTTATAAATATCTTGACTTAATGTATGTGTAGAAACTTAAGTTGCCCTTATTCATGTTAAAGTGAGAAGACTGCAAAATACTCAGTAGCAATCAAATTCTTAGCATAAAGATGTCAAGGGCCACTTTAACGTGGTAGTTGTCTTTTTTGACTTGTAAAGAACTATATGTATATTAAACCTAATATAAACATAATTTTAAGTGATATTGCAATGTAATGCTAAATTTTATAATAGTGGTTTTTTTGGATTTTGTAAAAGCCTAATTTGTATCAAGTGCAAAAACAAGAATACTACCTTGTGTGTGTCTCTGAATTTACTGATCTCTCTTGATATCAGGTCTCTTTTGTCTTCCTCCATTTCTATAGCATTTATATCCTCCTAAAAAACAAGGGGGACAGGAGGAAAAGCATTAAAAGCCATCTGTACAGACACAGGAGAACAAGAGAAAAGTTGAAGGTTAGAAGTTTTCAACCAGTCTTGCAAGAGATAAATAAAGTCCTTCTGCAGTACCAAACCTGACAGTCTGATGTTAATGAGTGAAAAAAAAAAAATCAGATGGACAAGAGTCACAAATCTGGCAACTAGCAGTAAACATAGTCATTGTCAAAACCTACAATGTAAACGAACCTTGGTGATGAGTGGATAAGGTATCAGTGGGGCCACTGGAAATCTGCGGAAAATCTGCGGAAAAATCCACGGAGATTTTTTTTTTTAAAAATAGATTGCACACTACTCTGAAAAACAATGTTTTGTATGTTTGTACTACAAAGCAATATTGTATTGCTGTGATGTCATTTCTTTGATTCAACAAAATTACAGAAGAACCTCGCTAATTCTCCCTTCTCTGAACTACTTCAAATACATAGTGAGGTCTCATATTAGTAAGACTTCACTGAATTGTAAGTATACTACAGGATATTAGTACACTACAGTAGCATCATAAACAAGACTAAGCTACACTTGCCAATATAAATGATCAGTATATTTGCGGTGGGTATGTCTTGATTTTATTTACTCGCTAATTCGCAAAATTTGGTAGATTGCACCTATTAACTAACAGTTAGTGCGAATTAGCGAGGTTCCCCCGTGCTTGAAATTGAAAACCAGATTCCACTCACTCTCAGTTCCCCACACACATTTTCAACTCCCCCACATCAGTCATGCCTTCATCCAAAAGCACTAACAGCAGACTCTGCTGCTAACACCAGCTGGAGTCTTCTTCACACCAAGCCCTTCATGGGACAACAGCCCCAAAGCTGGCAGGGTTCCCCATCCCCCCCTCCTCCCCATATATCTGCATCCATCTCTTTACCCCCACCCTCCACAGCCCTTCTCTCCCCTCTCCTTTAAAGGCAGGAGAGCAATGAGCTAGGACCATCTCTTCACTCCCACCTCTATCCACACAAGCCAAAGATGGCAACTTCAAAGCTTCTTTTCCTCCTTCCCAATATGGGAGGAATGATGGGGTGTAATTTCAACCCACAAGTGCTATGCATTTAAAAAGAGCTTGTTCGTCTACTTTACTAGCTCAGATTGGTCAAATTCTACATCATACAGAGCTAGCAGAATATCCCTCTGTCCCAGGGACATACTTAGCACCCAGTTCTTCCAAAACTGCAACAGACTCTTACAACGTTTAACTACCTGGCATTATTCACAGCCATATATATATATATATATTTATGTACCCACAGGTCAATACACATTGTAACAATGCTTGTAACAAAAAAAAAAATACAGCTGATAGCATTAGACAGTGACTCATTTGTAAATTCTCATCCAAGAAAGCATCTTCTCCCAAAAGGAGGGAGAGGAAAGAAAAACAAATTCTCAGCTCAGCATTCTTATACCTCAGGTCAGCCATGGCTAACAAAGTTGCGGGGAAGATATACTCGCTCCCTGAGGGAGATGTTGCTTCTTGCACCACACTTAAACCCCCATTAAGCATTTGAAACTGCATTATTGCCTTGGAATAGGTACTTTGCAGAAGACTTAAGTGGGTAAAAATCTTAAACAACTTTCCAATCTCCTTCATATTAGGTGAAGAATGGTAGGTGTGAAAGCCCATTTTCCCATGGTTAGAAATTTGGCTGGAAAAGCTAAGTCTGAGTTTGCTCATTCTTATTCCCCCTTCTTCAGTTTGTTTTATTCCGTAACAAGGTCATCCATAGAAGCAGGTCTAAACCAGAACATGCATTCCTACTTAACAGGGGCGTTTTGCATTACAAAATATATGAAAACCAGCTGACCAAATCCAGCCAAATTGACACATGCATGTGAAAGTGATTTTGTAATCTCAGAAAGATTACAATATGCCTTTCATCCCTGAAGGATCCCTCCAAGGCTTGTGAGGTATACATATAAACAACTAATGTAGCGCTTCCGCATCTGGACAGACAGTTGCAACCAGTTGGATCAAAGCACACTACAAGAATCCATACTACAAGCAGAGAGAAGAATTTTGTCAGAATCTACCAGAGCAAATTCCTGCCATTACAAAAGTGCCCTGGCATCTTTCAATGGCAATAGACAGTATGCAGGAACTCTTTACAGTTTAAGTTATCATCTGAAAAAACCTACATGCACACACAGATTAAACTGTACTAAATTCAGTATTTCCACCTTCAGAGGGATGAAAGGTCAGCTCAATCCTGCCCAGATTCAAACCTGTTGTTCCAAGAAGTCTAGGTGCTTAGATGTCTAAACCATCCTGAAGGGATGGTGTCTATAACTGACTAGCTTTCAGTTTAAAAAAATGAAACTGCTGACATCAATGCTTGTTGATTTGTTTTCTCATCAGAAGTTTAGGTTTAAAGTATTTGCCCAAGGTTTGGCCATTATATAAAGGTGAGTTGAAGAAAAATCTGTTTTGTCCAAAATCAAAACACATACGTCCTCCTTCTTTTCCTTTTTCTTCTTCCTGGGGTGAGAGTCAGATTCCTGGGAGGGGGCATTGAGCTCGCTGGAATATTCTCGTATTAAGACTTCAATGGCCCCTTTAATTATCTGATCTCTTCTCTTCGTTTCCTCATCCAGTGCTTCGTCATCATCATTTGTTGTCTCTGGTCTGGTGTTCTAAGGAAAAATGGCAAAGTAACAGGAATCAACAAATTGAGAATAATATTAGTTTTATTCCAGAAGTTCACCTTTGATCATCTCATTCATGCCCCTACAGCATTTATTAAAAAACAAAACAAAAACCAAACAAACCCCACAAAACCCAAACCACCTATAAGTAATTATCAATTGCATTACTTTAGTCAGATCTTTTCACACTGGCAATTCCATAGGGACCATATAGTTTCATATGTGAATGGCTGCAGTGAGGAAGTGTAGGATTGCGTAATAAAATAGAACAGATAAATGGTGATTAAGGTGGTAGACAGGAAAAAAGAAAGCGCACGCACGCTCACAGAAAGGCAATCAGTATAGTCCAGCTCTTGGTCAAAAGTTTCTGCCTTGTATCCTCCAGAACTTCACGTCATTTCAACAGCAGTTCCTCAAAGCCTTCTACTTAAGTGCCATGCAATAAAAATGTCTACCTATAACTTCCAAGCTGCAACTTATAATGGGGAAACTGTATTAAAGAAACATTGTTAGGGAACATATTCCTTGCACAGCAAACATTTTCTTATTATTATTGATCAATTACTTTGTAGTTCCTCATCTTTTTGCCTCTTTCCACCTCATAGGGAGGAAAGGGAACACATGCAAAGAAGTGCATTTCACTAAGTGTTACATGAAAGGGTAGAACAATGATCTGCATACTGAGCCAGGTAGCCCACCTCTTGATCCCTTGAACCTTTTAAAAAACATGGAATCTCACCTGAGAATCCAGCTGGGTATCCCGTCAAGCAATAGGTGGTGGGTGGAGTGAGGGGAAGGGAAGGGTCTGATGGAGCAGCAGCTAAGAATGAGGGGGAGGGAGGATTCAGTTGGAGCTGAAGAGGCTGCCAGGCCAAGGAGGAGTAGGCTGAAAAGAGCTAGAAGGTAGTGACAGGGAGTGGAACTGAAGAGGTCCAGGGAGAAGTGATCAGGGAGAGGAGCTAATTAGACAAAAGTCTGCTTGGTGTGTCTCTATAAGAAATTGTGTTGTAGTGTATCCATTTACTTCTTAATAAAAAAGATTAAAGAAAAAAAGTTGCAACTTTTGGATCTGAGTGGCACCAGCACACCAATGATAGTATGAAAGGAATTACAAGCAGTATGATTACAATATGCTGCATCAATATCCCTCAGCAATTCACAGGCATTCTTTGCACCACCACAAACAAAAAAACATTTGGAGCTCATCTCACTCTACAGTTCAACTGAATGGGCATATACTGTTGTCTTCATCAAAGCCACAAACAGTATTCTCTGCTCTATTACAATCAATTCCTGAGGATTGACTGTAACTCACAGGAGCTCACAGAAAACAAAATTCATGAGAGATGTATTAGAACTCCACTGATACTTTAAGCTTGTTTACAATATAAGCTGTGAAGCACAGTATTACACGTGATGCCAACAGGAAATAAGGAAGTATGGAATGGAAGGGGCAGTCAAATCAAAGCCTTACCTAGTTTAACACCTAATACATTACTCCATTCAAAACACATGAAGTTAGTACTCTGTTTTCCTGAGCCATTGCATTTAATCCCATACTCTGGGTACACAGCCAAAAATGTGTCAAGTACTTCAAGTCATCATTATGCCTCTAGTTATGGTTAAAAAAAATGAAATTAAAGTACTTGTGTTCCCACTGTATTTTGCATACCTTTAAGAACTGAAATTTCAAAAATTGCCTTGCTATAGTGTAACTAGTATTTTTAGTGTTCTGAACAAGATCATCTTCTCACTTTCATTTTACAGAGAATAGGCAGAACTTTAAAATAGTACGAGACCAAGCCCAACAACTTGATTGTGATGTGAAATATATTATTTTAGAAAAGAAATAGGTAAAAATAATTTTAACGCAAATTTGTCAGTTAAGTACCTTTGTATCTCACAAGAATTCAGCATATCTGCAATTACTACAGAACAGATCCCTAGCTTTAGAAAGGGACAGTACAAAACCAATTTCCCCATCTACTAAATGTCTGTAAGCTGCCCACTGCCTGATAACTGCATCGTCTACTGAATGATCTACTTCTTTCCTTTTCATTAATTTGTTCTAGAAGATCATCAGTGGAGGGGAAACTCCAATGCTCCTCAGACAGATGATTTACAGACTCTGACAGAGTAACAATTACTTCTAGAGTTTATATACTTCTAAGAGTTCCTAAATAAAAATGAAGCACCAGAATGATAAGGTATAGCACATATTACTATACTTTAGAATGAATTACAGAATTAATTCTAGAGATTCAGTTATAGCTTACAGATAAGTTTGAATGCTTGTGTATTAAGAGCTTACACTTCACTGCCTTTCAACATATCTTCAGACTCATTAATGTGATTCTGGCGAAATCCTAAAATGAATTAAGGGCAGAGACAAGAACAGAAACTAAGAGACACACTCACAATCTGATCTAGCAAGTATGTTACATTGCCCTCCTGCCAAAATAACACAAGCCACACATTATATACGTACCCCATTAGAAGCTTTTTTCTTTGCTTTCCATTCATCTAGCTGAGCCTTTGTCTTTGCATCAACTTTGACTAGCAGCTTCTTCTCTCCAATCTGGAGGTCATGAAGCAGTCTCAGTGCTCGTAGTGTGGATTCTGGTTCTTTGTACTCACAAAATCCAAAGGCTGAAATGGATGATTGAAATGAAAAGTAAGAGTGTTAAAGTACTTCAAGTAATTTACTTTGTGTAACAGAAGTGTTTTGAGTCAATGAACTTGGAACATAGGCATTTCTTCTTTTAAAATTAGGAGTACACATCATAAAAAGTCAGATCATTCACTGGTTTAGTCTTTGATATAGCTAATAGCTCACTGGATAAGGTGAAAGCTATATATATATTGTGTTTGGAAAGTTTTTGACAGGTCTGTCTTAACTAAGGAATGCAGTCTGTATGAAGACATGTCTTTGGTGGATTTGCAACTGTCTGAAGACCGAGAACATGAGTCAACAGCTCACTGTTAACCTAGAGGGAGGGATATTCAAACTAGGTTCTTCACAACAGTTACAGAAAGTTGTAAATGAGAAAAACACCTTGAGAGCAAAATAAAATATGATGTATAAGAAAGCTGAAGAAACTGAATTACATCTTGAAGAAAAAAAAGCCTAGGGAAGATACGAAAACACTAACAGCAAAAAATAGTAACCAAAATTGTTTCCTGTGTCCACTGCAGAAAGGTCACAAGAAAAAAATAAATCAGTTCAATCTAAGGATAGGGAAAGAAGATAAATTTCACATCAGGAAAACGTCCTTAACAGAGAACGGTAATACACAGTAATGGAAGAGACCATTAACGATGTTGCAAATACGCTCCTTTGGAGGCTAAGTCCAAACTGGTAAACATCTCTCAGGGATGGTCTATAAACTCCTGATGCAGTCTCAGAACAGAAATGACAGCAACATTAGACCCCCACGACATTTTCCCATTTAATCTTTCTCAATTTTATTGTTCTCTTTCTATCTTGATTCCAAGGACAGAAAATACTACCCCATTAGTAAGTATTTAGCAGTTAAGTATTGTAAACAGTATCTTAAAATGTAGAAGTATTAAGAATAGCAACGTGTCAGACATTTGAAAAGCTGCCAGGTAACAAAAACAAAGAGTCTGACTAGAGATTTTGAAAAGTATGAACCATTACCTTGAAGTTTTCCAGATGCTCCTTGTACTCTCTTCCAACTCAAAACCAACCCACATTTCTGCATTAAAGACAAATATTATTAAATATTATTGTTTATATTCAAAACATTACAAAAACTTAACCACGTTATGGTTTTACATGACACATAAAGAGGGTAAACAGTACTAAAAATAAAATATGTCTACGTTCACTGACATCTACAGATTAAAAAAACTGTACTCTTCACTTACTGACTTTAAACTCAAGCCTAATTGACTGCTATTCCAGTGAGTGGACTAACTCTGCTTTTAGTTTCAATCCACTGCTTGTGGGTCATTACTTCATTCATCAGCCAGAGATAAAATTTAAGCAGCAGTCCACTGTACTTACTGCTAGAAGCTGCCGTATAAGCATGTCCGAGGCCTTCTCAGAAATGTTGCCTACAAAAACGGTGGTAGTGGGACCACTGTTTTCATCATTTTCTTTGTTCTTTAAGCCAGGGTGTTCTTTTCTGGCTCCCAAATGTTTTCCGACCATAGACACTGTGGTAGGAACTAACACCTAGAGAAAGGAGGAGAGTGTGTAAAATAAAGTGTTGGTTTGTCAGGGTGTGGTTTTTTTTTTTTCTGTATTTAAATCCACAAGACAAAAGAGTTGGGGATGCACATGTATTTCAAAACTAAATTTTCATATGAACCTTAGTTAGGGTTACCAAGTGAGCCACCAGTAAGTGGTTCAGGCTTTAACACTTCATACAACACAAAAAAGATGGCCATTTTCTTTCTGGCAAAGGCAGACAGGAAAAAAAAAGGTGTACCTGAACATGGCTACTAGAAGGTCTCAAGGTGAGCATACAGTAACATTAGGTATTATTTCTTCTACAAATAACTAATTTGCAACATTTGAGTCACTGGAAGTTGAAGTACCTTACCTAACAGTGTAAACAGCAAGCTGCAAATAGCAAAGCAACTCGGACTCAAAAGGCTTCAATGGACACATGACAAGTCTTAAAGCTTTCGCAGAGTGAATAAATACTACTGCTTTATTGAATCAATACACAACTCAAAGCCTCTCTGGGTTAAGGAGCAGACATTTGTAAAGTAAACTGTACAGAGATAGGCACACTCATCTGTTCCATTTTCCTGTACCTCCCTCCTTCCACCTAAGATTTAACACGACATATCCACCAAGTCCCTCTTCTCAAAACACCCTTCTAGAAGTGTCACTTAATAAAAAGTATTTTAATCAGAAAATTGAGTAATACATTTATTCCAGTATCTTTGTCTAAAATAATCAGTTACTACGAACATATCCTCCTGTAACAGATAATACAAAACAATTTTAAAAATTCAGTATTTTGGGGAGATTTCACTTATGCAAAATCCTAGAAATGGTAATTCACCTTAAAGCCAAGTAGTAACCTTTATATTTTAAAGAGCACCTTTCCCTCCCCTGCCAAATCATAAACCTTCCTTCCAACTAGAAATTAGTAAGACAAAGAAAGAGACCTTTATCTCATGTGCTCTTCCATAGATGCATACTACATGCAACTATTCTTTCCCCTCCAATATGGGAAAGCAAGCTTGTTTGTAAGCTTGCCAACACACATCTTCTGGCCAACTCAGCAGCGCTGCCTGACAGCCTTATAAACATGGATGAAGCGATGCCTCCAGAGCACTGTTAGACCAAACTTGAAAGCAAGATACCTGGAATCTAACTGATCTAACTGTACTGCATAGGAAGACCATCCATGACCTGAAGGCAAAGGCTAAATCATTGTATTTGAGAGAAGTACATCATTTTGCAAGAACAGTAATCGCTTCAGCTTTGCAGCTAGCAGCTCCAGACATTACTTCAAACGTTGTCTAGGCCAGAAATTAGCATAATGTTTGCATAACAGTTGCATTTAAAGTGAAGCATTTCCTTTCACAGTATGAAAACTGATGGAACAGAGCAAAATAAAAATACTGTTAACATCTACTAAGTTTTACTCTCCAATTTTATTTTGCTACCATCTCATCCCCACTATAGTACTTACAGTTGGAGCAGGAGCCATAATGCCCATTGGTACAGGAATCATAGGGGTCCCTGAGAAAGACAAGACATTAGAATTAATCTGCCCTGTTGAGAGAGATTGCTGGTGAATACAAATGAACTGATCGCAGACATGATTTCCAAACCAGACAGCAGTTTTGTTCAAATAGGAGTTTTACAGTATTGATTACCAGTAATTCCTTAAGCTTTCAAGCATAGCCTGAGTACACTAACATATCATGGGCATCCTGGTCACTTCTATCATATTACCATTTCAACTTTGTTCGTCACAAACAAATCTATTTCCAAAGCACATTCAAACCATAGTATTGTTCTGGAAGACAGTTGTGTAATGAATGAGGCAGGGAATTCTATAAATAGGGAGCAAAAGCAGCTAAAGTCCTGCAAACGGTAATCTCATTCATGACTTGTTCAATTCTCATAGCACAATCGATTCTGCATACTAACTTTGGGATGAGGTCCTACAGAGAATGCCACCAGGTTTCACATTACCATTTATGGCATAAGTTCATAAAAGCGGCATAAAAAACCCTCAATCCAGAAGCTCCCTACCTGCTGAATACTTGACTTGGCAGTCTCCAAAACTTAATTTAAAGCAATATTTAATCAGGTGAAACCATGCAATATCCTCTTTCTCACTATCAAATTCACTGGCAGCTTTAAGTACTATCATGTGAGCCAATATCTGAACATAATAAAGGCTGTTTATCTTTCCAGGTCAGCTGCTAAACAAGGTTAAAGATACTACATGGATGGATTTCAAAACTACTTGCTGGCCAGTAAAGACATTGAGACTCAAGAACAATGAAGTCAATCTCATGGTATTTCACCCTCTAGGATCCTAGATCTCTTCTTTCATTCCACAAAAAACTTTCTTGATCTTTCACTCTCAGTCCTTCCCTTCTCCATCTCCCTTACTCCTGTATTCATAAAATCCTAACCAAACTTCTGCAACCTACTGTTCCTGGACTTGTTCCTCTACTTTCTCCAGTGCTTAGTCCTGAAACAACACTTCTCAGACACCGTCTCAGGTTTTCTTTCTCCTCATCCACTCTTGTATTTTCTTTGATTCCATCATTTATTTTCTCCATCACCCAACCCACTTCCTCAGTCCCTTCATGTTAAAGTCATACTACCTCCTATCCCTCCAAACCGTTCACAGAATCAAAAGATGTGTTGCTCTCCCATGCTCTCAGTTTTAATGCATCATGGCATCTCACAGACTGGAGGAACTACTCCAAGACAGACTCTGATTGTGCAACCCTGTAACTATTTTAACTATAATTATCATGACCTGCCCACCCTAAATACCATCTTGTATTCCCACTGGCCAGACAACGCCATCAGGCTATATGGACTACTGGTCTGACCCACTACAGCATTTCTTACATAGGAACAGTAATTTTTTTACATCTTAATGGTATCCAGTACTCTTCAGAGATGACAAGATTTACCAGAATCACTACCTTATCAAATCTTCCACACTTTGAGATGGAAATGCTAGAACCTCTTATTTTTCACAGCCATATTTTTAAGCAAATTCCTAACTTCATTCTTACACAAGAAAACCGCTCTAGCTGAAAATGTAAAAAAAAATGATAGGCTGAGTAAGATAACTAGAACATGAAATTTTGTCCAAACTGCTAACGAAAGGTAGTATTTTAAATCACAAAAATTGTGATTTTATGTATGGAGTAACTTCAGGGCAGACTTTTATAAAGTTACTGTGGCATTTTCAACTCTATTGATACACTTGTGCTAAGAAACAAGAGATCCGTATCCTCTACATGTCAAAATGTGGTATCTGCACAGGCAAGCAAATCGTGTTTCTAGTGTGCAGTGAAAAATTCTTGCCTAATACCAGGCTCCTCCACTCCACATACTATTTGGATAACTAATACTGAAATGAGACTATTTATACAAAAAGTCAAACACAGCAAGAGAACAAAAAGATCTTTGTCGCACATGTTAAGAAGCAAGTGTTCAGAGCAGGAACGTGTATCAGGCATTTCAAAATATTCTTCAGAAAGTTATTTTTAAAAGTATCTGGTGTTTTCCACAGTAGTATATATAAACTGGAGCTAGTAAACGTAAGAGGTACAGTTTTAAAATTTAACCTGAAATTTTTGCTGTCAAAATGCTACCTAATCAAGAGCTCCGCAAAACAGAGAATTAGATAATAATTAGACAAATTAATGCAGGTAAGGATTAGCCTGATGAATGGATGTGCACAAACCATTCCTGAATTCAGCCATCTGTTTTTTTAATGCCTTTATTGTCTACAAAACACTTATGCACAACACAGCTTAAGACCATACAGACAGAAGTTACTTTCTGCAGCCCTTGTCATGAATTTTAATGACGTAATTCTCTGAAGTATTCCTCTCTCCCACTCACGCTGGTCTCCTGCCTCCAGTCACCATTACCTATACTGGCAATGTACAGAAAGAAGGTGGTTCCAGGCCAATGAATTAAAGGCTCAACGCAAAAACCAGAGGCTGATCTTACAGAAGAACAAAGGAAAAAAAAAAAAAAAAGGTGGGATTAATTTTGGGGAGATTAGAAGGAATGAGGAATGGAACAGTAAGTTTGCAAGATGCGTGGAGGAAAGTATGTAAGAAGCAGAATAAAAGAAAGTGGGACTTATAAGTGGAGAAAAACAATGCAAGAAGTTGGACCTTCTCTGAAAGTTACTCCTGTATTTTCACACCACACACACTCAGTGTACTCAAGTGTTTCCAAAGGCTATTAAAATGGCTTATTTGAAAGGAAATGAAAATCATAGTTTACTGTCAAAACAGCAGCTCTTAGAATACCTAACATTAACAAAAATCACCACCTAGCTTCAGTCTTGAAAAAAGGTACAAAACAAAGTCCGGTATTGTCTCTAATGGTTTGATTTCTCATCAGAAGTAAGCAGCTCTTGGTAGACCAAAAGGAGCTTGCTCACATGACGTGACATGTGGGTAAACTAAAAACTCAATTGCACTGTACACAAATCAGAGTTACGGAAATACATTAATAGCCAGTAACTTTTGTAACTACAATTCGGAATAATAAAAGGTAATTTATTCCTACAACACTTCCATATACTAACATAACTTACCAGGAGGTACAGGTGGAGGAAAGCCAGGAAACTGTGGAGGTGGGATCCCAGGGGGAAGCGTTGGGATTCCCATAGGAGGGCGATTCAAATGAGGTGGAAAAGACATTCTTCCAGTCACAAACTGTCAAAAAAATGGAAAAGGAAACTTGTACTAGTTAGTTCCCGAACATGAATTACGAAAGCAGTGCAAATGATAAGCGTCCATGATTTTAAATCTTTCTGTGAATATTCAACCACAAATAAAAACTATTTTTAACTCTTTTCTGCCCCTGCTATTTATTAATTTACAAATGCAGTGGAAGTCATCTTTCACAATGAAAAAAGGCACTTCTAGGAAAGTGTTTCAGAATGGAAGTGAAAGACAAAACTATATCTGACTCCTCATACTAATGGTTTACAAGGGGTGTGAATTAAACAGCATTTAACAGTTTGTACAGTTTCTTTAAAATGAAGCTATCTTTTGCAGTACCTGAAAACAGAATTAATCTTGTAATACATTTTCAATAAGATAAGTAGTTCTCTTGTACGAGAAATGATGACACACAAGACAATTGTGGATCAAGATGAGAGAAAGAACTTGTGAGATCCCAATGCTCAGCACTGACAGGAACTGTATTTAAGATGATGTTAGGGGGATCCCCAAATTCCAGCACATAGTTAAAAGCTTGGAAGAGGGTTCTCTGATCTATTTTTATCTTCCCAGTTCACACATCTTCTAGAGCTCAACTTGGACAATAGCGCATGAGCTGAGAGTCAATATGCTACTTTGGCGAGTGACGATTGTTTTAACATAATTCACTATTCAGGGGTCTGGAGCACAAGTCTTATGAGGAGCGGCTGAGGGAACTGGGGTTGTTTAGTCTGGAGAAGAGGAGGCTGAGGGGAGACCTTATCGCTCTCTACAACTACCTGAAAGGGGGTTGTGGTGAGGTGAGTGTTGGCCTCTTCTCCCAAGTAACTAGCAATAGGACAAGAGGAAATGGCCTCAAGTTGCACCAGGGGAGGTTTAGATTGGATATTAGGAAAAATTTCTTCACTGAGAGGGTGGTCAGGCATTGGAACAGACTGCCCAGGGAGGTGGTGGAGTCGCTATCTCTGGACGTGTTCAAAAAACGTGTGGATGTGGCGCTTCAGGACATGGTTTAGGGGACATGGTGGCGCTGGATTAATTGTTGGACTTGATGATCTTAAAGGTCCTTTCCAACCTAGTGATTCTGTGATTATGTGCGTATTACTGACCCTGTAACAGACACCACCCAATAATAAAAAAACCCTCAAGAATACTCTTAACACAACTAACAAGGCATGTATTCTTGCTTCCAATATTATCTCAGGAACTTTACATGGTCAAGTCTTCAAAAAGGTTGGCCCTCAGTTCTAACAAACAACCCAAAACTGGCCACAATATATTCAAATGTGTATTACTGCTGAGCATATAAGCACATTCATATTGCAGAGAGGAAGCACTAGAGGAACTTCAAACACACTGGATTGTGTGGATATGAATCACAAAGACACTGTATCGCAAGTGACAAAGAATCCAGTTTGCTGTCTGCGCAAACATTTGCATTTCTTGGTGGACAGTACCGTATCTTCAAGGCAACTGCTTTCCACGCAGGCAACCATGAGTCAAAACCAAAGCAGGCACCGTTGAGAAAAAGTTATGATAAGCAAAATTCTGATACATAGAACAGACATGTAGATTATAAGATGCTTTCCCCAGCTTCCTAGCACTGAACACACAAGAAACAGGAAACAAACTTTGCTGGATACAGATGTGCCTTCCGTACATGTTCAAGAGCAAGTAGTTAATGACAGTCTTAAATACTAGAAGAGCTAATATCAGCACTCTACCATAATAGTGGATACATTTAAAAGAGCTAGAAAATTACAGTACGAGAATCATGTAGCAAAACTTTATTCCCAGAGAGTCTGGAAATAATTATGAAAGATAAACGTATACAGTGGACCGAAGAAGATGAAAGGGAAACCCAAATGTATTTAGTAGTATCTTTGAACATCAGAACTTATTTATTCTGGTATTAGAACACAAATATGACCCTATAGCATAATTTATCCAAAGACCCATTTACAACTACATCAATTACAAGAGGTTTGTTATGATGGCATTCACTAATTGTCCCCAAAGGACATTCATCAGCATCTCACCAGCAGAAAAGATAAACACTCCTGTGACACAAGGTCTAAGATGGTAGATGAAACAAGAGGGCAAATGCAAGCATTCCTCCAACAGTTCAATGTCATTTATTGTCTCTTCAGACTACGTACACATCAGCCAACATTCTTCTAGAATCTGAAACTTGGATAGTATGGCAGGGAACAGAACACCCTTATCTGCCTTGGTATTTGAAACCTTTTCACTGAAAAAAAAAAGCCAACAGTCCCAGGAAAGGTAGAAAATTAAGATTTTTAAGGCTCTCGGGCCTTACTTACATCGCAAGCTGATAGACAGATGGACAAAATTCAAAGCTGTTTTGGGACAGGATAATACAGCAATAAGCTCTTTTGGGTCTGAGATAGTTCTAAACAGGCTGCGACAGCATTACACCACTTGAGGTCCACAAGACATTAAGGAGTGGTGTGTTAAACAAAAAAAGAACAATTGGGGAAGTAATTTTCCAGGCTGCCTGTAGGTGCAGTCCTTTCTCTTGTTCTGATAAGCACTTCATCTGAGACACCATTTTGGAGTAGCTAAAAAAAAGCCTAGGGACTAAAAGGTGAAACAGTTCTTTGGATTAGAAGATGCTGAAACATACCGTACCCAATGGATGTTACATATGCACATAGGTAAAGTTGGGGTTTTTAAAATTTAAATTAAAAAAGCAGAGATTTAGCAGTCAACGAAGTAATTGTTACTGCATAAAAGGAACAATGCAGTTAGTAAGAACAGATCAAATTTAGTCTTTCAATCTTCTAGTCAGATGGATGTGAAACACACCATTATCTGTAGGGCTTCAACAACCCATTTTACTTGAAGTACTCTGTTCTTATTTTTTCCATATTTATACAGTTATTGCCACAGCAGCTAGAAAGCTGCCCTGTTACTGACTTAATTCTTGCATAGACCAATCCTAGCACCTCTGCTGTCTGTGACACTGAAGATCAACACTAAAATTAGAGAAAGCGTTGGTCTCTCTCCATACTGTATGTAACTACCAATGTGAAACTGGCAGAGAGAACAGTTTAATTCTGTTTCCATTATGAAAACTGTGGGGATCAACAAATACCAAGAGTGAAACTGCTCACTGGAGAAGTAAGAGATCTGGATGAGATAGAAAGATGCATCCAGTTCCTTGCAGCAGCCAAGATGCTACAATGAAGGGAACCAAGCAGCACATTTTTTCTGTCAGCAGCCAGACAGCACACAAGAAATGTACATACTCTTAGAGCAGTCAGAGGGGCCTCTGACATCAAATTTATAAGCAACTACAAACAAAGGGTTAGGTATGGAAAGTTAAGAGATGCTAAACTGGGTCTAGGTGGAATACACTTGTAGAAACAGTATCTTGAGCTTCTCTGCAGACTGTCTTACTACCCTGCCAGTACAGTTCAGTGATCAGTGTCTGATACACGTACTGTGGTCGCAGTATTGTATATGGTGACCTTCAAAGGTCCACAATATATTCAAATGTGTAAGTAAGGAACTAAACAGTCCCGAGATATTTTTAAAACCTCAGATGACTTATGAAAGTATTACCTCAAGTGAGATCAAGAATGCTGCTCACATGCAATAACTGCCTATTAACTAGCAGCTCCTTAAGCAACAGATTAATTTGTGTGAATGTTGCAGTGGTCACAAATATATGAGGGTAAGAAAAGCAGTGAGCATGTGCACCAACACCATTCAAATTACTGAAATCATGACATCTTCAGCCCTCAAAATGATGGATTTGTGTCAGGTTTCTAAGTCAAAGTGTAGTCAACTTAGGCTATGTCCATGCCAGCAAGCAGGGCAGTACAACAGCAGCAGGTCTGTTAAACAAAACATATTTTGAGGAAGTACACCCCAGTGGAACAAATGCCCACTTGCAGGTAAGAGTGCATTTTGCAATATATTTTCATCCAAAAAGAATCCAGTTCATCCACTGGAATAGTGCAGACCAATGTGAAAAAAGGTTTCCCAAGTGAGGATGACTGTGAGACTTCATTCAAAAGCACATTCCTGATCTGAGTTAACACAGTAACGTAGGTGCTAGTCTTGGGCAATTTTTGTAAGCTGCAGATTAATGATGTCATGGATGGCAAAACATCTAAGCTTACTCTAAGCAGACCCAGCTCAAATCCAGCCCGAGTTATTAACTAAAGCAAGTGCCACACAAACAGCTATAATATTCCAGGTTCAACTTTGGCCTAGAAGGAATTCAGCTGCTTTCAGGCACTGCTCTTCTGAATTAATAAGTCCTGGTGGAACGAAACACCATGCAGACCAGCTGCAACAATCTTCTGAAACTCAGAGAGAGCACAGGAATACCCATATGCCACTAAGGTTTGTTAAAATCCACTGAGACTTGTTAATTCTTACTCTGTGCTATCCCTGCTGGGCTGGAGCTCTGTCCATTAGAAGCACGCTAGGCTCTGACGCACAACGAAAAAAGTGCAGAGGGCTGGCCTGAGGGCATGCTGGACTCAAGTGTCTGAGACCACACAGAACTCAGAATTACTAAGAAACAAGGGTCATCATCACTCAGACATTGCTGCCCCATGGTTCTTTATTATCTCTGACTCCCAAAAGTCCCAATAAGAGGGAACGGACTATATGAGAAGATTGCACTGGTCTGGCTGCAATATTAATCTATTTTTTTTTTAAATCATATTATTCTTTAAACCTTTTTTTAAATTTACTCAATTTTTTAAATAAAGGGGTGAAGAGATATGTCATAAATAGAATATAAGTTCAATGAAAATGACTGGTAATTAATGTATTTTAAAATGACAACTATATCACCTATTCCGGGCAGCGTCATAATTCTACCAGTGTCACGGCATTAATCTCCTTAGTATCTCTATGTTTACACATCATAACTTTAATTTAAAAGCCTGCAAAACATTTTAACCATTTTCAAAACAGTTAAGTTCCCCATGAAACAAACCATTACAATACTTGCTGTTGAGCTGCTGTTAAAATTAACTGTAAAAATCCTTAAGTCTTAATGCATAAACAAACTTAATGTGTTTTAAGGATACATACATGTGGTGTCATAACAGCAGTGACAGTATGGCTGATCTAGCTGGATTTCATTTTGCCTGATTTTAACTTCTCTTCAACATTTTCCCAATACAATTCTTCTGCACCACAAAAAATCTGTACATTTAGTCTAGAATAAGTTGCACAAAATAGCTGTGCAAGCTAGTCCCTCAAATAAGGGAGCAATAGGTGCAAAACTTGTTTGGATTTTTTTTTTTTTTTTAATGAACTACAATCCAGCTTTGATTAAAACCTTAACGTTTAGGTTATTACAAGAGCACCTGGCAAAATCCATACCTATGATAAGTGTGTAACACTATGCTATTTAGTAACACCCTGGTTAAAGAGATGTTATACAAAGACATTTGATTTGTATATCCATGTTGTTATATTTCACTGAAATCTCCCTATAGAACACACATAAAGCTGTTTTTAATACTTTTTAAGAATGAGAGTAATTCCTATTAAGAATCGTACAATGTTTTGGCATTTGCTTTTAATGTCAATACCTAGGCAGCAACAGGGAGTGAATAATAATTTCCTCTAATTTATGTATACATTTTGTGTCATATGCTGGGTGCAGATGAGCAACAACAGTATTTTCAGAAGCAACTGGAGAAAATATATGCAGTAAATCAACCCATTAAACTCAGGACTATCACATAGGCTTTTACATCAGTCTCTACATGATGTATGGATTTTTAAGCCATCCCATTATAAAAATAAATAAGCCCATAAGTTTGTCACCTATTGGAGATGCTGTTTATATTACTGCTTCTCACAAAAAAAAAAAAACCCTCCCTAAAAGAAAAGTCTTTTATTTCAAGCCAACTGATTCTCTCAGTGAAAACATCTACTTTCTCATAAAGCCCTACAGTTTTCTCCAAAATTGCCTGCAAGCTAAGCAAGGCATCAATGTCAAACACAACAGATATGGGGAGAGATAAAACAGATTATAGATTTTTTCCTAAGTATATTTATTTCTGAATAAACAAAACTAGTATTTGCTCTGGTTTTCAGAGGTGATCTAGAAAGCATTCACTAACTGCCACAAAGTTGCGTCCCAAGCTATTACTATGAAGCAACCCGAAGAGCAACATGCTTATACAAACCAAAGCCTCAGTCTGAAAGCCCTTTAACTAGGGCCCCATTAAGCCACCAGAACTTTAAGATCTTTGATTTAGTACCTAATTCTGTGCCTCTGTGCCCATATAATGCCCTAATCAGTCAAATAAGTGCCTTTCTACTCTAACTTTACTATTAACTCTTCCCAGAACACAAACACGGCTGTGGCATTACAAAACCTATATGAATGGGCACGCAAGAGACAGAAGCAGAGACACACACAAAGCACTATGTGCAATGTCACTCCTTTACAGGGAAAGTAAGAAACTGTCCTGCTCTTCCTTCTTCGAGTTTGTTCTGGACCATCTTCCATAAATGCTGATGCAATACCTGAAGCAATGCTTTCCTGCCCCACAAAAAGCTACTAAAAATCTGTGTGTGTGCATTTTAATCTGAATAGACCGAGAACTATACAACTTTAAGATCTCACTTTCTATAAGACCATGTAAGGCCTACTACAAAAAAAAGTTGTGTTGGGGATGTTTGCTGTATTCGAACAAAACCCACTCATTTCCTTCAGGCCTCTAGCAATAGGACAAGGGGTAATAGTTTTAAACTAAATGAGGGTAGATAGAAAAAGGTCTTTTTCTATAAGGGAAAAAGGACAAAGGTCTTTTTCTATAAGGGAAAAAGGCCAAAGGTCTTTTTCTATAAGGGAAAAAGGCCAAAGGTCTTTTTCTATAAGGGAAAAAGGCCAAAGGTCTTTTTCTATAAGGGAAAAAGGCCAAAGGTCTTTTTCTATAAGGGAAAAAGGCATCATGAGAAAACATGTCAATATACACAACTGTTACTGACACAGATGAATCACTCCGACTCTTTCATGCACAAGCTGCTAACACGTGTTTTAAGACGACTACCCCAGTCCACGCTAAGAACATTAACTTCCCTGCCGCGATACCGTCCAAATACATTCCCTCGTATAATCCGACACCGAAAAGTAAAATCCCACTCACAGTCAGAGGCAGCCCGGCCCAGGCTGGCGAGCAGTTTTGGGCGCCGGCAAACGCCCCGCCACGGGCTCGTCCGCTCCCACCCGAGAGGCGCAGGGCCTCGTCCCGAGCGTGAGATGGATGGGCTCCTCTCGCCTTCCACGGAGCCGCTCGCCGCCCCGCCCGCCGAGGCCGGCTGCCCGCCGCGCCTCCGGGAGGCGGAAGGGCCTCCCACGCCTCCTGGGCGGGAGAGGAAGCGAAAGGCCCCCGCCGCCCGCCACCGCTCTCCCGCCAGCGCCTCCCCGAGGCCGCTCTCCCGTTCCACCCCACCACTAGGCCCACTCCACCTCCCCGCCGAGGCACGGGCCGCGGCCGCCGAGAGGCCGCCGGCGCCTGCCACGGCCCATGGTACGGGCGCGGCAAGGCGGCCTCAGCCCGGCTCGGCCGCGCCTCGTCTCAGCAGGCGGCTGAAGCGCCGCCGCCTTCCCTCCCCCTTCTTATTCCTCCGCAGCCCCCCACTTCTCACCCCTGCGCTGCAGAGCAGGAGCCGCGTCCGGAGCGCCGCCGCGGCCCCTTCAAGCCGCGCGGGTCAGGGATGGTGTAGGGGGACGCCGCTTGGCCGCCTGAGGCCCGGCTGGGAGGCGCCGGGGTGCGACTAGGCCGCGAACACACCGCGCCGATCCGCCACCGCCGCGCTGCGCGGGGTCATGTGACCCGCCCCTTCCGTCAGCACCCCGACCTGCACCGCGCCGCGCAACCATAGAGGCGGCCGTGCCAGAGCGCCCTCCCGCGCTGAACGCAGACAATAACGCACCCAACCATAGAATGGCAGCGGCTAGAAGGGCAGAGAGAGAAAAAGAGACCGAGCGACGGGGGAAAGGCGACCGAGCTGCCGCCATCTTTGCTGGGGGTAGGCAATGCGGCGCCTCGATCCAGCCTAGAGCTTCGCCATCTTGAGGTCAAATACCGTCGCTCGGGGCTGCTCGTGGCCGCGACGCGGGTGCTTGAAGGCGCTGGAAAGCCTCCCGCGCTATGGGCTAGCACCGGCTCCTCTCCGGGCTGCCATTCCCCACTGCCGTGCTCTTGGGCCAGGCTTAGCTGCGATCCAGCTGTGACAGTGGTAGGTGCAGGCTATATCCGCAGGCACAGCCGCGTGGGAAGTGTGCCTGGTTTTTTTAACGGGCTATTAATAAGGAGGGAACACGTGTTTTAGCTGCGTTTAGCAAATTTTAAGGGCCTAGAAAGCTAAAACAAAAAACAGTCATACAGTCAGTATATGTAAAGATACAGAATCTTTGGGTTGGAACGGACCTTTAAAGGTCATCTAGTCCAACACCCCAGGAATGAGCAGGGACATCTTCAACTACATCAGGTTGATCAGAGCCCCATCCAACATGACCTGCAATGTTTCCAGGGATGGGGCATCTGCCACCTCTCTGGGCCACCCATGCTAGGGTTTCACCACTTTCATGGTGGTGAAAAATGTCGTCTTTCTATCTAGTCTAAATCTACTCTCATTTAGTTTAAAACTATTACCCCTTGTCCTATTGCTACAGGCTCTGCTAAAAAATCTGTCCCCATCTTTTTTACAGGTCCCCTTCCTTTAAGTACTGGAAGGCTGCAAATAAGGTCTCTCTGGAGCCTTCTCTTCTCCAGGCTGAACAACCCCAGCTCTTTCAGCCTGTTCTTGCAGGAAAGGTCCTCTGTACATAGAGCTGTATGGAGCTCTGTCTAGGCTGTACTGCTGCTGAAAAAAACCCAAAGGATTTAGAGAGCAAAGAGCAAACACCAGTGTCTTAGCCATATGCTCAGCAAAAAGATGTCACTGTGCTATAAGGCAGTTGGGCCTAGCTGCGGTCTACAACTAGTAGTTTCACTGACCTCCTTCCAGCATTTAGACTACATTAAAAGACAATTTAAAATATACAATTACCCCCAACGTTACGTGCAAGACAGTAATTGCTGTAGTTACCACAATGATGGCAAGCAATTGCAAATGGAAAGAGGAAGTGACTGTGGATGGAAGGAAGGTGGTCTTACAGATGGTTATGAGGTAGACCACATAAGCATATGTGCACAAGGCTGTTTAAAAGATTTTGGATCAGCTAGGGAAAAAAATAATCCTACTATCTCTATACTACATTTTCCACTGTTTATATACACTGTTTAAGGAAAAGTGCTCAAAAGACCTGAGTCTAATGACAAACAATCCCGTTCACCTGTAATGGCAAGAAAACTATTTGAAGCAGCCACTGTTAAATTCTTCATTACAAATGAGATTAAATCTATCTGACTGATGTCATATGTGCTACTGAGCAGTCAGCAACTGAGCTGGAACTGAACTGGTCCTGTTCATCACCTTGCTTTACAAGGCGATGTGCAAGGGTAAATATTTTAGCAGTAGCAGATTTAGGAAATACTTCAAGATTGAAAGCAATTCCTCCCCTTTCAGAAACAGCATTTTTGCTTTCTATTAATTACAACTCATTCAATGCAGTCTGCATATTTCCCTTCAGATAATACAAATTTACTAACTGCAATACTGACTACTGTTAATGTTTCAAATAATTTATAAACATACCTAGGTAGGTAAAAATGGTACTCATTTTGCAACTTGCAGGAAAACCAAGGAAAAGAGCATAAAGAGAATCTTCTGAGTTTCCCATTTCTATGCTATTGTCTCAACTGAAACTGTTACCTGCTTGAAAAAGAAATGTGAAATCCAAACTCACTTGTACTGTTGTAACGAGCCCTTTTATTTACAGGAAACATTGCAAAGGCTTTCCTGATTTAGATGTTAATCTATTTTGTTTAGTCAAAGAAATAGACCATTTTGCATTTACTCTACTTGTAGAAATCATGAACTTTAGCTTCCAGTATCCTTCCCAATCAAGGAAGAATAGCATCGAAGCATCCAGCAAAAATAGCTACTTCCACATCTCTACTCTTTCTGCTATTGAATTTTAGAATTACCTATCCCTAAACCTATCCATGTTATCTTTTCCCCCTGCAGTTGTGAAACTGAGATCCCACTTTCCTGATACTAATCACAGTTCACTTTTTATTCTGTTCCTCGCTGCGGACCCCAGAGTTTCACACTCAAGCCAATCAAGAAGAGTGCAGTACATGGCTTTTAAAATTAAGGCCAAAATTAAAAGAGGTGCTTTTTATGTCTGCAGATTGCTTTGCATTTTAAGAGTGAGAAACCATTCCAAACATGCTAGGCAGCATCTTAGGGTACAATGGTCAGATTGTTTCTAGACTATACAAGATTTTAAATGTTTTATGGGTAGAACAAGAGTTCTAGTCCACAGCTCCGAAATCCCTGGCTAAAAAGGATCTACTACAGCGGTGAAGGAGTACAGTCTTTATAAAACTGTGACTGCTTACTGGGATCCCGGATTCTTACTGCCTACCTGCTCTATCCAATGCAGGTCTCTGTCTCTTCAGTATATTCTGTGTTACTCTCATGGAAATCAGTAAAACTTGTTTTCAAGGAGCATCTGGAATTGATTTTTGACACAATAACAAGCCCAAATTTATGGTTATAAGCAGGGCATTTAAAAGAGAAACTAAACCTCCACTTCCTATTCCAGGAGGAGCAGTGTTGCACTTTTTCTAAGAGACAGAAGTAGGAAACAGTGGGGGATGAAAGTTTATGCAGAATGTCGTAACTATTGCAACTTTGTACATTTTGTAATCTCTCAAATAAAAGTAGCCTTCAAGGGTACTTTTTTTAACACCACAAAATGAATAATTACATTTTGTCTTCTCTTCCTCATACCCTTTAATTGTTCCATCTATCACATGACCAGCCTAAATACAGCCACTTAGAGGAAGATCCCTTAGATGCCAAACTCTCATTGATTTGATTCCTTGGCTCCGCAAGGAATAGCACTGTGAGATGTGAAAGTTTCTACCTCATATGCATTAAATATATATACACTATCCAGGATTTTTTCACTCTGAAGATATTTGGTTCAGCAAAAGTTCATTCCTATAGATGTCAGTCTATTTAGTTAATCTTTTTGATTAATCTTTTCTGCAAAATACTGAGAATACATCACTGTAATAGTACGAAAAAGAACAGGGAAGACAGTTACTATGCCAATCTTCAGTCATTCATCCTCACTAAACTGCATAGAAGAGAAATAGATAAACCATGTATATGCCTAGTTACACAAATATATGTAGTAGAATCTAATAGAACAAAAGTACTTCACCAATACACTGGAATTCTCATAGGGCCTTGGTCACTCCTAGTGTTAGGAACTTCACTGATGTCTCTTTTTCGTGGTAATTGGACCTGCTGACTCAGTTTTGTGAAATTATGATACTTCACCTTACAAAAGGTAAACTTGCAATCACTGCTGTCTGCATGGATATCCAGTTGTGTAATTTTTCTCTCTCTCTCAAAATTATTTGTATAACCAGGGGACCAAACAACAGGGCACTTTATAGCTGCCCTCGTATGGTTATCAACATGTAAAGTCCACTGAATTGAAACAGCTTATCTCCTTCTGCTAGTCAAGTAACCATTAGCATTTGATCCAAGCACCCAGCCAAAATCCCTGGTTAACTTAGAAGAGAAATTGCTTGGGCACTGGCTACACTACAAGAAAAATATTTTTGTGTATTGTCTTAATCATATACTTTCATGTACGTGTACAGCTAATGAAAAATAGCTTGTCCTTTCTTTGTAGCACTCTGCCCTTTCCAGCCAGTACCATGAGCTCACTGGAGCCATTGCTGGCAGAGGCTGCTTCCTCACCCTGGGCCTGCTTTGACCATCTCTGTCTCCATCAACCGCCCATTTCTGACCACGAATCTGCCTTGTTTTGGCAGTCATGTGGCTCTATTTTAGACCAGCTAAATAAATGGTGGCCGTTCACCCACCAGCTGTAGCTACCATCACAAAAAAGAAAAAAGGGCGATTAATTATAGTGACTGGCGTCACACCTTGTTGGGCCTCCGCTGAAACGCGTACGTGCCGCAAGCCAGCTGGGTGCCTAGCTCGCTGGCAGGCAAACACCGTGACCCACTTGTTTGCCAGGCCTGGAGGCCTGGGCCCTTGGTCACCCTCCAGGAAGTGGAAGGAAAGAGCTTCACTGCGGATTTATCCCACAAACAGCTGCTGGGGGCTATTTGCACTCCTGCGGCGGCAGCGTGGCACGCAGCTCCACCATCCCTCAGGGGACCCCGCCAGCTGCGGGACGGGGGACAACAATAACGCAAAGGGAAAAGAAAAACTGGGCAGAGAGCAAAACGGCCAGAGCACTGCGCCTCCCGCGGACGCCCTGAGGGGCGAGCGCCGGGAGCGCCGCCTCACGGCGGGGCCCCCGGGGCAGCCGCTCCCCCCGCCGCCACGCCCTCGTAACGTCCCTGGAGGCGCAGTGCCCTCAGCCCCTCCACGGGCACCCGCCGCCACCTCTGTCCCGCTAACCTCCCTGCTCCGCCCCGGGAACAACATGTCGGGCCTCGCCGCCCCTTCCCGTCCCGGGAACTACAACTCCCAGCAGGCGCCACGGCGGGCCCTATCGGCGACGTACAGTCTCTGCGGCGGCCCTCAGTGAGGCGGCGGCGGGGCCCCCCGGACTACAGCTCCCGGCGTGCCAGCGCCGCCCCCCTCTCCCCCCCCGTCGCCTTCCCGTCTCTGCGGTGAGAAAATAACCCTGAAGTTCCCAGCGATCAGCTGATTCCGGCTGACAACGGGGGAGCGGGCGGAGGGGGGTGCGGGTCCTGCCCTGCCCTGCCCAGCCCAACCCTCCCCTCCCGGGCGCCTCGCCTGCATGGTCGGGCCGCCGCCCCGGCCCCTGGGGGAGGAGAACTGGGCCACCCCTCCGGGCGCAGAGGGGACGGCGGGGAGGAGGAAGCCGCGGCCGGGACCCGACTCCTTAGTCACCGGGTGCTGGGGGGGGAAGGGGAAGAAAGGTGGCCGCCGGCTGGTAAACAATAGCCCGGCTTGCGGCGCCCGGTGCCGCGCCGCCTTTGTTCCCCGCCCCGGCCCCGCCGCTCGGCGGGAGGCAGTCGGGGCGATTCCTCCCCCTGTCCTTTCCCGGCCGCTGCTTTAGGATACAGCCGGCGCCGCGCTGGGCGCAGCCCGCAGGTAGGTGCGGGGCGCGGGAGCGCGGCGCCGGCTGGCCCCGGCGTTACGTAACCACGGCCGGCTGGCGGGGGGCCGCCCGCCGCCCCGGCGCGGCAGCGGCCGAGCCACAAGTGCCGGCCGCCGCGGGGCCGCACTCCCGGCCGGTCCCTCCCTCCCTCCTCGGGCAGGTCTGCGAAACCAGCTGGGGAGAGGGGGGCGCCGAGGGTCAGCCCGGAGCGAGGGCGGCTCTGTGCGGGCCGGGGAGGAGGGAGCAGAGGCGGCCGGGGGCCGGAGCCCCGGGCGGTGGCGGGTCGAGACAAAGGCGGCTGGCTGCGCAGCCTGCCCCTTGGCGGGCGCGGGCTCCGGGGCCCTGCTTCGGCAGCTGGGGTGGGAGAGGGAGAAAATCCGTCTTCTGTCAGCCCGGCCGCGGTAGCGATCGTTATCCAGCGTTACTAGAAGGAGTGCACAAAGAGAGCGGATTTTTTGTTTATTTGGCGAAGCACATCAGGAAATTCCCAGCAAATAAATACAGTGAACTCTGAAGGAGGAGCTTAGCTGGAGAGTGAAAGCAGAGAATTTTCTAGTATTGACACAGTCCCATCTGTGTGTGTGTGTACATGTATGTGCACTTGTGCGTTTCTAATGCCTTTTTTGTCTCTCTGTCACCAACTGTCTTCCTCTGTGCTTTGCTCCAGGGAAATACTTGCTCTGTCTGCTGAAGTACACCAGCCTGGGTTTTTTTCCTCATTGTTGAAAATATGTTACACAGCTAAGCAGAAAAAGAATGTACACCAGCATTTGGGTACAACAATATGTGAAACCAGCAACATTGTTTAAGTTTTTTTTGGAGAAAGAAACCATCTGTGCTTAACAAGACTTTTCCTGGGAGGCAGGTCAGTGTATCAATCTTACAGAAACGTCTATGAATTATTTAAAATTAAGTGCGGACAGAATTCCTGTTGTGTCTCTTTTCCCCTGAGAAAACACTAAATTTGCAGCAGACTCTTACATGTATCATTGTTCAAAACAGAAAGAAGAGGGAAAAACATTGCTTTAAAGAAATCTGAAGATGAGCGCCCACACACAAACTGCAGAGAAAGGACAGAACACGACACTCCTGTGCCAGGAAAGCTATGTTTGCAGTGGGACAGATGAAGCAATCTTTGAATGTGATGAGTGCAGGAGCCTACAGTGCCAGCGTTGTGAAGAAGAGCTGCATCAGCCGGAAAGGTTACGGAACCACGAACGGACCCGTATAAGACCCGGCCATGTCCCGTACTGTGACTCCTGTAAAGGTGCCAATGGGAACATAATGCACGCCAGTATGATGGGCTCGAGGCAGATCGCAGCAGTGAGGTGCCAGGTGTGCAAAATCAATCTCTGCGTGGAGTGTCAGAAGAGAACACATGCTGGGGGGAACAGAAGGAAGCACCCTGTCACTGTGTACCATGCTGGCAAAGCCCAAGAGCAGGAGGAGGAGGAGGGGATGGATGAGGAAACTAAGAGAAGGAAGATGACAGAGAAAGTTGTGAGTTTCCTCTTGGTGGATGAAACTGAGGAGATTCAGGTAAGAACTGGTGCGGTTTGTTTGAACGGGTGAGATCGTTTAGTTTCTTAGTCTAACAGACTGCTGTGATGCATGATGAATACATGAAGTGTAACTGGCAGCAGCGGTAGCAAAATGAGGATAGCCATTTAAGTGGCACTAAGTGGGTATCTTGGGCCAAGAAGATACAGTGCCCTGGAGTGGCCTTGCTCACGAGTTCCTCAAAAGGTCGAGTTCATTAAAACCTTATGTGAGGCAAGACCCTCCTCTAAGAGGCTTGGTGAGTGAAGCTGGTGAAAGAATTGACTCTGTACTGAGACACACACAACCAAGATAAGAGCTGTCTGTGCAGGATGCTGATCATTCCTGAACGAAATTGAACTGAGAGTATTGCAGTAGATATCCTGCAAATGGGAGTGCTGGCAGCCAATCTTTTACCATATGACTAGGGGTGGGCACTGTACCAGGCAGTGCTAATGCAAGACTACAGCCCCCCGCTACCTTCCTTTAGCATCAGTAAATCCATCTGATTTTTAGGAATAGGATAAAGTAGAAATAAGGGTCCAAAGTGTGCCATCCAAGTCCTAGAGACACCATGGTTAAGCTATATTGCTTGTCACAAATATTATTCCATGTCAGCCTTTTGCTGAAAGACGGGGAAATTGGCCATCAATTTGGGGTAGGCCTGCTGGTGGTAAAGATAGAAAATAATAGTTGATGAGGGACAGCCTCTCAGGAGGCATTATTTTAGAGAGTCTAGCATTCGATATATGAGTTTATGAACTCTTCTTTTGGCCCTTAATGTTTGTTGAGCGTAAGCACTTCACAATGTAAAAATACTTTACAACTGTAAAAACAGCAACGTGTAAAAGTCACAGAGCAGGTTAGTTAACTAAAAATTGAGCTTTGTCTTCTGGCTTCCAGTTTGCATTCTTGATGTTAAAACCCATTCAGGATACACTGAAAGAAAATGTGTAGTCACCTGAAGACTCAATATCCAGTTGCTCTAATTTAACATATTCATGCTACCAACAGTAAAAGGAATTGTGATGGTGTTGGTAGTTATTTGTATTCATCGTCGTAACAGTCATTGTGTCTTCCATGCATTGCAAGGAAATGTGACTTAAGTACCTTGTATCTATTATATACTATAGAAGAGTGTGTATATATATACACACTGTAATTATAGGATAGAATAGATGCAAGATACTTGGGTCACATTTTGGTCAGTTCAGGTGTACTGATTGACAAATTCTCATGGCTTTTGGAGGGGAAAGGGAGGAAAGGATGACAGTCCTTACAATGTACTTACGTAGAAAACACGCTATGCAGGATGCCAGTGACTGTAAACGGAGTGATTGAGTTTCAGGTGTAGTAGCAGTCCTAAGTTTTTATGCCTCCCCTAATCACACTCGCATTTCCTTGTAATGCATGGCAGGTGCAATGATTACTTTAAGATGCAGACTTTTCAATAATCTTCATCCAGCTACTAGAGCAAGCTCTGAAATGCCTTACAACAGGGCTTGTCCTGGAAAGCTGCTCACAAGCTGTGGCTGTGTGGTTTTACTGATTTAAGTTATCTTTATACTCATGAATCTGGAAGCTTTATTGAGGCAGACTTTTGGCTGCCTCCTGCAAGCAAGTGCATTTCTGTTTAAATGTCATGGGCAATAAAGCCAACTTCCTTATTGGGACAGCAATGGTTCTTTATCAGATTGTAGCAATTTGATCAGAACAGGGTTGAAAAAGCTCTCCAAAAATTATCTTCCTCACTATCAAGATGTTGAATCAGAGGTCTTCCATCTGGAGTGATCTTCTGTTCCTCATAGCTGAATACTTACGTGACATCTCACAGCCAGTGACAAAGCAGTTTGAGAGTTTTCAGTTAAAATTTTTTCTGGCGGCTGGAACTTAGAATGTTTGCTATTACAGTGATATTTCTGCTAAGTGAGCATGAGGACCTTTATTTAGAGAGGACTGTTAGATGGCTAACTAGCTCTGAAGACATCTTCTGCTCTTTGATAGTACTGAACAGCCAATTTAGCTATAGGAAAGTGATCCTCAGTCTTGTCTTTTGTGCTTGTCATTAGCAAGATTATTGCTGATTACCTGGGGAGAAATCCTTAGAATATTCTTTATTTAAACCAACTTTTTGTCCAAAAATGCCAAAATAGTGATAACTTGACATGTGTAGATTCAAGGTTTGAGGGTATGTGGCTTTTTAAGTTGAGCAGACAGGATAAGGATTTATCAGAATTATGGAGCCCAGCTATCTTTAGCAGTCTGTTTTCTGGCCTTTGGAGCTTGAAGACTGTTGCATTAGTGAGCAAATCGGCAGTTTCCTCTCTTATTTCCTATCAGTGGTAGATTCTGCCATAGCAATGTTGAATGCTAGTACTACAAGATTAGGCAGAACTAGTTATGCTGCTGAGCAAACATGATGGATCAAGATACTCACTGATGTATACATGTTTATAAACCTGTAACTTGAAAGTGATTCAATGAGATGGAAACACAAGGCAAAGAGATTTCTTAGTTACCTATGGAACTTGGAGTTGTTAAGCTCAAGTGGTTAGGTTTCATCTCATTGTTCTTGCTGGCTTCTTGGAAGTGCTAGCTCTGAAGGACATTTATAGTGTGTAAGCAGTGACTGAGCTAGTTCCAGATCCAGAAGCAATGCAGATTAATCAATAAGGAGGTGTGCCTGAGCAAATAAGTTTAGCTGAGAGGTGGAGATTCTCAGCTTGGCCTCAGCACTGCACTGATACAGCTATGACGACTCTGAGATCTGCATAGTTGTCTCTGTGCCATGTTGCACAGATGTGCTGGCCTGCTCAAAGCTAGTTTGGAACTTTTTGCACTTTGCAGATATAATGATAAGCTCAGAAAGCTGAGGACTTCTTGTGCTTGTTTCAAATCCACTTAGGAAAGGTCCCATTTAAACCACTGCTTGTGAAGCAGATGTTTGTAGACAACTGATGGTAGCTTAAATTCCTATCTGTGAAATGCAAATGCTTTGTGATGTTCATCATAACAGCACTATATCTGAGCACCTCAAAAGGAGATTGGTTATCTCATGTTAAGAAAATGCCATTAAAGGTTAAATCCAAGCTTGCACTGTGAGTTTGTGGAAGAAGCAGAGAGAGATTGTTCCTCATGGAGTCCAAACCCCACCTATCTTGCACACCACACAGCATGATGCTTTGCGACTCTTGTGAGTTAGTCCCCAGCCATCTTGACTTAGACCACAAATTTTCCATTCCTTCTTCCAGGACCTACCACCCCTCATGAGACCTTACTGACTACTTCTATCGGAAAACAAATCTTGTCCAGGTTTTATAAATTGGCAGCATCTACGGTTTAGACCTCATTCTAGGTCCTTTTTCTCAGGCTGTATTATGCTGTTTCTCTTTACACAGTATTAAACTTTTGGCCTTATCTATTGCATCTCTAAAGCTGAGACTTCAATCAAATTGTCCTTGATAACTGCAGCATCTGTTTGTTAATTGGCTCTGAAGGGGTCTGTCTTCCTTGCTCATCTCTACTCAGAATGATATTGTGGGGGTTACTTCTTCAGTCGATTGCTTTGGTCTTGTCACTGCTCTTGTTACATCTTTCATCTCCTCTTCACCATGTTATCCTCAAACTGTGTGCTCTCTTTTTTTATGTGTGTAAATCCCCCAACTGAATATCCTGATCTGCTCAGTCAAGATGTCAGTTTTCCTTTCTTATCTCTAACTTGCTGAATTTTCAAACAAGCATCATGATGCTGTCACTAGTGCTGCCCCTTGCACACAGGAGGCACTTCCCTTAAGAACTTACAGAATCAATTAATGGATCTTTTTTAAAACTCCCCTATACTTGTGGATTTATTATGAAAACCACAGCAAAATAAAATAATAAAACCGTGACTCAGTTTAGGTTATTTGTTTTGAGTCCTGACACTGTCTCTTGAACTTTTCCACTCATCTCTATCTGTCTTTGTTTCTTGTACTTACGTTTATGCAGTTTCTGGAACTGTATCCATTTTTGCTTTGTCTTTATATAACACCTTTGCAATCAAGGTCTTTAGCATAAAGCAGAGAGTTATGTATCAGTTGTACAGTGAACTCTATTTACTACTACTTCTGAGATAGGGGAGAAAAAATGCTTAGCAATGCATAACAACAATTTGATATTTTTATCTCGGGGAACAGATGTTGAGAGTTCTTTACCACAGGATCAGAACTTGGTTGTAGTGTCACTAGTGGCTTCTATGATAACACTTTGTCCAAAGCCCTAACGAAAGACTCGGCACATATACTTTATAGAAGTAAAGAAAGTCTTTCATTGACCCCAGAAGATAGGGGATAGGCTTGATTGTTATTAGTCTGCCTTAGGGTTCACTGATCTTTGAGCAGAAACCAGCGTGCTCGCAAGAAATTACCCAATCTCTCTGCTGCAAAGAAAAAGAAAAGGTACTGACTTTGTACCCTGTCTTACTAAGGAGACAAGAAGAAAAGAATGTTACTCCTCTAGCAAGTCACAAAAAAAATATCCCTAGCAGTGTAATTTTTATATGGTAGAAAGGAACATACATTAATTACTGGGTCTTGCCTGAGATACTGGCTACTCTCTTTCTTCAGTTAGCAGGGTCCTTTGTTTTGCCAATAGATATCTCAATTTCCTAAATCCAGCCCCATAGCCCCATTCCTGGAGTTTTTATTCCTGCTAGCACAGTTAGACACCTAAAGGATTAAGCTCTTTCCCTCAGCAAAAACTGAGCAGGATCTATGTAATGGTTTGCAGTCAATTTAGATGACACAGAATGACCTGTAGTCCTTATTTAAATGCAGACCATTTTATACCATCATTAAATAACAAGCCTCCAACAGCATTAACAGTCCATGTGTCCTCCTCTGTCCTCCCTTGTTAAAAAGTTACAGATACAGAGTGATAACTCTTTAGGGGTGCTAGCTGTTCTGCTTTTCTCACTCCCACTGTAAACCTGATCATAGAATAGTTTGGGTTGGAAGGTTGGACCTTTAAAGGACATCTAGTCCAACATCCCTGCAATGAGCAGGTACATCTTCAACTAGATCAGGTTGATCAGAGCCCCGTCCAACCTGACCTGCAATGTTTCCAGGAATGGGGCATCTTCCACCTCTTTGAGCAACCTGTGCCAGGGTTTTACCACTCGCATGGTGAAAATTTTTTCCTTCTATCTAGTCTAAATCTGTACTTTTTTTTAGTTTACAACCATTACCCCTTGTCCTATTGTAAGAGGCCCTGCTAAAAAGTCTGTCCTCATCTTTCTTAGAAGCCCCCCTTAAGTACTGGAAGGCTGCAATAAGGTCTCCCTGGAGCCTTCTCTTCTCCAGGCTGAACAACCCCAACTCTCTCAGCCTGTCCTCCTAGGAGAGGTGCTCCATCCCTCTGATCATTTTTGTGGCCCTCCTCTGGACCCGCTCCAACAGGTCTATGTCTTTCCTGTGCTGAGGGCTCCAGAGCTGGACGCAGTCCTCCAGGTGGGGTCTCACCAGAGCAGAGTAGAGGGGCAGAATCGCCTCCCTCGACCTGCTGGCCATGCTTCTTTGGATGCAGCCCAGGATGTGGTTGGCTTTCTGGGCTGCGAGTGCACATTGCTGGCTCATGTCCAGCTTTTCATCCACCAGTACCCCCAAGTTGTTCTTGGCAGGGCTGCTCTCAATCCCTTCATCCCCCAGCCTGTACTGACACGAGGCCTCGCCCCGACCCATGTGGAGGACCCTGCACTTGGCCTTGTTGAATCTTGTGAGGTTCACACTGGCTCACTTCTTGAGCTTGTCCAGGTCCCTCTGGCTGGCATCCCACCCCTCAGGCAGGGTGTCAACCACATCACTGAGCTTGGTGTCATCTGCAAACTTGCTGAGGGTGCACTTGATCCCACTATGTCATTGATGAAGATATTAAAGAGTCCTAATATGGGCCCCTGAGAGACACTGCTCATCACCAATATGCATTTGAACATTGAGCCATTGACCACAATGAAAGTTGACTGATGAAAATACTGTGATTTTTTTTTTTCCTTATTACCTATTGGTTTGAGCCTGGCCAAAGTCTAGGGATGAGAGAATAGAGACTCACTAGGAATGCTTTTTCTAGTCAAGTATTCTTTGCCAGCCAATGCAAGCTAATGTATGTCTTCTAAGAGAAGATCAGAATTTCGTAAGTCTTACTGCTTGCCTCTAGTAAAAAAGCATGTGCCCAGTGAATAGCACTCGTTCCTATGACACTCTTGCTTGATTTGCTGTTGGGTGAATGTTTTTGGTTTGTGCATTGGCATAGCACAGTCAGCTGTAAGTTTCTGGGAATCTTAGTCTGTGTCCTGTAACCTGAAGAGTCACAGCTGGTGTATTTGCCATGGAAGTAAAGGAGGAAGTAGTGTAGAAGATCTGAGTTTTTTAGGTCAGTGTCATCTGTCAAATCAAGGTATGTGATTTCTGTCCCTCATCACTGTTTCTGTACTACTGATGAGTTTTCCTCTTCTTTGTGCTTCAGAGAGGTTTTCTTGCCAAAGTATTTTTGGGAGTTTGCTGTCCTACAGTCCATGAATTTTTCTTTTATTACTTTTCTATTTTTCAGTATTCCTCCCGTCTCAGTCTGTTATCAGTTTTGCAGTTCCCTCTCCTACACTAAAGTGCACTGATCTTCTGTCCTTGGAATAAAGCAGTAGAAAAACTACTTGGTAATTTCTGGTTAGGAGTGTTAGGTTCCACTGGATCACCAGTATTTTGGAGAGTGTTTTTTAGAAAATGGGAGAAGAGCAATCTGTTCAACAAATGCACAGCTCCTTTAACAGTCTCGGGCTGACTCCTAGCTAATTTGAACATAGCCACTTACAAATATTGCTTTTCCCTGGAACTGCTCTTGCTCGTTCTTCATGATGCAGCTCTCCTGGGCCATAATTAAAGTCAAATCTCTTGCTTGCTTCCTGTCTCTTTTGTCTCTATGCTGAAATGAGTGCAGGTTTGGAAGCAAAGAGGAGCATGTCACAGGTGAGAGAGGCTGGCAGCAAGCCACTCTGGAATTACTTACTGATTTGAGGAGTTCCCGAACTAGTTCAGTTTCTGAACTAAGTAGGGTTGGTGGGGTGAAGGGGATGTTCTAGTGCTTCCTCTGCTATATGCCTTTCCCCCTAGTTTGTAAATGACCCTCTTAACAAGGACAGTGGTATAAAGTAGTGTCCACACAGGTAATCTAGTTACCCTTAGTATGGAGGAAGACTAATAGTTACAGCATGAACTTGCTCACTGACTTGCTGTCTTCTGGGCAAGTCTCCTCACCTGGATGTGGTCTTTGCTGTTAACAGCTGTGACATTGGCATGTTAATTGGTAGCGGTGTGGCCAAATTAACATCCATGGAGAACTTGAAAGGTACTTAGGATACAGAATAATTATTTCTGCTTCATTGCTTACTGTTCTCTTTAAGAGTTAGATGACACTCTTAAATTAGTGTTATTTCTGTGGCAGTTGCATTTGCCTTGAAGTCTTTGTTAGTTTCAGGTTCTTACAAAAGTAGTTTTTCAGCTAGTGAACAGGTTAGGGGGCTGTCTGGTCTTACTTCTGCTTTCAGAAGTTTCATATAACTCAGCTGTCATCCTCAAGGGTAACTTATCTGGTAATAGAAGTATTTCAGTTAATATTGCCTCTTGGGTTAGGGCGGAAGATTGGATTGGATTACCTCCCATCCCCTTATGTTTTTTCCACCACTGTCTTAAAACATTTGAAACAGGGTCCCTCTCTTTGGGTAGGGTGGTTAAGCAGGATTTATTTATTATATCTTTGTCTTTCAGGAAAGAGTCCTGTAACAGTCCCTCAAGGTCCTGCTGAGACTCATTTTGTTAAGCTCTGTGCAAACCCCTGAAAATACTGTCCCTGGATTCCTTTGCCAGAGCTGTGGGAAGGAACAGGATAACTTTGGTCTGAAAAAGAGAATCGGTTCAGGGATGCTATTTTCTTGGATGTATACAGAGCCCAATAGAACAAATCTCAACAAAACCCATAGGTGGTACTGCGGTAAAGGCAAATAAGCAGGTACAGGGTGTTTTCAGCTTAGAAAACACCCCTACTCAAATGCTTTCCTTTGATTGAGCCAGAACTGCAACCCAGCATGAGGAATTAGATCAAAACTAGCTGAAGCTGAGGGAGAGTGTTGTGATCTAACCTTAAATCCTCAAGGTGTGTCTGTCCCCTCCTTTGTTTTGCCCTTCATGTATCTGGGGTCAGGTCACTCAGTTTGGGCTCGAGGCTCAGTAGGACTCTGATCCTGAAAATGCTGATGTCCCCTGTCAGCTTGGCTGAACTCTAGGACGTTACTGAGGGCAATAATGATGAATATATTGTTTGCTGGGTCAGTGATTAATAACTTACTTCTGAATACCAGATTGTAACTACTGGTATGACGCATGCAATTTTATGAACTAATCCATTGACACAGACCTTTTGGGAAAACTCTCCCAAGCCACCATAAACTGTTTACATAGTAGCAGGTAACACTTTGAGCAGTAGAATTAATGAAGTCTAATTTCTGAGATGTCTGCCTCCCATTTTCCAGTGCTTATCCACATCTTCTGTCTCTTGGGTAAGAAGCAGTATATGCGCTGTCATGCGCCAGCCATCATGCTTACTGGCTAGCAAATATGAGCATGACTGCTCAGCTTAGTACTGTGTCTTGGTAGCTGTGTGGAGTCGACAAGAGACAAGGTTATGACAGTTTGTCTTTTCTACTCTGGGTTTATTTTCATCAAACTTTTAGGAAACTTGTGCTTTAGAGGCACTTATTTCTGTGTCAAATATGTCTATGTAATTGGATTATGGATTTTAAGTTATATGTGGAAGACTCGAGTAAATGACACAAATGACATTTTCCATGGGAAGTCATGCAGAAGAAGGTATAGGAGACAAACTAAGATAGGAAACTAGAACTGCTTGAGTACCTGTTTATGATCAAAATCTTGTCTCTTGTTTGGAGACTTCTAAAAGCTGTAAGGGAGCAATGACCTCCTCGGGTCCCTTCCAGCCTGAGTTATGATCTTAGCAGAAACAGGGTTTGAATTATCATAGTCTAGGGCCCTTCTCACGGCTCTACTGATGTCATGGGTTTCATAGCAGAGAGTTTCCCTTCCTCACAGGCAGCTACCCAATCCTTTTTTCACTTGGGTTGCAAGGAACATTTGGGAATATCAGCAGAAGTTTCTCCTGGGGCAGAAGCAAGGAGTTTCCAGCTACCTTTTTAATAGCCTGTTGCACTTGTGTTGCTGGGGTAAGCCAGCTGCACCTCTTTGCAGTCATGCACTGCCTTTCCAGAAGTGGTTGTGATGAGCTCTGCAGAGATGTGAATTTTGGTGCCAGCACTGTACTGTGGTGCAAGTTACTCTTCTCAGATTTGTTTGATAGGCTGTAGTTAGAGGAAGAAATCTGCTTTACAGGTTTCTCTCTTGTTTGTTTTCAATGTACACTGAAATTCTGATGTAATGACCTAATGGTAGGACCTGGGGCTTTAGGCATGCACCTGTAAGACTTTTGTGCAAATCTACCTCTGGAGACGCACTCAGTTTTTTAGAGTTAAAACACAACCGCCAAAATTTGGAAGCTATGTCATAAAGAAGTGGTCAGTGTTGAGGTGGGCAAATCTGACAGATCTGTTCCATTTCCTGGTTTAATGATTGATATGATACTCTATCCCTAAGATCAATTACCTAAAATTGTCTCCATTTTCTGTTTTAGAAGTTTGGGGCTGCTTAAAAGGTTGCAGATCTTGTTTTAGCTTGCTTTCCCATTTCTCCCTCTGATTTCAGGTGTTAGTTTGAATTCTTATAAGCATTACCTTTTTAAGATGTTTCTGAACTGTGAGCACATTGCTTGTATTGCCAGTGTTAAGTAATGCTTTAAGGGAAATAGTATTTTTTTCCCCTTGATTGTCTTGACCACTTGTACTTGAAGACTGATTTGTTTCAGATGTTTGCAGTTTTATGCTGGTATATATTTGGATGTGCTGTTACAAATCTTGTAGCTTATTTTTCCATTCATTGAAAATGGATGTTAAATGTGTGTTAAATTTGTATCCCCTTTATCAATTTAGTGGTTGTGTATCAGAAGATATTGTCGTGTGCTGGTTGTCAGACACGTCTGACTCATAAATATAATTATTTATATGATGGTATCTTTCTTGATTGCAGAAAATATATTTTAGTTATTAAAAATACTTAAAATCAGGTCAAGCAAAGAGTAAGATTTCAAAATGCAACAACAAAAGTACCAATGTACGTCAAAATGACAGTGTAAGACTAGCAAATGAAGGCGTTCTGATGAATACTATGCCAAGCACTCTTGATTTTTGTTTTGAGCTATTGTGTTGTCGTGGCACAGCTATGGCTTTGTGCATTGCTTCCATGATTATTAGCAAGCCTTAAAAGGTTCATAAAGAATTTTAAAAGGAGAAAACTCTGGTAAAAATGTCTGATTCCCGTAATGTGTTTGTTTTGCCTGGAGGCAGAGTTAAAGTTGTAGGAGTACAGGTCATTGGAAACTCCATTCTATTTTATGGATTTTGTTCCTAAGCTTTTAACATGTTATTGTTTTAATAATATTGTTTCCAAGAAATTAATAGACAGGAATGTAATTTTAGCAGTTCTTTTTGCTTGTCTCTTCCTAAACAGTTCTACTTTTATTATGGCTCAGATCTAGGAATGTTATGTTAGGTATAATACATTTCCAAGTAAGGATGACAAGGAGACTTCGGATCTAAATGTGTTCCACAGCATCATGGTATGAGTTTTTGTATCTTCCTTAGAGAGGACTTTACCTGTAAAGTTCTCTGTTTTCCCTGCTGAAGACCTTCACCTTTAGTTCAGCTCAGATTGGGTGGAGTGACTGCATGAGGGGCTGGATGACAGCTGCTAACAGAAATTTAGTTAAAACTGTAAAAGAAGGCTAACCATGATTTTAACCTATGATGGGAGTAAAAACTATTCTTTGTAGAAGAGAATCTTCTTCAAAGATCTGTAACAAAAGTGTAATGAATCTCTGATATTAGAAATGGGAAAATAGAGAAGGGGCTGGAGAGCCTCTTGTCTTAGGTTATGCCTCTTGTCTTAGGTTAGATGTACAAAGTTTTCATTCTTAATTGACATTGCTTTGCAATTTAAAGAAGGTTTCATATTTATCCTCTGCTGTTCATGTCAGAGATGTGGAGCTCTTGGGCAATGTGGAAGCAGACACAGCTATGGAAACATGAGTCCTTTGCAGATGCAGCAGAAGGTGGCACCATGCAAACTTTTTTAGAGATGTGATGTGGGACTTGAGAGGGGATTGTTGTGGATGGTTCTTTGAGAGTATTATCCCTGTGCTCAGCAATGGTTAAAGATGACAAGTGCACAAGAACAGGGAACACCCATGACATACAAGCACATTCAACAAAAAGAAAGTGGTTTTTTTGGTTGTATTGGCTTGTTTTTCAGTTTTGTTTCTCTCCCTTCCCCCACCCATGCATGGAATTTATTGTAACAGGATGTTGCAGGATCCAAAACTGTGACTAGGTTCACAAAGAGGTTAGACAACCTCCAAGGGGGTAGGTCTACTGGTTCTCTACCAAACACGAGTGTCTTGATGCAGCCACTGCTGTGGAAGTCCTTTGACATCTGACTACTGAAAGCTGGTAAAGCATGCTAGGAAACATTTACTCTTTTCATGTCTTAAGTTCTTTCTCACCCATTACCAAGTCCTGTTGGACTAGCTGGACTTCGGTACATTCTTGTTTTCCTGGGTGACTTGCTTGTCTGAAACACTCCTGAGTTCTGTCCTGCAAGGAAGTCTGAAAAAGCCTAGAGCCTTAGAAGGGGGATAAGAGCTCAGTGCTTTGGGTGTCTTGATTTGATATTTAGAGTAACTTTTCTGCTAGAGTGATCTGGATTATTGATCTAGAACCAACTTTTCTTCTGTCTGGCTCAGCAATCCAGCTCTTCTTCCCACAATAAGTTGCCCTGGCATCAGCAGTTGTTAAAGTACATTGAATGCGAAAGAAGGCTGGTGGTGTGGACATTGCATTAGCTCAGCTTGGGACAATTTCAGCTGCAGCGGAGTTTGTGTGAGTTGACTCCTGTTTCTTACTGGTGGGAATGCATTGCAGAGCTACCCTTATCCCTGTGGTCCCTATTGTCCTTTGTGTCTTCTGACTTTACTGACTCATCCCCTTCCACATACTCTCCCAAACTGATACCAGAATAATAACCAATGCTGCCTGAAAAGACCTTAGTTGTTAGTTGTCCTGCCAATACTTAAGCAGCTGTTTGAAGACTGATATTTCTTTGTGCTGTCCAGGGAGTCCACAAACAGAACGATCGGGTCTGGTCAGGCACTGGCTCCAGCAAAAAGAGGGTCTGCCACCATTATGGTAAAAAGTTTGGAAGGCCAGAGTTAAAATCAAAACAATCTGGAGAAGAAATTATCATATTCTTTTTTGCTTACATACACATAATAACATTATTATATAATCAAATCTGTGAATGTTTTTAGGAGCTATTCCATGAATCAAGAACTTCCTTTCATTCACAGAGACATCTCCAGAGACACTAAGAGAAACTGCATCTCTCATCTAAACTACCTTCCTGATGACAAGCTAATAAACCCAGCTACCAAAAAAGCAGAACCTCTCTTGTGCACATGTAACTTGAGTGTGTCTTGATGGTCTCCTACTGACACCAGAAAAGATTCTGTTGAGAGCATTTTGATTTCTCTATTTCCTGTTTTCTTCTACACTGTGAGGCTGCCTTGAATGTTTTGAGTCTCTGAGAAGCTACTGCAGCCCCCCAATCTACAGTTTCTCTTTCTGAATGCTGTTCCCAACCTCAATCTGGTGCACTGGTTATATTTTAATTTTTTGGCACACTTGCTGTTTTTTGTTTTCCTTCAAAGTCTGGATGCTGCCGATAGATTTGACCAGAGCAAATGGAGTTGTCTGAGCCTTAAACTAATTTGCTCATCTAAGAATAAACTTGTTCAAAGAAACCATTTATTACCTCATGGCCTCCGTGGATCGCCTGTCATGAGACCTTCCAACTGTAATTGTGGGGGGAAATAGCTAAGGAGCTTCCAGAAGTTGAAAGGCAAGCAAGAGGGGAGGGAAGCCCTGCTCCTTTCAGCTGACGGGGATTCCTTGAGGAGGGAATCGTGATGGAGGAGGTGAATTTAATCCTTCTCAAAAAGTGGCTCTGTCACTTTTGTCCCTGTCACGTAATATATGGGTAAAACCTGTTGGAAGAAAAAAAAGCAAGTGATAAACAACCATAGCCAGAAACATGAAACCTTTGAAAGCCAAGGCCATATTCTGCGATGAAAACAAGGCAGGCTCTTGTACAGAGCCCTAACCTGTTTCATTGCTTGTTTATCTGTTCCCTGTTGCTCTAGTATTTGAACAGAAAATGCCTTATTCTCTAACCTAAAGAGCATGATGGTTGTCTTTTAGTGTATTTGAAGCCAAAGAGAAGTTACCTGCTGAAGGCTGTCTACTCTCTTTTGGTTTTGTGTTTGTGTGTGTGTGTTGTTTTGTTGCTGTGGGGGTTTTTTTTTTTTAATGAAAGCGCAATGCAGTAAATTATGAAATGATTCATTTGTGGCACTTCTGTAAAAGCCAGTTTGACCTGCTTTGACCATCTGATTCCGGTGCACCACTTTGCTTTCTTCTTCTCTGCCCCTCCTTCCCAGCTGAAGGATCTGTCAGCTGGAGAGCAGTGGGAGGAGGACAGGCTGTGTCTGAGAGCCCCCAGCTGTGGATAGGTGCAGGGGAGCTCTGTTCTCCCTAAACAGGTGCTTAGCCACTGTGGATGAGGCAAGTTAAACTGACAAAAGCACTCCCCTGTTTTGGACCTGAATTTGGATGCTTGCCAGGAGACCAATGCTACTGAGAGTGCCTGCCGTGCTCCAAGTAGCTGTTCTGGCAGACTTTGGAAGTAGGGATGTGCTCCCTTCTCTGAAAGGACTGCCTCAGGGAATGGGGTGAGGTACAAGATTACTAGACATGTAATCACAATGGGGCATCACTTCTAAAACAACTACATGATGGAACAGCCAAAATCCCACTGATGTGTGTGTGTTACAAAGCTGCTTTCTAATATTTTGCTTTGGACTTGGTGCTTCAGAAACTTGTAATGAAATCTGAACAGGAAGTAATGACTCTTGTTAATCTTATGAATCCTGAAACCAGATGTGTTTTCAGTGTTGTCTACTCCAATTGCATAGATATAATATTTTTCTTTTTCTTTTTTTTTTTTCTTTTGGAAGGTAAGGAATGAAGAAGACTTTATTAATAAACTGGACTGCAGTCCTGACCAGCATCTAAAGGTAGTGTCCATCTTTGGGAACACGGGGGATGGCAAGTCTCACACCCTTAACCACACTTTCTTCTATGGCCGGGAAGTCTTCAAGACGTCTCCAGCCCAAGAGTCTTGCACAGTTGGAGTCTGGGCAGCCTATGACCCTGTCCGCAAAGTGGTGGTAATTGATACAGAGGGTCTCCTGGGGGCCACTGTGAACCTGAGCCAGAGAACACGGCTGCTGCTGAAGGTCCTGGCCATCTCTGACCTTGTCATCTACCGTACTCGTGCTGACAGGCTCCACAATGATCTCTTCAAATTCCTTGGTGATGCCTCGGAGGCTTATTTAAAACATTTCACCAAGGAGCTAAAAGCTACCACAGCCCGCTGTGGCCTAGATGTTCCTCTGTCAACTTTGGGTCCAGGTGTCATCATCTTTCACGAGACTGTGTATACCAAGCTGCTGGGCTCTGGTGAGTAGGCAGTAAGAAACTGGATTACGATGTGCTAAGCACTATCTGTAAATTGTCAGGTTGCGTTGAATATTCAGTGTTCTTTACTACTATGTAAAAGATGTGGCTTGGGTTTTGCTCTCACTTGTTCCAGTCTGGGAGCCAGGCTATGGAAATAGCAGAGCATTCCTGATGGTGATCTGACTACCGCAGATGAGCTAGAATAATCTTCTTAGCCAGCTGGACATCGGCACTGACTAGTCACGATGAGAGTTCTGCTGACTAGGAGGGGTCATCATACAAGATCATGAGTATGGGTGATATGGCAGGTGAAGGTGAAGACTGAGACACCCTGGGATTTTGGCAGGGATATGGAGGATCCTGCTGCAAAAAAAACCCAAAATAAAAAGAATAATGAAATTGATGAACTTCGATACTCACAGTACCCTCATTCTACTTTTTTAAATTCTGTGGACTAATGTCATTCTGAGGTTGGGACTGAGGTTGTGGTGGCACAGAGCTGATGGTTTGACACTGCTTTTCTCTGTGCAAGTATCTGATATGACCAAAGCAGCAGGCCTGGCACGCTATTATTCCCATCACTTTCAGTGTTCTTCACCAGTACTTTTAACTTGGCTCGTGTCATACTGGATTATGCATATTTAAATAGCGTATTTTATTTGCATGTTTGAGTGAAATGCACTGTCCTGTGGAAGTTGCAGCATATTTTGATTTTGATTATACATGTTTGTAAATTCCTTCTCCTGGCCCCATTTTTTACTCAGATTTAGTGACCCATAATGATAGTTGCACCTGTGTGCAAAGTCAGGCTAGTAAAAAAATTGTATTTTTATGATCACTTCTGATCATGGTAGGAATAGGAAAGAAACCCCGTAGCATGTGGATTTGCAGCAAGCTGCAACCATCTGTCTCGATGGGTAATTGAGATAAGTGTGTTTATGTAGTCCTAGGGCAGCGAAGAAGGGGCCTGCCTTGTTCTGAAATGTATGGCAGGTACCTGGAAGCAGGCAGAAGAATGTGGTCGGCTCTGTGGAGTCTGACCAGTTCTGAAGTGCTTCACCATGTGCAAAGGGTTGATAGAGACTTGGTCTTCCTTGCTACAGGGTTGGCATAGAGAATAAGCAGCCCCTGTAAGGTTCATGTCCTCCACTTATCAGGTATTAGGACTAGCTATACCAGTTATGGTCTGGTGAGAAGAGCTAACAAGTGTTCTGACATGGAGTTTCCTTATATTATGTCATAAATTGTTGCTTATTGTTGATATCTGTGTTTCCAAACCTAGATGTTTCTGGTTTTACCCATGGAACGTGGTCTTAGAATCTAAAGCTGTGTATCAACAGTGACTGCTTTTGTAAACAGTTTGTTTCTTTTCCTTCTTGTAAAATATAACACCTGCATTCCAGATGTATTAGAAGGTTTAATTAGGAAAACTAGTACTGTGTTGCATATGAAAGCACTGTGCAATTTAAATATTATTTTAAACAATCTGTCCTTTATATACTTGCTGATACTCTTATATGTAGATCATCCTTCTGAGGTTCCTGAGAAGCTCATTCAGGATCGGTTTCGGAAGCTAAGCTGTTTTCCTGAGGCTTTCAGCTCAATCCACTACAAGGGAACAAGGACATACAATCCTCCAACAGATTTCTCTGGACTTAGGCGAGCTGTGGAGCAGCAGCTGGAGAACAATACCACTCGGTCACCTAGACAGCCTGGGGTTATCTACAAAGCACTAAAAGTAAGTGGAGATGAGTTTGTCACAATCTTTATTTGTATTGCTGTTGCTAGTAACTGTCAGTTGCAACTAATAAAGGTAGAGCACGTGAACTAGTGAGGCAGTCTTGCAGATACCTAGAGATAAAGCAAGTCTTCCACGAAGATGCTGATTTTTGTGTAACAGCCAGGTAGGGTTTTTTTTACATTAGAACAAGAAAACACCTTAGCAAAGACTCTGAAAGGTCAAGTTGAAGAGCAAAACAGAGCAAAATAAAAAAATGAGCCAGGAAGAAACTGACCAGGGAAGAAAAAAAATAACTGGTGTTATGAGTGACAAGCTCATAATGATGGCAAGTGTGGTTAAGGGTGTGAGACTTGCCATCCCCTGTGTTCCCCCATCCAGAGGGACCTGGACAAGCTTGAGGAATGGGCCTGAGTGAACCTCATGGGGTTCTACAAGGCCAAGTGCAGGGTCTTCCACATGGGTTGGGGCAAGTCCTGATGTCAGTACAGGCTGAGTGATGAAGGGATTGAGAGCAGCCCTGCCGAGAAGGACTTGGGGGTATTGGTGGATGAAAAGTTGGACATGAGCCGGCAATGTGTGCTTACAGCCCAGAAGGCCAACTGTATCCTGGGCTGCATCCAAAGAAGCATGGCCAGCAGGTCGAGGGAGGTGATTCTGCCCCTCTACTCTGCTCTGGTGAGACCCCACCTGGAGGACTGTGTCCAGCTCTGGAGCCCTCAGCCCAGCAAAGACATGGACCTGTTGGAGCGGGTCCAGGGGAGGCCCACAAAAACGATCAGAGGGATGGAGCACCTCTCCTAGGAGGACAGGCTGAGAGAGTTGGCGTTGTTCAGCCTGGAGAAGAGAAGGCTTCAGGAGGACCTTATTGCAGCCTTCCAGTACTTAAGGGGGCTTCTAAGAAAGATGGGGACAGACTTTTTAGCAGGACCTGTTACAATAGGACAAGGGGTAATGGTTTTAAACTAAAAGAGGGTAGATTTTGACTAGATCTAAGGAAGATATTTTTCACCACCATGCGGGTGGTGAAACCCTGGCACAGGTTGCCCAGAGAGGTGGTAGATGCCCCATCCCTGGAAACATTGCAGGTCAGGTTGGATGGGGCTCTGATCAACCTGATGTAGTTGAAGATGTCCCTGCTCACTGCAGGGATGTTGGACTAGATGACCTTCAAAGGTCCCTTACAAACTAAACTATTCTATGATTTTATGATTTACCAAGAGGAGGCCCAGAAGGAGTTAGGGAGCACAAGGGGAGGGAAAGCAAGAGACTTGAAGGGTTGGTAAAACCTAGCACTGAGTGTAGTGTAACCCAAGGGCTAGGAGGCAAAAAGGAAGATGGGATGTATTGGTAGCTAGGAAGCAAGATGGGATCAAGCCAAATGATGTATCATTTCAGAGGTGCAGCATTAGATCAGAAGGCTGATGAAAAGGAATTGGAGAGAGCAGCTGGTGGTTTTCTTAGAAGGTTCACCTTGCTAGGATGTCAAAGGGATTTTCGGGTCTTCAAATTTGCAGCCTGTCCTACAAGTTTACACACATTTCTACCACTGCCTGATTAGCATCATATTTTCATTGGCCCGAAGAGCACAGCTGTCATTGGTGGGACAGGCAGAGCTGGGGCATATCTGCGGTAGAAGGTAGCATTGGCAGTCTTTTCTGATGTTAGTCACAGCTGTTGGAACAGATAATTCCAGCTACCCTGTATTTGGGGTAGCTAAAGCACAGAAGGAAGTGTTAGGGTAATATGTACACAGTTCCTCGCGTTAGGGAGCAGACAGGCAGCAAGAGGAAAGCAGTTGGAGTGGTTAATTCCAGTTTAAATTCTAGGACTTTATTGCAGTAATCAAGTAATGCAGTTTCAGATATAGCTGCTAGTATATTTAAATTCATGTCCAGTAAAGTGGTTGTCGTGTTCAGATCACTACTGACTACAAATTGATGTTTTTGCTTCACTTCCTGAGGACACAAGGCTTGCTAGAGATCTATGTTCATCTCCTTTAACTTTTGAATCCTTTGGCCAGTACAGTCAAGCTTGAAAGAATGGGAGGAAGAGAAAGGCAGGCAGCCGCTATAGTTGCCTCAGCTGTAGGAAGAGTTTTGGTTAGATCTTATGCCTTCAAAGTTCTCCATCAAGAAAAACCCTAACCATCTGCTTTGTTCCAGTGCTTTTTTATTTTTATACATAACATCCAAAAAACCTGAGTAAGTTACATGTGCCAAGGCTAAGGACTGACTTCAATCTGAGAACAGATGCTTCCAGGAAAGGGAATAAATCCTTTTCTCTCAGTCTTGCAGTTTCACCAGAGAAGAGCAATTGTTCAGGGGGCCAGAGGAGAGCTCAGGGCAGCACTTTCTGAGCTGAGGGGCAAAGAATGTGTCCTCGTGTACTGTGAGCAATGACTCGGAGTTTCCTTTTGGAGGTTTCCAGAATGCAAAGCCCTTTTAGCAAGCACCCTGTTATTTTGGGCATGGGTTGTATGCACAGAGGTGGATGCAATCTTCTATCACCCATTTCTGCTATAAAATTGAAAGCAGGAACAGGAGGAGAGGAGAAGAGTAAGCATCTTACAAGCATTCAGGTCACTTCCATACAAGTGCAAGATTGTCTTCTTGCTTGGTTTCTAATCCTCGTCTTGGTTTCCGAGTTAGTAAGACATTATTTGTTAGCTGTGTACTCTCTGCTTCTCTCTTCAGTAGAGAAACCTATGCTTTTGCTTACAAAAGATTTCATAAAATGTCTGCATTGCTCTCAGTCCTTTAGAAGTTCATTCTTCTCTGTTTGACAGGCTCTAAGTGACCGGTTCAGTGGGGAGATCCCCGATGACCAGATGGCTCACAGCTCATTCTTTCCAGATGAATATTTCACATGCTCGTCTGTGTGCCTCAGCTGTGGGTGAGTAGATGAGAAATGCACCTTCATCCTTCTAGGAGGTAGTGCAGCCATAGAATGTAAAGTTTCTGTGACATCTTGACACCTGACATCATCTATCACCAGCTAGTACTTCTAGGCAGAATTTGTTTGAAATTCAACTCTTATGTGAATTGGACGGTTGTTATTGCTGCGTCCCAGCTGGATGCATGGTCTTTGCCTACTCTATTTTTGTGTCTTGCTACAAACCTGTTCTGCCCATATCTTTTCCCCAGTGCACACAGGGCAGGAAGAAAGGAGTATCTAAAGAAATACCCTCAAATTTCCTGTGATGATTTTTCCTGCCATTTTTATTACCTAAATGGTATAAACAATCCTAAAGCACACATCATCATGGGCCTGGGCTGTGTTCAGTGACTAGATCTAAGTGGAGCCCTAGGTTTGATTAGAGCTTGGCTCGTAGCTCTCTGGGAAGAGCCCAGATATTGAGCCTGACGGGCAGGAGACGGCAGTCAGTGCTCTGAGTCTGTGAGGCGCCATAGTAGTGTGATGTTATTTTTCTCTCAAACATGATATAGTGCTACGTTCCTGCTCTTTTCTGGTTGTTAGAGAATTTCTAGCAGCTCCTTGCAAAGGCTGCAGTGTTAACTCTGTCCTGGTCAATTCCCAAACTTGGTTAGTCCTTCCTAAAATTCTCTGTGAGATTTAAATTGGCTACAGCGATCACTTCCTGCACTGAACTGTTGTGTGGTACTGCTTTGTACTGTGAAACAGTTGCTACAGCTCCTTCTGAAGAAGGTGGTGATCTATCACCTTTTGGTGATAGATGATGTCATTGCTGTATGTACAGTTGTGAAAATGGTTTGGGGTGAGAACACCTACACAAATGCAAGATAGTAACGTAAATGAACTCCTGGTGACATCTGTCCCATATGTAACAGCATCAGTTCATGGTTTGCTTTTGCATACTCAGGTGTGGCTGTAAAAAGAGCATGAACCATGCAAAGGAAGGAGTCCCTCATGAATCTAAAAGTCGATGCAGATATTCTCACCAGTATGATAACAGAGTTTACACTTGCAAGGTGAGTTGTGACACAAGGACAAGGTCTGGAGAATGGAGAAGGAAAAGATGACCCAATAAACGAGGAATATCATGGGCATGGGCCTGTTTTCTTGCATTTTTTCAATCAGGAGAGATGCTTATGGCCCTGACAAGAAAAATTGTCACGTCAAGACCTTGAACTTGTATGTTTGCTCAGAGAGGTCATCACCTCTGTGTGCTATGTGTCATTTGCTAGCTAAATTGTGAACCCAGCTGCTCTCAATCTGGGTGATGTTGACCTTCTACACACTTGATGTGATTACTCTTCTTATTTGCTTATGCCCATTTCTTGGTATTAGCCAATTTTTCTGAAGGATGTGTGCAGGAGACAGTAAAATTTTCAGCTACCATCATGGTTTTTATTATGCGTAGAAATATTTCCCTGATGTCATTATTGACAGTGGGTTTGGTTTTGTTTTGTTTTTAAATTAGTTTTGATGAGTGCTCTCCTTTGCTGTGGAGACCACTGTATGCCAATTACAGACTTTATGTGGCCAAACAGCCGCGAGACCTGGAGTCTGGTATTCTTAAGAATGCAGTTTTAATTGAGCCTTTGTGTTATAGGCCTGTTACGAACGAGGGATGGAGGTCAGTGTAGTGCCAAAAACCTCTGCTTCCACTGACTCCCCTTGGCTGGGCCTTGCCAAGTATGCCTGGTCAGGGTGAGTACTGTAGCTAAGAAGTCTCTGTGCTCTGTTGCCTTTACAGTGCCTTGTGCTCTGGACTTCCAGTATCTCACTGACATAACCTGTCTTCCTCTTCTGCAGATATGTGATTGAGTGCCCCAACTGTGGGGTGGTGTACCGCAGCCGACAGTACTGGTTTGGCAACCAAGATCCTGTGAACACTGTAGTGAGGACAGAAATTGAGCATGTCTGGCCAGGGGTAAGTCTGGTTGCTGGATAGTCTTTGTATATGTGTGTGTAGCCACATGCATATTTATGTTGGTGATTCTGGACGTTGATGGAGAAAATGGATTGGCTTTCATTGGAGCTGGTCCCTATCTCTGCTGTTTAAAAGAACCTTTGCAAGGACCTTCAGTCATCTTCTGGCTATCTAGAAATGGCTAAGTTGTCAGTTTATGAACACTTTGTGTGAATGATACACCATTAAAACCTACCTCTGTGTTTCAAAGCAGGGCTGGTGAATTTTTTCTCATGCTTGCCCTCCAGTTTAACAGGAGCAGTGGGTCGCAGAGCCATCTGCTTCTAAAAAAATGGAGGTTTCCCTGTTTTTATTGTCAAACGAATATCCATTTCATTCCAGACTGATGGATTTCTGAAAGACAACAACAATGCAGCCCAGCGTTTGTTGGATGGGATGAATTTCATGGCACAGTCAGTATCTGAACTTAGCCTGGGACCCACAAAAGCTGTGACCTCCTGGTTGACAGACCAGATTGCCCCAGCTTACTGGAGACCCAACTCTCAGATCCTGGTAAATAACAGCTACTGTAGAGAAAAGCTTTGCATAGCTAAAACCCCTTTTCCTCACCCTTTAAGTAATACCATATTTTGCAGATTCCAAATGCTTCTTGTTTTATTGCAGCAAGTCCTTTCAGCTCTTCACATTCTTGACTTAGCCAGAGAAAGTATGAACAGAGACTCTGCCCAGCCCTGCTAAAGAGACTGTTTCCTCCCTACTTTTTGTGACCTCCTCTCCCAGCAGTATCACAGAAAATCCTGGCTTGCATGAACTTGCTCTTCAAAGCAAAGAATCAACATCTTAAATCTGGCTACTGCAGTTGATAGGACTATTTTTATAGGTGCAGAGATTAAACTGTGTTTTCATACCAGATGCAAAGCGCTGGCCCCAGCAATTCAACTAGAAGAGGATTCCCTGTGTCTTGCAGGAATCAGATACTACTTCAGTGAAAACTGCCTTCTGAATTCTTACCCCAACAAAGATCAAATACCCACCATTCAGCCCTGCATGACGTGGCTGTAATGACTTGTGATTGTGAATGAAGGGATCATAGCAATCAGTTGGCCTAACCACTGTACATCTACCGGTCTGAATCAGTTCCCTAGGGTAAAGTTATGGGGCTGGTGCCACCCAAGTCTTGGATGTAACTATATTTTTCACAATTTCAGTCTGAGTCTTGCCATCCTGGGATTCAGCTCTCTATTTATCTATTAAGAAAGATTAAGCTAACAGTTTTTCTTTTTATGTTGTTCTGATTAGAGTTGTAATAAGTGCAACACACCTTTTAAAGATAACGACACTAAACATCACTGCCGGGCCTGTGGAGAGGGCTTTTGTGATGGCTGTTCTTCCAAGACCCGTCCAGTGCCTGAGCGAGGCTGGGGACCAGCACCAGTGCGTGTGTGTGACAACTGCTATGAAAACAGGGGCATCCAGTTAGGTAATTTTGAGTTGATTGTGACAGAATTATCCCTGGGAAATAGTTAGTCCGAAGTCTTTGTCCCTGGCTTCTGGATCACAACCACTTCCATTGGGTGTAGACAGAGTTGTTCAAATTGGGCTTTGGCATGGAGGTTTTAGTAGGGAAGCGCAAGAGCTCGATGTCTTTTGGCAGGAAGACAGCCCTTGCAAGGAGTTACGAGATATCTGGCCCCCCTGATAAAATTATTTTCTAATTGGATCTTTACATTGTTTTCCCGGCACCTGCTATGGTGTGGAGCTAGCATCAGAGCAGGGATGCTGCTGTTTCAGCAAACTATGTGTTTTGTGCATTACTGCTGAAATGCAAGTAGAAACTCTGCAATCCAAGATTGAGGATGTGGGAGATAAAGGCTGAGAAGAGGCCCCAAGCTGCCTCTTGGGTTTGCTGCTGGTTTTTGCTAACGTAAATTAAGTGAAACTTGGCAGAAATTGTGCTGGACTTTGGTATTGAACCATTTGCTCTTGTGTCATGCAGATGTGGCTGAGCTGCCTTCAGATGAGGAAGGGGGAACACTTATTGCCAGGAAGGTGGGGGAAGCTGTGCAGAACACTCTTGGAGCAGTAGTGACAGCCATGGACATTCCTTTAGGTGAGTTCTGTTCTCTTCTGATGGTTTTTTGTTGTTGTTGGTCTAGAGGCATTTTTATTTTCACAGAGCAAAACTGATTAAACTTCAAGAGTTTGTGTGATGGGCTGCACCTCTGCTGTGATACCATTGCTGGTTGAGAGTTCTACAGCCCCCTGCACCTCTCTCGCTTGATGTTTCCTCTTGGTTTTCAGCACATATTTTTGCAGTTCTTACCTTCTCTTTTCTTCCTGTTGTACAAATCTGTGTGCACCAAGCTGTGAGTAATTTATGCTCCCCTGATGTATCACTGCAGTGACCTGCCAGCTGGAGTTCCCTAAAGACTGGTCAATTAGGAAGCATTTTATCAGGTTTGGTTTTCTTCCAGAGATGCTGAATGCCTTTTAAGTGTGTTCATGGATACTACTAGCACTTAGTACTTGCAAGGGAGGACTGAGAATCTGAAGCTATTCAGGCTGGTAATGATGGGAAAGTAATCAGGAATATGAGCTAAGTACAGTGAAAGCTTGCTGCTTTTTCATGTGCTGGGTAGCAGTTCAGGTATGTCAGCAAACACTTCGCATTTGAATCTTCTGTTGTTAGACCTGACTTCCTACTCAATGCACAGATCATTGTTCCACTGCTTTGCCTACAGCATGTCCTGCCATCCAACTCAATGAAAGGAAGACTAAATCCCTTTCTCGGTTCAGACAGTACATGCATTTCTGAATGTTTGATTTGGTGACTGTGGTTTTTTGGCCATAGCTGAAACTGAAGGTAGGGAAAAGCAAGTGTCCCAACCTTTGGAAGTGTCTGAGTAAGGGAAGATGCCACCATTTAAGGAGAAACAATCCATCCCTTTGAAGAGAGGCAGAATGTAGGAGAATGGCAGAATGGCCTAAATGGCTACACATTGCACTGAAGTATTCTGTCAGAAGGTCTTCTTCCCCTTAATGGCAGTGGTATGACTTGCAGTGCGTGAGTACTTCCACTGGAGTATGTTCTAGACATGTTCATGTTCACAGATTGTTTTCTTCTCCCTCTTTCTTATCCCCCCACCTCACTTCCTCCATAGGTCTGGTGAAAGATGCTGCCCGACCTGCATACTGGGTACCAGACCATGAAATCCTGCACTGCCACAACTGCCGGAAGGAATTCAGTATCAAACTCTCCAAACACCACTGTCGGGCCTGTGGCCAGGGATTCTGTGACGAATGCTCACACGACCGCAGAGCGGTTCCCTCTCGTGGATGGGATCACCCAGTCCGAGTTTGCTTTAACTGCAATAAAAAGCCTGGTGACCTTTAACCCTAGGCACTTCTCCAGATCTTTGCAATTCCTTATGTTCTCAGGGTTACAAATGAAAATATCTGGTCTCCCTTTCACCTCTTAACCTGTTGCAGCCAGAGTGCATGTTTCCAGTTTCTGGCCTCCTCTCATGTTATATCCATCTTGGAACACTGGGAATGAGCTTACGTTCAGCCTCTAGGTTTTAATTTCAAATTAACTGGGGAAGGGAGGAAGCTCCCTTGTAAATGAGCAAACCAAAATCCAGTGTATTTTATTCCAATTAAAAAAAAAGAATATATATCTATATATATATCTATCTATGTATAATTTAGTATATTAAGAATGCAGTTGGCTAATGAAGCTTTGAGTATTCCTAGTTCAGATGATGGATGGTGTTGTTCCTTACTATATTGGATCAGACTTATGGCCTTCTGATTCTTCTTTTGGAACGTCTTGCTGATCACAATGTCCTGTGAGGAAGTTTTGGACTCTGTGCTGCCAGGAAATCTCCAATGTTGGTGTATGAATTACACCTGGTAATTCAACCAACCCTACATCTGGAGGTGTTGTACTTCTGGCCATGGAAGATTAAACCCAGATTAATTAGCAAGTTTGTTTGAACTGTGATATGAGCAGTGGTCTTGCAGTGCAAGAAGTATCAAGTTGAAATTACACCCCCTGGCAGAGACCAGTAGAGCTCTGAAAGGTAAAGCAAATCATATAGCACAAGGCAAAGCATTCTGATTTTGCCATTTCAGCTTCAATATCAGATCAAAAAGTAGCAGGGTCTTGTTCTCCCTGACAATGTTCTCATGTACTCAGGTTTGCTTCAAGTTTTTCTCCCAGCTTGTTGCAGTTAAAAGTTTTGTCCAGAGCAGAACAAGAGAACAGGTTATGTAGGCAATTCCGAAATATGAAGTTTGAGTTGTTTGGGTTGTGATGACTTTTCTTTTCCCCCACTTTTTAAGTGATGCCAGAGTCTCTGGAGCCTCTGTGTTCTCAGACATGGTTGCATAGAAACTGCACAGATTTGACTTATCTTTTTTTCTAATAATATGAACTTACAAATCCACCTGGAAAATGGGAACCTTTCTTCTTTGCACCTAGCAACTGGCGCTCACTGGACTTCATCCTTTTATTAAAGGACTGCAATGAATTCACTGATTTTATTATCAAAAGCACCACTTAACCTAACTAATACTGTCTTGTACTGTGGATTTGTGGTTCCAGTTATAAGAAGTGAGAGACCATTGTGGATTGAACTGCCTAAAATTCTCTCTTCTTGGCTTATATAGACAAGAATTCTTCCACCACGTGAGAGTTGTCTTCTCTTGGAGTGGCTGGAGTTTGATGCAATGTCCTGGAACTGTGGTGTTTTTTTCCCCAGCTTATTAAATGTGCTCTTGTGTAGATGAGTGCCCAACACCCTGTTTCTGGACTGTATTATTAAATTAACTGCTATAAAAGACTTTCTTCTGAAAAAGCGTACTGACTTTTTCCTTGTAACAAGTGGTTCTCACTTTGTCTCTGAAAGAACATACTCACAGAGTGATTGCCCCTTCACAACTGCATCTGGCCTACACACGGAAGTAGACTTGGAAGATGTTCCAGGACACCTTCAGTACTGGCTGAGTTTACTGGGGACTGTCTAATGTTTTTGTAGGCAAAGTCTGCCATAAACTGACAGTTGCCTAAGGAAGGGCATGAGTAGGTAGAAATCCTCTCTTCAAAGACATTCTGCACATCCAGCATAATTCTGTGCTTCAAAGTATTTTTATTTTTTTAATGGGTGAGCAATGTGTTCTTGGTTTGTAGGCTGTGCCCTGTGTGCTGTTTATGCATGTAGCTTTACTACCATGTTAACGCACAAAGAGAAAGCAGCCATGACATTCCTTGTATAAAATCTTTGGCATCTGTTTCAACAACTTGTCTGACTTTTTTTTTTTCCTTGTCACAGCCAGAATTACTACTTAGTCAAAGAGAAAATATTGTTTAAACATTTTTGTAGTAAATATGTGATCTTAGTTGACTTAGCAACCTGTTAATATGTAGAGTCTATTCTTGATTGATTATCCTGGAGCTTAATTTTGATGCTGTTGCTCAACAAAGCAAAATCTTATGTGGTGCTTAGACTGCAACAGGCCTGGTGTTACTTTTTCTGGACAGTTGTTGAGAGGCTTATTGGGTTCTTTGTTTTCACAAATGAAAAAAATATCTGTAAGGTTTAAGTTCACTGCTGTTCTGTACACAGAGCTTTTATTTTTTCTTGTAGTATTGGGTGCTGTCAGTATGCAGAGTACAGAATATGGTTATTAAACAAATTAGCTGTTTAAAGGGAATAGATGCATATTTTAGCAGAGTCCAGTACTAGTTGGTATTAATACATTAGGCTTCAATCAATGAAAGGGCTCTAAATGATGTCCATGGACAGAAAGCTCTACAGGAAACTTAAATAAAGGAAATAGAGCACAAGAGCTCTCGATCCCCAGGTGTAAGAAAACAGGAAAGGAAGGCAAGAGGCTAGCATGGCTGAGACCTGCTGGGCAAACTAAAGGGCAAGAAGGAAATGCACAGGCGGTGGAAGCAGGGACAGGTATCCTGGGGTGAGTACAGGGATGCTTCCTGGTTGTGTAGGGATGAGGTCAGGAAGGCCAAGGCGTGGCTGGAGCTGAACTTGGCAAGGGATGCAATGAATAAGAAGAATGGCTGCTTTAGGTATGTCAGCCAGAAAAAGAAGGTCAAAGAAAGCGTATCCCCCTGACAAGCAAGTCAGGCAAACTGGTAACAATGGCTGAGAAGACTGAGGTGCTCAATGATTTCTTTGCCTCAGTCTTCACTGGCAGTGTCTCTTCCCACACCTCTCGAGGGGATGGCCTGCAACATGGGGACTGGAGGAGCAAAGTCCCTCCCACTGTAAGAGAAGATCAAATTCAAGACCACCTGAAGAACCTGAATGTACACCAGGCTATGGGACCTGATGAAGTGCGTCCCAGAGTCCTGAGGGAATTGGCTGATGTAGTTGCCAAGCCACTCTCTAGGATATTTGAAAAGTCATGGCAGTCAGGTGAAGTCACTGGGGACTGGAAAAAGGGAAACATTGCACCCATTTTTAAAAAAGGTAGCAAGGACGACCTGGGAACTACTGACCTATTCACCTCACCTCTGTGCCTGGGAAGATCATGGAACAGACCCTCCTAGAAGCTATGCTAAGGCACATGGAGGACAGGGAGGTGATTCAAGACAGCCAGCATGGCTTCACCAAGGGCAAGTCCTGCCTGACCAACCTAGTGGCCTTCTATGATGTCCACATTAGTGGACAAGGGAAGAGCTACCAATGTTGTCTATCTGGATTTCTGTAAGGCCTTTGACAAGGTCCCTCACAACAGCCTTCTCTCTAACTTGGAGTGATATGGATTTGTTGGGTGGATGAGGAATTGGTTGGATGGTTGCATCCAGAGGATAGTGGTCAATGGCTCAATGTCCAGATGGAGATCAGTGATGAGTGGCATCCCTCAGGGGTCTGTACTGGGACAAGTACTCTTCAGTATCTTCATCAGTGACATAAACAGTGGGATCGAGTGCACCTTCAGCAAGTTTGCAGATGACACCAAGGCGAGTGGTACAATTGACACCCTGCCTGAGGGACAGGATGCCAGCCAGAGGGACGTGGACAAGCTTGAGGAATAGGCCTATGTAAACCTCATGAGGTTCAACAAGGCCAAGTACCGGGTCCTGCACCTGGGTCGGGGCAAGGCCTCGTGTCAATACAGGCTGGGTATGAAGGGATCAAGAGCAGCCCTGCCAAGAACAACTTGGGGGTACTGGTGGATGAAAAGCTGGACAAAAGCTGGCAACGTGTGCTCACAGCCCAGAAAGCCAACCGTATCCTGGGCTGCATCCAAAGCAGCGTGGCCAGCAGATCAAAGGAAGGGATTCTGCTCCTCTGTTCTGCTCTGGTGAGACCCCACCTGGAGTCCTGCGTCCAGCTCTGGAGCCCTCAGCCCAGCAAAGACATGGACCTGTTGGAGCGGGTCCAGGGGAGGCCCACAAAAACGATCAGAGGGATGGAGCACCTCTCCTAGGAGGACAGGCTGAGAGAGTTGGCGTTGTTCAGCCTGGAGAAGAGAAGGCTCCAGGGAGACCTTATTGCAGCCTTCCAGTACTTAAGGGGGCTTCTAAGAAAGATGGGGACAGACTTTTTAGCAGGACCTGTTACAATAGGACAAGGGGTAATGGTTTTAAACTAAAAGAGGGTAGATTTTGACTAGATCTAAGGAAGATATTTTTCACCACCATGCGGGTGGTGAAACCCTGGCACAGGTTGCCCAGAGAGGTGGTAGATGCCCCATCCCTGGAAACATTGCAGGTCAGGTTGGACGGGGCTCTGATCAACCTGATGTAGTTGAAGATGTCCCTGCTCACTGCAGGGATGTTGGACTAGATGACCTTCAAAGGTCCCTTCCAACCCAAAGATTCTATGATTCTGAATAGAAATCCTGAAAAAATTGCTAAAGCAAGTAACATGGGAGCATCTTGTGCTTGGGGTGGGACTGTCAGCCTGAAGACAAAGATTAATCCTAGCAGTTGAAACCTGTGAGAGTTTTATTCCTAAACTCTTTAGGAGAGATGCTTCTTGTGCAGTGGTATTGGTAGCATCTAACGAGAGCGAGTCTTTGCAAAGCCTGTCAGCAGTTAACGGCAACCTTGCTGGAGCTCTGCAAAAGCCCAAACTGTGAGCGTTTCAGAATGGCGGTATGAGACAGGTCTGACACTGTAATGCAACTCCTGTGTGAAAGTGTCATCTTTTTTTTTTTACAAGGGAAGGGATAGGAGGGGAGTTTTCCAGGAAACTTCCAGAAGATAACTATGTGTGTTTTACCAAAGACAAATTTCATGGTAATTAATTAATTGCAGTTGGTCAAGATGATGGTGTGTCCTTTGGATCAACAGAAGTTCACTGTAATGTTAATGTCAGTGGTTAAAATCAGCAGACTGTCGTGGTAAGATAATGAATTCAAGTGGTCTGAGTTGTGGCACGATAAAAGCATGTTCTGAGTTACAGAATTAAGTTGACTGTTTGATGTAAATCTCTTGCCCGAAAAATTATGTCAGATTGATTATTGGCAGATCAAGCAGCCTCTGTACCTCTTCTGGTTAGAAAATGCTTTGAAAAACATAGAAGAAAGTAAGAATCATGTGAATTAACTGATATGCAAAGATGGGCCCTGGTGAAAAACTAATTCCTCACCCAAAGCACCACAAAATGAGCCTAGATTTGTAGAGGGAAAAAAAAAGTCTTATAGGATTGCCCTATTCTAATGGTTTTATTTCCGTTGTGGGTACCTATGCCGATTCAGTATGAAGATTCATCTTCAAATAGGTTATGTGGGTTTTCCTCTCCTTCTGTGAAGCAGATATATGTGAACTTCATATAGATCTGCACCTTCTGAGTTAGGCTCCCCACCCTAAAACCTTTAGGCTGAACTTGGCTTAAATGTATACCAGGTGCACATAGCACCTGAGACTTGCAGCTGGGGAAACAGATGGCAGAACAGCATGGCTGTAACGCGTAGTTAGTGTCAGGGTAGCAGCAGGCTGTGACATGTAGCTGCTTGCACAAGAAAAATGGCTTTGTCTTCCCCTTCCCTGCCCTCTCCCCCCTGCCCTTGGTTTTCCTGCTCATTCATCCTGCTGCCCTGTTCCTCACAGGTGAAGTTGGCCAGGTATCCCATATGTTCCTGCCTGTGTCGCCTGTGAATTGGACCTTTGGTTGTGTTCTGAAAAACACAACGACCCTCTCTAGCTTTTGATGTCAACAAGAGTTTATTTGAAATAAACACCATCATTATGTTAGACCTGCCTTGCATTTATGCTCGGCGTCTCTGTCCGCTGTGGCTGTGCGGAGACGTTCACAAATGCCCCTGTTGCTTTGGGTTGCCTGGGCTTTAACATTGCAGGACTCTGGCTTCCCACCTGTCAGGCAGGCTTTGCTCTTCATCTTTTTGCTTCTAGCATAACCAGCCCAAAGAGGTTTAAGTACTACTGTTTTACTTTATTTTGCAGCCTCTCGTTTTCATGTTTCATTGTCAACTGATGTCAGTCCCTGCAGCTCCACATATTGAGGCATTGTCCTTGCATTTGATTTATGGCTGATGGCTGTAATATAATTTGGCACCAACAGATATGTCATTGCGTGCCAGTAATTTGAGAACAGAGAGTGATTTGGACAAGCGATAGAACAGTCTGGTTTTTGTCGTCTGTGTCCCATCCCCACCCCCTGCTTTAGCTGAGCACTCTTTCTTGCTAAAGCGATGTTGACATGTATATTCTGTCAGTCACAGCACACAGTATGTCATAAAATATTTTTGTTTGTTCATTTCAACAATGAAATCGTGGCAATGCCAAAATAAATAAAAACTTACTATGAGGACTTTCAAAATCAACAGTATAACATGACAAAGACGAAGCTAAATGAGAACAGCAGCTAGTCAGTTATCTTAGGCCAAAATTAAAGTACATTCAGCTTTTTAACTTCATTTTTATTGGATATAACTCAAGCAAAAAATAAAGCGATACAGATACAAGTTTTTTATATAAATGTAAAAGGTCCTCATGTAGGAAATGTCTCAACTGTGGCATTACAGAAATTCTGTCAAGAATGCCTGGAGATTTTGAAACACTCTGATTTCTGACATTTTGAAAAGCTGGCTAAATCTTTCTGCTTCTGCTTAAAAGGCAGTTTTACAGCAGCACTGGAGAGAAGAAGCAATAGCGTATGTATGATAATGTACAGATGATGATTTGTCAGGAAGGCATCAGAGTGCTTCACAGCTACCATGATATTAATAGAACCGCAGATAAGAAAGAAGCTGTTTGAACAAGAAAAGGTGAGTGATCTTGATTATATTTTCAGACATTACCTAAAACAGTTTATCGACTTTGTGCCTTGGCTTCCATTTTTGAAACATGAAACTAATTTGTAAAGCGCTTTAAACACGCAGGTCAAGCATCTTTCAACCCCCAGCCCCGCTCCCCAGAACCCCTGTCTAGAAGCTACTTTGGGTTGGTATTGACTGCTTGATTCAGCTCACACTATATGTTGTATACTTAGTATATGCTAGCAGCCATCAGCAACTGAAGGTTTGAGGACAAAAGCTGAATTATCCACTGACAGATCATAACTTCTATGAAAGCAGCTACTGTAAGGGGACATCTCGACACTATGTACACATTCCAGTTTGAATTCACTCTTCCTTGCAATAAATGCTTAATTTTGTGGTGCTATTAGAATAGGTTCCTATTAAGCTCAAAAATGGAAAAATGTCAGAGTTAAATCGTGACTAGTAAATTGATTTTTTTTAACCTCTTCATTTCGGTATTTGTCAGGATAATAGCGGAATGACCATGAAGCCATGTACTGCAGTAAATCAGGGTCAACAGAAAGACGTAACTCCCTCCACCACAGAAGACCCGAAAGCAATTCCCCTCCCTGCTTTAGACACTTGAAGCTAAAACTGTAGAAGTTTAAGCTTCTACCTGCTATGTCTAGGAACCTTATGTGACCTAAAGGGTTTTATGTGGAAAGACCATTTTTAATCAGGGTTGAGAGATGACTAACAGAAGCAGGGTATATGGAACAGAACAAGGGTGCGACTCTGCAGCTGCTGAAACAATCGGGTTGATGGGAGGGACTGGCAGTTTGGTCAGCAGAGCCTGGTGGTCCACTATGAGCCTTGCTCCAGTGAGCAAAAAGGACCAAACAAATTGTGCCTGCTGGATGAGGGATGCTGCAACCTATTTTGGAGTGCAGGTTTGGCCTTCCTGAAGTTTCCTACTAGATTCAGTACTTGCCAAGAAGCTGGGGCAAAGAAATACAGTATTTTGATACTGTAGCAGAGGGGTAGAGTACTGCAGTTCCTTCCTATTTAGCTTCTGTAGGGTCCTAGATGCTGCTGCATAATGAAATGGTTGATTTAACACACTTTAGCCACTGCCTGCAGGCTGCTTGCTGTTTGTTACTGAAGCCAAATCACCTCTCATCTTGCCCTGTTTCCCCTCTCCTTTCATACTGCTCTTGTAGGCTTAATTAGAAGTGTTGGCTGCCAAAGCAGTAGTTGGGTGAATGCGTTTGCAGGGTCATGTGTGTGTGTGTGTGTATTTGGCTCCTGGAAACAATTGAAAGCAAATTATTATCTTTTGTTTTATGAGCTTTGCCTAAAAGGGAACAAAGAAGAGAAACTATCTTCAGTTACGTAAGATGCCTTTCCACCACAATTCCTAGTTTGTGTTTCCCACGGTAACTAGGCACAATTGTTGCATGGTTTTGCTCTTGCAGAACCGGCATTACTGGAGTTAAGAGCACTGAAAAGAGTTTAAATGCTAATTTAAATTTTGGAATTAATTCTGATTTTGGGGAGTTCATGATCCTTGTGGTTTGCTACCTGCAAGTGTTTGAACCACACATGTTTACTAGCAAGAATGTCAATATAAAGTATGTTCCAACAAGTCTGAGTTGCTTACCGGATGTAACATTAGGAGTTTGCAGTGAGATGGGGTTAGTTACATTTCTATTTCCCTAACTGCAACAGATACTTAGTTGCAGTATGCATTATTAACTAAGTCAGCGCAAATGGTTTTGAAAATTGTGCTGCATGTATTAATCACTATGTCCCAAATTAACATAGCTAATCAAGACAAATTGCACAGTATTTTCTCAAATTAGAAAAGCAAGCCAGGAATCAGTGACCACACTGGCCAAACTGGTCTCTTCGTTAACCAAGAGTAGCAGAGGGATTGGGAAGAGCCTACAACACTGACTTACCATCTGAGGAAAAGAGGGGACCCTTGGTCTTTTAAACAAGTTCTGTAGAAAGAGGAGGCAGCACAGAGTATGCTGTGAGCAGCATTCACTCCACTTCATGTGAGAAAGAAGGCTCTGCAGTGAAACACTAAAGCCAGATATATTGGGGAAGCTGTAGTTGTAAGAAATTCACAGCTTAATCTACCTATAGGGAAATGGGAGTTGGCTGTTAATGAGATACAAGAAAGATTTAGGGGTACTGAATGTATGCTCAGACAGGGAAGAAACTGTTTTGAGTATTTCCTGGAATTCAACTTGACTACCCTTGCAACAGCTATTTCATATGGAATACATTCACACTGTAAAGTTATTACACTGCTCCCAAAAAGAGAGTTTCCTGCTCTGTTGTCTTCTGTATAGATTAATGGGTAAAAGAAATACAAAGAAAGGGGAGGAGGGCACCACATATAACACTGGAACATGGTGAGCAATAATAAAAGCTGCTGAGAAGAGGAGACACGTTTTCCTAGAACAAGCACCTTGCTTAGACCTGAAGGTTGAGAGAGGACAGGAGAAATGAAGGTGGAGCCCTGCAGGACAGAGTGGATTTTTAGTAGGGTCAACCCTTCCTGGCACCTGTGTTTGCATAATTCCCTCTTATCCAAACTCACTTGAAAAATGGAAGGAAAGGGGAGAGGAGTGCATTGGAAACAGAAAACCACAGGATATGCCCAGGTTGCCTTGCCCAGGAATCTCCCCATGTTGGGCTTGCAATGCAGGGCACTTGTGATGCTTCCTTTTGGAGGAAGTCAAGCCAGAGACACACTCATGGAGTGTGCTTGATGAGCTCACGCCACTAGCAGGGATGCAAAGGGGTGAATGGGCTGCAACACCAAGTCCTTGATGAGCTCTTAGAGAGCTGATGCCACAAACCTGAGTGCCTCATCCCTGTTAACAGTGTTGTGTTCATGCTGCAGCTCACACTCTCCTTCCTGCTCTGGTCAAAAGATTTTGTGACTGATGGAACAGTTTTGCCAACCCACTTGTTTAACTGCAAATATTCCTTCTGCTCCGTTACAGCTTTCCCTGCACATACACCAGTGTGAGGTGGAGTAGAGCTGATGGCTGACCATGATGAAGGTGGTGAGGTGCAATCCCTCCATAAATAGGTTGCTTAGGCCAAAAGCTTTAGGTGAAAAAATTGTATCTGCTGAGAAAAAAAAAAAAGGTAGAAACCTTTGTAGCATGCCAGAGAGGGTGGTGGTGAAGGTTTTCTCTGAAGGAACAGGATTGCTTGGTACCCTGCTGTGCCTGATTAACCAACAGAGCATCCCTCACCTCCTTTTGGCTGTAGCGGTACTATAAGAGCTCTTCAACGTACCTACAGTTATCCCTGTCCTCTGCCTCTACAGGGAGAGCAGATGCGCTGCTGGAGGGCTGCTGCTGTACTTCGGCTGGAAAATGTGTTGCTGCTACTTCATGCCTTCCCTGCCCCTTTGAGCAGGCCAGCTGGGCCTAAACCCCAGAAGGGTTTCAGAGGCAGTACTACAGGCACAGGACATCACATAGCAAAGTCAGGAAGGGCCTTGGAAAACAAATTAAATATGCCTGCTCAAAAGATACAGTAGAGTGAATGGGGTATCAAGAGACAGGTGTTAGCCCTGTTTCTTTTTATTCCTAGAATGCAATTAAGTGAAGTAGAAAAGCTCTGACGGGGACTTGCAAGCCCCTTCCTTCCTAGGATGCTCAGCACTGTTCGACCCCTCTGCAAGGAAGACACAGACGGCACCCCAGGTGCAAGTGCTGCGCTGGCTACTCCCAACCATAGGCCACACCTATAGACACCAGCAACACTTACCTTTGTGTGCCATGTGCAGCCTATACCCGATTTCAGAAGGCACTTGGAACACAGACACCCAGCCTAACGCTCCAGCACGGCCGTCTTGCTGAGCAAGCTGGATGCAGCCTCCATTTTAACATGCTGTGCAGCAAGGGTGTGGTTATAACCTGTTTGTATGCTCACCTGCTGACCGGGCAGGGCCCCAGGGGAAGTGACATCTCTGATGACATCTGAATGCTCTAAGTGGATCCCAGGATGGAAAGGTGGTTCCCGCATTCCTTTTTTAAGAATTTTGGAAAATTTGAGTGCAGCGCGTCTTTCTTGTGAAGCCCATCAGTATCCCCACCTAGTTCAGGAGGGCCTTCACCCCATTTTAAGCTCCTGATCCTGTCAGCACTTCCTACATAGACTAGCTGCAGGATGGCCTTGCCCAGGGTGACCAGAAAGCTGTAGATAACGAGGCTCCATGGGATGATAATTATTCTCAAATACAGATACAGGGTCATCCAATTACTGTAAGCTGGTGCTACAACTTCACAGCTGAGGGCCCAGTTGTACCTCTGTATGCAAAAGCCCCGACTCTGCCCAGCTGATCTCATATCCCAACGAGGATGTGGTCTGTCCAGACTAGGCTTGTCTCTTGCTACAGTACCATAAGCAAGCCTGCCATTCCCAACAGCTGAACGATCTCCAGGTTAGGGGTGTGGACTTGGCTAGGAAACACTATGATAAATGAGCAGCAACGTTCAGCTTGGCTACGGGACCAGGAAAGGGCTTTGTTCTACACATGCTGCCCTTTCAAAGGGAATGGTGGCAGGGCAGTGGCACACTACCATTGTCTGAAAAGGACAAAGTTTAGCATGGCTCAGCTCAAAGGACTGCCAGTGTGAGTGGGGAAACAGCTATTCCTCAGACTGCTTCCAACCACAGGTGTAGTAGAGACAGTTGATGCAGGGAGCCAGACCAAAGCTACTCCAAAGCCCTGCAACACTTAACCTGTCAGCTTCTCAACACCAGCTACTCTTTCTGCTAATCCACTCTGTTGCACCCCCTCCCTTGCTAATGCAGATGTAACCACAGCTAAGTGGTTATATGACCAAACTAAGATTAAGTTAGAGCAGCATTTTGACAGCAAATTCAGGTAGCATGAGTTAGGCCCTTACTGCAAGTTACTAGCTTTTCAGAGCTTACAGCTAGATTTCAAAGAGGCTGAAATAAAAAGTTAATTGGCATTCAGCTTTTATTTACAAGATGTCCGAGATGTATACAGCAAGATTTGCTGAACCTGCTGAAGGAGGTTCAGAACTTCATGGGTAAAGCAGATGCAACAGCAGCATACAGTGACTTAACAGCATGGTGACTGGTGCAAAAATTTTGAAGTCTTGTATAGGAGGCTGGAAGTTTTATAGACCAGGTCTGAGGAGAATATTGTGTCAGTTATAGGAGAAGTGGTAGAGATCCTGTTTGACAGCCATGAGTAAGCCAGGAACTCCTCGGCTACCCCCAAGTCTTGAGGAAAACACCACACTGGGAATGGCATCTTTGGAAGATGGGTGGGGAGAAGGGATGGTTCTAAGCAGATGGGCATCTTGAAGACTCCAGATTCTGGTGTAGCAATCCTGACCAACTGGAAAGGAAAGGACACCAGAATTCAACATCATACACAGCTCTGCAAGATCATCATCATAGAATCAGAAGGTCTATGGGGAAAAAAAACCCCTGACCATTTCTACACACAATAGAGGCAAAAGCGCTTTGTAAAACAGGAATTCTACACTGAATACTGCAAAAGAGGGAAAAATGTGCATTTCCTATTAAGCAATAAAAGGGATGATAAATCATTATTTGGAGTGCTTTCCTCATTATCAAGCTCCTAAGCCAAAAAAAGGGGAGAAAAACTCAGTGTCAAATTAACCAGAATTCTTCTCATTATTCCATCACTTATTGACAAATCCAAGGAGAGGTCATCACTATGTTTACAGTGACATTGTGAAACTTGGCTATACTGTGCTTCATTTATTGTTACTCTTCCTCCCCCGATGCCAACTGAAATAAAATAATCTCTGACTGTAGCCAAATATATTCAAAATGAACCCGAGTGGTATAGACAGTTTACAATGCATTATGCTTACACACCAATGCTTCACCACCTTACCCACTTAAGCACCAAATAAACATATACATGGCCCTTAGTCTCTATATAAGGTTATTACCAAGCCTCCTGGTTACACGTTGTGCCTCTGAATTTCAAAATGAAGTATGTTCTGCTCTACCCTTGAGACACACTGCAGAAAGGATAATGGGACTTTTGCAGGACACAGCAGATAAAGCCGTTAAGTGCTACACAGGAGTGATTACAGTAGGTGTGCATCCGTAACATGATTTCTTAATTTTCATAGCATATTACAGTATGTCTAAGGCTAAATTTCTTCTGAATTTTAAAGAATTAGCAGCTTTACAGCTTCCAATAGCCGTAGCTAAGAAATACTCCTCTGGCATAAGAAAATCATCGCCATGCACACTACAAGTAGAGGGGGAAAAAAGTCAACCCACCTGCTGTAAGAAGCCCTTCCTCCTCATTTACATGCAAAGGGAGAATAGCATATTCATTGTGATGACCTTTGTACTGTTTCACACACTTTGCTGTTCTCAGGTCCCACAGTTTTATCTGCAAGTTGAAGTAATGGTTTGAAAGAGGATATATTAACAAAGGAGAGAGCACTTGATGGTTGATAAATAAGTGGATCTGAAGAGGACCCGTATATGGGACTACCACCCAGATCCATACTACCCCCCAAAGAACAGGCATCCACCCATGGGACTGGGATAAGCACCTGTCAATGCTCAGATACTAATAGGAACAGAATACCCTAAACGCAACAAAACCATACCTTTCCAGCCATATCTGCTGCCATGAGATAATGTTCAGCCTCAAGAAGGCGAAGAGATGTAACTGCTGAGTCATGGAAGAGACGAATTGCTTTCCAGCTCTGGCCCTTTCGATTGCGTTGACGCACATCAATGCTGAAAATCTCACCTGACCGGCAGCCATTGTACAGCATTGGGGTCTGGAAGAATCCAAGAGAAAGAAGCATACTATGTAACATCAGAAAGGATCTTACAAGTTATACTGACAGAAGCTATGTAAAGCTTTTAAAGCTCTTTGGTGCAGTTGTCAAATTATTTTATTACCACAGGCATTAAGAACCAGAATTTTTATTACACACTGCACATTTTTCAGCCAACTCATTAGTTCCACTCAAACCTCAACTACTTTAGCTGTAAAAGCTTAGCTAGGCACGTAAGAACTTAGTCTAACACAACAGCAAAACAGGAACTGGAATCCTCATATTCCAATTTTATCCTTCTCACTAAATCTTTGTGAACAAGTCCACTGTATAAGAGTTTTCTCCTTCTTGATGGAGACAGTACACTGAGTGTTAAATGAGGTAAATTGCCAAAACCAAAACAATTTTACAACACATTATTACTATGCTCTTTGTACTCCCTTCATTTCCTTTTTACCTCTGTACAATTAACAAAAATTACCCCTGTTGCCACAGAGTTTAACATTAGTTAATCTTTTTTGTTGCTATTCAGTTGTGTGGAAGCATCAGACCACATCATTGTAGAACAGCATGATGAGTCCCATCCCAAGCAGAACACAGCAGCCCACCGATGAGGCAGCACTCTGAAAAAATGAAGGGTGTATGTTTGTTTTTACCTGTATGGCAAACTGCTGTGCCAAGACATCACTACCGGTTCCAAATGTCTGTCGATGCCCTGTCACTACATTGGTCACAAGAACTCGTCTTGTCAGGCCTAAGGAAGACAGATTATGTTTGTTTAGCTGCAATTTGGGTAGCAGCTGGGGATTAATGCAAGAAGTCTTTCCCGCCAAGATAGGAGTTGCTAGCCTTGCAGATCACCTGTGCTGAAGCAGTTGTCTGCTTGGGGATTCAGGCACCAAGCACAGGACCAGGCAGTGGATATCTTGAAGCTGCACAGCATTCCAGGTCGATCTCCTAGGAGAGAGGAGCAACACATGAAGCATCCATAAAATGCTAGGACAGGATGATAACTCGTAAAACTTCTCTGGATTTCCATACTTCTTTTAATAGTTCAGTCTGAAGCAGAGAAAATGTTACCCAATTAGTGTCCCTGTGCTACTCTAGAGACAGGAAACAAAAGTCAGACTTCATGACTGTAAGCTGAAGACTTACAGTCTGTATAGATAGAGGATTGTGAGAGATTGTGAAATTTATTCAGTAGTCAGAGGGCTGACACTGGCAGGAAAGAGAAAAATAACATTTGCCTTACAGCTCTAAGTAAGCCATATTATAAAGACAAGTGGGCTAGAAACACAAAACATTTACTTTACAGGCAATAGATTAGCCAAAGTCTAACCTGTAGGTTCTTGGCCTGCCTACTAAAAAAAAAAAAAGAAATAAACATTTGAGTAAGTAACAATATCCTAGATTTAAACCTTACTCATGTAGCTCCTGCACAAAGTCTACTAATTGACATAAATTTTAAGTCCTCGGTTTTTACTTCTTTCCTTCATGGCACATCCACCATGTTCATACATACGTCAGTCAGCACAGGTGACATGTCTGAAACATGGTTTTAGACAGGTTAAGCTCTGCTTTGCTCCCAGCATCTACTTAGCAGGTTCCCCCAAACCAACAATTTAGGAGAGTGAAGTAAGTCAAGGAACTTGGAAATACCTAAAACAGTCAACAGGAAATACTAGACAGGAGGACTTTGGTGGAACTTGGCGCATCTGACTATGGCGAAGAGCTTAAAATGTTCTACAAAGCAATTGGGCAGGCTGGCCTAGTAGCAATCCACCTTCAGTGACTCTTCAAGTTCATGCTAACACTATGCATATATATATATATTTTTTTAAAATGGCTGCATAAATAGCATGACATTAACATTTTAAAATAAATCCATAACTCTTATCTATCACAGATTTCCTCTGTATAAACTTAACTGATCATGTCTGAATGGAAACCAGGTTAGAGGACTGTACTGTGTGACCTGAAGAAGCATGGTTCTGACATCTATCAAGAAAGTTTAATTAATAAAGTCCTGCTGCCAAGAGCATTGAACAAACAAATACATAAAGATACAGCTACAGCCATCAGACTTAAGACACAGGATTCTCTAAATCAACTATGCTTACACACAACTGAGCATGAGCTTGTACAAGGAGGTATGGGCTGAGACATTTATCAGCTTTCCACCTTCGATTAATCCACTGAGCATACTTGAGTAGCTACTACAAGAAGGGATTCTGCAATGATTCTAGATAGTCTATAAGGAAATTTGAGTACTTCTTGTGTGCAGTTTCTGAGTATTAGTTACAGGCCAAGCTACTCGTGAAAAATCTCAAATATTTACTTTACAAGTGAGGTGCTCGCTTGCCAAAGTCAAGTACCACACCATCACCAGCTAAAAATAAACTAGTGCTCTGAATACTGCTTGTTAATTAATCCTTAAGGCAAGTTCTTTTATCTGTTCCCTTCTTAAACTGTTTTAGACTTTCTAAGTTTTACAAGAATACAACAGTCTCACCAGCTACTGAAGAGAAGTGCAGAAATAATCTTTCTTTTGTGCTCTTTCCATACCACAACTGCTATCAAAAATTGGAGACAAAAACCCAACAAAAACACCCTACCTGGGTTAGTGCTGCTGAACAATGACGCTGGAAGCAGACTGGCACAGCCTGGTGTTTCTGCAATTCCCATGAGACACAGCTTGCTGAAGTGAGTTAAGGAAAACAAAGATTTCTCCCTAGAATAGAACAGGCTGCCTAACATTTATAGCTGGGAAAAGCAAGATACTCTGACACAGCCATAGCTCACACTACTTTCCTTTTGAGACCTTCGATGTTACAGTTTACAATTAAGTCTTGACTCTTCTTTCATAGGAAAGCGCTACAGAGAACTCCCATTCTTGCTTATTTTCACTACCAGAAGGGTAAGGTAAGAGGAATACTGAGGCATCTTGCTAGTGATAGAAAAAGAACTGCGTGGCCTACACAGCTCATTCTTCTCATCTTTACATGCTGATGGCACTACATTAATATAGGTCTGTTTTTCATAGAGATAAGTTGGAAAACTGGGAGCACACAATGGGGAGACAAGGAAGACTCACTTTAGATTACATTAAAATACTTTCTAAAGATTATACGAGGTATAAATAGGATTTGAAAGCCACATTTCAAGTTCAGTGAGATAAATCTGTGACATGACTATGAAAAAGCACAAAATAACCAAACGAAACAATCCCAAAGGCCTAACTAGCTGTGAGCAAGCCCAATGAACTCCTGCCACCTTCTGGATCAGTCCTGAATTGCTTGGCTTTCCCCATGAGACATCACATACATTTCTATACAATGTCCTCTCTTTCGGCACTTCAAAAGCACATCTGTTGCCTGCCGTCTCCCGCATTAAAATCCCCTGTTCTTCCTCTCTTCTGAACTCTGCATCGTCCATTACTGCTTCCTCTACTATACCATCAGCCTCTTCTGAGACAAATCTGCAGAACATGCTCTTAAAGTTGCAGACCATGATGCCAATGAATTGCCCTGCTCCCATTCTCCTCTTGCCCCAACAACATAGGAATGGTTTACAACAGAAACTAATCAATTACTTTCAAAAACGTCCAATTTAAAGAGAAAGTTATTTGCCTTAACCCTCTCTCGTTCTTTGCCCCAGCCAATTTCTAAACATCAGATCAACTTGGATGTGGCATGTACACTATTAAGGAAGTATGAAGCCTCCAGGGCAGGAAACATGGTCTTTCACCTACTATTACACTGAACAGTTCTACACATATCTATAACAGAACCATAGATTTGTCTCATTAGCTCCAACATATTTATATTTTTATAACTTTCTCTGTTTTACAGAAAACTTAATTTCTGGGGCAACTACATGAGATGTCTTCCTGGAAGTTAGTTGTTCGGTGCAGCATAATGCAGACTTCAAAAAGCTGATGTGAAATTTTTCTTTTTTAAAAAGGATATAAAACATGAGAATCTGGATGAGTCAATGATGCCCAGCACACAGAATTCACCTTCAGACACAAGAAGACATACTATTTTTGTGATCTCTTAGTCAATTCATGAAAGGGTATTTCCATGTAAAGATGACATAGAGCTATGTGCTGGGCACACTTCCTTAGCCCACTAAATAGCCCAGTAATGGGACATGAGCATTTTAGCGTCACACTCCTCTTAAACGTAGGAGCAGCATTGAGAAGTCTGTCCAAACACAGATTGAGGCACCAGGCACAACCTCTTATTTAAGGGATCATCCTTAAAAGAATCTGAGCACGAAGAGATTATGAAAGCCTGCTTTAAATATTCTTCACGTTCAAGGATAAACACATTTTCCCAAGATTATTTTTAACAAAGAAGTATGCAAGTCTTAGTAATTTCTGGCCCTCAACATCAGTTTTGTCAGCTACGGCCAAGTGCAACTCTGATGTAAGCACTGTCATTAGAAGTTGGTACTTCTACATAGCCTTCCATTCCAACTGTAGTTCCTGAGAACTAACACTGGTACTGAGGACTTTCAGAGACAAATTTACTGTGATTCTGCATTTATCCAAGCTTGACATTGCTAGATCCTTCCATTCTCTCCGAACCCCTTCCCCAAACCTCATGCAGTTCCACCTGGGCCTCCCAAGGAACAGCGTTCTGAGGATGCAATAACTGAAGGAAGCAGGAACAGAACAAAGTACTTTGCGGTTTGTGAAGTAGAGGTTGTCATACATCTCCACAGTGAGAGATTCCTTCCCCAAACCACTGAGGTTGATGATACCATATTTACATCCTCCATGCTCCACATCGTTCACAGTGAATATCCGTTCACAAGCAACATCTGCCTGTAAAATAAAAGCTTACTGGTCACACTTGCCTAGAAACTTACAGAAAAAAACAGCTTGAAGGAGCTGCATTAGGTCTACAATGAAACACTACATTAATTCTGACCCCTTTAATACCGTCGACTTTCCATTCATCTCTCAAAACAGTGGCCAACTACTTTTTATATACATGCACAGAAAAAACATGACTAAGAAAAGGATTTAGTCCTTGAGTAACAGTAAATACTGTTTCCAATTGTATCAGCTCTAGACACTTACTCTGGTTGATTAGTAAGCACAGACAGGTGGTGTTGGTAGAGGACTCGGAACAAAAATTTACATCTTATCAAAAGTGCATGTGGAATTCTCCTTCTGTTGGATCACAGCAAAAAGGCTGTTGCTATATTTCAACTTCTCTTTTTTGACACTAAGTTTTTGACTCCCTTCTGGCTTCAGCTACCTATGCAGTGCTCTGTTTACAAGGCCACGAGCTGGTCCTGGAGAGCCTCCTACATAGACTGTGAAAGATATTTGCTCCAGAGACCTCCCTTGCACATGCAGTACCATCAAAACCAGCAGAAACTGTCTTCAGATCATGAGAAGTAAAATGATTGCTGATGTTATAGATTCTCTGGACCACAGACCTTGCCACTCCCAACATTCTTCTCTTCTAGTTTCTTCTTCTTTCTCTTAATCCTTTCCACTCCCCCTCCCAGCCCTGCACTAGTTATCCACTCCACTCCTGTTTATTTCTAAGATAACATGTTGATCAGCTTCAAAAAAACTGCAACACTTTCATATCCAACCTTTTCATCATTTTTCTTTCTAGGAAAGGTAACAGCCTCTTCCTAACTGTTTATAATCACCAAGCACAGACTTTGAGAACTGACACAACAGGAATAATGCATCTTTGAAAGCAAAATTTGACCTGTGGGATTCAATTACAAGATCATGAATTTTCACTGAAAGTGGGCTCTCTTTATCCTGAAGACTTAATGGTTCTCACAACATACCACAATTATTTTAAAATTGTTGGTTCCAGCAACTGAGGAATCTGGACTGCGAATTTCTATCTTCTTCCTCTGCATGCAATTCACTTTTAGTTCATGGACCAGCCTGTAAAAGCAGGAGGGGGAGCAGGGAGAAGAGAAAATTCAGGTAAGCCTAGGTTTAATACCAATGAAAGGAATTCTGGATAGGATATCCAGAACTGCTTCTCAATCACAGAAGATAAAATGCCTGAACAACTAGCATGATGCAATTTCACTTACATAACTCATGAATATGTGCATCTTCCTCATTCATGGATTTTCATCAACCCCAGCACATCTTTAATAGCAGAAACAACAACATAGCAAGGCACTAACTTGCCTTCTGTGCTGTTACTGAATCTGAGCTATCTTAGTTATTCTAATAGGGGGACACGGGGAACAGTCATGTCAGTTGAAGTGCATTCATCTGAAGAAAAGCTGCCCTGTATTCATAAAGCACAATGTGGCAAACCAGCATATATAGAAAAAAATTTGAAGTTTTAAACTCCATTTATCTGAAATTGGGAAACCTCTTCTTCATCTGAATTCTCATCACTTCCATAATCTGATTATAAAAGAATAGAACTATTTTTTTACTATAAGTAACGTGTTCCTCTCTGTCATCAGTAAGAAATGCAAAAAACCTCACAGAAAGAGTTGCACTAACAGCAAAATTTGGCATTGCAAACAGAAGACAAATCAAATCATTGTACCTGCAGTAACTTGTGGAGCTGAGCAAACCCAGCTGCCTTTTCTGTAACAGCATAGATGAGTTCAGTCCAGCCCTTGTTGTTTTCTGTAAGAGAATAACATGAAAGTGTACCCAGTTATTTGCTTGTTTATGATTCAAACATGGCTGTTGGTCTTAGATGTTTGGGATAGTTAGGTAACTTTTTCCTCTAGCCTATATACATTAAAATTTTCAGAACATCTACAGAACACATGCCAGCACCACCTCCCTGGTGTACTGCAGTAAGTAGACAAGAATATATTCCTGAGATGTGGGGTGCTTCTATAAATAGAAGAATGGGAGGAAACCCCCAGAAAACAACAGCCATTGTTTTCACTTGACATAATCAGCAGTACCACCCTGAGGTATGAAGTCACCTTCTGGTTTCACTATGACACCTTAAATTCTTATTATACAGCAAAATTTTCTATCACAACAAGACTGTTATTAACTAGGCGGTCTTACTACTGCAGTAAAATACTTTTCCATTCATCATTTTTTAAAATTTCATACAAACACTTCCTGGGGTGACCAAAGGATAGAGTACTTTGCAAAGTTATGGACTAAGCAACCTTTTTGATAATGCTCTGAGAAAGCAAGTATTTAAGACTCAAAATGTTCTTATCTGGGAGCCTAAGTCAGATGTCTGATTCTATAGCCACATTTTGAGAAGAAAACTATATCCACAGTTCCTATTAACAGTAACGTGGCCAGCAGCTTTTTGGTATCTAAATTGCTCATGGAAACAGCTAAACCAACTAATTAAAAAAAAAAGCCAAAACCAAACCAACAGCAACACTTTCACAGTGAAGACTGAGGAGCTGAATAGCTGGTTGAAGTGAGAACTTCATTACCCAAGGAGAAAAATACTACTTGCTTCTTCCAAATGACAGCATACTTAAGCTGAGCTGTGATTTGTAAAGTTATAATATACAGCTTTCAGGTCATTAAAAAATATCCTTGTTGGTTATTTTACCCAGATTATAGATATGCAGCATCAGCATTAACTCTGCTGTAACACTTCATGATGAAAAGCATACAGGCTTTCCAGGCATAAACATAAGATCCATCCCGATTTTACCTGTCCATAAAAATTCTTAATGAAAAGACTGTTTCCACAAAGTATCATGAATATTGTTTCTTCAGGGTCCAGGAATATGATATGATGATTTATTAAGCATATGCAAAACTTAAAATCAAGACCCCACTTCACCAATTCAAGACAGGGATTTGAAACCTGGCATCTAAGGTCCTGACTCAAGTGTAACTGTTGGACAATCTGCAATTCTGACCAGTTCCCGTCTCTTTACAAGTTTGTTGTTTGTAATGACTTGCTTTCATTCCTGTGTGGAACAGCCAAACAAAAGGCTTCAAGGACTATAAATTCTCAGCAAAAAGAAATTTTCATTTCTTCAGACAGCTTAGGGAAATGTACCACAATCAGAATTGAAAGGCTTTAGCTTATAATCTGTCCTGGGCCAGAGCACAATAAAGCCTAATTGCAATCTTTTTCAGAATGTACCTTCTCTTGTTTTTCTTCCTCTTCCAAGAGTCTCAGTCTTTTGCATTCCATCGCCTTGTACTGAATGCTCTCCTTGGTGAGTGGGTTGTAGTTATTATGTCCAGGCAGCAGGCGAAAATATCGGTTCTTTTCTGAGTCATAGTAAAATCCCGGCAGTTCTTAGGGGAGGGGGGAAAAAAAAAAAAGGTGGCAAAACCCAGGCAAAAATCAGATGCACAACTAAGTTTTTTTATTGCTCTTTGACATCCCACATTTTCATGGGAATGTCAGGGTCATGAGGCTGAAAGCTCTTTCTCCCAGCAGGTCCCAAGCATGATACATAGACTAGGAATAGACAATAGCCACTTAAGGGAAAAAAAGATTATTTACAGTTTCAAATACAGTGCCATTACACAGGTATGGAAGGGATGTCACCACTGACCAAGATGAAATTCAGACAGATCAGTGAGGCAGAGAAGAAAGGTTTTGCTGCAGAACGTAAATGACATTTCTTCATAAATCAGCCATGAGGGTTGTATACGGTTTGTGTGGCAAGGTTTTGGTAGTGGGGGAGCTGCAGAGATGGCTTCTGTGAGAAGCTGCTAGAAGCTTCCCCTATGTCCAATAGAGCCAATGCCAGCTGGCTCCAAGACAGATCTGCTGCTGGCCAAGGCTGAGCCAGTCAGCAACACTGGTAGCGCCTCTGGGATAACATAGTTAAAAAGGGGGAAAAAAGGCCATCCAACTGCAATCGAAGAGAGGAGTGAGAATATGAAAGAAGAACAGAGGTCTACAGACACCAAGGTCAGTGAAGAAGGAGAAGGGGGAGGAGGTGCTCCAGGCACTGTGGTGAATACCATGGTGAGGCAGGCTCTCCCCCTGCAGCCCATGGAGCTCCATGGTGGATCACATCTCCACCTGCAGCACATAAAGGACCCCACACTGGAGCAGGTGGATGCCCAAAGCAGGCTGTGACCCTGTGAGAAGCCCAGGCTGGAGCAGGCTCTTGGCAGCACCTGTGGACCCATGGTGAGAGGAGCCCACACTGGAGCAGGTTTGCTGGCAGGACTTGTGACCCTGCAGAGGACCCATGCTGGAGCAGCCTGTTCCTGAAGGACAGCACCCCATGGAGGGGACCCAGGCTGAAGCACTTTGTGAAGAACTGCAGCCCGTGCGAAGGACTCGTGTTGCAGAAGTTTGTGGAGGACTGTCTCTCATGGGAGGGACCCCACACTGGAGCAGGGGAAGAGTGTGAGGAGTCCTCCCCCTGAGGAGGAAGGAGCTGCAGAGAAAGTACATGATGAACTGACTGCAACTCCCATTCCCTATCCCCCTGCACCGCTCAGGGGGAGGAGGTAGAGAAAATCAGGAGGAAGCTGAGCCCAGGAAGAAGGGAGAGGTGGGGGAAAGTGTTCTAAGATTTGGTTTTAGTTTTCATTATCCTACTCTGATTTGATTAGTAATTAAATTAATTAATTTAAATTAATTTCTCCCCAAGTTTGTTTTGCCTGTGACAGTAATTGCTGCATGATCTCCCCCTGCCCTTATGTAGGCCTACGGGCCTTTTGTTGCACCTTCTCTCCCCTGTCCGGCTGAGGAGGGGAGTGATAGAGTGGCTTTGGTGGGCACCTGGCATCCAGCCAGGGTCAGCCCACCACAAGGTGACACTCTTGGTTAAAAGACTAGGTAGGGCAGTCCCAAACAAACAAACAGAAAACTGACAATGAGGTATCACCCAAACCAAAGTGATTCACTTCCCAGAACAGGCCACTTTCTTCAACACATAGGAGAGATTTAGATACAATCAAGAGTACATTTAGACAATACAGAGGCTCCTTCCAAAAATAAACTGGGATGAGAGAAACATACAATTTTAGTGCTTCACTGCCCAGGTAAATTCAGAGGCAGACAGGCAAAATACTTCGACAGATTTATAGTGGTACATTGTCCCCAGACAAATTATTTTATTCAGCAGATGTGAGTGTTAACACCTTCATTTCAGGAGTTTTTATTTAAACCTTTATTGACTACCAGAAATTGCTTTTGAAGTAACCTCTTTTTGCTGCTGCTTACAATTGAGCTTCTTGTCAGCATCTTTTAGGTTTCAGCTTAGCAACAAATGACCAAGATTTATTCAGGTCAATAAAAATATAAAGTTAGTGAATGAATTGGTAAGGTTCATAAAAGCACACTGCATTTAGTATACAGAATCTAATTACACAGCAATAAATGTTTTGCAGGATACATCTAACATGCTCACAACCTCTTAAGCACAAAAGGATGATATACCCTGGCTTTGTCTGCTGTTAAGAGGTTAGAAAGTCAGTGGTTTTCAGGACTATTCTGTTGTGGAGAAACGTATGTTCCCACAGGCTTAGCTTTTGCTAGGGTTGTTAAACAAGTCAGGAAACCAGAATGCAAACAGGGCATCTTGCTCAATAGCACTGGTACTGCATCAAGTCTAGTTTCAGCAGTCAACTCCCCAGTAATGAACAAACATTTAGCCAGAGTGTATTTCTTACAGATACAAATACACTGGAGGCATAGAGAGAAGTGATTTCTGCCCCCCCAGCCCTGAAGTGATGGATCATTGTGTCTTTTATAAGACTGAATAACTGGATGCAAGTTCTAATTTTTCATACGCTCTTATTTTCTTTGCTTATTTAATGTTTCTATTGAAAGATGTATTTCATAACATCTTCAGCACATACGAGAAAAGAAACAAAGTTCATTTTCTTCCCAAAGCAACATTTCTGGGGGGAGAAACAGAATTCTGGCACATGGGAAGCACTTGTGGGCCTGAAAGTGCATTTGGCCCTGCTCTCTAGATTCTCACTACATCTTAGTATATCATCTGATGTTACTTTTCTCTACAAACTTTACTGCTTATATTCTTCCTGTAACATCATACCATTAAAGCAGCTACTACTACTTTTTTGATACAGTCAGCATATAGACAGATTTTTGACCCATAAACATGGTCTCTTACCCGGCACTACAGAGTTCTGTGTTAAACTGGACGAAGAAGGATCTCCACTGCAGCTGGGGCCTGCATTCACTGGGGTCTGGGGTTCCTCCTGTTCTGGCCTGAAAAAATAGCATTGCCTTCAAGACAGGCTGACAATTGTCCTACACATCTTTCTCACAAAGGATCTAGAAAGCAGCTTGCTATTGACATTAATGGAGTACACTTGCAGGGCTGCGATAAGCATGCTGTGCGTATCACCATATACTAAACTATAAAAATGAAACAGTAAAAATATTCAGCTTAAAAACCTCTCAAGAACATTAGAGATACCAACATCTTAAAAGCCTTAATTACTTGGTACAACATTAAAGGTGGCTGCTGATTCTGCAAGCCTTTCACTCTTTTCAGGGAAATACTAATTCTGGGCATTTTACTATATCCCCTGATTAGAAGAAAAACCCACCCTTGAAAGCATGTAAGTCTTCACAGCATAAAGCAAGACACAGTGTCAGTAAAACACTGATGTCAGGTCAAAAATATTTTGCCATTCTCTTCTTGACAAGAATTTCATTGATGAGGTGCAGAAACATGCAACAAACAAAAGTTTAATGAAAAGTCTCTGCTTTTGTAATAAACATCACAGTCAACAGTGCAACTGCAGCTTTCTTCTTTTTGAAATAATTTAAATGGACACAGTCAGTACTGATGAGCAAAATTCCACTGGGATGTTTTCTGAATCACCTGTGCAATTATCACTTTTGAAAGACAGGTCATATTACATGTCATCTTAAAAGCATTAGGCCAAGATGTTCTACAAGAGATGTAATTTATTGAAAACAAAACAACAAAGAAATTCTAGTTCCAATACCAGCTCTATTGCTGTTTTATTATACAACTTTGAAAATAGTTAAAGAACATAACTGACATACCCCACACCAAACCCAAGCACTTAAAGCTTTTTAATAAAATCCTTTTAATTCTATATTCACTGAATTACGGCCCACTTGCATTTCTAACTTTTCCTACACAAACATAACTAACGGGGCAACTGACATATATGTTTATGTGTCTCTTTCTCTACAAGTATATTAAAAAAGTCCTTAGAGCATTAAAGCAAAAGATTGGCCACTTTTATTCCTGCAGGAAGCACTAAGGAAAGAACACAAAAAAGAAGCCATAAAAGTAGCTCAAACACAGGCAAGTATAAGTTCTAAAGTTTAAAATGTGCTTTTCTGAAAGAACCAGTTTTCAAGGCAGTGGATTGTTCCTGAAACCTTGTTTCAGTTTCCTGAGCTGCTAGATGTAGTATTATTACCACATTACTTAACACGCTTTCAAACTTTCAGGAAGATCCTTTAATGATAGTTTTTACACTAGTAGACACATGCATAAAACAAACATGAAGGTGGAATGAAGTACTTGCAAACATTTTTCTTCCCTGAATTATCTTTGCATACTGATGAAGATTTTATGGTTGATCAGGCACACCTGAAAGGACTAGCCCATGGAACCACATCTCAGTTGAAAATCAATACACAGTTGTGAACATATGATAAATTTCCAGAAATCAATGCACTTGCACTTCCACTCCCATGAGGGATAACAGCGATAAGAGAAGTACTGTCTACTAGATTTTTAGATGGCAACCCTCCCAGTTCTAGATAGCCACCATTCTGCAAATTTAATTAGGTGTAGCATCTAACAGCTTAACCCATGGTAAGCACAAGCTGCATATACTTGCCTTTCAGTACAGTTATTGTGACTGGGTCTTCTGTACCGATGACGATGGTAGCTGTGCTTGCAATTGCTCCATCTGTGTTTTTCTCTGCCTCTCCAGTAATTTCTCTTCATTTCTACCTATAAAGAAAACATACACACATACTTCAACGCTACTTGCCTCGAGTAGTCCAAGAGACAAGACAGTCTTTTAACATGGCCTCTTTTCAACCAGTTTCAAAAAGCTCTACAGTGGCCAGGAGATCAAAGCCAAGAAAACACATTTTTAAAGATAAATACTTTAAAGTACAAACGGCATCGGACCTTAAAGAAAAGAAAGGCAGAACAGCACCCTGGGCCGTTTGAAGGGAGGCTGAAGGAAGCACGGTAGGGTGTTGACCGCCTCCTGCGTACAGCGCTAATAAACTGCTATTACTAACGGCGGCCAAGTCCCACCGCCGAGCTGAAGCCGGCTATCGGTAGCGACCCGCTTCCCGGCGCGACACGCTTCTGCCCAGAGGAGGGGCTCTCTTCTCTCAACGCGACGAGAAACTGAAGCGACGACGGCAGCCTGCGCGCCTTCCCCCCGCGCCCAGGCACCGCGCCGCCCCCGACACGGCGGTACAGGCAGGCAGCCGGCAGCAGCCTGCCCGGGAGGCCTCCCTCCCTTCCGCACGGCAGCCAGGCCGGGCCAGCGGGCCGACACCCCCAATCACAGTTTCGCAAATGACCAGGCCACACTACGGGCACTTCCTCACTCCTACCGACTTCCCTGCTGCGCCCCGACCAGGTCCACTCCGCGCCGAAGCCAAAAACCCCTAAGGCGGGAACAGGACTGCAGCCAAAACGTTCCCACACCCACCCCCTCACCAGCGCCGGGGCCTCGCCGCTGCTATACTGACGCCAGGGCTCCGCCCACACCCTTATATACGCGTCTGATTGGCCTTCACCTGCGCCTGCCGTTTGACGGACAGCTCACTCATCAAACAGCAGAAGGCCAATGCGGCGCATGCGCCCCATGGAAGGTCGGGTCCCGGGCGGCGCAGGCGCTGCGGGCTGGGCTGGGCTGGGCTGGGCCGGGCGGGGCCGGCTGCGGTGGCGGCGGCATGGGGCGCCCGGGCCGGCTCTGCGAATAAAACCTGGGTAGGGGAGTGTAGGGAGGGCATTTTTGTTAGGAAAGGAGTCGTTTAGCATGGTAGGGAGGTAGCGCAGGGTGGAGAAGTGGCAGTCTTCGGGTAGCTGAGGGGTGGGAGGTGCGTGCCGGAGCCTGAGGGTAGCTGCCTCAGTGTGAGGGGAGCCTCGGGCCTCCCCCTTAGGGGTAGGAGAAGCGCTGGGGTGAAGGGGCGGGCTGGCTGCTGGTGGGGGTCAGTGTGGGGGCTGTGAGACAGGTGGGGGGGCTGCGAGACAGGTGGGGGGGCTGCTGTGGCCAGGCTCCCGAGCAGCGCGGGTAGGGAGGGTCGGCGGCCGTGGGGAAGAGAGTGGGGAGGGCCCACGGTTGAGCTCTGTGAGGGGAAACACTTGTTTTCTCCGCTAATGAGGATTGAAGGCGGTGGATTTGCAGGGCATGGCGAGGGAAGGAGGCAGAGGTGTGTGTTTGTGGGGGATGGTGTCACTGAAAGGCTACTACTACTTCCTTCTCTGGGTCCCTAGTTGGCTAACTAGCCCCCATCCTTTGGCTTTGGGGAGCTAGAAGCTGTTACTGCTTCTCTAAGCTTTTTAAGAGTTTAGGAAGGAGAGTGGTGGCTGTAAAGTGACCTTCGCAGCTGAGGCCTCTTGATTGCTTAAATATTTTTTTGAGCCTTCTACTGCTGGGCAGCAAACAGTTAGATGGGTGGTACTGCAGCATTAGCACTAGGGCATCTCAAGGAAGCATGCAGCAAATGGACAAGGTGGGAGAAAAAAGTCGAGGCTACAGCAGTCAGTAGTGGGAAGAGCTCAGCACTCTTCAGTTGGTCAGCAAAAGCAGAAAGAGCAATGACTTCTTAAAATGACTCTTTGCAGTCATTGTAAGAAGGCCTTTTTCTTTTTAATGTTTTGATAAAGGTGTCCTTAAACTGGTTTTGTATAGTGGTCTTCCTCCCCTTCCTATTTATAGAGCACCTAGGAGTTAAAAAATTGAAACGACTGTGATACAAATGTTTATTCCTTTAATGAATGATTAAGGCTACAGCAAAATATGAGCTATAGTTCACATAAACTTTATAGAAAAAAAGGGCTTTAGCCTTTTTCCTTCCAAAAAGTTAGGGTTTTTTTTTTTGCTGCTTTAGTAATTTTAAATAAAAGAAGGCCAGTGCTGTGAAAATAGGCAATGGATTTTTACTTCTTCCTTTGGATGTTTAATCCTTGCACAAGTTTTCTATTCGTATTTGTTAGGAGAGTAATTTTGAAGAGAGATTCTTCTGCCTCTCACTCACCTGGTCTGTGTTTTAAATTCAAAATGCATGGAGTTAAAAGTAGCCCAGGATAGTATGACTTTAAGGATATGAACAGCTGGAGAATTCACCTGTAGCTTGTATAGTTTGTGAGTTCTATTTTTTTGCCTCTACAAGGCAGACCACCAGCATAGTCTAACTCCAAGGCATTTTTTGGTGATTAGGCCTGTTTCTGATAGTGGTTTAGTGATACTGATCTTTAGCTTCCACAAGATAATTTTGAGCTTTAATACAGTGACAGGAGAAGAGTAGAAATACCTCTAGAAAGCTGCATCAACAGCCGCTTCTGTGAACTGTTAATACTGTCACTGGTGTAGACTGGATTCAAATTGATGGTTTATATGGTACTGGTACTTAATGACCTGTGTGTAAATTTGATGCTGATACACCTATGGACAGGATTCTAGGCAGTGGTTTTTTTCCTGTTGTTTGCTGGCTCATAGGTAGTAATTTGGAATGTCTAATGTTTTACAAGTAATGTTATACTCCACTTATTTCATTGTGTTTTGTTTCATATTTTTAATTTCTGATGCCAGTGAGCTCTGTTTCACGTTCTGTGGCCAGTATGTTGCTTGTAAGCTGTGGGTTTGACTCCACTGAAGTAGAACTACCACCAGGGAAGAAGTATGTTAAATTTGTTTTCTCACTTATATTGCGTATACTTGCTATGGAAATTCATAGACAAGAATAGACTGGAAGATATTTCAGATATCACTGGTTTTCTGTGTATATATGTATGTATTGAAATAAAATATACAAATATATAAATAAAATACACACACCACCCCTACGTTGTTCCTTAGCAATTGTTTGTCTAGCCTTTTCTTAAAGCCTTTTGCTTTGGTTTATTCTGGTTTTATTATATCTCACTGAAAGATTTTTCTGATGCATTACCTGAACACTTATTGCTGCAATTTAAAACCATTACTGCTATTCCTTCTGTGGATTTAGAAAACAATTTATTATCTTGTAATGTGGTTGCAGAGAGCATATTTGAAAATTGGTAATGCTCTCCCACTTGAGTCTTTTTTTCCTCTAGATTAAAGAGTGGCTAAGGAATTCCAATTCACTCAGGTATTACAGATGACAGCTTTTAGCTTTGATCATTCTTGCTTCCTTTTTGGACCCTTTCCATGGGGATCACATCTTTCCTTGAAGTATGTTCCCAAAAACTGGTTATACCACTACTCAGCTGAGGTCTTCCTAGTGTTGAGTGTGTTTTGCTAGCTGTACTTGTGTTTGAGAGTTGTATAATGTTTTACAGCTGCACAACAATAGTCAAATGGGATGAGGGAGTTTCAGTTTGAGAACTGCTATGTCATCAGGTGTTTTCAGTCTGGGTTTGTGGAATTGGCTGTGCTTGGGCTGGTAGCAACTGAATGCTGCTCTTCTCAGGCCGGCTCTTGGACTGGTCAAGGCTGTCCTGCTCTGTGGAATGCACTCTGCCATCAAGTTGTGTCCTCCATTTGCTCTGGCTGTTTTTCTACTTACTTGACTTGTGGGACTGGATTTATAGCTGTGTAGTCCATTAAATACATATGTTCAGGCTACATTTACTTAGTTAAATTTAAAATATAATTGTAAATTGCATTAAAACATTCTGTAAAAATGAAACTTTGTTAACAACATTAGAATTTAAGGTTCAGATGCAGGTTTAGGATTATTGCAGTTTAGTGAGTTGCTTTTTAGCTGAACTGCAGTAATGAAATGTGTTCATTCTTAGCAGTCACATCTGAAAACTAAAATTAGTTTGCTTAAATTCTTTTTGTGCTGAGGCTTAAGCTGTGTATTTTATCTCATGCTTGTTGGGGGCTAAAACTGTGCATTCTGCCAGTTAAAGCTTAGCTTGCATAAGGCAACTCATTAAACTTTGGTAAATGGAAGGTGTACCTGGGCCCATTAGTGACCCTGGGCTAATCAGACCCTAATCAAAAGCAGGATTTTGTCTAACAGTAAGACTTAGCCTTTTTCTAATGCTACTGAAATCAAAGCAATTGCATTGAGAATCTATGTAACTTTGTATGCTTACTCTTAGAGTTATGAGCTGCAGTAGTCCTGCAGTTATAATGTCCTACTACTAAAGCAGTAGTCCTACTTTTAGGTATTTTTAAATGTGAAAATTGCCGTTTGACTTTTTATCTTGGTTCTTGGAATATTCTGCTGTCCTACAGGCTAGTGCTGCTGTTGATGCTGAAGATGACTTTTGAGTTCTCCTGCATCAGGTCATGGAGGAAGGAACAAACTGCTGTAGCAACTAAGGTGATGAATTATCACAGTTTATATAATAATCAATAACTTGCTGCGTTTATTCTGTATTTGCTTGTGGTTTACTTTTTTAAATCTTTTTTTTTAAATCTCGAGCTCCCAAACCAGTCCTGATGGTCTTGCAGGTGGAGCTCCCTGCAGGGTCTACTGGGTGGTGTAAATGCGGGAGCAGATCTGATCCGCCCCAGGAGAGGGCAGTCGTGCACTTGCACAAAACCGGTGTCTCTTGGATCTTTTGCACCGCGTATCGGATTCCTATAAAAATCAATTTAAAAAGCAGAAGTACACCAACGAATCCCTTTGCAACACTACTTAAAGTGTATTTATTTGTATTTATAGCTCAAAGGTCCAGGGGCACTGATGTTATCTTAATCAGACTTTTTTCCGAGGAAGAAGGTGAAACTTCTTTATCCTGATACATCAGCTTTGTTTCCTCTGCAAGTCAGAGGTCATGAAAAAAACCCGGAAAGTTAGCAAATGAAACTGAACTTTCACAGCTCATATCATTGGATTAGCCAACAGGTTTTTTTAAAATCCAGTACTTCTGGCTGTTAGTATGGCGACTTGTATGCTTGTAAGTGACTCTTGGAGACTTTGTGGTAGGTTCTGTGTGTATCAGCTGAAAGTATTCTATATATATATATATTTTTTTAAAGTTATCAGTTGATATAAATTCAAATTGTGCTCTGATACTGTCTGTGGTCTTTTCCTTCCAAGTATCCTTAAGCAGTAGAAATATTCTGGTCAAACCTTGCCATCTCTTCAGTGCTGCTGTTCTTAATGGAAATGTTCAGATATAATTTACTGAATGTTCTGCTGATTAATGAATTAATCTTATCTTTTTTCTGCAGAATCAAAAGGAATACGATGTCTCAATAATTTATATGTAAAACTTACAGTTTTTACTTACAGTCCTGTTTTTAAATTTTTTAGGTGCTTAGGAAGTTTTCACTAAAAGACAGTAATGAAGATATTTAGGCTATACTTTTGCTGGTGCTGGTGGAGTGACTTTATGGCTTTTGATTATAATCAGAAGATTGTCTGCAGAATATACGAGGCATAAGTGGATGCCAACAATTTACGTGGTTTGTATATTGGTAGAAATGGAGCTGTGGTGTTGCAGGTCTCATTAGGTAGGCTGGCACATTCCAGGAGATAGACCCTGGTAAAAACCCATCTCTGAGATGACAAGACCCTCCTTGTCATCATCTACTCTTTCCCACAGGAGACCCAAATGACTGGGCTGTGTTTGCTACCTCAGTGACTGCATGTTGCTTCTGGTGACTGCAGTAGCCCAGTGCAGAGCTGTGTTGCTGCTGCTGCCACTTGGAGCTGACTGAAGGAAACAAAACAAACAAAATCCCCAAAACACAACAACAACAAAAAAACCCCACTTGACCCCAAATCCTATTAGACTTTAAGGGAATAGCTGCAGGGAGATTCCTGATCCATGTAGCAGCAACCTAGTGAGTGTAGAATGGCAGGTCTGGTGGCTACTGTTGCCAATTTGTTAGAGAAATGCAAGTGTTTTATCACATGTGAGTGTCTCCTGCTGTAGCTTCTATGGGTATTAGAACCCAAGAATCCAAGGTATATTATTACTAGGCTGCTATACTTGTGTATAAAGCCTGTTGCAGGACAGACATGGTCTTAGGTATATGGAAAGGATGTCCCTGTACTTGGTAATATCCACAGATTGGCTCTGGTGTATACTCAAAGTCGAATGGCTGAAGTGATATGTCTACTGAGTTACTTTCTAGAGTGAAAAACAGCCTAAGACAGGAAATTCAGAAGATAAGGCTCTCTACTGTGACAGTAACTCATTTCTATTGTGCATATGTGGATTTATATTTGAAATCTCTCTCCCTAGAAAGAGAAGCTGAAATACAAACTGTGGTGCTAAATTTCATGCAGGTTACTGTACATACCTTAAAGTAACATCCCTTCAGAATCAGTCACCAGGAGCTAAAAATCCTTTAGTTTTTGCTGTAAAAATAAGGGCTTTGCCATTTTGGTTCAGACTTGCTACTCCTGTGATGTAGCGCAGGCTTCTGTGCACCAGCTAGGTTTTGTAAGTCTATGTTCTAGAAATGGCTGCACATTTGTCTTTCAAAATAGCATGCTGTCTTTCAGACAGCAAAGTGCTATATATATGAAGTCCTTTTGAACATTTTTTATGTTTTAGCTAAATATCTTAAATATGATTTATGTGCAGTGTGAACAGTTACCTAACACTTTAAAATGTCTTTTGTTTTTTGACTTCTATCATTATTACTTGTGGGCCCAATCTAAGAATTATTAAATAATGTAACAATATTCATCTCTCCTGCTGCTGGTGTAGGTATATGTAAATTGTATGTGTATACACATAGATGAATCTATCTCAGTCTACAAAACCAGGACTTCATTACCACATATTTCTGTGTATGGGTGGAAAGAATGATAATTTGAAGGCATGAACTTTGCAAATGATTTTGACCACAGAGGTGTCTGTGCTCCACCATGTTTCCTGGGGTGCTGTAGGTCTGACATCTGTCAGTTCAAAACAAAAACTGCCCCCCTTTGTTAATAGTCTTAGTGCTTTTGTGAAATCTTTTTTTGGTGAACAATCATGTCTGCAGATGGCAAAATGATCTGTCAAGCAGGTAGGGATGGTAATGAGGCTTTACACAGCCAGAACACAGAACGGGACATTATATTCCTTGCAGAGCCATTGTAGAGTAGAATATCCTAACGGTGTGGTCTTTGAAGAAACCTGTGTTGAATAATGCTGTCCTGCCTTTTCATATGGGGAGAACTTAGGATCTGCATTGGAAGGTTAAGTTCATGTTATAAATAATGTTGTCTTTAGAGTAGTGGCAGCTGGCAGCTTTTTCATTTTTCCTCCAGACTCATTTGTCCAGCTTATGGGTCTCTAATACACAAAGCGCTTGCAGTTACAAGATTGATTTCTAGCCTCCTATTTAAAAATTGCCAGTGAAAAGAACTGGTCAGCGTCTGCAAAGAAGTATTTTCTTTTGGAGTCAAAATCTTGTATGCTGCTTCATATTCTCCCTTGTCTGCTTTGGATGTAAAGTTGTACTTTTATACAGAGAGAAGTGAACTGTTTTGCTTTTACACATCAGTAGCAGATGTCAGGGCTTTGACAGTTGATTTCCCACTGGAAGAAAAATTGGTGACACAGACCATAGGAATCATGTTTTTAGTAAACTTTTTTTTTATATTAAATACATGAGGCTTTGAACAGATGTAGAGACCAATGACAATGCAGAAAAAAAAAACCCTTCTCCAGAAATGTCAATCTGGAAATCAGTGTTTTGCTTTCAGAAAGCAACACTTTATCTTTGAAGTTTATAGCAACTTAACTAAAGACACACTGTCACAGGGCTACTAACACCTCATTTCTCAAAGTCTATATCCTGCTTGTATCCAAAGGAAAGTAATTGGCGAGACCTGTGTGCAGGAAGCATTATAATCATGTGAGTGTGGTTCTCAGAAATGCACAGTAAATGAACACAGTGCTGTATTGGAGCATAAGCTTCCTCAATTATCTTGTATGTATTGTGTGCTGTAGATGTACCCTTTCTATAAGTACTGTTTGAATGATGCAAGAGTGACTTGCTTAGTCTCCCTTCCCCCCCCCCCGCCCTTGTTGTCTTTGAAGATGTGTGGAATTTCTTGTTTTGAGTGCTTTGTGGTTTGTTTGTGGTTTTTGGTTGGGTTTTTCGTGTGTTTTTTTTAAGAAAAGGGAATAAAAGTTTTATGAGATAAGAATTCTTCCTTCTGAATCCTCTCTCAGGGAGAACACAGGAGGAGGAGGAGGAAGCTCAACCCAGTGTATGCAGACTAGCGTGGGAGGCTTCTTGCTATTGAGGTGTAAAGTATCAAGAGTAAGTTTCTTGGAGGAAGGAAGGTTACCATGGGAAAGCAGTCTCCATATATCAGTATATTCTGTAGAGGGTATATGTGGGTTCTTTGATTTGTTTGTTTGGTGGCGGGGGAAGGGTTTGAAGGGAAATTAAAGATGCCAATCTGCAGATACCTAGTCTCATCATGATACTGTGTGTTGTCATGTCTTAATTACTAGTTATATGCTGTTTCATATTCTGGATGCTTCCAGAGGTATCATTGTTGCCTTAGTCTGTAACTTTGTTCTTGGACTACTGTGCCTTTGGTCATTCTAATTGCACGTGTATAGTGATATTTATGACTGACCTTGGCATTGCGTTCAATCTGCTGAAATGTCTGTTTGAAATATCATCAATGGCTCTGTAGGTGCTCTGCTTTATGGAGCCCTTCTAGGACCTGATTTTCAGACCGCTTCTCTTCTGCGCACTCAGTAGAACTCAGGAACAGTGAATTGTGGTCAGTTGTAATTACCAGTATAGATGTCAGCTGGTAGATTTCAGTATGTGTGCCTAGTGCAGAAGTCTGCCCATGGGAGTAGCACTGCAGGATCTGTCTCATACCTACAAACTAATAAAATTAACTTTCTGTGCAGTTTATGATCTATCACTTTTGTGTGCCTGTAGAAAAAACTGAAATAAAGGTATTTCAGACCAAGACATACAACACTTACAGTAACAGTTCATTGTTTCAATGTAAAGAAATAGTAGATAAATCACTAAATTAAAACAAAACTGGAGGTAAGGTAGTCTTATTCTTAGGAGTATTTTGTAAGAAGGTCTTCAAAAGTCTAAAGACAACTGAAACTGCTTGTGTACTTTGTGGAACTGAAGCAGTAATTGTTTCACACACAAGATATAATATATCAGTTTGCAGTTACAAAAAAAAACCAAACCACAACACACAAAAAAAACCCAACAAAAAAAACAAACCCAAAACCCAACCAACAAAACTAGCTCTCAGCTTAATTGGATGGAAATTGAAAGAGGAGGTAGAATATGGAAGATGGTTTATGGGTTTGGTTGAGCTATCCTTTCCCTGAGCAAAGCACTTTCTGATTGAGAGCTGGAAAGCTCTGCAGATCCCAAGGAAAGAACAATGGCTAAAGTAACTGGCTGTAGGATAATACAAATTCTGTACTATAACCTTGTAGAAAATCAGGAAGGGTGACAGAAGTCTCTATGAAATGGTTAAGAGCTTCCAGAGGCTTTAAGAGGCTACCAGACCATGGGGTTTAAGCTGCATTAATTGCCCAGCAAGATGTAATTGTGTGTGGTGTGTAGGTTTTGATTTGGTTTTCTTGGTTTTTGGTTTTCTTCCCCCCCCCCCCCGGTAATAATTGAGTGTAAGTTGACTAATAGCATTTATTGTTTTCTTTGTAAAACATGCCTACTTTCCGAAAGCTAACAGACAGTGTGATTATGTCAGCTGGTAAAGCATCCTCATCTTGAATACTGAACATATTTTAGCACTTCTGTTCAGAATGTCAAGTGTGAAAGAAAGGAAAATACAGATGATCACCAAGTGTGTGTAAGGTCAAGGTCTAGGAGAGCTTCTGTGAGAGAACTAACATAAAGCGTGAGTGTTGTACAGTGATAAGTCAGTGAAGTAAAGGTGTTCCCACAGGTTCTGGGTAAAATTAAAATAGTAAATTAATGTCTCTGTACATTGTAGCTCTGCATGTATACTGTGTCCAACAGGTAAGTACTTTTGACTTGAGACTGTCCTCTAAAATCTATTCTAAGAGGAATACAAGTATTTAGTAACGTTTCTTACAGGCAGTTGCATCCATTCATGCAGTCATCAGTCTCAGCCCTGTGAAATGAGGGAGGATCGTTTTTGATAGAAATTTTAAGAACTGTTTTGACAAGTTTCTTTCCCAAAACCAAAATAATTAAATGGAGATGAAAGAAATAGAGAAGAATATTTAAATCATGTATGTTTTGTTTTGGAATTCTTTTTGACCTACATAGCATCATCTCTTTGGTTTGAATCCTATGGGGCAGACTCACCAAGGTATTGAAGAATCTGTTCATTGATAGTGGGAATTGCTTACTCTGCAGGAATATATCATGACACAAAGCTAAAAAAAGCTTGTATTGGATAAATAACTGAAAGCAGGACTTTAAAGTAAACACTACAGTCAGATGTATACATGTTACTTATTCCATTTTTTTTCTTGGGGACAGCATATATACTGTATGTGCTTGGAGATCCATAGGTATAGATTAAGTAATGTAAACAGGGACTGTACTGAAGGATAATGCCAATGTAATTGAAGAAAATCAGAGCGCCTTAGAAACTTTAGTAAACAATCAAAACCACAGTTACCTAGCCATGAAGAAAAAACCCCACCAAACAAAACCAAAAAAACCCATAAACAAAAACCCCACAGCCCCCCAAACCTGTATGTGTCTATGGATCTTTCAATTTGAAATAGCAGGGATTGATTAAATCAGTAGGTGGTGGGTTGCAAAGTAGGCATTTGTCTCTGAAAAAGTCTTAGGTTCCAGAAATGAAATTAAAGTTTTAAATTTATTATGTCCCTTGCCTTTACAGTCTAGAATACAAAGGTACTTAAGCATACAGTTTCATTGAGGCCAGTATGTTGTTTCTACCTGTTACCAGTACAGTGAAGACAATGTGTTCTGAATGTAAACAGGTATCTTCTGTCTTATGCATCTAGTGGTCCAGGGTCTCATCCAGAAAGATTTAAAAACCTTTCATCCAGGAGGACTTAAGTTGTTGATGTATTTTTACTGCATGAAACAATTTCATTTTTTTTTCTAGTGTGTGCACACTTTTTGCAGGCACAGCAACTTCTGACAAGAAATTCTGTAACTTAATTGTTAACTCTGTTAATTTTGAACTTGCCTTTTAGAATTTTTTTAACACACATAATCATTTTCAGGATGAATTGCAAATGCTATGCCCCTTCTGACAGTCCTGACATTATAGACTTCTAATATAACCCACCTCAGCCATCTCTTCCAGCCTGAGTCGTCAGTCGTCTTTTTTAACTTTTGTTTGTACAAATTGACTTTGTACAGAAATTGTTCTTTACCTTTAAGCATCCTTGTCATCCTTCTGTGTGCCTTTTCTAGCTCTAAAAAACTGTACAGAGTATTGAGGAATTAGGCACACCATAGATTCTTATGTTGTGGCACAGTGTGCAGAGTGTGCTGTCTTTGACTTGTGGCTCAAATAGTGAGCTGTTCTCAAATAATTCCTGGTTATACCCCAAGATTTTGTTCTTGACTGATAATAAGTTGTTCAGAGACTGCAGTCGCACATATAAAGTTAGGACTTTTTTTTTTAATATATGTCACTTTGTCATGCATTTTACCTGCCATTTAATGTCTTAAGAGTCAGGTTTTTTTTTCTTTTCTTTCTCTCCCCTGCCCTTCCCCTCATCTTCTGAAAATCTCAAAACAAAAAATGGGAAAGATGACTCCTACTGAGTTCAGTTATGTGGGATGAATAAAGTTCAGTTCCCAAGCTGCTCTGCAAGTCAATTGGAAGTTACTGAGACCCTCTACCACCTTGCAATGCCGTTTCAGTAGGTTGACTCGGGGGAGCTTGCTTCGGGGGAGAGCTTAGAAAAAATCCACTACTTCCAGGTTCCCAGTTCTAGTGTTGATGAAATAACTTGGAATGCACTAGAAGGGTAATGTGACTGATATTAAATGGTTACAGACTTTCTGAATTAGTGCAAAATGGTTTGACAGAAAGCAAGTTTCACTGGAAAGAGATTAAAGTGGCCCTGATTAATTTTTCTTTTTCTGACTTGCTGGTAGTGGCAAGCCGTGCTACAGGAACTGGAAAAGATGTTAGTAGAAATTTTCTTTGTAGCACATCCACAAAGAATGTGTCTGTCCCTAAAGAGGGTAAGAGCTTGGTACTTGCAGTGAAAAATAACTTATTCAGGCTTAGCTAATGCTGCAGAATCTGGGGTACTGTGCTGCTGACCTGTGGTGAGCTGCAGTACACAAGGTGTAGTGTAGAAGAAACGCATAGCTTTCTGATTGCTTGCTGAATGTGTGCCATGAATATATTCTATTAGTTATGTTAGATATAATCTAAGGATATAAGCAATGCCATAAAGGTATTGTTTTATCTAAACTATACTAGTCTTGACAGGTCAGAGGTATCCTACCCATTAGGAGGAGTGAACTCATAAATGTTGAGATTTAAAGTCACCTCTGTAGTATTTCTTAAAACATTATTAACATGCTATGCTGGCTTGTGAAACCAACTGTTCCCTCTTCCATGACCAGCATTTATGTTGTGTTTGCATGAAAGCTTTAGGATGATGGCACCAGTGGAAGGGTAGCTAAGTTAGCATCAACCTTGGGCTCCATAACTAGCACTGCTATACCTGCATGGAACAGTGCCTAAGACAATAAATCCTGTTTGATGGCCCAGCAGCTTCTTTCTTGTGCTGAGTTATGTGCAGCTTTGTTCACCCGTAAAGCTTACAATAGGCATGACACTTGGCTAGTATGGTTTGTTGTGGTAACTTGGCCCAGCTTGCTCAGCTGCCCAACCAAACAAGCTGTAGACAACTCCACATTTCCTGTGTGTCATAGTGTAGCTAGTGATCAGGCAAGACTGGCCATGGAGTAGGAAGACACACCCTGATAGATCTGATGCAAAGCCTATTTAATTCTCTAGAATTATTTTTATGGAATAAAATGCTAAATCCTGGAATGGCATTTAAAAGTTTCTTGTCTAAGAACATCCAGATATCGCGAGAGACACAGAATGTATCTCTTCAGTTTGTTTTGCTGAGCCAAAGCAAACCCATTGACTTAAAGTATTAAAATAATATGCATGTTAGAATTTTTAGTAATTTATAAGTATTCTGGGTCAGACTTGTGATGTGACTACCTAAGTTAATCTGAGGCATGAATTGGGCACTGTCTTGTTTTCGGGCATAGTAACTTGACTGGGTCCTTTAGTATTATTGATGTCAATGGACAAATTACAAGACTTCATTTATTTGGCTTTTTCCATTGCAACCTGCCACACCACCTGCTTTCCTGTAGGAGACTCTTTGCATGCACATCCGTTTTCATGGACAGTGGTCTGGGTTGGTTACTGGCTTTTTTGTCAGGCTGGTTAACAGGTGGGATGTCATCCTATCCTGCCATCCATCTGTGGCTGGCTGTGGTGTGAAGGGTTGGGAGGTTGAGTGGAAAAGCAGGAATTTGCTCTGTTAGTGTGACGGGAGGATTGTCCTGCCCAGCTTCCAAAATGCTTGAGAGTCATGCCAGGTGCGGTAATGCCAAGACCAGTGACAAGTTGTTTCACCGTGGTATCCCTTTCAGAGCAGTCCTTTCAAGCTATGTCCACTTCAGTAGAAGTTGGGTGAAGTGGAAGGACTCAAGATGTTTAGACTGCTAAAGAATATATATATTTTTTTTTTCCCGTGGAGACAATTGGTTGGGCTGAATGTCTTGTTTATCCTTTGTTCTTGGAGGAAGATTTTTTTGTAGTCTGGGGGGGGAAAAAAAAAGGTATTAGCTGTTGATGGGGGTGTCTTTTCTGCTTTAAGGAAATTAGCTTGAAACTACTTTGACAGCTGGAAACAGTGCCATAATATATGGACTCTTAAAATAAGAAATATCTGATCTTGAAATCATAAGTTTGCATTTGTCAAGGGTTTCTACTGGCTGATATTGTTGGTTTGGGCTTTTTTGGGAGTGTTATAAACAGAGTGATGCTTTCTCATATTTATGAAGGAAATTGGTTTAAACACTGTAACTGGCTGCTTAGTGATACAAGACTTCAACTAAATAAATGTCTTGTACGCTTCTTTGGCTCTATAGGCTATGACTAGCAAGTCCCATGTTATTTGAGACATATAGTAAATCCTGAGTGACCCGGACTACAGGTGGTTAATCTTTCTTTAAAGATCATTGCATGGTGAAAAAATATTAAACTTTATAGAGACCATGTGTCTTGTATGTTTTTCATCCTTCTCTTCCCTGATTTTTCCTGACTAAGAATTTTGGCATGAAAATGCTACTTTCTGTGTAGGTGTTCTGCTAATCCTCTGTTTTGTTCACCTGAGGTATCATCATCATCCCTATAAAATCAGAGTTGGCTGCTGCATGAATAATTAAAGTGCTACAAACAGAAGTGTGATTTCAAGTGAACAGAGCAAAAGCAGATAAAACACTTCAAAAATTGGCTTTCAAGGAATATCTCTATACTAGTAAAATGAAGTGAAAAGAAAAACTAATAATGCTGTGTATATAACATTGATTTTTTTAAAAAAAAAGTTGTTTTCAGAGGTAGTTTTGAGATTTGTCCCAAGGCTTCCAGACTGATTTCAAAGGTTAAATGAGACTCTGTAGATCTGTGTTCATGCTTGCACGTGCATGCCCAAATGCCAGAGAGGGACTGTGTGTGTGTACACAAAGAATGGTCAAAATAGAAGTCTTGATGTGTAACCTCTTTGTCCTAGTGCTAGTACATGTATTCAGTGTTCTGGAGAAAAGCAGAATGATACACAATAGTCCATCACAGCTATATATAGATATAATACTATATATGTGATATATCATAAAATAAAAGTAGCACTAAGGTTGCAAAGCTAAGACCTCAAAAAAAAAAAAAAATTTAGGAGATGCCAGAACAAAGGTTCTCTTCATGGTTTTAATTCAGCTCCTTTATGTGAACTGCACTGTAATGCAGTTTTTGGTTGCATGGCTGAGTCCTTTCCCCAACTCTCCCCTCCTCTGCCCTGTTGCCCTCGTACCTTTGTGGAAAAAAAATCCAGAGAGCAGAAGAGTGCTGGTCTTCCCTCCCTGCTACCTGATGCAATAGGAACTTCTGGATGAGGAACAAATACTGCAAAAATACAGATGGAATCCTTGAGAATTTATTTGTCACTTTCCAACAGGTTTCTGATGGTATTTTTCATGGCTTAGGCAGTTGTGGGTGTGTGTTTTCCACAGAAAATTTGTAAAGACAACATACCTGAGACCAAATTCAGAGTTATCTGCATTTCAAAGCCATGAAGGCATACAGTCACTCAACCATATTATTGTTAAATTTAAGACACCTTGTTTGCTCTGGCTGTTGGAAATGCTTCAATTGTTCAAATGCCAAAACTTTAAAAACTACTTTATCCTGTTAAAGCAAAACAAACAAAAAAACCCACCCCCATCCCCCTGCAGCCTTCTCTTAAGGGAAGCCTTTGGGCTGGAAGGTCAAGGAGTAGGAAGTATCTGCGCTGTAGCTGCTGGCAGTGCTGGTCGTGCCGTTTAGGATCCCCGCACGCGTGGGCCGTGCGGGGAGGGTGGTGGTCAGGCGGGGAGGGGGGGATGTTTCCCGTGGACGGCTGTGCCTGTTAACTCTAAACACGTGAGCGCGACGGAATCTCTCTGCCTGTGTCAGCTGAAGAGTAGTGTACCCGCCACAGTTGGACGGGAGCTTTGTTGCGCGGGGCGTGGATTTTTATTTGCTTGTTTACTTGGCGGTGAGGCTGGTCAGGAACTCCCCCGCGCGCTGCCGTTTCGTGCGGCTGTGGCGAGGACCGGCACCACGGCGAGCCGCCAGGGGGCGGCACAGCGCCGGGCCCCGCCCCGCCGCCCGCTCCAGGTGAGGTGCGGCGGAGGAGCGGGGGGGGGTGGGTCTCTCTGTCTCTACACAGAGAGGCGGGAGTATGTCGTGGAGCGTTTTCCGTGACCTTAAACGATTCACGCCCATAGGTAGTCACGGTACGTAGTATGCATCGAGTTTTCATCGTACCACACCCACTTGTGTTGTATATTTGGGGAGTTAGCAATTATTTGATTTTTTTTCTGCTTAGTAGAAGAGGAGAATTACGTGCATGTTGCTGTTAAGGGACTTCTTTCAGAGTATCTTTTTTTTTATTAAGACCATGCTTTCATAAAGGGATACCATATATAAGCCAAATTCTGCACTTCTGGATATAAATAAATGCTAATTCTTTTCAGGTCAGGACTTTTGACTCTCACCCCTGACTTTAGACAGTACCAACTTCTCTGCTGGGTTGACTTTATGAAAACAATATATGAAAATTTGCACAGAAGATTTCAGCGGCTGCATGCATATGTTTTAAAACTTCTATATAAACATAGATGATGTTCTGCTTTAGTTCAATATAAACGCAGAATAAATCTTACTGGCAGTATAAACTGGATTTGATTGTGACAACGTTGGACAACCTTCTTCCTGTTGAAGCCAACTTTGGCAGAACCAAGCCTTTAGGTTAGAATTGCATATTACAAATGGGAACAGAATCTGACTGGCAGGGATTTTGTTTGTTTGTTTTTAACATGTGTAGCACAAACATTCAGCCTTAAGCAGACTAAAACTAAGCCCCTGAATCCAGTAACTCCCAGAGTTAACCGCATAGGAAACAGTAGGCACAGGGAGCCATATGGAATTTACACTATGGGAATCTAGACTTACACAGCTATATTGCAGCACTAAAAAGATACTTCAGCCTGCTTTTTCAAGGTGTCTTGTAGTAATGGGCTCTTAGCCCTTAGTGACTCTGCATTAGATATATAATCCTACTCTGATTCTAAATCCTTTCTTTACAATATCCAAGTCTCAGCAGCCGTTGCTTCCTAAATTATTTTCCAGTCCTGTCTGATACCTGTGTTGCTTCTCTTCCCACTCTTACTTCCACAAGGTATTTAATAGTATAGCTTGCCTTTAGCAAACGAATGGTATCAATGATTGTTCATAGGCAAATGTTTTAATGTCTTGCTGAACTAGGGCCTACTTTTCTTGATACAATTTTTGAAAACAACATAGGGTTTCCGTAAGCCTTTAAGCAGAGGTGTTAGGATATTTGTGTAAGAATGTGGCCTGGAAACAAAGCTTTGCTGGTGGGTTAGAGTATATATTTTTTTGGGGAAAAAAAACCCCTAACTTAAATATGCAGTAACAGCAAAATGAATGCCTATTGTCCCAGCATTCTCGATGCTATGCTAACAAGTAGGCCAGACTTGTATGTCCCCAGCACTTCAGTTTGGAATAGCGCCCAGCTTTGGAATATAACATGCTTACGTTTGGAGTACAAGTGGGATTCTCATGTTCAATAATCAGAAGGAGGGAGTGTGAGTGAGGGAAACAGCTGCATGTCTCTGGCACTAGGCTTTGCATACTGACCCTTGTTGTGTAACCTCCGTGCTCCAGAAGTTTGGGTCCATTTCAGGAGGTGGGCATTTATTTAGCTGGGAAAAGCGTTAGCTAGTGAATTTTTCCAAGTATATAAATAGAGTAAGGGAATCCATTGCTTGTCTGATATGAGAGTGATATTAAGCAGTAAGTACCTCTCACCCACAGCAAATGAGAATACATATCAGACCACTCTGTGCTATCTTCCCCCTAGGTGGATTTGGCCAATGCCTATGTCTAGAAGAATGATGAGAGTAGATGGTTGTGATTGCTGGGAGGAATTACTACTATGTGGGGAGAGAAAAGGTTTTAATAAAAAGAACTTGGAGAAGAACTAGCCAATGGCTATGAAAGAGTAAGAAGCTGTTGCAGGGCCAAAGGGGAGTGGAAAAGAATGCAGGTCAGTTATGTGTGCTGATACCATTTTCAAAGAGTCGTAAACTGGGTAAGGATCAATCACAAGGCTTTATTGTGTGGCCATTGGCTGCGCAAGGTTCTTGAAAGCTGGATTCCCACTGCTTGCGTTTGGTAGTGAGAGGCTGCATCTTGCAGGAGCCAGGCAGGGAGAATCTATCCTAAGGAAATAATTTGTTAAGCTATTCTGCTTTGTGCAAGCTGGAGCATTGCAGCAGCAGCCACAATATTGTTCTTTGTAGACATTTTTATTCTATCAAAGTTGTTCTAATGCATTTAAATCACATTTCATAAGGTCTTTAGCCACAGACACCAGATGAGAGGGAGCGTTCTGCTATGTGTGAGATGGGAAAACCTTTTGGGTTTTGCAAGTGACTGTGGAATTCAACATACGTAAGACACGGTCCTCAGTAGGTGACTGGTCTTACATCTAATCTTACAAAGTTTTGCTCAGTTTAAAAGCTGTAGTGCTTGATTGCTCCTGAGCATGACAGGCACCAAAAAATTCTAAGTGTTATGAGGTTTCCCTGGGTATGGTTGGTGGGAATTTTTCTGCTGTTGAAGATGCCTGTGCCTTCTTTTTTCAGATGTACAGGTTGGCATGCTCCTATCTGGCTGCTGACCTTTAAAACAAACAAACAAAACCTCATAAGCGCCTGCTTAGGAGGAAGGAATAGCAAGGTAGGGAACTTGGATTTTTTGCATATGGCACAGTTGGCATGATGGAGAGCGTAAGCTTTATGTGATGATACTGTGTTTAGAGTTGTATTCTGCTCACAGCTCCTGGCTAGCAATCCTTTCTGTCCTGCCAGCCTGAGATCTGAAGATGGGTTAAATATGTAGCATATATGAGTGTTGTCAGTAGCAATGTGGGGGAAAGAGTGTGTGGTTCATGGGCGTACTGGTTAGGAAGCTTAAGCCTCTGTAGCCTACTTGAGCTCACTGGTAACAGCTCTTAACTGTGGGTTTTGGAATGATGCCTTTATAAACCTACTCTTGTGGATATTGGGGTAAATAGTAACAGTAGTACTGCTAAAGTCAGTAGACCCATATTAGTACTAGACATGAAAGATAAGGATCTGGCCCTATGTATATGCCTGGTAAATCCTGCACTAGGCAGTCTTTCTTGGAATGGTGCAAGGACTCTGCAGGATATTCCTAGAAATAGCCTAAATAAGCAGCATCGGTAGTAGCAAAAACATGGGCCTTGCATCAAGCAGTAGCCCATCAGCCTTTTTCTTTGCTTGGAATTTCATAATAAACTTTGACAAGTTCTTCTTAGCTGCTTTGTGTTGAGGCAGCACAGAGTACTGATGTCAGCAAAGGCCTGTCAACTCAAGCTAAAGCTTGGGCTTTTGTAGAAGACTTGACATGAGGGCTTACATGTGCAAGCAGAATGGCTGGGGCAACAGTTGTATGGCAGAGCTTCCAGCTATAGAGGTGGCCTCTGCATTAGAAGGAGGTGCCCTGACAGCAAAGCTGCTCCATCCTTGTTTAAAAAAAACAAACATGGAAACAAAAAACCCCAACAAATAATGCACTGCCCTTAGAAACAGCGTTGCCATGTAAGGGATTTTACCAATGTGGCTGTCTTTGTTAAAAAGTGTCAGTGAAATTATTCTGAAGGGGAGAATTCTGGCCTGAGAGCCTGTTTGGATTGGGGAAATTTGTATCAAGTATTAGTTGCATGGGTGCAAGTTGTTGAGGAGATTTGGGAGCAAGTAAATCAGGGCTGGCTCTGCTGTGACATTGACTGCAATAACTTACTGTAATAGATTCCCAGGATCAATTTTCTGTTATACTGGTACTGCATGTGTCTACTGAAATTTGCAGTTGTCAACTTTTAAAGTTAGGCTTGACCTAAACTGATATTTTAGGTAGGTCAGTCTGTACCTTTCTGTTGTTTCCCTCTTCTACCAAATAAAGTTGGATGGGAAATGGAAACACAATTTTGTCACGCTTTTAAAGCTGTTTCTGTTTAGCAAAATTTAAAGCATAGCTAAACAAAAGGAGACTTATTTCCCCCTTACTTGCATTTTCCTCTGGTGTTTGGCCATTCAATGCAATAAAATGAGCTAGAGCCGTCTTATCCCCTCACTAATTCCAAACTGCTCTTTATGTGGGTGTGGTTTTTTTTCCACCCACCTCAACCACCCTGTCAGGTTTTATTTTTCTTACTCTGAACTTTTACAAAGCAGAATATACTTTAAGTTACAGATTGTTTTGAAAATAATGGAACAAAACAGGAGGAAAGAAAATTAACACCTGCAACACACTAATTCTTTTGTATTTATATGGAAAAGGGAGTTAAGATGTTATTTTCAATATTTTTATTATTTTAATAAAAATATTTCACAAATAACATTAAGAAAACAAAAAAAAGCAGGTGAGAAATTTTCTAGCTAAATCTAATTTTTAGTGTAGTTTAAAAGGCAAAGAAGACTCATTTTGTTGTAAGCTGTATAACTCCTGTATGTGCTACAAAAGTAGCCTACTTATGATAGTGTTTGTTCCCTTGGCCTTATAAAGACCAAAATACACTTTATAAATAAGGGATCTTGAATACTGAAAGAAAGAAAATTGTTACTCTCAAGCTGTGTCCACACAGGTCACTTCTGCCTACTCTATTAAAAAAAATTATTCTCCATAGTGGAGTCAGCAGATAGTCACAGTGAAATATTAATTCCTTTCTTTGAGGTGGTCTCATCAGTAATGAAGGAAAGGTGAAGCTGTTCAAATCAACAGCAAAATTCAAAGTTAACACTCTCTTTGGATGAATGTGGCAGTTTGTTTTCCTCAGAGTTCTTAATTTTCTCAGGTAGAGTGCTATTCATTATGCTCAATCCAAATGTTAAACCTGACTTAGAATCATAATTACAGTGTGTGCTCTGTGCTTATTAGAGATAAGATTGATTAGCAAGGTATTACATTCTGTTTTCTACTCATGGGCAAGAGGAAGTCACGTTGCAGCACTCCTAAGTCACATTTGAAGTCTGTGTTTAAAGGTAGTTAAAACTGTAGGTAGTCAGAATCCCCAGACACCATCCACTGTGGTGATGAGAAACTGGTTTTGGGGTCAAATCTGTCTATGTAATTATGCCCTAATCTATACAGTCTGCTCCCTCCAAGATTCAAGGCACCATAGAAACTCCCTTTCGTCCCTGTACTAGGAATAGATGGAGACAGGAAACATAACATTATCTCAGATGAATCAGGGCACCATTTCTGTATCCTAGTGATGGATGTAGATGTAGAAATACTTTTCCCTACCTTTAATGCAAAGAAGAGTGAAAAGCCGTCCTAAAGGGTTCACTTTTTTCTTTTTTTCTTTTTCTTTTCTTTCTTTTTTCCCCCAGCTTGGTACTTACTTAAGAAACAAGGCAGACCCTGACTCCGGACATGTAAATCTTGTGCTTTGTGATGGGAACTCTGTTTTGTCCCATCTAAACTGTAACAATGACTCCCCTCATGGAGAGGACAACCATAGTTACTGTATCTGTGTTCTTCAGAGCATGTGTCTACCTGTATTAATAGATTCTTTTCCCTACTATTAGCGTGATATGGCAGAGGCTACCATAAGGATTTGTATTCTACTTTTGAGGCACTTTGTAATGTTATTTTCTGTTGTTGGGGGAAATTTAAGAACAATCCATGATAATGTAAAGAATTTTTTAGCAACCACACTGAAGAGATTTTCATCAGTTTATTAAACTGGGGACAGACTTGAACCAGAATCTGGAAGTTAAAAAACTTCTGTCTCCCCAGTCTTTGGGGAGGATCCTCAGTCGAGGCCTCAATATACTACTTAGAAGTACAGACTCATCTTCAGTGTTAAAATATGCTTATTTTATCGGAACATCCCATTTAGAAATAAAGGGACTTGAGTCTAGACCTCAGTATAGATGCAGGTGTAATGTGATAGAAAACTGAATAGTGAATACAAAATCAAAACTTTGGAAAGTCAAAATCAGGCCTGAAATCAAAATAACCTAAAGGCATCAAAAAATTGTTGCTGTAGCTATAGAGGGGAATTTTGCTTAAAAAAAAAATAAATATTGAGGTCACCTTTTAAGAATGCGACTCCCAAAGTTGCAAAGAATGAATCATTGGCGCCAATTTTTACGCTGTGTAGCTCCATAGTTATCTTTGTTATGCTGACTGAATAAAATTTTTGGTGATGTGTCTGTAGAGCGCTGGTGTTGAGTCTGTAACGTTGACACTCTGATATCTTTCCCTCCTCTTTCAGCTAACCAACTATTGGTAAAGATCAAAGAAAGTGAGGAGGAGGGCTGACAAGAAACAGTGTATGAGAGATGCCTGCACAGCTTTAAATAAATAAAAAGGGGTTAAGACTTCAAATCTGTTGCAGCATATCTGTGCATGTGGGGCCCCATTTTGCTCTAACAAGCTACATTACAGCATGCAGAGCATGCTGTCATATTTAGATCTGTATGATTCTGGTTCTTTGAATATTAATGTATTTGAAGAAAATAACGTTCTATATCACTGAAAATATCTGGGAATATTAAAGCTGAAAACACAAGTGGCTTCTGGTAGACTTAACAACTGTTTGTCTCTTATGTTTCCCTCTATAGCAAAATTAGGTTTGTGGCTTTCAATGTCGGTGTCTAGTTTGTTTCGCTTTCCAATTCACAAGAGTTGAGGAATGTATAAGTAAGAGTCTAACCTTCCCTCCCTCCAGGAAAGAACAATTCCACATTAAAACTTAACAAGATAAAAAGGAGGGCAGGAGACAATAAATATTGGGTAAAAACATCTTTCACAGTGAAAGATGCTCAGCTGAAATAAGGCTTTGCAGGGTGAGCAGGAATATTTTTGACACCTCACAGAAAGTTTCAATGCACTTGCATTATGTAAATAGTAAAAATGTTTGAAATAGAGGTGGATCAGGAAGGTAGCAGTATGATCTATGAGACATGACACTTCCCAACACAGTGAAAAGAAACAACACTGTTTTCTCTTCCACTTTGGTAGAGACCAGCTACAGTTCTATATAGGGGGCCAGAGGTGGATTCTGCCTTCTAAAGCCCTGCGCACTCTGATCCCATGGAGGCAGCATGCTTAGGCCTTGTGTTAATGCTATAGATTTTACCCCAATTGTTTTATGTCAAAACTTGCCTTCCTTTTTAAATGTGAATGTTGGCTGTCCAAACAGCTGGCAACCTCTCATTAAAAATACGCCCACCTAGGTTTCTTACGCCAAATGTTTTTACAATATTTGTATTTTCCTGCAGCCTCCTTGTTATCTTTCAGGTGGGTCTGAATAGAACTATCAGAAGCTAAGTAGGAATGTAAAAAATCCTGAAGTTGGAACTTAGTGTGTATGTAACTGAGCGTGTTTCAGATGTGTTGGTCTTGTGTTGGAGCATAAAATAACAGTAACTCTACTGGTGACTTACAATAGCCTAAAACCAGAAGAAAAATGAATCTAAAAATTTAGTTCATAAATGATCAGTTGATGGACTGGTGTGTATGTGAAAATGGAGGTGACTGTGGTGTGGCATGAAAGTTTTATTAACATAGTTTGTGATGGTCTCCTTACTTGCAGAGAGTGATTATATGAGTAAGTTATGTAGTTTGTTACAGGTGAAATGCCACTCAGTGGCCTGTGCCTTTTTTCCCAGCTAAAATGATAATCTAACTGTTGTGGAATTCTACATGAAACACACTATAGGAAAACTATACGGGCACATGAGAAAAGCCTGATGTCTTTGTTTCCACGGGTGAGACTTCCCACTGTTCTGATATGGTAGCTCTGTCCTTGGGTGTCCTGCAGATTCCTCTGAGCAAGGCAGTGCTGTTGACTGATTCTCCTGTCCAGTAGCGTGGGGTCTGTCTGGGAAAAGGGCTATCAACAAGCCAAGGTCATCTGTGGCTGTTCTCACTGTTTGTTGCTGTTGCTGGTGGCTGATAAAGGCCCAGCATCTGAGTAACAGGAGCAGCAAGGGAAGCACATGTGTGGCTTAATCCTGTTTTTGCAATACGCTCCCTGCCAAGCTGCACCAAGAGCTCTCTGCCTGCGGAGCAGGAATGGGCCCATATATCCAACCAAACAGGAGCAGAGGGACTCATTAACCTCCTAAAATGACCTCAAACAGGTTTGTGGTTTTTTTGAATTCTCTGGAAATGTCACCAGTTTTCGTTAGAATATATCAGGGCTTTCTAGAGCTTGGCTGAATTTTGGTGCCTTCTCTCAGTAGCACAAGTCTGCCTCCAGTTCTGCAGTGAGATACAGTCCTAGGCTATTTTTTCTTTCCTGTGAAGCAAAGTTGTTGTTATCCCACAAGTGAATATTGCCCACCCTAGGGTAAATGCTAAAACTTGGTTGATGTTTGCCATTAGGTGAATATCGTGGCAATAAGAAAAGTCAAACCAGAAATCCTCATAATAGTGGGATGTGGTATAGGGTTCCCTGCTAGCTCAGGGTCACCAGTTCAGGTGCATGCCAAGCTGTTCATTTCTTTGCAGCGTGTGCTTATGAAAACTCGGCAGTTTGTGGTTAGCTTTTCCTGTGAACAGTGCGAGAGTACTGAGCAGGGGGGTCTGAAGTCACATTCAGTGTCACCTGGGCTGCTACTGTATCAAATAATGTAATGTAATATGATAATGGAAACATTCTTAAAGATTGCTTCCCAGAACTGTTTTGGGATAGATCTCAGCATCTTGGCAATGCTCCAGTTGACAGAAAGCTTATTTCTCCTAAGCAGTGCCTGTAACCAAATGGCTTAGATTGCTTTGATGGAAGAGACTATTCCCTCCAGGGATGTGTGCTTGGCACAATACCTAGGTTGACCTAGTAGCTGGAGTAGCAATGTTTTGGAAAGAGGAACCCCAGACAAATCTTAGGTGGTTTAATTTTTTGCAAACTTCTGGTGAATCTGTAATGAGTGGGAAACTGCTACATTGCGCTTTTCTGCCCTCTTCTCTGTAGGTGATAATTTCTCAATCTTTCTCTTCTCCATCCCTCTTCCTTTTCTCTTCTGCCCCGCTATTAGAAAGTTTTATTTTGTCAAACGGTTGAGAGGTTTTGGTTGTCTTTGCCTTTTCCAGCCCAGCCTGTTAGCTGAGAAGGTTTGCTGTTTCTGCTTCTGTTGACACCTGATTATCTCACAAACACCATTACTTCCTTCCTTTCTTTCATTAAGTGGTGAATCAAGTTGGTTCTGCAGTCTCCTTTTTTTTGCTGGTTTTACAGCAGTATATTTTAACTGTCTTTAGCTGAGTTTCTTCAGCTTATATAAATGCAAAGAATGGAGAAGCAGGCTTGGTTTTGGTGGTGGTTGTGTCTTTCAAAGGGATAGAAGCTGCCTGAAGGGAGGCAAGACCTTTGAGAGAGAGAAGTAGTAGATGACAAAGCTTATATTAACATCAGGCAAGAAGAAAACTTCTTGGTCTGATTCTGCTCTTGTTGACACCTAATTTACAGGGGTGTAAATTCGTGAACCTCGGTGGGTTTACTTCTGAGAGCGAGGTCGGGATTGGCACCTCTTAAATCACTTGGGTCATGCTCCATAATTCATTTGCAAGCTCCTTTAATTAGCTGCAGGTAAGCCCAGGCTTCCTGGAGCTCGCCGCCCCCCCCGAACGGGGACTCGGCCGGGCGCCGGCCTCCCACTCCCGCCGTGGGGCTGCACGGGCGCTGAAACGCGGGTCGCGGCTCTTCCGCCGCGTCTCCTCCTGCCGAAAAGCTGCGGCGCCGGCTCCCGGGGTCCAGAAGTTGGTCTGTGGGAGGACCAGGCCGTCGGTCGGTCGGTCCGGCCGCCGCGCGTTATGTAAGGGCGCAGGGGCTGCGGGCCGGGATGACTGACAGGGAGAGGGAAATTCCTTTGGGGGGGCGGGGAGCGGGAGCGGCGCTGCCCTGCAGCCGCTGCCAGCGCCGGCGGCTCCCGGAGACCTGGCGGGGAGAGCGGCTTTGAGGAACGGGAAACAGCCCGCGACGGAGGCTACCGGGGAGCGTGAGGAGCGAGCGCTGCGGTGCGGGCTCTTTTCCCCGGTGGGGCACGCCACCTGGGAGACGAGGGGCAGCGAGGGCGCTGCGAAGGGGCGAGGAGCGAGTCCGGCTTTCCTTCTCCCGGCGCGTTAGAGCGGGAGCCGGAGAGCTGCGGGGAAGTCTCCCCCTCGCCCCCTCGATCCTCGCGGCGCGGCGGCGGCCCCGCCGACGGGCGCTGCCCCTTTAAGACCTGCTCGCCGGCAGTTCCACGGAGAGGGAGTGACCTCTGGGCTTTGACAGCTCCCCTAATAACTAGCAGAGCCCCGGCTCCGCCCGCGGCGCCGGATTGGTCGGCGGGCCGGTATGCCGCGTCCTGATTGGCTGGCCGCTTCCCCTGAGCGAACCTTTAGAACTCCGAGACACAATATTCTGTTACATTGTAGCAAAATGGCGACTGTCATTCACAACCCCCTGAAAGCGTAAGTAGGAATCAAAAATGTACATATTCCGCGTGGTTTAAATATGAAAAAAGGCGCCTTTCCGGCGCCGGCTGCCAGCTTGAGCTGGGTGCCGGCAGCCTCCCGGCGGGTCCCTCCTCCCGCCCTCCTTTCTGCCCCAGCTACTCGCTGGTTTTTTGTGAAACACATCCCCGCGGCTCGCGCCGAAATTAACGAGGAAAAATTGTTCGGCTCGTGCGCCGGTTAATTGGCGCCCGGGCGCGGGGTGGGGGGAAGGCGGCGGCGGCAGCGGGGGGCTGCCGGCCGCTCCCGGAGCGCAGCGCGGGGACGGTAACGGCGGCGTCCCGCGGGGCCCCGCGCACTTGACAGCGTCCTGCCGCCGCCGCACCAGGGTCCGGCGAGGGTAGGAGCGGCCCTGGGCAGCGGCGGCGGGGCCGGGACACGGGCCGACACACGCACGTACACACACACGGCTCGGTGCGCCGCTGCCTCCGCGCTCCGGGCACAGCTCGGAGTTGCCTCCGCAAACCTTTGCGGAGTTGGGATGACTTGGCGCGGGGGAGCGCAGCGGGCCCCTCGCGCCTCGGCGGGGAGGCGGCGGGGAAGCGGGGCAGCAGGGGCACTGCCGGCGCTCCTGAGGGAGAGGGGGAGCGAAAGGGAGACGGAGGGAAGCGGACTTGCGTGAAATGAATGACTTGGGAGTGCCGGTCGTCGATTTGGGGCAGGAAGTCCGGAGATCTGTTTTGCATATGACAGGCTTTCGCTTTTCAAAGTGGCAAAGAGAGTTGGTTGTGTTTCCATCTTGAGAGTGGGCACACGCAGCCAAGGGCTGCTCGGACGGGGTCTGACACGCGGGGAGGGAGCGGGGGTGGTGGTGCGCGGGAGGGGGCAGGTGCTTCTGCTGCGGGGAGATATTCCGGGGTTCCTGCCCTGGAACTAAAGGCCGGTTTCAGAGGGGGGCCGCGGGAGCCGTTTGCCGTCTTCTGGATCGCGCCCTGTATTCTCCTTGTGGTCTGCAGCGCACGCCGTTAATCCCTGAAGGCATTAGGGAGAGTGGGATTTGGCACCGTGTGTGGGGAGAGGAGCTGTCTTAACCTTTTTAGAACGTCTTCTCTGCTAACGGGGGCAGCGCTCGTGCTAATGAAGCCGGGAAGCAGAGTACCTGGCGGTGACGCTTCGTTTGCACTTTCTGGCTGCGCTGAGTGGGTGTTTTTTATACGTCTGAGTTTTCAGAGATGAAATGAGGGCTGCGAGGTTATGGGTTTTTTTGTGTTGGTTTTGTTTTTTTTTTTTCTTTTTCTCTCCCGACTCTAGGTCTCTCTGGCTGGAGCTGGAAAAACACTTGAAGGCTTTTTTTCCAGGGATTCCTGCCGCTGTCCCTCTGCGATCCGGAGGGAACGGACAGCCTCGAACCGGCAAGGGGTGCTGACATGTTTTATCAGCTTTCCTGCTCCGTCCTGGCAGAAAACCTTTGCTTTCATTTACCCGTCCTCTCGGCAGCACCGTCTGAAAACACCGCGGAGCGAGGGGAGCGCGGTTGTCGGGGATGAATCAAAGACGTCCCAGTAGCCTCGCGGAGGGTGGTGGGCTCGAACACGCTGCGAAAACCGCGTGGAAGAGACAGCCTGTCGTGTGTGTCCTCGTCCTGTCCCGTCCCCCCCGGTTTGGCGGCAGGTTTAATACTTGCGCAGGCGAGAGCAACTTCTCCCCGTGCCCCTCCCGGCCGCGTGCGGCGCACCCCACGCACCCCGAAGCGCACGGGCCGCACCGCGCGGCTCCTCATCTGGGCTGGGAAAAGCCGCGTACCTTTGTGCCACGGGCGAGTATCGCCGGTGGCGAGGAAGCCCGGGGCAGAGTGGGCTCCGGGGACGGCGGTTGAAGGCGGGGAGCTCACGGGGGGCGGCCGCCGCGGGACCTCGCCACGCACTTCGTGACACCGTGGGGCTCCCAACAGCCGCGGCGGAGCTCCGGAGAGGGCGGATCCAGCCGAATCGGCTGCCTGGGCCGAAACGAATCGGGGGCCCGATCCCGCTGCTGCTAAAGTCGGGGAGGGCAGGATTAGGGCATTTATAATTAGCTCCCTTCTCCTCCCCTCGCCCCCTGGGAGGTGTGAGAGGAGGAAACAATAGACATCAAGTACTGGGTTCGCTTTTCTCTGTGTGCCTTTTAAAGTACTAATGCTGTGCGGAGGAAACAGAATTGGTAGTGGCTGTCTGACACCATCTGCATTTTTTATTAACAACTTGTTTAATAAAACATTTTATAATTTTCACTTACTCTTTAAAGTTGCTGATCGGGAAACAATACACATGTAAATAAATTATGCATGGGATAAATTAGGACAAAAGCAGTAAGTCACATAATAGGGGAAGGGATGCGGTGCACAGTGTTTTATCCTCATGTGTCCTTCCTGACAATGAAAGAGAGCTGAATGGCATTTGCATTTCCTCTGTCTGCGTTTTGATTATATCTCAAAACCCACAAACGCCCCCTACAGAAACTGGCCACACAAAGGTTTTGCTCTGAGATGGGGGACAATGTAGAAATGAGAAATCCTAGCTCAGGTATCAAGCGGCTCCCTGTGTCTGCTTGTGCATTTAAGTGTGTCCAATATTCAGTTTATCTCCGGTTCTTGGACACATATGTGGCCTTGTTCATGCTAGACTAGTCTCTCGGGATAATGTATTCCAGTTGTACCTGAGCATCTGTGGGAATACATTACATAGAATAGCTCAGTGTGTGGAGTCCCTCATTAATGATTGGCACCTCCTTACACTCAGCTTGCCTCTTTCTCCGTGTAGCGCTCTCTTTTCACTTTGTGGTTCTCTTTTGGTGTTTTCATCCCTTTGCTCTTCTCCACTTCCTCTGGTGAGCCAATCAACCTGACTTGACTGCCTATTATTTCTGCCATTTAATACCTTGTTGTTTACCACCACCAACGTGGTGCTATGGGTAAAAATGTCGGAGATTGTAAGTTTAACAGATCTGCAAGGGAAAGGCATCAGGTGTCTGGATAAACCCATTCTTCTTCATCTACAGGAAGGGCAGTATTCGGATAGCTTTGATGGGACAACGGTGGATTTGAAGTGTTTGATTTGTTGGGTTGTTTTTTTCTACTAGCCTGTGTAGCTATCTCCGTATTTTTTTCTTTCCTTCTTCTTCTCCTTTGGATATCCTAGTATGGAGGCATTTGAGCAGTGCAGTAGAAGAAACATGCAGTTAAAAAGTATTCTGAATTACTACAAATGTCAGTCAGAAATCTCGACAGACTTTGTAAACATTAATTAATTAAACCTCTCAACACCCCTGTGAAGAAAGGATTATTGCCTTTGTTTTATGGATGGCTAAACTAGGACAAAGTTGTTCAGGAGCTTTCTAATTCAAAGATCAAGTCTAGAATGCAGACGTTCAACTTACAGCCTTGGCATCTAGTCCCATTTCCTCCATCTCTGCCTTATTAGCGATGTGCATATGGTACCATAATGCATTTAATGTAATTAAGACCTTGTAATTTACAAAGTCTTATCTAGAAGCAGGGCTGGTTTCCCCCCACCCCTGCTCTGTCTTTACTCCCACAGCTGACTTTTATTTCACGTTGTCAATTAAACATACTCACTGGAACATATGTTAGGCTATTGCCTTTTCTGCATGTGAGATTCCCTCATGCCGTATAGCTCTCTGCCTGGATGCTCACAAGAAGAGCTGTTGCCTTCCAGTAGTTTGGGCTTGGAGTAGCAGTGCTGGTGCTCTCCCTTTCTTTTGCTCAAGACAGCCTCTGGGACAAAAGAGGGTAACTCAGGCTCAAATGCTAGGCCAGGTCACTTGCATGCCGACTGTATTGTCAGATAACTTTGATGTGCTTGGGGACACTTATTCCCTGCCAGGTGTTTGGGGACCATATCATTGCAGACTTGTGTGCACAGTGCTAGAGCTGACCTTATAAACCCTACCAGGCCTGTTCTGTCTCTGCATTCCTGCTGCAAACACACAGCAGCGGTCGCTTTTCCAGTTGCTGTACCTTCTCAGATAAAATTGCCGTGACAGCCAGCTCTGACCCCTGGGCTGCCAAATGGCCATCCTTGTGATGATGAATTCTGTGGCATGAGGCACCTGTGAAGAAATGGTTTGTGCTCACATACCTGTTTCATGTCGGCAACAGTCCAGCATGAGTCTTCAGGTCCTGTACAGCAAGAATATTTCATTAGTGCTAACTCTGGCTTGAATTCAAGCTGCGGACTCTTCGCTGGAAGGTCTCATATCCCATTACCTGTCCCTGAAACAGCCCTATGTCCTGATTAAGTGCTGATGAAGACTGGCTTGGGTTTTTTTGGGGAGGGTGTTGTTGCATAAGCATCTGGTTGCTGATTTTTAATATTGAAGTGAAAGTATAATGTGCAGTGCTGCTTTCAGCAGGTGGAAGCAATAAAAGAGACGGACAGTTAGGTTGCCAGTTCAGTGTTTACAAGGGATGTGGAGGTGATTTTAACGTGGCTTTGCAGAAGGGAATTTTCTTCTGCTTGACAGAACAGGGTTGTTGGGCACATTAAATAGCGTACCAAAATCTCTACAGCATTTCCAATGTGGCTCTGAAGTCACTTAAAAACATAAATGAGCCCTAGTGTGACACATTTCAAACCAAAACTGTTGTCCACATGAAAACTGTATTTTCTGTATCTCAGCACCAGCTTTCAGAGAAAATGAGGGATGAATGCTATTGTATTTATGCAAGGGAACATAATCTGAAAACCAAAGGCATTGGGGGGCAGAGAAGCCAAGTGAAGATGACCGGAGGATACTCTGGTTTGAATATGAGAGAGTCTGATAAATGCTATGTTACTAGTTACACTGTTATGTCTGGTTCCATGAGTTGCTTGTGCATGATTAGTTGTTGCAGGGCTTTTGTAATCTTGTTTTGTTGGTGTTCCAGCCTTTCATAGTCTGTCCAGTTGTGTGGGTGGATGGAAGTTGTATCACAAAATTTTTGCTGAAGAAAAAGTTTTTAAAACATATTACTTGTGGTGTGTGAAAGCAATATTGAACTCTCTGGGTTGTGCTACAGAGGCCCAAAGGTATGATTTTTTGGAGGGTGTAATAAATTTAAGGTAAGCACATGTCCAATGGGCTGGGTGCATAATGTCCGTTAGATAGGATTCACAGTGTCCTAGTGGGAATAGTTTACCCAGACCATGTAGAAGTCTGGTACACAAAGCAAAATGGGGCTCTGTCTTCAGTCTGAGTCATAGTGAAGGTAATGTGGCTCACCCTTTGTGTAGCCTAATGAAAATTGATTTCTTCCTCTGCTTTCCTAAAACTGGAAGTGTGGTATTTGGAGGTTGCTCTCAAGAGCAGACTTTGTCCATCTTGTATATCCATCTTCTGCAATTTATGACATCTGGCTGTACCTCTGCTGTCCCGAAATGAGGCATTCCAAAGCCTCCACTGGCTGTGAATAAGCCATCTTCTAGGATTATCGTTTGCGGAGTCTGGTGTTTTCTCGTTCTGGTTTGTCTTTCATGTCAGAGCTGAATTTCTTTGCTTGGTAAATCAATTTTACAATCTTGGTATTTATTCTGGGCTCATCACTATGTTGTCTGTATGTGATGCGGCCTTGAGCAAGAACCATCCCTGTATTGTTTATCCCCGAGGACTTGTAGGAGTGGAATGAATCTGTTTCAGGAGTTGACGTTTTTCTCCCTTGGACAGACCGACCTCTGATCTGAGGATCCCCTGGCTGGGGTGGCATACTCCCACGTGCAGAGAAGCAGCACCAAGGCAACATCGCTTAAGGCCTGTTCCAAGGGCTTCATTAGGACTGTACTGCTCTTCTGGCTTTGCCTGGCAGTTTTGCCCGGGATGCAGAGACTGAGGTGTGTTAATCGCTTCCTTAGTGCAGGCCCCAGTTTTAGCACTGGTTTCTTTCTTTTAAGGAAAGTTATCTCATCAATACAATCTGAAAGAAAGCATACTTTTAAAATCACCCCTTTTTATCTTTAACAAATTTTTTCGGATGGAAGTGCTTCTTTCTTGTCTTTGAAAACTTCTCTACAATTTGTGGAACAAACCCAAATACACTGGACTAGTATGTGAGAAGCAGAAAGTAGATTTCCTTTCTTCTTTCTTACTTCAAAAGAAGAGAACTGCCCAGTGTATTTTCACTGTCTAAACTGAGTGACATGTAACACAAATATCATAAGTCAGTGCTTGAATACTGAGTGTTTAACGTTCTTATTTATCTTTAATAGCCTAAATTGTTAGAAGTATGACCTTTTTTTTTAACTGTTATATATGGTTTATTTTCCAGCAGAGCATATTTTAAGCACAGATTCCCAGCAGATGTCTCGGAGAAGAATAATGCAGTGTCTCAATGGCTGCTGGCAAATATCCTTCTCACACCCCCATCCCCTCCAGTGTGGGAATAGCAGGAGTATGTCAGCGTGTGTCTCAGTTTGCAGGCTACCTGCCTGAGCCGGGTGCGGTCAGAGAGTTGCAATTCCAGCCGCGTGGAAGGTTTTACTGGCACCCCAGCACTGTCTGAAGGGAGGCTGCACAGGGAGTCAGTGAAGCAGCGAGAGCAGGGCAGGGACGGGTGCTGATGAGTGCGCACTAGGTGGCTGTGATCAGCAGCGTGTGCTTGCCAAATCCTGAGTCATTAATTTCGCGTTCTGCTGGGCTGTAGCTGGGAGAGAGTCCTCTGCTCAGGTGTTGATGGGGACGCTGGCTCTATCAATGTTATTCTTCTAGTGAGAAGGGCTGGAAGTGGTACTTGATATTGCAGTTGCATGTGACGGAACTGATCCATCCTAGCTGAGGATCATCTCTCCATTCATACAACACCGTGACTTGTATCGGTCTTTGACATCTGATAATGCTGTCCTTGCTTTCTGATCATTTTTATGAACTAATATAGAATGCCAACTGTAACATGCATATGAAATCTTAGTATGCAAAAGAAAGGAATCCCACATAATTTATAGTTTCTCCCTCCTGTTTCTTATCAGACCACCCTCCACTCCCCGCCCCACCTTGGGATACAAGGCCTTGGTTAAGATGTTGTGCTAAACTCTCTACAAACACATGCCTTAATGCTTCCTGCCTTGTAGGTCTCAAAAATCTAAATAGGTTGGACGGTACAAAGAAAATCAGGTGCAGCGCAGTGGAATAAGGCCACGTCCGAGTTGGTTAATTCCAGTCTGCCCTACTGCATCAGCTGGCAGGGCTGATTTGATCTGATCAGATGCGGGCATGCTACTCCTGCCAAAACGCAAAGTACAGTGCTTATGCTGCTTTTATGCTTTGAGTTGGCTTCATGCTAGCCACAGGAAGATAGATTATGCCTGTTGGAACAAAATTTCCTCTTGAAAATGTTTTGGGTGCTTTTCGTGTTTTGGAAGAGTAAGTGAACACCAGTTCAGTGCTCTGTTTCATGTGGCTGTGAAATTTTTGGTCTGGTTCTAGGAACGTCTCAGTTTCTAGTGTTCCTGTGGATCCACAGCCTAATGTAATTAGTCACAGAGTTGGGAGAAAAATTGAAATGGCTAGAGTTGTAGCCCAGATATCCAATGACCAGTGCTATAGGGAAACTTATAAGGGAGACACAAAGTTAGTATTATTTCTTCAAGGGAAAAGTAACGTCCATATTTCCGTTTCCTTCAAGAACAGTTCTGAAGAAAGTAATCCATGGATTTGTGACTGTTCAAGTATTTTGGTCTCAATATTGTTTCCTGAGAGCCTGTGTTGAGTCAGTGATGGGGACAAATATATCTTATGGTTATGATTACTTTAAAACCTATGCAATCTGAATAAGGAATAATGGAAACAGTGGTTCAGAAAACTGTTTTACTGCTGAACTCCTTTGGTCTTGACTACAAATAAAAAGTGCATCATGTTTGAGGCTGCTGTCCTGATTGTTTCTTTACCGAGAGGATGGTGAAACACTGGGACAGGCTTCCTAGAGAGGTGGCTGACACCCCAGGCCTGTCAGTGTTTAAGAGATGTTTGGACAATGCCCTTAATAATATGCTTTAACTTGGTCAGCCCTGAGTTGGTCAGGCAGTTGGACTAGATGATTGTTGTAGGTCCCTTTCAACTGAAATAGTCTAGTCTAAAACAAGTATTTTTCAGATAAATCATTCACCAGTGTCCAATATTAGAAATTCTAACATGAACCCACTTGTATCTACAAGCTTCCCCGGACTGCTTTTGTTTTGTGTGTTTGTTGTTTTTTTTTTTTAACTACTAAAGGATGTTTTGAAGACTGTAGGTTTTTGTGTTTTCTATGGACTCTTTATCCTTGAAGTTTTTCATTAGCATATACCTTTTGATGTGAAATATAGAATAAATCAGGAGCACAGTTTTAGTTCGGAGATTAGTACCTTTTATAGTTGGGATAGCGCAAGTCAAGAGGTATGCGAGAGGTGATGGGAAGACTCAGCAGTGAGCTCTTTCTCTGCAGGTGTGGTTCAATTGCAGCATTGAGATACCTCTACTGCTGCATCACATCTGACTAACCCTTTAATTTTTAGGAGGTGCTTCTCCAGAAATGATTTGCCCCTCTGTTAATTTTGGTGATGTTAGTCCTCAGTCATCAAATGGCATATGGATGAAAACAATGTTAATATCTCCCTAGGCATTCTACCTATGGGGCCCCAAAGCCTTCACTCTCCTCTCTCTCCTCCTATGCTTGATACAAATGAACGGGAACTTGGTCAGGTTAGCTGGTGTTACGTTGATGGCGAACAGTCATTCCTGAGGTCAAAATCTAACCAAAAAATGTTGATGGGGGAAATATGTGGAAAACCCTTCTCAATTTTCTGTCACCAGCTCTGATTCGTTTTTGTCGATAGTCTCAGCTAAATGTTTTATCTTCTCCTAGCTTTCCTCTCCCCCGCCTCCCAACCTCTTTCCCCCATTGACCTCTACAAGCACAGTCCTAGCTGTTGATTTATCAGGGCAGGCTAGCTCAGCACTGTGTGGAGATTGCTTTTAATTAACTCTCTTCGTTTTTTCCAACCTTCAGGGAGCAGCAACCCTTTAATGATTTTAATATTTTATCTGGATTTATATCCACCTTATGTGTTGTTTGTTGCTCTGCTTCCTCACATGTTCTTCCTGAGTCATTTCCCAAAATGAAATGTTTGTTTCAGGCCCCTCATACACGATTAGGAGGAGAGTTTTTAATGGCTTCAGGACTGGGAGGACAGACTCTCTATGATCTACCCTGGTGTTTTGGAGGAGGATGGGGAGTATGAGATGGTGCATCTGGGTTCTGTGTTGAAGCAAGACTCGTTTCAGTGTTCTGCATTCGAGCGCAGGGAGAGGCAGATTTGTTTCGCAGTTGCAGCATAGCAGGTCAGAGCCTACTGAATTAAATCTGACCCCTGACTTGTTGTATGGCATAGATAAGTCATGAGCTAATTTTCAGTCAGGTATGACTCTCATGCTAGCCAGGCTCAGTAGAGGAGGCACTAATGTAATTACCTGTTGCTAAAATGTAGTTAACTTCCTGTGCATGAATACAGGTCTGTAGGAGGGTCCCCCTTTACCTGCAAAAGACTACCTTTGCCTACTGTGAGTAGCTCTGCCAAGTGAGATTTCTTCAGACTGAGCAGAAAGCAGCTATACAAAATTTCTCCCACCTGGAATTTTCTCTTTATGTATCCTGCAATGAGGATTTCAGGAGGTTCCAGCATGAAAGAATTAAGAAAAATATGTGTTATTTGTAATGTAAAGTATGTGGCACTTTGATGCCAGAGCAGGAAAATGCTTTATAATCATGCTTAAAGTAAGCATCACAGTCCCTTTCATGGGATTATTTTCTTCGTTCTTCTGATGGGAGGAATGGCACGCACTGACTGACTTGGTGACGGTCACAGTAGTCACACCATTAACCATGGACAAAATTGGAGGTTTAGAAGCCACGTTACTTTGCTTTTGGTGTTGAGTGTTAGACCATATACGAGTGATGTGTTGAAAGTGAATGGGAATCCTTCCTTGGTAGCACTTCCATGGCCGAGCTGAAATTAGGGGCACGGAGGAAGTGTGGGAAAGTGAGTTAAGACTGTCTGCCTGGTTCTGACGGAGGAAGTTCACTGATAAATATCGCTAAACCATCCTTAAGGTTTGTGCCTGGAGCTGATAAATGCACTGTTGGTGTGCAAAGATTTTTACCACCCAGCAAACCAGATCACATGAAGTGGCAAGTAGTTTTGCATTTCAAAATATACATGCTGCACACCAGACAGTCTGTTCAGTACAATTCATGCATTGAATTCAAAGTCATTGATGTGAGAACAGTTTGACTCAGTTTATTTTACGACGCTACTTGTAAGTATGTGTAAGTGTATTTAAAGACTTTGTTAAAATGGCAGAAGAAATGAAGAATTTCCCAAATCTAGTCCTCCCTTACTGAGGAAAGTGAGTCTGAAACACAAACTGAAAGGAACACAGTTGTGGGTGCTACTTATCAAAATATTGGCAATGCATCACTGCATAAGATCATCTAAGTCATCTGGTCTGTGGTTTGTGTTTGTGTCTTTCCTGTCTTCCTCTGCAGTTCACTTTAAAAAAAGTAATTGTTTGGGTGTATTTTTTTCCATGTTGTTGCTGTGATTCCACAGTAACTAACTCCTGGCATTCTCATCTGACCAGATTGCAAACGTATCTGGTTCAGGTACTTATTCTGCTGAGTAGATCTGAAAGTAAATTCCCTTCTCCCCTATTATTAACTTTCTAGTTTTGTTTCCACAACTAACTTATCCACAAAGTCCTAGGGTTAGTAGAGGCTGTCTCTGCTCACTGCTAAACATACCATGTGAAGTCGAAACCTGTCTGACCTTCAAAGGGCAGTCTATTTCCCAGGCTGCTGTTTCCAGCTACCTTCTCCTCCATGCACCCCTCGGAGGGGAGAGGAGGAACAGATGAGGGGTGAGCACTCTGCCTTTGGGAAAGGCTCTGACCTGAAAATGGATTGCAATTCCAGCCGAATGGTTCCTTCCCTTGGTAACAGAATTGCACGCCTGGGCTCTGAGCTCTTTGCATTAATTCCATCTCTGCTAAACTTTCCCAGTCAATTAACCATGTCCATCTCCTGCTCTAGCAGCCACATGTGCCTTTTCTGCCGCAGCAGGGTTTTGGAACAGTAACTCCCTGCAGCCTTTGCTGCAGCAGTTTTCCTCCAGCAGCTTCCCTCAAGCATGGTTATCAATCAGGACCTGTCAGGTTTTTCCCTCCGACACATCTATTTTCAGGGCTGTAGGACTTTGACCTTTCGCTTTTGTCTTTATAAGTACTATTTTTTCCAATAGAGGCCAGCTCAAATGATGAGTGTTAGGTCTTCACATTGATACAAAAGCTGCACGAAAATTTCAGTTTTAGTGTGAAGAAATTCTGGTAAACCTGGATATTTCTTTTGGTTTCTGTCATTTTGACTCCCTTGAGTTTTAATTTTGATTGTCAAAAAGGCCTCATTAAACTGGCCAGTAGTTCTCGTGTGGTGTTGCAGGCAGCACCTGCAGTGCAGAGGTCTCCTCTGAGTGGCTGGCTAACAGGACTGGATAAGAGTAGTGAGTTTTTGGAGGCTGAAGTGTTGGGAAGATGCTCACCCAGGAGGTTTGATATAGATTACCTTTGAAGGGAATTCTGCACATGCCTCTGCAGCTGGAAGAACGAATGGTTTGGATGCTGGCACTAGTAGTCTCTTGGCAAAGCACTTAAGGGACCATGACAGTGGCTTGAACACAATTTTCTTGCATGGTGTACTACCATCAAAGGTCAGGTTGAACTAGAGTGCCTATTAAAGCAAGAGGCTATGCTTAGTATCTTGTCTTGAACATGTGGGTGAGCCTGGTCCTGTTTCTAGTGGGTAGGTACCTCTACCATAAAGGCTGCCATCCCAGCTGGCACTAATTGGTTCCTGTGTGGGTACTTTCAAAGGAGAAGACAAAGGCCAAATTGGCCACAGAGGCTCAATTAATAGAAGTGTAGGTTTAAAAGAGGGTTCCTGGGTCTTATGTCCAGTCCCATGGTACCATGTCAGATAATCCCTTTCATAAACTGAAAAGTCCTTGTCTTAAATCCCCACTTGGACTGTTTGTTCCCATTACTCCTCTTGGGAGGGTTCCAGAACCCACTGCTCTGATGGCTGGAAATAGCATTTTAATCCCTAGCCTAGTCCTACTTGTGACCAGTTTATACCCATTTGTTCCGGTGCCAGCACGGAGTTGTTTGTTAGTTTAAATACTATTACTCTCTCCATGTCTTCCTCTCCACTGTCACGCATTTGTGCGACACTATTATAAGCCCTCTCAGTTTTTGTTTTGATATACTAAACTGTCTGTGCTATCATTTCCTTTCCGTTGATCGCTGGAGTATTTATTGCCTTTGCCTTCTCCACTCCAGCTTGGATTACTCACATTCAGCTTTCTTGAGTGTGAATACACAGAACTGTACTCTGTTCCAGGTGAGGTTTTGCCCTCTACAATAACTTTATTTTTTACCTCTTCTGGGAGCACCTTGCTTTTGCATTTGTTTGTGATTGTATTGTACTGGTGATTCATAGTCATCCTGTGGTAGACTGATACTGTTATGTTGCTTCTGTCCTTTCAGGAGAAGGTGGTTGTTGTTGAGATGTTGCTGCTGTTGTTGAGATGATCTCAAATTTATACTGAGTTCACTCCATCTAATTCTTCTTGCCTGATATTCTTAACTTCCTTGATGTCCCTTCAACTTGTGTAAGTGGCCAACATTTATCAGCACACACACTTTTTGTGCTAAGGTCATTAATGGAAATATTGAATAAGATCAGTCCCTGGACCAGTCCTTTCTGGAACTTCAGAAGTAACCTCCTGTCAGACAGTTACTGTCTCTGTTTAGGACTTTATGTGTGTCCAACCCTCCTTCAGTAGGTTTTCAGTCGTATCACCATTCTTGTATTAATCTTCATCTTTGCCATTTTCAGTAATTTCTCATATAGTACTGTATGAAACATTTTTCTTAAAGTCCAAGTAGCTAAGAAGAAGTCATCTAGAATATCAGAGTCTTATAAAGGTAAGATGCCAAGTTACTCTGGCACAAGGTATGGACCTTGCATCTTAGTAATTTCATTGTTCAAGGGTGTCTTTGATCATTTTGCACTTAAAAAACTGCATGTGAGTAACCTCTGGCTCAGCCTTACAGCAATAATTTGCAAGGTTTGTGTTCTAAAAGAATTAACAAAGATTATTTTCTTTTGTTTGCTATACTTTGGTAATATAGTAGTAACCATGATGTGCAGTACCTGTTTAAAGAACTTGCCAGTAGATGTATGGTTTCATGTCACAGTTCCTGGGCAGAGATTATTCAGAATTTATGCCTCGACTGCACAAATGCCTTTGTAGCTTCCACCTCAGTCATCCCACTGAAGCACAGCATTCCTTTCATTGTTGGCCTGTACCTACGTTCTGTTTAATCTATGTACCATTCTAACTGCAAAACAGCTGAACTTTCTTTGATGATTTTATTTTGATGTCTGAAGAATATTACTATTTTTAATAGCTTTTGCAAGTTCTAACTCTTCACTTTGGCAATTCTTCCTATACTTCCTGACCTTAAGATCCATTTTTTTCTTCTATTACTACTGTTCTCTGTTCCTGAAGGGTGTCTGTTTAATTCTGATGTCCTTTTCTGAGGTAATTATTCAGCCAATAACTCCTCCAGTCTTTCCATACAAGTTTCAAACAATTCTTGCATTTTTCTCTTAAAGAAATTCCCCAAGTTCTGCTGTATTCCACTCCTCCCATGCTTAAGGAGCAGGTTTGAAGCACTTTGTGATTGAATTGTACAATTTTGTACCTATACTTGGACTGCAGAAGACTTAGGCCATGCTGATCTAGGGCAAGCAGGGGCAATTCTACTTTAATATTAAGTTCTTTTACTTAATTAGATCATGCCTAAATGTGGCTTTTAGAAGTTCATCAATGTAAAACCATGTTGTATCTTTCACTAGAGTTGCAACCATTAAGTAAAAATCCAAAGGAGCAACATAAAGTTAATTTTTTTTCTTAAATGACCTTGTTCCATTTTCTCTGATGTTATTGGTCTTATTCAGAGAAAAACATGTGTATGCATATTACATATATATTTGTGTGCATGTATGATATCGGAAAGAAAGAATGTATTTATGAATGGTGTTTAGGAAAACATGATATTGTTCGTTAATCAACGTCTTGGCCTTTTAAATATTTCCCTATACTTCTCACTGATTTATTGCACTATATGGTTCAACTCTTTTCTATTGATCAGTTTCAAAAACTCATATAAATAGGAAAAAATGATACATATATACGTATTTATTTTTTTCTTACCAGAGTGCTCTGGGAACTTTTAAAATATTACAGCACTCTTTGGATCAATGCATATCCCAGCAACCCTTTGCATAAGTGACCTAAAATTGTATGATCAAACCTCTTCTCCCCTCCCCATCCCTAGAGAGATATTTGTAATTAGATAAAATGAGGACAGAATATGCATAAGTATCTGTTATGCTGGGATTTCTGCCCAGAAAGGAAACTAATGGCCTGAGCTGGCCATAATCTTTTGCACCCTGTGTACTATTGACAAGGCTATGGCTTGAGATGTTGGGAGTTCAGGAGCAGGTTTTTGCTGCTGTCTTATGGTAACCTTTCTAAATTGACTGTTTTCTAAAACAAGTGGAATTAAACAGCCTATATTTTACTTGTCATTCATTGTTGGGGACATTTTGCTTGTGAGAGAGGGCCTGATTCTTCAGTCTCATGCCTAATGCAGTGGAAGCGAGTGTAGATTACTGCTGCTGTGGTTTGGAAGTGTTTCACTTTGCCCAGACGTAAATGACCATATGAAGTGCAAGACAGTTGAGAACTGTGACTGGAGTTGGTTTCTTTGGTTTTTTTTTTTTCATTTCTTCTAGCAATTACTGCTTGTCTCTGGTTCTTCAGAGGAAGGGACAGTGGGGTTCTGTGGGCAAACTCAGGTCTCTCTGCTCAAACTAAGCAGCCTCTTTGAAGTCTGTGTCACAGGTTGTCTAGTATTGTGATACTACACAATGCAAGAGGATCAGGTAGGTGGCACTTCAGAAATCTGGAGGCTGATTTATGTACTGTTGCCTTTTCCTTCTTTCTCCCAATGTGGATGGTAGGTGTTGGCTCACCCCTCACAAAATTCTAGTTTTTTAGTCCTCTGCTAGACTTGTGTTTTTTGTCTTGTGGCTTGGCAACAGTGAAACACAAACCCTGGGCACTTACGAATCTGTCAGTCTTCCTTAGATATCCCAGTTGTCAGTAAATCCACTGATGAAAAGCTTTTCTTGGAGCAGGCGGGCAGTCTGCGTGCTAGTCTTCTCTCTTGCTTTGCTTCAATGTCCTTGGGGTAAATGTCAGTGAAAGTCAGAGAAGTGTTTTGATAAAAGGAGGGGCAAGGTCACACAAAAAGCATGCCCTCCTGCACATTCCTAAGGAAGGTATCTATCCAGCTTTTCCATTTCTCTGCCCTGTGTAGCTGAATTGGGAAATAAGAGAGCCAAGGCCATGCTGAAATGTCATTCTATTTTTTTTAAATTATGTCCAGTTTGGCATCTTTTTAAGCTGAGGAAGTTTGGCTTGCTCTCCTTCTCCACTCACAGTAATTTGCAGAGTGGGGGATTTGGGGTGAATCTCTGTTTTCTGTGCTTACAAGGCAGCAGGAACTTCTATGGCTGGGCTGGAATGTGTTGTTTCAACACACTGAATGTGAAAAAAAAACTTCAGCTTCATACAGACTGTGGTTTTTGTTTGTACTCAGTCAGTGTGATTTCACTGAAGTCCAAAAAGTTATGCCAGTGTGAGAGACAAACCGAGTCTATGTTATTTCAAGACAACTGTACTACCAGAAAAAATTCCTTTTATTCTCCCTACCCTAAATTTTCAGAATCTCCCTCCACTTCAGATATTCACTAGCACCCGATGCTTATAATTTGGCAGCAAACGTTGACATCAGCAGCCACCTATGAGGTCCTTAGCAGAAGTCTGTAGCTTAACATGCAGGACAGGCAGCAGATGACTTCTTGGTAACAGGGATGGCTCAGAACAAAATCCTGGATCTCAGCGCTTCTTGCGAGCTTCGAAGATTGAACCTGGATCTGAAGTTAAATGTCTTTAATGGACAGGATCCAAACACCCACATGCTTTGGCAGAGCTCAGATCCAAATTTTGTCTACCTAAAGAATCAAGGTTCTGTTTTCACATAGATTCTTCTACTAGTGAGAAGCAAGGGAAAGGATAAGACAGAAAATATGACACATTGGCAAAATTATTTTTCAATACTATGTTTTTCAAAGTTTTTTCCATGAGGCATCAGCAGCTCTTAAAAATCACAGAGACAGCATACAGTTGTCAATGAGCCAGAATGGTTAAATGCTTTTAAATATTTGAGTTGGGTTACTCCTTCACCTTTCTTTCTCACAAACATGTCTGGTAAAACTCCAGTAATGAAAACACTTGCTTGGGGAGGAGAATAATCCTTTTTAGCAAATAATGATGGTGACATTTTAATCACATCATAACAACGCCGTTAGCAATGGTTTAGGTTTGGCATTGAACATATACACAACATTTGTTCTTTTATACAGTATTGGTATTACATAGTAAAAATAGCACAATTGCAAAACTCATTTGTTACTCTTATGCCAACTTTGTTCAGCTGACAGTTGCTGTTTGAACTTTTAAAGCAATGTTTCATCCATATGTTAATACCAACTGTACGATTAATTCTCTGCTTTCAAATGATCCTCTTGTGCCCTACAACCCTGCACAGTAGTTACGTCCCAGTTTGAGATACCTGCAAAACCGTTTCTGCTGGATAAACTGTGCTCACCCTGAGTGGTTCCATGCTTCGAGGTGGTAAAGAACAGCCACTGCCTTTACATTTCCCAGTACATTCCTGCAGAGAAGTTTGTTATAGGCACTTCACTTCGCTGAGCCATTTCAGGATGGTGCTGTTCAGGAATTTTCATCTTTCTAGTGAGAGATTTGGAGCTACTCTGCAATGTTTTGCATTTTGTATATTCCCTGATTATTTGCTGTCTGTGAGGGATGCTTATTGTATAGTTTCTCAGGTTAGTTTAGTAGCAGGGTTTTGATTTTAAAAAAGAAAGAAACAAAATCGAGAGGACAGAAACAAGACTAAGAACATCCATAAATGAATACTACAAGTATTGTTCTGTAGTAACAGGTGGGCAGCTGGGGTGGGAAGTATCCGCTGGATTACACTTTAACTGGTTTTGGATTAACGAAGTCAAAAAAACCCCAGCAAATGGGAAGGAGGAAAAACTGTCTCCAGATGAAATTGTGTTCCCTTGGGTAGTTACTAGCAGGGAACAGGTGGACATATAGATAGACCTGCTGCTGCATCCTCCCAGAAGGTTAGAATTCAGCCAGAGAAGGCACAAATAGATTTTATTTTAAAGCCTTTTGAGTTCTTCCTTGTTTCTACTGTTACAGTTAAACCACACTTTATATTAGGAAGGTGGTTGTTGTTGTCTGTATTTACTTCTTAACAGTTTCTTGGGTGGGGAACTTAAAATGGGTAGGGGAGAATCAATAAGCAAGAGTTTGCGTGTAGACCAGAACCTGCTCCCAGAGGGTGGAATCAATGGGCTTTCACACTGGGGGAAGGCATCATGGGGGATATACTTGGAGAGATCAGAGAGGAGCCAAAAGTGCTGTTGGTCCCTAAGAAGTGCCACTTGCCTAGGAGTTATGTGGAGTGGTTTTGTTTTCTGACAGGCCTGCTCAGGCTGTCACTTAATATTTCCTTTTATGTATTTATAAACACATAAAATATAACGGTGAACTTGATTGTCATGACTGATATTAGACCCAATCCTTATTTGTTCCAAGATGCGACTAAAGAGTCCTGGGGTTGATAGACTTTTGCTTAGTTGGAGATTGTATGAAGGGTGATGAAAGTTACTTCATGATAAAATTGTAGCTATGCAGTAGGGGACAATGCTTGTATGAGACATTTGTTTTTCTGCTTTAAGTTGGCAGCACACTTATAGCGCAATAATTATTACAAAATCCCTCTCCAGCATGCTCATGCAGGGTATCACCTACTCTGGTTGCAGCGGTGCTCCCGGGGACCACAGTCGCCTGCACTCTAACGAGACCCGGGGCTTCCTGGCAGTTTGCCTCCCCAAGGATGCGCGGCCAAGGCCAGTGCTATTCTGGCTATAGGGAAGGAAGATGTAGGAAGGGCTGGAATGGATAGCTGGGGGAGGACGAGGCCTGCTTCTCCTTTTCCTTCTGGGAGAGTAGGAGGGATGGGAATGGCACCTGCAGCTGGGAGCAAAGCTTTCCTCTAGTGGCAGCCGCTCCCACTCAGCAGCCACCGTGCCACTCAGCCTGGTTCCTAAATGGCTTTGATAATGTTCTTCTCTAGAAGTGTTTAAAGAAACTAAGCTGCCTTGGGAAGTCCTTCAGAGGCACAGTTGGTTAAAACCCTGGAAACACAGGCTAGGAACAACTGATCAGGACACCCACGGAGGCCCAGCTAGATCAGTAATTGTGCCTACGCCTCCTGATATTTGCAAATGAGCTGGAAAAGAAAGTGGAGAGGGAGGTGGCAAACTTAGCTGATAATACTAAGTATATTCCAGGTGGGGAAAAAACTAAGGTTGCTGTGAAGTGTTGAAGAAGGACCTCATGAAACTGAATGACTGGGCTCATCAAAATTACATTCAGTTTAGATAAATGTAAATTAATACCTGTGGGGAAAACCAATCCCAAATTAATGTATACAGCAAGGGGGCCAGAACTAGTTGCTGCCGCTGAAAAGAAAGGTTTTGGAGCTATAATAGATAGTTCTACCAAAATATTAGCTTTGTGCTCAATAACTGGGAAAGATAATAATATGGCAATAATACGAAGAAAGAAAGGGAGAAATCAAGCAAGAGAGGCAGGTTGAATGTTAGGAGTTTCTATGACAGGAAAGAAAACAAATGTCATTACTATGACACTATATAAATCCAAGGTTTGCTGCATATTGAATACTGTGAGAAGTTTGGTCTCCTTGTCTTCAAAAGGATAAAATAAGCTGGAAGATGTACAGAGAAGGAAACAAGGATGATCAAAAGGAACCAATTCCATATGAGGAATTACTAAATTGATTTGGGTTTTCCAGTCTGTAAAAAAGATTCCTTAGGGATATGTGGGAGAGGTTCATGAGATCAGGAGCATCATGGAAGGGGCAAATAGGTGATGGATGTTCCCTCTCTCTTGAAGCCAGAAGTTAGGACATCAAATGAGATTATAAAGAGGCTGGTTGAAACTGAACAAAAGAGAACATTTTTTCACAAAATAGTAAATTAAGCTGCGGAACACTCTACAATGTGATGCGTGGGGTATTTAAGTTTACCTGGGTTCAAAAAGATCAACTTCATGGAATGAAAATCCTTCAACAGTTACTGAATACAGAGATACCTGAATCGCAGTTTGCCAGAGGCTGAGAGAATATACCAGTATATTTCCCGCAGAATATCACTATATCCTGTCTGTATTTCGTGTGCTTCCTTAGGGATTCCTTATTGGCTGAAGTTTGAGACAGTCCTGGGTTAGATGGACCTTTGGTCTGACCTGATATGGCCGTTTTTATGTTTCAAGGGCTCTGGCAGTCACATAGTACTTAGCAGTGTTGCAAGAAAGGCCTTGAGAAGTTTCAAAATGAGAGACCCAGAAATGCAAGATGGAATTATGATTACTGGCTAAATAACCAGAGCTTTATTTTGTTCTTTGCAACGTTTGCTCCTTCATGTTAACCCTAGGGGGAAATCTGTGTGCCAGTTCACCCAGGTCTTGCAACAACCTGAAACAACCTGTTTATTAAACATATGCTTTGGCTGCTATACAGAGGAAATGGCATGATCCAGTCTGGTAATGCAGAGACTTGCATTTAGTTTCTGCCTACACCGTTGACTTTCTGTGTATTTCCAGCCAAGTCCTGTACCTTATCGTCCCTCTGTTTCCCTGTGCAAAGAATAGATAAAATCCTTTTATATCTCTCCTTGAAGAGCAGTTTGAGATCAATAGTTGTAAAGTGCTAAAAAAGTGCTAAAAGTTGTGAGTGAATGCAAAGTTTGTTTGCTCATTTGTGTAGTGGACATTGCAGTTAAGAAATCTGCTATCTTCAATGTCTGTTCATAGGCTTCTCATTCAGACTGGATAAGAAGTAAAACCTATATTCAGATTCATTCTAGAGGAAAAAAATCTGAATTAGTTGTTTCTATACTTATTAGTTATTCATTGGTTTGGGGTGTGTATGTCAGAACTGGCAGGGTGAACCCCTGGGAAATCTGCAGTGGTCTGATCTGACTAGAGGAAGCGTTATTTTTTGTCCTTTCTGTCCTGTTGCACAGTTTCTTTTTGCTTTTGTACTCTCACTAGGTCACTGTTTATGGGATGAATTTTCTAGTCATGTCTCAGATTCACAATCATAGGTGACCTTTGCTCTTCCATGTGGCTCTCTTTCTGCTCCTGTGGCCATTTGCAGTCGTGTCTTATAAGTTATTATTTATAATGAAAGGCAGCTGGTGGCACTTGCACATAAGGTGGTTGTCCTCTCCTCATGCTGTGCAATAGCATACCTGAATCCTGATTAGAAGACAAAGAGATGCTGCTGTTCAAAATTAAATGTATTGGTGGCCCCAGAACTTGTGTTAGCATTTGTTGCTGAGCTAGATGGTATCAAATCACAGGGAGACATGGAAAAAATTCTTGGTGTCCAGCTATTGTGTCCTAGGTACCTACTACTTGCTTAAATCAAGTTTCAGCAGGGAGATACGTAACCACAAACATAACAAATTCTGTTCCTAACCTTCTCTACACACCTTGTAAAGATGGAATGGATTATTTAAGGCTTTCTCTCCTTTGGACTGACTAAAATCTGTCAGGAGAGGTGACTTGAATCTGCTTGATTTCTGAATTGCTGGGAAGTGGTTTGGCTCCTGGCTCGTATTGCTATTGCATCTGATTGCTGTGGTCCTTCTGCTGTTCTGGTATAGTTGGGATATATGGGTATTTCAGTTCTGCTTTCTCTCTTTCCCCACTCACAAATCCTGTTTCACTCCCTTTTCTCAGGGAGGAGGCCTTCTAATTTGCTGCGTTCCCACACAGGGGCTCCTCCACAGGAGACCTGTCTTTACACAGGAGTGGCTGCTGCCGTAGGTTGGCAGAATGATTAGCAGTTGTACATTAGGCACTTGATCAGGCATCTGTAGATGTTTCCAGGATACTGTACACATTGGGTAAAGGACATGAAAAGAATCCATCTTTTTCAGTGGACTAGCTAGGTGTTAACACACCTTTCTACAGTCAGGCTCTGAGGTGTTGCTTTTACATGTCAGCATTTGAGTTCTTAGACATCATGTTTTTGAGAAATCTTTGGAGATGACACACAAACTTTGGCAGCATGACCAAGAAGACCTACATGATTGTCTTTACTACTGGGATTTAAGTGCTTGGATTGCATCAGTCCTCTGCCTCAAAGCTGTTATGGGTCAGGAAGTGTTAAATTTCACTAATAAACTTCCAGACACTTTTCAAACGAAACAGCTGGACTGTGAGGTTCTTCTGGAGAACCTCACTGCAGCAAAAGAAATTAGCAGTACAAGCACTGTACGCGGTACGTACTTGTACGTGGAATATGTACAATAGTACACAGCTGGGTGTGGGTGTAGGCACAACATGAATTGCAAGTCTCCATCCCAAATGTGAAGGCAAAAGATGTGCAATTGCTTCTCTATATTATTGCATGTTTCCAACGCTTGCTGATGGGTTCACAGGTGGCTGCTAGGAACATGTGTGTGGATTGTGAGGGGAGAGTTGCAGTAAAAGAAGAAACAGCATCCACCAGTTAGGGTAGGACTGTCTGCAGGCATGACCTGTAGGGTCATACTGAGTGACGTGGCATGGAGCAGATACCACACTGAGTGGTGTTAATTGGCAGTCCCTAAATGCCTTGTCAAGGTAATCTTCGAGTGAATTCTGGCAGTGCTCTGCACCCAAGATTGCAATAGGAAGCTGTCCGTGTTTAGTATAGCACCTTACCCCATAGTTTTTATTTCATTCATGCAATTCACCCTGGAATTTGTTTCCACTTACACTTTAAGCCACTTGTGTGCCAGTTACAGCTACTTCTTGATTTGGAAAAAAAGTGGTTATTTGAATGACAACTGTCTCTCAATTGTATATAGTTTCCCTCTCCGCACATGTAACTTCTGTGTGACGGCCTCCATGCCCTTTTGCTCTTTGCATAAATGTAGAGAGGTACCTTAACGCGACTTAGCAAACAGTTATTCTATGCTATGCAAACAGTAACTCTGTGCAAAGGACATTCACCCCAGCCTGTGCTGCCAGTGGTGATGCTCAGAGGGTGATCCTGTCGCAGGCTTTCCTTGTGAACTTTACTTCTGACTGTCTGGGTACGTGGCACTGCTGTACTATCTGCCCAGTGACCAAAGGCATCCAGTTATGAAGTAGAATAACTGATTAAACAAAAACTGCCCAAGAAAACACCCAGTGGAGCTTAAGGTATGCCACCTTTTGAGCCAAGTAGTGAGGGGTGTATTGAACGTTTGAAGTGCCCATGAAAATGGATCAAAATATGTTACACTAACCCCAAAAAATGAAATATTTCAGTTTATGGGAGCCTTGTACCTTAGTGTCACTTTCTACCTTTCTCTGTGTGTAACTCCAGTTCTGGTTTTAGTTAAAGATTTTCTTTACCTTTTGGGTGTCTGAAAACTATCTTCGGGCAGTTTTAAGGTAGTTGATAACACTGTGAAAGTGTTAACTTTGAGTTCCCTCCTGCAGCTTAACTCTTATTCTCAAGGGCCCCAGGGACACTCTACCAGAGTGACTTGCCAGTTTTCCAAGCTCAATCCTGGTTTTTGTTTACCTGATGTTGTTTTTAGCAGAAGAAAATGGAAATATTTCTAGTTGTTAGGGTAGTCTATTTCTTTAACTCCTAGAAAGGCCAAAGTGAGATGGGGAAGCTAAGCGAACCGCCAACAGTGTAGTGATGGGTTACCACTGTTGAAGCAGGGTAAGAGGTCAGGATTGAGAGGATTGGAGAGAAAATGGCGGCGGTGGGGGAGGTGTACATGTGTGTGCTGCTTTGCTTTGAGAACAAGTCAGAGGAAAGGACTGCAGGTATGAAGGCTTTTAGTCTTCTAAAAGGTTTGCAGCATTTTTATTTGAAGAAACAGCTATTCCCATGGGCCTGGAGGGGTGCGGGGGGGAAGATGCATGCAGTTTTTTTTCCTCGCTAAACTCTTGGTTTCCCTGTAATCATAATAGAGACTCTTCCAAAATGTAAGTTCATTTGTCAGTGCTCTCCTCATATACTAATGAAGAGTAAGGTAGTAGTGGTGGGGGCAATATTTCAAGTCCTGTGGCTGGTGTGAAAGCAGATATAAAGGCTGGGTAGAAGGTGTGGTGACGCAAGGAGACTCAGAGAGGACCGCTGCCTGGATTTGGGGCAGAAGTGTTTTACTGGAGGAGGGCTGATAGGGAAGGCTCTGCACTGGGAAGTGACTGGCAAAAGGACAGTGGGGAATGAATAGGAAGCATGTTAGAGACATGGTAAGGTAGGAAAAGGGGTTTTGTAGGCCAGAAGGGAAGTGAAGACGTGAGAAGACAGACTGTAATACAAATTGAAGACATTTCCTCTAATTACATCCTTTAAAAATTACTATTAACTAGAAATCAGTATTGTAAGTAGATTCCACTAGGCTGTGATTTCACTACACTAACTGAGCAGTTTCTGACCCAGACAACTTACAGCTGGCAGTTACCACCGGTCCTGGTCCCTGCTACGTAATGGGACGGGCGTATGTTAGCAGATGAAGAGCATGAGAGGAATTAGCCATCCACAGTGTTCCCTGGAAAGGATAGCTTGTGGGACCTGGTGTGATATCCTCAGCATAATGTTGGGATTTTGGATGAGAAGGCTCAGATCTGGAAGATCAACAGCAAGACTTCCTTTCCAGGCCTAATCCGAAAAAGTGGCAAGGGAGAGCTTGGGAAGGGCTGCAGTGGGAACAGTGGGAGGGCACTCATGGCAAAGGGGAGTAAACCACAGCTTTGGCAGTAGGTGTCAAAGCTGGTGATAATTGTACTCCTGTTCCTGCGGGGAGGTGTGAAGCAGAGACCCTTCTGTCTAGAGACTAAATGGGCACCACAGCTCAGGGGATCTGATCACTTTTCCTCACACTGCTAATGGAAGGAAATCCCTTTTCCTTCCACTCCTCCCACTGAAGACTGGAAGCAGGAAATGCGGTGGCAGCCTTGCTGGAAAGGGCGAGAGACAGTGTCAGGGGTACCTCTGCACCAGTGCATTGCAATATGGAAAAAAATTGCACGGCTGTAACACTGAAGCTCGTGGGTTACTGGTCTGGGAGGAAGCAGAAGCAAGGATCCTTTTGGTCTGGCTCTTAGACTTAACTCTTGGGTTGTTAAGCAGGATTCGTCATGCCAGATCAGACCTGTTATCTGCCTTATCCAGAATCCTATTCTGGCAGCAGTTTTTGAAGCTGGATTTCACGTGTCTTCTAGGGGTCTTCGGTGAGAGCTTTATCATGAAATCCAAACTGTCTAGGCTAAAGAGACAGCATATGCTGTCTTCAGAGGTGCTCTTTGCTTCAACAGATTCCCTCTCCAGAGCCATTCCCACCCCTTCTTCCTTCTCTTGGGAATCTGTAGGGACTGAGAAATGTAATCCCATTATTTTGTTCATGGCTACAGAATGGATTCTGTGCCCACTGAATTTGGCAAGGAGGTCCCGAGGGGAAGCCTGTGAGGGTAACTCCCTCTGGGCCTGCCTGCATGTGAGCAGCTAAACTGATCTGACCACCTCATCTTCATCCCTGTTCTTCTCGGACAGACTTTCTCTTCAAGTTCCTGCAGCCCTTGCGTGACCTGAAAGCATTAGTCATAACTGCCCAACAACAGGTCTCAACTTAACAGCATCACCAAAAAGGCAGTTTCCCACCCTTACCGTAAATCTGCCTGAGATAGAGTAATTTGAGTAGTTCCCTATTTTGTACTTTTTTTTCCCTGAATTGATCAGTATAAATGAAAACTTGGTAAGTGAGCTTCAGCCTCTGTTGTTTTCCCGATATGGTGGTTTGCTCACTGAGAGAGCACATAAAATACTTCAGTTTGAAACCTGTCGCATTTTGACCAGGTGTTAACAACAGCAGCACGAGGTGTGCCAAGAGGGGTGAGATGGGCCTCAGGCTCTGTTGGTATATAAAATATTGGCTTAAGAATCAACTCTTTCATGTTGTCCTAAATCACTGTTTCACCCTTGTGTTCTCATTTTTGTGGCTGTGAGTAGCACATACAAGGCAAACATATTCTTTTCTTTCACATCATAGATATGAGACAAAAGGATACAAAAGCCCAGCCCATGACTCACAAGTGCATAAAAGTGGAGTGTAGGCATCACGCCATTCATCTTCAGGGGGGAAGAATAAAAGCAGTTCAGTGTCAGGAAAGGTTTTCTAGAAGGTCAGCATTTGCAGTTGGTGTTGCAGTGGTCCTAAGGACATCCTCCTCCAGTTATGGTTTGGAGTGGTGCTCGTCTATGGTGTGCAAAAAGCCATACAAGAAGATGCTATGTAGTTTCTTGTAGAAATTTGGTGGATGACTTTACTGCCGTGCTTTTGTTCTGTCCCCTGTCCAGGACAGGGCTTCAAAACCGGCACTGGACATTGTGCTGAAAACCAGGGCAGTTCTGCAGCAGGAGACCTCTTGTATCCTGCACAATGTGCCTCAGAGACTTCTTCCCCTGCTGCCACTATCCTAACATACCTTCTTAAGAAAAGAGCCACAACCTGCCCTATATTTGCTTTTGTTCATTACAGACTTGGTGGTAAGGAAACACACCTCCTCACAGTCGCTGCCTAAATACTGCTGGGAGTTTCGCTACATGCACTGGAACTACAGGTGGGAGAGTAGCTTCATGAAAGCAGCTCTATTTTCAAGCACTGTGCTGAGGAATTTTGTGCAGCCGGTGAACAGACTTACCAGGCTTTATACTGAATCCAGTGCGTGCTGGCCAGGATTTTGCATGTTTAATCACTGCCGTGTGACTGTGCATGTACTGCAGAAATAGTCAAAAAAGTGTGTAATTATGATACACCTCATTGTCCCCTCTTCATGCCTTGAATTAAGGTGCTCAGAGTAGCAGTTCACATCTTCAAAGCACCGCACTAGTTCTAATACCGGAAATTCCTGTGATAGGGCCAAGTGATGTTATTCCCATTTTTAAAATGAAGGAATTGAGAGAGAGAGAGGAGAGAGAAGGAAAGAGAGATAGGTCAAGTCACAGGGCCTGGGACTTTAGGTTTAAGTAACATTTAGGAGTTGCTGCCCCCTATGCTTGTGTTAAGCATGACAAAACATGTCTCTGGATATTATTTATGTAATCTTACTTGTATATGTATATTACAATTCCTCATGACTGTCAATCATCTTGGAGACAGAGCTTGTTAAGAGCCATACTGAGCTGTTACTAATACAGGTTCACCTGCTTTCATCACTTCATCAGACCCTTTCCATGACCATTGTCACAGGTGGCGGTTCCCCTGTCATGTGCAGTATAGGAAATACAAGAGTTTACCATAGTCTGAAAGGTGATGTTCAATTCAATCTCTTCAGTTTCTTTTACATAACATTGAACATGAGAAACAATTAAAGTAACTTTTTCTTAGTGTTCTGAGAAATCACAATCTAGTGTCATCAGATTGGAGAGATGAAGCCCTTCTCCTGTGAGGAGCAGCTGAGGGAACTGGGCAACTTCAGGCTGGAGAAGACATAGCTTTGCGGGAACCTAACAGTAACCTTCCAGTACTTATGGAGACATCATCAGGGAGATGGAGCCAGGCTCTTTGCAGCACTGCATGGTGGCAGGATGAGAGAAAATGAGTATAAGTTGAAAGGAGAGATTCAGAATCGATGTGAAGAAAAGCTTTTTCACCCTGAGGACAGTCAGGCAGTGAGAGAAGCTGTCCAGAGAGGTTGTGCAACCTCTATCCTTTGAGTTTTTTCAAGACTAAACTGGACAAAGCTCCGAGGAACCTGGTCTGACCTCACGGCTGACCCTGGTTTGAGCAGGAGGTTGGACTGGACACCTTTGGAGGTCTTTTCAAACCTGAATTACCCTTGGATTATTATGCAATATTTTGCCTCATGTGCTGCAAATCAATGTTCATACTGAATTTCCGGAAGGCTATGTATGCTATGGAAAGAAAGCTGAATGAACAAACATGACAGCATGATGGTAGAGTAAAATGTTCCCCATTTCTGAAGTTTCTGGGTCTCTTCTGTTGCAATGGAGGTACACACTTAAACAACCCAAGAACTTGAAGAAAAGACTTGGTGACAATCTTGTGCCCTGGTACTAGCAGTGTGAAGAGCTCCTTTCAGCTTTCCACAGCTATAAAGAAGTAGTCTCTTTCAGAATGTACACATAATTCCTGCTAACTTTAAAAGGATGTAGCTCATTCTTCTCCCCTTCTCTCTCCTTCCCAGCAGAAGCATTGCCTTGGGGTGACTCTTTTTACAGTTCAGGGATGTGAGAAGAGGTGGAGGAAAGTCCTCACAGCTCCTTTCTCTGGGTGGAGCATGACAGTGTTTACTTACAACCCATGTTACCTACAGTGACCATTGTTTGTGGTGTATGACATACACATTTTCAAGAAATAATTTCTTTCCTAAACTGTATTTTTGACTAGGGTAAATGAAGACTATCTAGGCCACAAGTGTTTGGTTTGGTGAATTTATAATACACTCTGGAGAGAGACTTAATGGGAAAAAATAATGGTGTCTTTGCAAATCTTACATTTTGGGAACAGACTAATATTAATCATTTAATACTCTTTCCTTAGAAAGAGGAACACATGCAGTATGTTTAACTTTTAGATTGTCTTTGCTCAAAACTGTAGACTCCACTTTTGTTGATTTATTGGCACTATACTGTGTCAATAGAGCTACTTCAGGCGAGTGCTGGAAGCAGTAGGCTTTGGGATAGGATGCTGTATTTTTCATTTTTGATCATGTCTTCTGAAGTGCCAAGACCTGAGTTTGAAACAGTTGTCCTTTGAAAAACTGCACTGTATGGAGAAGTAAAGAGTCATAATCTAAGAAAAGCATAATGCCAGAAAAAGGGGGTACAGCTACAGTACAATAGTAGTTGAGCTGAATACACTGTAGGTAGCAATGCAATGATGGTTTCTGCCTGGAGCTCCTAATTTGAAAAAAACTTTGAGTCCCTACCACACTTCCCTTCACCTTTCTCTACCCCACTTGGTGTCTCTTTTTGAACATGTTGCATGCTTCCATCTTCTGTGAAAGCAAGGCTTTTAAACTGAAACAGAACCTCTGACCCTCTCACCTGACACCTGGTAAAGGCAGATAGCATGAGACTCTCCACTTATCACTGAACACCTGAAGCCGTAAGAGGACACCTCTCCTTTGCTAGGTTGAGGCTCCAAAAAGCTTAGCAAAAAGTCTCTCTTCTTCCTTGAACTCGGAGAATACCATTAGGACAGGAAAACTGAGGCTCAGATAAAAGTATATAAAAGAAGAGCCTTCTTCCTTTTCTCTGTCTAGTCAAGTTGGGCAGGAAAATCCTTCTGACAATTCAGATTATGTGTTTCCTGAAAATGTTAATGAACTCTGCAAGCTGCCTGGAGAAACTAGCATGAGAAGCATGCCTAGCAGTTAGATTTCAGGCACAATGAGTCACGACACCCAAATTGTGCTTGTTGCATCTTTAGTGTCCTTGGACAGGTTGTTTAACTACTCAGGGACTCAGTTTCATTTCCTATATAAGGAGAACAGTAAACCTCACATGCACTAAAGGAGTGTTTAAGTGTTACTTGATGCATACTTGTAAAAAGCCTTAAAAGGGCCTATTGAGAGACAAACTGTAATTATCGTGTACATCATGATTACCTGAGATTGCTTCTGTATGTACACATACATGTATGCACACCATTGATTCAGGTACACAGTCTTCTGAGGGCACCTCACTAGTAGTGGAATCAAAAACAAGTTCTTAGATTTGGAAGGTGGGGGAGAAGTCTTCTGCTGATGTTAAATTACTTGCTTCAGTGGGAGTTGACATTTACTAAGGTATTAAATTTAGGCAAGGAGGGGGTGATGAAGGAAGAAAATAGGTACTCCTCCTTATATTTTGGTGGTTGCAGGTTCTTTCCTTTATCTGCAGCGCGCTAACAGGCAAGATCTTACAAGACTCCCTCATCTTGCCTTAAAAAGATCAAGGGATCCTTCATTCAAAGGAACGAGAAGGTATTTTATGCTCCACAACCCTTTTAAGCCTATGGCTTCTCTCCAAGGGAGGTAATTCTAATGGTGTTTCTAGTGATGTGCCTGCTTGTCCACAGGAAGCTAAATTGAAACACCTCTCCACCCAGTTCACAAATGCCATGCGCACCATACATGTAAGAGTAGGTCACTGTCACGAAGAGCTGTGTGGAAAAGGCAAAGATGAATTTTGGTGACTGTAGTTTTACAGTAGGTATTTAATAGAGTAGTGTGGACTTTGCTTCAGTTCAGTGTTATTACTGATCTTGGATGGGAAGACAAGAAGTACAAAGAAATGAAAGGTGTGGTTGAAGGTGGGGTCTTTTAGTAGGGCAGCTTCTTCCTTCTCTGGATTTTCCATGTATTTTTAATTTTCTTGCTTCTGAGACCTTGAAAAGAAATGGAAGCCCTCAAAGAAATACTGCTTTATTTTTTAACTGAAATTTTTAGATATTCACGTCTATAATCAGAGAATGTCTAAAACCCATATAAATGCAGGGCTGGCCCTTCTAATTGAAGAAGGAGTTATCTGAACTCTCTTTAAGTTCTTGCTTAGGAGTGGAATGCTGTGGGCTCAACTTGTGAGGTGGCTAGAGGGAGCAGGAAACTTTTGGGGCAATTATTTGAAAACTAGAGAAAAATGGGGAATTTTTTTCACTGAGTGTTTTACAGTAAAGTATACTGATTTATCAAAACCAATCCACTTCACTGAACACAGTTGATTTTTGATTAATTTCCTAAGTCAAAGAATTGAAGTTGTTTTTTGGAAAAGTTTTAGAACATGTAGGAACATTCCATTTCGATATTTTCGGATTTATTTCTTTTTAAGTGGAAATTACTCAATAATTCAAAAGGTCCTAAAGGTTAAAATCAAAGTGAAGCACTGTAATTGACTTAAAGACTTTTTTAATGTATTGTCAGTTCTCTGAGTTTTTAAATTTTTGTGCTGTCATGGGAGAGGGCAACAAACCTTCTCCAGATCACCAAAGGTGAGTAATTTTGCAATCAGATTTAGTAAATGAGCGATGTGAATCCAAGAAGTTCTAATCATAGTTCTCTGAATGTCTGTGCTGTGTTGAACAAATCAGAAGCCTATACTAAAACTAGGACTACTGCTGCCTAGGTCTACTTGTAGGGTTGCAGTATGGCTAATCTGAAAACTGTGACATAGAGAGATGCTTTTCTTCTCTTCAGGAAGGTCAGAATTATTTTTTTTTTTAATTAATTGTGCCTTTTTGCATGTCTGTCTTTAAATTTTGGATTTTGAGCCTTAGGGTACAAGTCCAAGGTGTTCTCTGCAAATCCAAAAGTTAGAAACACTTTTATACCTATGAAAGCTGTCATTGTGTAAATCATATGGCTCTGGAGTTAACTTTGAGGAAGAACACCACATTACACAAAATGTCAAATCAAACCATGGGAACTGCATTGAGTTCCCATGGATATGAGCTGCATTACACTTTCTGTGATATTGCAAGTGGGTTGAGAACTAGAAGCAGCTTCTGAGAATCAAGATAGGAACTTGACCATTCCTGATTCCTGTTTATGGACTGACTGACTACACAGCAGGCATGTGAAAATGAACTCTTGCTTATAAAGTTCCCTGAAGTTGCAAAGAGAACATGATTCATGCAGATTGTATTAGCTGGAGCTTTTTTCCTGTGATGACAGCCTATCTCAAACTGGAACAAAGTAGGGCTCTTTCTTGTTTGCCAGAATATATTTAACTTTCCATAACTTATTCACCTGGTTTGGAAGCTAGCTTGTTTGTTTTTTCAGGAAAGGTGCCTGCTTTTGCCCCACTTTATGATGGGTAAACAAAAATGCAAGGAAGATGAGTGGCTGATACAAGGTCACCCACTGAATTATCTGCTTAGCTGAATTTAGCACTACAGACTTAGTCCAACTCACGGTCAGGCACATGAGGACCAGCAGTATTTATCATAGTCTTCCTCCCTTTCCCCATTCCTCACATGCAAATCAGCCCCCTCCATAGTCAGGGATCTCTTGCTTAGATTCTGATATTGTGTCCAAAAGGCACCAGAATGGGGGCATTAAGTAATGGGGTGTTTCCTGACATTTGTGGCAGGCCAACTTCCAAACCCAAATGCGTGGATGAATGAAAACTAGATTGAAAATTGAAGGACAGAGAGTCGGTCGCAGAGAGACCACAACTGGGCAGAGAATGACCGTCTTCAGTTAAATAGTTCATGAATCAACAAATCAGTTACATCTTCATTACAGGGTCTGGGCTCATTAAGGCTTTTCAGTAGTCATGGAAGTAAATCCTTTAGATATGCTGGGGAGGACAGAGGCGGGGACCTGTGGGCACTCTGAAGACAGCCCTTTCCCTTTTTTACAGTTGTACCTAAATGCACATGATTAACATCCTCTTCCTGCTGACAAGGTTCTTTTAAAAACACATGTACTCCCTTGTGTGTGACTTAGTTTACAGAGTGGCTGTTGAAGGTTGGGTTCACTGTGGAGACTGATGTGGGAAACTGCTGTTGATGCGGAGCGAATAATGCCCTTTGGAGGAGCGATTTGGATCTCCTCGCTTGGTGCTTTTGCAGTATGCTGTTGGAATGGCACCTGCCTGGCTGCTGCCCTCCTAGCCTGATCCCTGCTCCTTCCGCTAGGTCGTCGTTTCAGCTGGTGTTTTCTGTTGGGCAGATCAAACAGTATCCTGTTTTATCTGCTGTGCTTTATCTCCTGTCATGAAAATCAATTCTCCCATCCCTGTCTGAGAATAGACTATTCCCTTGTGAAATGCCTCATGCCTTTCTCCCTCAAACTCTTTCTTTAACTAGTTTATGGTTTGACCAGGTAGTTTGTTATATTACCACATGTGGTTTATATAGCTGGGCCTCTGAGAGGGAAAGAAACCCCCCCCCCCCAAACCAGTAGCTTATGTATCTTTCCTCCACCTCCTCTTCCTTCTCTCCTCCCTGCCCCCCACACCAAAAAAACCCAATTCAACTAATCAACCGTTGCATCTATTAAAATATTAGTCTGTGGGATACTACATGCAAGAGCAAATCCTACAGAAACTTCTTGCACCTGCGGGGGAAATGTTCCATATACGGTATGGAGGCTGGCAGAGTCTTGATTTGAAATAAAATTTAAATAATTCTGGTCGTTTTGCCACATCCTGTTTCTCTCATTTATGCATGCGCTATTTTGATAACCAGCAAATAGTTCTCAGTTAACTGGAGCTAAAGATAGCCTTGAATCGTAGCATTAGTATCCTGCCCCTTCAGAAGTGCTTGAGTTCTCTCCCCTGCAGAGATTGGTGCCAACCTCGAAAAATGGGGCCAGCCTTAAGTTTCTTTTCTGGTGTTTCTTTAGGTTTAGCATGATTTCATAACTGCTTTTGAAGTGTTTCAGAGTAACCCAAACATGACGAGCTGCACAGTTTCATTCTCTGGTTAGTCAAACAACCAGTATGATCTCTCTTTTAATTTGATATTTAAGTTGTGATCCTTTGTTTTGTGTGAGATACGAAGTAGCAGGAGAAAAGCAGTTGGTATGCTTCAATTTCCTGGCTCTGCCTGAGGGCTTTGCCTTGTTAGCTCCGTTTCTAACATTAGGGCTTTTTTGGCATGTGAACTGTTCTGTAGATCCCTTGGCTGATTTCGGCACATCTTGTGTTTACATCCTGTTTTATTCCCCTCAGAGCATAGGTGGTTTAATACCAGGGAGAAAACTTGATCTTCAGAACGCTGCCAGTGACTACAGGAGCAATCTCCGTGTGGACAGCTTGACTAACGTGGCGGCTACACCAGTTCCAGCAGTCTTCCTGCTGCTGTCCCCAAATACTGCAGCTTGCTCTGTAGCAACCCATGGTGGTTCAGGGTGCTCCTTCAACCTTTGGCCATGATTGAATGGCCTTGTTGTCTCCTTCACCTCTTCTGCAAACTCCAACAGTAGTTGGATTTAGAATTCAAAAAGCCAAGCCATGTATGTAGAATTGGATAGATCTACCTACGTTTTTCAAGTTCATAATCACAGAATCACTAGGTTGGAAAGGACCTTCAACTTGTGGTTTTCTAGTCCATTAGCTGTTCGAATGAAGCAGTGAGCGGAACTTAGATTTTACCTTGATCTAATAACGTGTTAATAGTGTAAATGCTTTGTATAGCGCTTTTCCTTGGAATCGTGTTTTCCTAATAAAAAAAAAAAAAGAGGTAGAAGATTACAAATCCAGTTGAATAACAGGCAGAGATTAAAGTGGGAAATTGGTGGCTCAACAGTGCTCCCCTGCTGGAAAACCCCAGTCTGGGCTCCCATGCCCTGTGCGAATGGTGTGCATGCTCAGGAGTTTGTGTGTGCTGTTGGACTCAGCCTCTGTGGATATAAGCCTTCTCTTGAAACTGAGATCTAGGTAAAATTAATATTTGGTTACTCTCAAATTTGAAGAATGACCAGGCTGATATTTCGTGCAGTCCCATTGTGCTTTTTGAAAACAAAGTTCTTCCTGGCGTTTGACATTTTCTGGGCCTTTCACGTAATGTATGTTAAGCTGAATCACTTTTGTCTATGCAGGCTGGTGTGCTTCCCAAGACAGATGGAAAAAATGTACATTTTAACTAGATACAGAAAGATTTTCAGAGGACAAAAGTGATGAGCAGATTGTTCTACAGGCTTATAATTTCTTCATGTTTCTTTTCCTTGGTCTATCTGGAGGTGCTAGCAGTCCTGATACACTACAGCCATTTAAAACTGCACACAAAAATACTTGGCTGTCCAATGCCCGATAGCAGAGAATGCCGCAGCTCCCACGTGGCAGCTGGGAGCCCAGCACCAGGAACACTGTTATCATCAGTTATTTGCTATTTGTAGATAAGGAGTGTCCAGAGTAAGGATGAACTCAGTGAGACTGCTCAGGTGAGCAAGGCTGGTATTTTGGGGTGCCTCACTCTCATCGTCAGTCCTGGAACTATTCAGCTATGGAAGGCTAAAAACGTTTGGCTGTGTGCGCGGAGAGTTGTGTTCTTTCCATTAAGCAAAACGTGACCTCTACAGGTTCTCCTTTTCTGGTGTAAACACAATGTCTGCACCAACCGAGGGAACCTCTATACTAGTGCTGCTGATTCCAAATAAAGTAATGGTGACAGGACCCTTCCCGGGAACTTACTCTGCCAAATTCATAATGCAGCAATGCAAGAAAATGAACTAATTGGACCAGATCCTCACAACAGTTGTAAATCTTGGTCACCTTACGGTCTGCTGGAAGTGTGCCAGTGCACACCAGGAAACAAATGGGATCGTTCTTCTTTATTCCCTACCATCACCATGTGTATTTTCTTTTAGTATTTATATGTGACTGATGCTCTTTCTTGGAGGAAGTCCTTTGCTTGCCTATTTTTTTCCCCTCAGTGGTGCCACTGAACTTCTGTGAGCGGTTCTGCAGGGTAGAGATGTGGTTTGTTACCAAGTTTAAGCGCGTGTTGCCCATCCCTTCCCCCTCCTCCTCCGCTTTGTGGAGCAGATGGTGCTGATTCCCGTGGTGGCTCTTGATGCAGCTGAGGTCTCTTCCCTGATGCCTCTACTGTATCATGGAAACTCCCTGTGGTCTTTTTGGAGAAGAGAACACACAGTTGATTATTGACTTTTGTTTATGACTTTTAAGATCCTATTAGGATTATATTTCTTTTTGCCGTTCTCTTCCACCTCCTCCTCCAACCTGTCCCAGAGATCTTTGGTCTGAAACTCCCTGCAACTTGGGAAATACAGCTTTTCATTACTGTTGTTAGTAATGTTTTTGCATTCCTACAGACACCCACCCACCACATGGTTACCTTTGTAAACATTCTCCCATTTTGATTGTATTTACTTTTTTTCCCAAGCAGAAATGCTCACTCTTTACATATAACAAAGGTCATTCTATTGTTTTCTGTTTCAGTTTAGAGGCTCAAGCACCACTAATTGCCATTTTTAATCAGCCTCTTCTTTAGTTACCCTTTTCTCCTTTGGGCCTCCCCCTCTCTTGTATTATACAACAGGATGGTTGCTAAAAACATCTTCCTCTCCACTGGGCCACCAATGTATCCTGCCCACACCTCTCAGACTCCCTGTGATGTTTTTGGTCTCCTTATCTGATTCTAGCACCACATCCCCATCTTCAATGTGCTGCATTGCTCTCAGACCTTTCTGATTCTTTTCGACCATATTCTTTCCTCTTTACAATTAAGTCAGTGGTTTTATATTGGTGAAATCAGGAATAGAATTTCACCTCATGTATCTGATTGCTTTATTTCTTGTTCCAGCCTCGCTATTAATTCAGCCTGCTGTTTTGCTCCAGCATTCTCCTGCCATAAATGTCTCTGTGCATTTTTGTGTGTCATATAATGATGCCTTCCCGACCCTGTGCATTATGCTACTCAACTTTCCTCCAAACCACTCACAAAATCCACTCCTTCTAGGCTAGCCTTCCTTTGCTGTTCTCCACCCTTGCCTCTTATGCCAGATACGAAGCCAAATCCTGACGCTACTGAAGTCATTTGAAATGTTGCCATTTGCTTCGCTGAGATGAAGACTGAAATCACTGTCTACAGATTTAAATATTATGAATGGGAGGGGAAGTGGGGAATGAAGTGACATGAGAAAAAGAATCATTAAGTTCATTACACTCGCTGAACAGATCCTGTGAGCTCTCACTGTTGTGGTATGTCTCCTCCTGCACCACTGTTTTTTGTCACCCTTGCTGTGCTATGCTCAATTTAGATTGTAAATTCCTCACATCAGACTCTTTCATTTCTCCGTAATGTGGCATGCCCACCATGGCATTGTGCAAATGTAGTAACTCAAGGAGAAGATGTAGTCTTCTGAAAATTTTACCCAGTTTAAGCAATTAAAAGAATAACAATAAATAAATCACCCTTTCACAGTACCAAACAGGAAACCTCTGAGCAGTGGTCAGGATCTTAGTGGAAAGTCTAGCTTCACTCTGTGACAGGACATGCAATCACCCCAGTAAAAGGCAGGACAGAAGCCTGTGGAGGAACATTTTGTTCATCAGCTTTGTATCTGTGCCAGGCTGAGGGGTATAAATCCTTAAAATTCTTTGTATGGGCAGATGTGGTTTTCTTTGGAAAATATAGACACAGAAATAACCTCCGTAGGGTCTTCAGCAAGTACTTGCCCTGGTTCTGTATGATGAGACAGGTCAAGCAGTGATCCTGTGGTTTGTTTTTCTTTTTCCTTATGGTACTATGTACAGTCTCCTATATCCTGTCAGCCTCTCAGGTGAATCCTTAAAGGCCTGAGCTGTCCCAGTGACATAATGTTTTAGAGTAGGTGTTGTTTTGTAGAGAGCATTGGGTTTGGTCCAGGCAGTCCTAATGATGTGCTGAGTGGTGGTGATGTCCGAAATGTAACAGGCAAGTGCTCTGTACAGCTGGAGCTCGGGCTGGAGGTGGGGAGCTCAGCTGGCTGCTTTCTGGAGAGCTGTGTGACTCCCCTGTTCACCCCCTTGTTCATAAGTGGCCAGTGGCCTTTGGTGAGACGCAGAGCAATGTGTTCCAGTTGCATCAAACTCTGATACTGCCTGATAGCGAGGGCACAATGGATTCAACTTTATTTTGCAGATATCACAAGCTAATTTCATTCTTGCTGAAGTCACTGGCTAAACAAAGCCAACATTCCTCCCCGATATGTGTGAGATTACTTCCCCCCCGCCTCCTTTTTCTTACAGTTCACTTTAAAACACCGAAGACCTGATTCTCCTCCTGCTCCTGGATTTCACTGGTTTAATTCCTACAACTTGTACAGTTCTCTTAGAGAGGTGATAAAAGAAAAAGAGTCTCTTTCATGCCCTGTGACAAGCCAGTGGTGGCATGGTGCACTGGGAGAGAGCTGCTCTGAGCATCAGCTAGCAGTGAAGGTCTGTCTGTCTTGCTGCATCTTTGATATTTGAACAGGACTCTTCTGAGACAGTCTCTGTCGCTCCTTAATTAGCCTGTCACTCCAGGGAGTGAAAAAACTCAATTAAAAAAAAAAACCCAAACGTGGTACAGGAATCTAATCTGGCTTTCCGGGATGACAGGGCACAAGAACAAGGCTGGTCAAAGAAATATGTATTTAAACAAATTGTTTCACATTTACATGTTAACCCTTGAGTGTGTGTCTTGCATTCCATTAAAGAATCTATTTTGTAATTGACTAATTTCCTATCTTTTGCTAAGGCCAATGAAGGAGCATATCTGGGACAGTCCAATGAATCATCTGTTTCTGCTATTATTCTTCCTATCCCGTCTTTTCTGTGCTAGAAATCCTCCTCTGTCCCAGTCCCAGTCTTTCAGAGTAGAAACCCTCTGTTTGTCCGTTCTTAGACCGTTCTTAGTGTCCTGTAGCCCAAGAAGTGATGACGGGAAGTGGCAGGAATCTCAGAACTTCTCTCATAAACATAAAGATGCTCATGAGAACAGTGGGGAAGGGAGACTGCGGTTGGGGATCTATAGCAGGAAGACCCTCTGCCTTTCGCTGTCCTCTAAGGACACCAGTGAAACCATTTGGATGGCTGATTGAGAATTCTTGTGTCTCCACATGATGAGCTCAGGTGAACCTGAGAAATAGCTTCACTCACTGTCCTTAGGATCTCCACTGAAACAAGAGGTATCACAGGAGCAAGTAAAAATTTTAAACCATGCTGGGGTGTCCTGCTGTGTGGGAGACAAGTTATAGTGAGAGCCAGCCACAAGCTTCAAAACATGTTTGAGCCAAGAATAAGAATGGCCATTGTGGGAATTACAAGAAGTACAAAACACAGGCTTGGTTATTATTTCAGAACAGTCAGTAGTCCCTTCATTTAACTCTTACAAACAGGTGCCTCTTTCTTTGCAAGAGACAACAATTCGTGTTCTTAGGTACATAGCTCTCTTACTAGTATTTTTAGCTAATACAACCAGTACTAAAACTCTGATATTCTGCGAAACAAGTGCTGAAGTCTTAACATGTACCTTGATTTTCTTCCTAAAGTCAGCTGCCACTTTAATTTCTCTAGAACCTTCTTTTTCCTGCTAGAAAAGATACCTAACATTTACATGGTATAAAGTATATTACCCGTCAGCATAAAGAACAAAAGTTACATTCAGAGGCAGTTGTACAAGTTGTCATTATTGCACTCTGCATCACGAGAACCCTTAGTAAGAATACTACAAACAAGTTCAGATTTAATAAGAAGCAACTTGAGCCTTTACTAGAACTGAACCATCTTGGATGACAAATTTCTGAAAAGTAAAAATTTCCTCCTCTATTTCTTTCACATTCCAGCTTGCAAAAAAGGAGTAGAAAAGACAAAATAGAGTGAAAGTGCTCTTGCAGGATAGTGAGCCTGCCGGGAAGGCAGACGTTCCTGCTGTCCCGGAGGAGGGCTGTGCTCAAGTGGAATCTTAGCTCAGTTGTGCCAGACCAGGCAGTTTGTGTCCAAATCGCAACTAAACCGATTTGCTAGTGAGATTCCAAAGTGGCTGGCTAGAGAGCTGTAATAAAACTTCTCAGCGAATTAGTCCTGAAACAATTAGCCAGCTTTGCGTGCCTGCCCCAAATGCAGGTGTTTGAGAGGAGGCTGTTTATTTTAGTTCACAGAAGTGTCTATAGACTAAAATTTAGTTATGGATTTCCTATATAGGGCTTATTCAAGCTTGAGTATATGTACACTATGAAATATTTATATGGATGGTTACAACATGGAAACATGTTGTCTGTTTCTGGCTGTATAAGTTTTGGAGGAAGAAGATGGAAAAGTACTCTGTATTGGAGGAATTAAAGGGACTGCTAGCATGAAAATCAAATTCACTAGAAGGCTCAGACATTAGATTTGCCTTGCACTTTTTTTAAAAAGTGTTTTTCTATTCTGCATATACTTTTTTCTCATCTGTTCTGTATGAAAGGTGTGGAAAACCAGGAAGATTCAAATATAAGTGAGGAATAGTGAAAACTGCAGGGTAAGCAACCAGGAGCATTAGCTTTTCTTTTTTTTTTTCTTAGCATCTTCCTTACAGTGACCTTCAGTATGACTTTTATATTAACAGGAGGTTAAAAACCTTGTGATAGGAATGTGACTTTGAAGTTGGTTGTGCTCTTTTTACTGAAAGCTTTGTTACAAGAGACCCCCAGCCTTCCCACCCTGCTGTAGAGAGGCCTGGCACTGCTGTGAGGTTTTTCTTGTGGATGGAACAGAAGGTGAGTGCTTTTCCCAGGAGAGTTCATAGCCTAGCGTGAGTATTACAAAATTGCCACACAACATCTCTTCCTTCTACCCCTAGGAAATAAGTTTCTCTTTTGTTTTCATGAGGTCAAATTCACTGCTGAGTTTTTGTGGAGTGTGGTCTGCTCCTGGTGCACATTTTACTCACATGATAAATTCTATAGGATCTCCAGCAATTATGGTGTGTCAGGACCTCCACCTCGGAGCTGATTTGGGCATCCGCACAGTGTTCCATTAGCATCGGGTTTGGGCTTTGATTCAACAGTGACTCACTGAGGGCAGAGCATTGCTTCATGAAGTACCAGTTATGCACTCCCTACTGCCTGGGGTTTCAAACTAACTCTTAGAAACACAGCCCTCCTTTGAAATATGTGCCCAAGTAGTTCATAATACAGCAATGTAGGGAGGACAAATATTGGGGACCAGTAACCATTCTGGTGAGAAATCTTTTATAATTGCGGAGGATCCCAGGAAATTCTCATTTACTTTTGGAGTCAACAGGGCTTTGGCAGTTTATTCTGAGACCCGCCTGCCTACCAGTGACATACTTGACATCACTGATGGTACTTGGTGGTTGTATTGGATGCAGTGTGAGCTGATCCAGAGGAAGCTAAAGTTCTGTTTGTTTGTTTTAACATATCACAGAAGATTGTTGAGGCTACCAAGAGTATTGGAGAGGAATATTTATTTATTTATAGACACACTGTTTACATACCATAGCTTGATGACAGGGTGAACTCATTACACTTGAACTGAACATGTGACCCTGTAGTTATCTGCATCACACTGGACGGCTGTAGGCCAAGGCAATATATGTACATACTCTGAGCACCAGTTGCACAGCTGAAGCAGTTGTTCTCTTTCAGCTTATCTTTGCCTCTCTGCTGAAAGTTAATGTCCCCTCGCTGTGGCCGCTAAGCTTCTCCTTTTAGATATCTCTTTAAAAAATAATTTAGACTGGCATAAACAAATAATTTAAGCAGTAGGTCTCTTTACTTGAGTTTATCTCAGCTGGTGAAGGTTAGGGAATACTTGCACAAGCCCCTTGACTAGTGGCAAGGGTGGTAACCTTGGGGATTAACTGTGTAGTAGTAGGCTCTATGTACCATGGTGGCACTTAGAGGACGTGTGACAAAGGCATTTCCCTTCATAGTTCTTTATTTAAGTCCTGTTTTGCCTAAGTATTCTCCACTGGTAGCAACATTAATTGAAATGGAATATACTTTTCATAAAGGTTTCTTTCTGAGTCACCATTGTGATTTAGTATAATGGGTTTCTCTAGTATGTGAAGGAAGAGAGAGGGGGTAAAAAGTCAAAGCAGATGTGTTTCTGCTTCTAAGCAGAGTAAAGCTCCATCATATTCTGCTGTGGCGCATCCAGCGTGAAATAATATCACACGGGTTATGCCTGCTGCTTATGAATGGCTCTTTTTGAGAGAGAGACACTTTTTTGCTGTTATGTTGACAAATGCTCAAGAGTAACTGTGTTCCCTGTTGACAGGGTGGCTTATGAGTACCATGCAGGCTATCCTTTTGGAAAGAATTTCTGTGCTGTCTCAGGTGGTGCTGTCTCACTAAACACTGGCTCATTCTTCTTTGGAGGCTTTTCTGCTGGTGCGTCTTCACAATATCACCTAGGTGAACAGGGAACCACATCTAGACTTGTGTCAAGGGAAATCTCTTAATGAGAGATTAGCCATGTTTTTTATATTATCCTTGTGCTTGAAAGTACATTAATGACTTGCATACCAAGCAGAGGAACTGGACAGAATGGATAGAAGAATGTACAGTTGGTAGCGCAGGGTGAAAGAAGAAAGTGGTAGAGTAACAGTGCTGCACGAAGAAATAGCAGGAAAGTTGAACTTCATGGCCTTGTGGAAAGCCTAAGGTGGCGGGCACAGTAATATCGACAAACCTGTTCCTGGGAACACTGTCTCATCCACTTCAGAGTGTCTGTATGATCACACTTAATCTGTAGCATGGATGGCAGAAACTCTGAAGGTGCTAACAGAGTAAAATGAGACTGAAATAACAAGTTCATGACTTCTGAGGGTGAGAGTGAAGATCCTTCAGAGATGTTGAAACAACAGACACAACTCCTATAATCACCTTGCTTCCATCCCTTTCAAAATATGAAAAAAAAAATGTCTGGATCAGTGCAGTATGTATAGGACTTGCTGACTGATGGTGTAGGTCCATAATTGGTTTAAGACAGTGCTGCAGTCTTGTCCTCCAACTGTCCCTGACTATGTGTCCCAACCCTGACACTACCTTTTCTTTTACCAGCCATGGAGTAGTTCAGGCCAGAGAACCAATTGCACTTAAAACTTTTTCTTTTTTCTTACATCATTGTTTTACATTTAGTGATTATGCAAGATCTTGTGCTGGCATAAGGAGGAGAGCAGTGTGAGCCTGGGAACAGTGGCAAGAAAAGGGTAGAGGACATTTATTTTAAGGTCAGTGATAGCTATTGCTGGCCTGAACTGATTATGGGACTATAGCATAGACTGGCCGTGTAGTAGGCAGGGAAGGAGATAAAACATGTCTGGTTGATTAAAATAGTGCAGGTGTTAAAGCTAATATAGCAGGTCCTGTACTTGAAGATGGTTCATGTCCTCCTCATGCCTTTAGCTCCTCTATCAGCAGAAGTGCAGATAACTCCCTCAAGGGGCTCCTGTGGGGTTTAATTCAGTAAAGCCCTCAGGAGAGAAGGTTTAGAGAGATAGGCAGTGTTTGTAGATTGTAACCAGGTGCCTGTGCTGACCAAGAAAGTTTGCAGCATTTACACTTGTCTGGGAGTGTGCAAGTTTCCCTGTCCTGGTGCAGACCTTTCAGAAATGGAGATCCTGGCTTTGTAACACTGGGTTTGTGCTGCATGTTCTGGCCTGCACCCTTCAGTAATGAAAAATAGGGCTAAGGCAGTGTGTGTTCAGAGTGACAGTGCTTGCAGGGAAGGAAGTGCCACCTTGTTCTCAGCGATGTTTACTGGTTGCAAATTTGTCCCTATGTAAGTGGTGAAGTGTTGACTTTTACTGAGACTTTAGCGTTAAGCAGATTATATCAGGTAACACCTGCATGATAGGGGAGATGGTATGAATCAATTGATCTAGCAGCCTCTCAGCTGGGCGAGAAAGAGCAAGATGTTTGAAAGGTCTTTAGTAGTGAAATTTGGTACTGGTTGCTTTCTTTTGGTATATACCCCTAGGCCCTATCTAGTCTCCAGACCCTCCAGAAGAGGAAGAATAAGCCACAGTGACAGCAGGGAAAATTTGTTGATGATGCTGAGGGGTATGAAGAGGTGGCGTTTAATTTTATTTTGAATGGGGACTAGTAACATTAATGGAAGTGCACAGAGATCTGGACCTGCTTATCCCTTGCTTCTTTGTAGCTCTGCTAAGTAGACATCCGATTACTCTTGGCTTTCCCCACAAAAAGTTCAGACGTGCAATAGTTTTCTTTAAATCTGTTTCTTTTAAAGATGGCAAAGAGAGAGACCATTAGGTTCCCTAGAACGTGCTAAGTTTAGAGCAAAAGCTGAGGTCTTGGTTTTAAAAGAAGATTGATTCTTCAGTTTACTTCTGTGTATTTCCAGTGCTACTGATCAGTATATGTCATGTGTCATTTTACTATTTTAACATATTCTCAGGTCAAAAACTGCTCTTGACTGTAATGTTGACTGTCATAGAATCATAGAATCATGTAGGTTGGAAAAGACCCTTAAGATCATTGAGTCCTACCATAAACCTAACACTGCCAAGTCCACCGCTAAACCATGTTCCCAAGCACTATGTCTATATATCTTAAATACCTCCAGGGATGGTGACTCAACCACTTCTCTGGGCAGCCTCTTCCAATGCTTGACAACCCTTCTTGTGAAGAAACTTTTTCCTAATATCCAATGTAAAATTCCCCTGGGGCAACTTGAGGCCATTTCCTCTCGTCCTATTGCTTGTTACTTGGGAAAGAGACCAACACCATAAACTAGCTTCCTCATGGAAGATTTCTTTTTTCTCCTTTTATCTACCAGTCATAAAACAAATGCACTTTTACCTTCCCTTCGTCAAGTAGAGGGGCCATAATGATATTAGTAAGGATGAAATTGTGTTACTTTGCAAAAATGTCCTGCTCACTAGAGTAATTTGAGGGAGCTCTGGCTTTGTGTCTGTGTCTCTCTTGTTCTGGAGATGTTCCCCTCTTCCAGCGCTACGCATGTGTGAGTGGAGGGGATGTCAAATACCACAGTATTTGGTGTACTCTTATTTCTGGCTGTTCTTTGACTCTACATTTTAGCTCTTTTTCTTTAACATTCTGATTCTTATAAGAACATCAACTCAAGTCATAGTCCTGTCTCAGAACAGCTTGTTGCCACTATTTTAAAATTGTTCCCGCGATGGCCTTATCTCAGAAAAAAATATTTTAGTATTTTCCTCCACAGGTTGTTAACCTAACAGCACTTGACAGCACTTACTCTAATGGCATTCTTTGAACAAGTTTGGTGTGTGTGCAGGAACAGTGCCGAGAAGCAAACATATGGAAGCCCTTGCAGGAGGAGATGGGATAAGAAGTGTGGGGCATCCTGCATGAGGTGCCTGCCTGGGGCTCTGCTGAATTCCCTGTGCCTTGCTGTGCTTCTCGGCCAAACCTGCCTGGGCCCCCAGTTTAGTAGGAATGATGAGCAGTTGGTCAGCACTTTCAGTCCTGAAGGTTTTCCACATTACAAAGCCTGTGGTGCTTCTGGGTTGGCTTCCTCTCTGGTTCTCATCTGATTTAAGTCAAAAAAAGGATATAGGAACAGAGTGATTTCTGCTGAAAAAAATGGAAAGCATGAGAATAAACCTACCAGACATTGCTTTGACCAAAGCCAAAACAGGGGCAAGAGGAAGGGAAACTACTACTTCTTCTAGGAAATCAAAAGACATTCATCAAAAGGCAGTCCTGTGCACCCACCTGGCAGGAACACACAAGTTTATTTTTGTCCTGGGAAGCTGGTTTTGGGTCTTTGAAATGTAACCCTTGTTATGGCAAGTTTGAGGAGTTTGCTGAATGTCAGACTGCTGAGGAATTTGCTTTGTTACATTTTTGTCTTCTTCCTTCTGCTCCTCCCCAAGGAAGAAATCTTTTCAAGCTCCTGCCCCCTCCCAAAATACCATAGTAACCCACCAACTTTGCCAGAAAAACCCGCTAATGTGCTAAGCATTAAGTGTCATAGCTGTAATCACTCAGAAGGCCACAGAGCTGCATAGATTTCATTCCAGTGTCCTTTCCAGCTGGTGGCTTTTTGACAGCACTCGGTGGGCAGAGTTACAAACTCATGAAGCCTGTGGTACAGATGAAATATGAGTTGCTGCACTGCATGCAGAACATAGTCATATATGTGTGGATGTGGCAGAGGGAGGATGGTTATGAGATCAGCTGGGTGTCTGTAGTGAGAGAAGTGTGAAATGGCAAGGGTAGGTTTTCCATTACGTACTGTCCAAATAAAAATCGTTGTTATTATTGAGGTTATCTGTTCTACAGTAAAAAAAAAAAAAAAGAAGTCAGCACTGTCCAATGCAGCATTCTCTAAATAAGCTGTATTTATGTCCTGTTGTTTTGGCTGTCTTAGATGATTCCCGTCTCCTCTAACTTACTTCTGTAGTTGCCTATGTGCTAGATTTTGCTCACAGCTTCAGGAGCATGACATCAGGAACCATTCTTCCCGAGTCAATGGAGCTATGCTGATCTTTTTTCTTTTTAACCTGGCGCAACTGAGAGCACTTCTTGGTCACTGCCTGTATTAACACCTGTCAGCAAGAAGAGAGAGACCCCCACGCTGCTGAATGGAGCCAGACAGCTGCTTATCTCTTGTGCAGATGTTCCTGTCTCTTTGTCTGCTTGGTCTGAGGAGGCATGATGGAGCACAGGAATGTGTCATATCCTTTCCATTCCCCTCCCTGCTGGTTTGGGGCAGCCAAAAATGAGAGCGGACTAGGGACCCATTAGCAACGTGAGTGGGGGAACACTTAATAATCTCTGATTTTCTTGAGCGTGGGATCTGATTTTTTGGCTGTGGCTGCAGACCGGACTGTGAGTGGGGATGTACGCAGAGAAAATGTGTACCTCTACTTTCCTTTCCCAAAATTACCATGCTGCAGGCTTTTGATGTGCAAAAGCTGCTGTCAGGCTACCTGCCGGGTTCAGGCAGAGCCCCGCGCTCACCTTCCCCCCTGGGCTGTACCTTGCAGCAGGCTGGCTCAGAAGCTGCCACACCATTGCAGAGGCCAAGTGCTGATGGTCACACAGCTGATGGGCAGCACCTCGCTTCTGCAGAACCAGTGTCCCAGTCCCAAGTTGTTTCCAGCCTGGGAGCTCCTCCCTCCAACAGGGCAAACTGAACTTTTGCCTCCATGCAGAACAGTCTCTTCCCGCTCCCTTTGCCTTTCAAGCTCTGCAGGAACCTGGATTCCTTCTCCCAGGTGAAATATTGCTGATCACTTCCTACACTCGGCAGTGCCATGCGTTTCTTGCAAAGTGCAGCACTGGCCCCAGCCTGTGACAGTGGTTTCTGGGTCTACAGAAACTTAGCAACAGCTCTGAGCTCTCCCACAGAGGTTAAACGCTCCCAGCCGGGTGATCAGAGGCATCCTGCTTCGTGTGAAGTAGGGGCTTCTGGATTCCCTTTCCAACTTTGAACACTCGATGAGGTCCAGATCCTATTAGGGAACAGTGCTCTGAGTGCTGGCCTGCAACAGAGCCTGTTACTGCTGGGCCATAAATACCTTTAATAACTTTTCACATTGGCATTTCCTAGCTACACAAGCAGCTTGTAGCTCAGAGGAAGCATGTCTGACCATGCTGCAGGCACGGAAGCTTCACAAGGAACGCTCAGGCTTCGCAGCTGTACACAGGAGATATGGCAAGATACTGCAAGGGCTGATCTTTTTGTTAGTAGTGCTTTTTTTTAAGCTTTGCTCATCATTTGGAGACACAATGTGCTGGAGTGGTTGGACATCCTCTCTGGAGGAAGCAGGGCTCAATCAATTGTGTCTACAGGGAGGAGCAGAGTCCACCTAGAATGAGCAAAGGAAGAGGTGCCTATGTTAGTTGTCTTTTTTGCATTCTCCTACATGGTCCACTCTGTGGACCAAGCAATACAGTTGCTTACACCAGGTTGTCATAGTTACCTACACAAAAAAAAAAATCAAGAAGGAATGTTCAAATTTTGCAGAATCGATAGGCTACTCCACTCCTCTTTGTTACCTGGGGACAAGAGCAGTGTCTAATGCAACATACAGTCTCTTAAAAACAAATAGAAGAAGCAAGAAACCCCAACTCCAAGTCTTCCAGTATTTCCCCAACATTGTGTAACACTACAAATGCAAGCAGCATGTTTTAAACAGGTGTAGAGTTATGCCTCACTGCTTCCTGCATTTCAGTACCTGCTATCTGATTGGAATGAGAGCGCAGGTAGTGAGTGCCCGTGTGCCCTGCCTCTTGGTAGCACTTGATTATGCATTTACTGAATCACCAGCCTTTTGCTTTTCTTTGTTCAGGGCTGGAATACACCTCCATCCACCTTTCTCGTCTCCCACGGCTCATACACATGGTGCAGTCATGCACCAGGCTGAGCTTCTGCTTGTGCCAAATCCACCATGCTGTCGAAGGAGGATGTTACAGTGCTGGAACCAATTGCAGCATAAAGAAGCCAAGAAATGAATGAAAAAGGGAATTGTGTTTAAATCATCACATCAAATAAAGAAAAACCCAAATAAATGTGAGGAGAACATGAAATTTCCTCTTTGATGTTCTGTGCTGGGAAGGTTTCAATCTCTTTTTAAAGCTCCTCCTCCATCCCTTTGCTACTTATGGGATTGTATCCAATATTCCAATGTTCATGTAATGCCTTGACTTTGCTATCATTCTTCTTGGGATAATTATAGGTTAGTATAATGTACCTATTGTTCTATTCCACAAAGCAGCACTGTCATACGGATCTCTGTGTGTTTTCCTGCATCCACACTGTGTCTTTAATTAGTGTTCTTCCTTGTCTTTCCTTTTTTTTTTTTTTTTTTTCCTTCCCATGGTGAATGCTGAGCACTTCCCCATCCCAGACTGTTGGTCTCTTTTTTTTTCCAGTTACAGTGGTGCCCTGTTTTTTGGTTTTGGCTAAGTTCATGCCTATCACAGCAGGTTTGCCTTTCAGATGAAGATAACACGAAACCCAAGTAATGACCTATTGGTATTTACAGAGAAAGCAGATAAATGATTCTTTCCCAAACCTTATCAATTGAGTCTCCTGTTAATCTTGCACGATTCTTCCTGAATTCAGAAAGAAGAAAAAACCTACCCTGTGCCCAGGGGCTTCACTCTGCGTTTGGGCCCTGCTGCATGAGGCATGGCATAAACATGTACTAACACGGTCCCTGACTCTGAGTGCTCACACGTTTTTCTGTAACAGCATTCGTCTTTGCCCTCCAGGTGCAGGTGTGGGAGACTGCTGTTGAGAGTTGTAAAGTGTTTTTGGTGCTAGGACTTCACTTGTGTTCGCTAGACAAGGTGCTGAGTATATTACTGGGTGCTTGAGAAATATTAAGGAAAGGCTGAAGAGCCCAGTTAAATCTCCGTTGTACACAGGAGATAAATGTTGGTTCATAGTTGGTGGAGAAGCTGTGTAATAGTTTTTTCACTTTCTATTGTTGCCACCTCCAAGACAAATAATACTCAGGGCTCGTGCTGTATTTTAGCCAGTAAGGCTGTATAAGCAAATAGGTTCATCTTGATTAGCTGCTGTTTATTTCGCTGTAAACTACTTTTTGCCTTTGAGTCAAACAAGTGGTCTGGAGAGATGGTTCCTGACTAGCCCATCAAAGGAAAACGGTAGTGGGGTGTTTTTTTATTTTTCAGGGCTTCACACAACTTCCTCCTCTTTGAATGTGGGTTTACCAGAATGATGAAATGGGAAACCTCCAAACTATTGCATTTTTAAAAACTATTGTTATGAAGGAGGGAATTACAGATTTTGGAGGAATCTGGATTAAAAGGCCTCTGCTAGCAATGAGTGTGCCTCAAGTGCATGCAACTTCCCTGCTGTAAAAGCGGGCAAAAGCGTGTTCAGAGGTCAGGACTCTGTCTCCTCTTCTGCAGTCCCTGGGCTTCTCCTTGCTCCTGATGCATAAAGCCGAAACACACAGTTTTCACTTGAATGTCTCTTTTGAGATGCCTTACATGAATCTTGGAAAGATAGGAAGGTGCATGCAACACCGTCATTGCTAGGTTGTTCGCCACAGGAAATGACTTCTAGTGTGAAGCCTTTAAAATCGCCAACGCCTTTGTATACCTTTGCAGATTTGCAAATCTGAAAAAGTGTAGTGTCCATCTGTGGGTGTGTGGAGTGGAGGAAAAGGGACTTGGTGGATGGAAGTGCCCTGAGAATACGATCTTTTTAAAACAAAAATTAATCTCTTTCATAATGTTAATTTGTAGGACTGTGTCTCCAAAACAAAAGAACCAACACAGATGCACAATTTGGCAAGCTGCAAATATTAAACAGCCAACCTCTTTCTCCCTGGTGTAATTCCATTGACTTCAAGGGAGTTACACCAGTGGCAGCAAATCTGGCCTAAAATGCCTTTGACTAAAATTTGTTGTTTTACGTCTGGTGTCCTCAGTAATGCTGAATGAGATTTGATGTTTTAGAAACGGGCGAAATCTTGCGTGTTCGGTGCAGCATGCTGAGAAACACACCCACGTGTGAGCACACCCACGTCCACGCGTGCGCAAGCGTATTGATTGCTTTCTGGGGATGTTCCCAGAACTGCGAGGCGCTTGCCAGGTGTGTTTGCAAGCCAGCTCTGGCTGTGTTGTGTGTGTTGGAGAAGCACAGGGATGCTCCTCACAACTGCAGCTTGCCTTGTGCGTGCTTATTGTATTTCTTCTTTCGTATCCTGAAGTGGAAACCACAGGTTAATCCCAGGCAAATCCTGTAAATGATTGCCCCTGTTGGACCAGACCCAGAAAAATTCCTCCTGCTGGCTTAAGTGTATTTACATACCACAGGTCATTACAAGTTGGCGCTCACCTTTGTATTCATTCCCATGTGTCAAAGCAGAGATATTGGTTCGTTTTTCTTTTTTTTCTCCAATATTTCTTCTATTTCCTAGGTTACCTTTTTTTGAAGAAATAAGAAAGCCAAAGGAGTGATCCCCACGGGCCCTGACATCTGCTTCAGTCATTCCTACTGACTCAAAGGAGACCTAGGGAAGGAGAGGGAAGGCTGCAGTCTCTTGTTTCTCTTTTGTGGGCCCCCACCCTGCACCCTCCTGGGCCCGCAATCCACTAACTAGCTCCTCCTGACTCCAGCTGTCATTTTTCCTTTTTATCTACTCCTCTCTCAAAGACCCAAATGTCATCTCTTGTTGTTCCCTTAGCTGGGGTCAGAGACTCCTTTATGTGCTTTACTCTGATCAAGGATTTTTAACTGGGAATGAGAATGGTAATCAACTGCATGGTTGGGGAAGAGGAGAGATTAAATCCGAGAATTGCCAGTGATTGCCCCACGTGAAGAACAGCAGCTAGCAAAACACATGCTATCATTATGCTCTTATGATTATTTTATTCCCTTAGTGACAGTAAAATGCTATCTGTAGCAGAAAGGTAGGACAAAGTCCATCCTTGTTTAGCCCTGTCGTATTCAGTGGGGTAGAATTGGGAAAATTTAGATTTAGGGTGAGGAGTGACTCATGTTTTCAGACCCTCTCCCTGGGAAATTTCAAGAAAGAGAGAAAGCAAATCAAAGACATGTTTGTGTACTAAACTGAGGACCCATTTTTGTTCAAAAAAGGGCAGCCATTTTTATTTCCAATCTTGTCTCTGTAGCTATGGGGAAGTCATTGGAGGTTGTAGTGGGATGTGACTTCTGCTGTATCCTGACACTTCCACTTCATCAGCCAGTCTTGGGGCACACTGGCTGAATAAAGGTGGGGACAGTAACAGTTCCTGGTGCTGCCTCAGTCTCAGCCCATGGTTTATTTTTCTGATTTATTCAAGACAGAATCAAGCTCCAAGGACTGCAACAGATTGCAAACTGTTAAGTTTCATAGTCAAACTTAGGAAGGGAAAACAATTAACAAATAGGCTAAATGACAAGAATTACCTTTGGATTGATTAATTACTTTAATTTTAGTAGCCTAAACTGTCTCCTTCAATACTCTCTTTTAAAAGTCTTGTCAGTTCCCTTAAAATGTCTTTGGTTGTTACAGAACTATAGGAAGAACAGTACAAAGTGTCCTGATTCTCCTTTTTCACTGATGGAAGTCAAAAGTACTCTGAAGTACGCAGGAACTGAGTCAGCCCTCTTCCAGAAAAGCATTTGCTTCACAAGAGAAAAACAAGCTGTGTTTAGAGTTTGTTTAATTAAGGGAGACCTGGCTGGTGGAGAAAGAGGCTTCACTGAACTCAGATTGCCAACTTTTGCTAAGATGCGTGTTAGGGACTAATATCATTCTGTGTTTGTTCTCTAGGCATTTGACAGTGATTTTGTTAATGCTTTCAAAATCTGTTACTTTCTTAGCAACTGCAGCTCCTAGAAGGCAGGGACTGCATGAAAATTTCAGTTTTATAGCTGAAATTTCTGGGTCTGCTGGCTGTAGAAGTATCTACATCTAAAATAATCTATCAGTTCAGAAATATGGTAAGTACCAGCTGCAGGTGGTAGCTGGAATACAGGAAGAAAAATGGGAATATCAGGATAAAAGAAGATTTCTCTACCATAAGTCTGGGGTTAAGCTTCTTGAACTTGGACTTCATCCCCTTCCTGCCTATTTTTCCAGTTAAAATAGGAGATGTGCCTGAATCTCAAGTTTAAGTTGGAAACTATTGGTAAATTTTCAGTCAAATAGTACATTGTGAAGCTCCTGAAGCTGGGCAGATGCAGAGTTGTGCCTGACCTGACTTTTCCTGCTTCCCTCTACCATGATGTTTCAGCTCCAACATTTGGAATGGGCCTTTATAAACAATTTTGAGGTCTGATCATCCCTTGTGTGCACTGTGATATGAAAAGAAGGATGAGTAGGAGTGGTCCACAGTCCCAGAGATGCTTGTCAGCTGTCATCTTGGTCTCCTCCTTTCTCTGTAGTATGGGATATGGACCACTTCCTGGGACCATCTAAGCACACTCATCCCACGAATTCCTTGGAATTGTGCATGCCCTAGAACACTGGTGATGCCCTTTTTGTCTTTCTGGGGCAAATTATAGTACTTGAGAGGTCTGGTCTCTTTTATTGTAGATCTTACATATTTTTTAGAATACTGGAAATTTGTAATCGGGTTTTTATAGACCTCTATATGCTAAATACTTTGAGCATTATTTTCTGGGGTTGCTGGAGACTGGGCTCCATCTTGCAGTTTGTAATTTCCAGTCCTTTGTTGTTCAAAGACATCCAGTCCCTGCTGTGTGCTGTTCCATTTACCGCTCCCTTTTCACTTGTTCCTTGCTGTCATTCCTTCCATATTCAGATTTGTCATTCCCAATGGTATTGCTGTTTTGTTCAGTGGGGACCATTCAGTTTCCCCATTGAACTGATTTGGATTGACACCTGTCAACCCATCAGTCTTTGAAGAAATCCCTCAGTACATAGGCAAATACCAACACCAAACCTATGGCCTCATTCTTCTTCCATCTTGTGCAGTCTTTTTACATTAGCAGAGTGAGGTAGAATACTAGGAGAAATCAGAATGGAGTGCTCAGTCTGTGCAAGCTTGAATGGCAACCACGTGTACAATCGCATGCGGAAATGATGTTTCTGAAGTTCAGATTCAGGCATTAAATCCAGACTGAATTAAAATGTAATTCATCATAATTTACTGGTTGCTGCAATATTAAATGTATTAGAAAATCAAGTTGTATTTTTTTCTGCTTCCACCCTTTTTTCTGTGCTGTTGCTCTACTCAAATGTATTGACAGTTGTGATCGCATGGAAAGGTGTTACTACAGTAGCCAGTTTGGTCCTTCAGGACATAATATAATCAGGTTCTTCAAGTGGCTATAGAACATACAACCCTGAAAGAAGCAGATAATTGCAGAAACAAAGTACTATATTTTTACTGCCATTTCTGGAACACTCACAACTCTCTAAAAAGTAAGTATTGCTAGAACATGGTCCTCTTCTTTCTGCAAAACCAAGTGTTCTGCGATTCTTCTTCAGTATTTTATCAAGATTTTCTCTTTTATGTAGGTAGAATTAACAGAAAACAGACATGCAAACAAACCTAAGCAAAAGCATGCAGCATAAAGATTCTGAAAAGTGTCAGATTTTGGATATTAAAAACATGTCAGCCCATAGTAAATTATAACCATACTGGCTATCACCTCAAATCCTCTAGGAATTTTTGCTACAGGTGCTTGCCAGATGCTGCAGCAGTTTCCAGCTGTTTCTCCACTTTTGGATGCACCAGGCAAAATTGAGAAACCTCATCAGCTGATGAATAAACTTATGATGGGTAAAATGGAGTAGGAGCCGCTTAGTGGGAACAGACAGAATTTCATCTAAGGTGATGTTGACTGAAGACATAGATGCCAGCTGTTTATCAGCTGGCTTCATACTGAAGGCTCATTTTCCTTTAGCGTGCTCTGTACTCATACTTTCCCTCCTTCATTCAGTCTTTTGGCTTGCTAGACCATAAGAGGGAGTATAAGAGAGCCATGAACTTACCATTCATGTAAGTGTATAATTTTCTTATAATTGAACTTTTTTCTGGCAAGAAGTCACATGGAAAGCAAGAGAAGAGATCCCCCACCTCTTCGTTGCCCTCACAACAAGAACAACCTGGAAGGGATCATATCTAAGCACATAAAATGTCAGATAAAACACCAGGCATTCTTTGCATTCAAAAACCAACGTGAGTTCCTATAGCTCCTCCAAAGTAAAATATTCAAAGTAATTCATGGCAGCCTTATAAAAAGAATCTTCATGTGGCGGTGATTCATTTGTAAGTATATACAATCTCTCTGTATATAGACAACACTATAGATCAGTGATAGTCAAACCTGAAAAGTTTGGTTCTTGAATGGACTGAGAGGAAGCAACATAATCACCAGGGTGTGGTAACCCAATGCTGTGCTGTGATGTGCTGTCTTTGATGCTGTGTCATCATTGTTGCGTATTGATGGTAAGCTGTGAGCAGATGCCTTAGTGCAGTGTCAGATCATTATGCCATGATTAGCTTGTAGAACTCTGTAATTGTGTTTTCTTCCTGACTGCTGGTGAAAAGAATTGCTTCCCATCTCTCCATCTTTCTGCCTCTGAGTACATCAAAGAGTAAAGAACAATCTCAAGTGCTTTGATATATTGGCTAAGCCGTCTTGTTTGTTGAGCAAAGAGAGGCTCTGATTAAGCCTACAGATTCCTCCAGAACCCACATGTGATGCTTTAAGGAACTCAAGTTGAGCATTGTTGAGCTATGTAATAGGTTAGATTATTTTCTGACTTCTGTGAAAATGTCCTGTGTTTCACTGAGTGACATGGTGTTATCTCCTAGTCTTTCTCTTTGTGCTGAGAAAGATTCAGTGTGTTACTGTTTAGTGTATGTTACACAAAAATGCCAAAGAAAGAATCTCTGAAGGGCTTTCCTCTCATAACTCTCACCCAAGCTGATGAGATTTTTTTTAGTATTCAGTGCATATGACTTGCGGTTCTCATTGGGGAGAAGAGGAGAGAGTGTCTGGAGAGAAAAGAGATAATCATTCTGTTGTGCATGTGATAGAGCCAACAACATTGCTGGCAAATAGTAGCAGTTCCTAAGCTAACCACAATGGAGAATCCCCAGTTGAAGGCAGAGGAGACATTTTACCTGCCTGCTTTGTGCTCAGTAGCAACTATAGCAGGATGACTCATCTGTGTGTGGTGGTCCTCAGAAGCGGAAGACTTCCATATTCTCCTTATGATGTGACCTTTCTGCAGATCCTTCCATTTTCATCCCTTCTCCGCTCTTGCCAGTGGAGGGACTCTTCCCTTCCTCCTTCCATTGCCTTAGAGCTGTTTGGCTTCTCCTGATGAATGTCAAGTGCTGTGGGCCTTCATCCCTAATGGGTGGGGGATAAGACTTGGATCTACCCCTGAGACAGAGTGGAGCCAGCAAAGATGGGTTATTTTAAATTGTGTGGTGACAAGCCTTTTTTTCCCCTCCCTTTTTGTTCCCAGAGGAGAGCTGCAGAAAATTGTTATGCCAAATGCCTGGAATGTGGTTTTTCTCCTCTTCCTCCCCCTTCAAAACAGAAAGAGAAAGCTCTCTGCTGTGAATTGTGTTAATTGGGGAACATAAATCCAAACTGTAGTGCATCATTGCTGGGCCTAGGCACCTACTGAAGTTTAATGAGGGAAGAGCAGCTTTCTCTTGCCCTCCCCTCTTATGCTCTCCCCACATCAAACTCTTTCTTGTGGTACAGTCCTGTTCAGATGGGAGTATGGGAATGCCAGGGACGGCACGTGCATTGGTCTAAAGTTCTCACGGGTCTGAAAGCAATGTATGAGTCCTTTAAAATAATGCAGCCTGAGTGAGGCATAGACATTCTCCCAGGCTGAAATTAGTTATGTTGCCAGTGTAGGAGAAAGAGAGAGACTCCTCTGGGTACCTATCAGAAGTGGCTGCAAGCCCATTTGAGGTAAATCCATGCTGCAACAGAGATTTGATGGTCTGTGTGCCCTGACCATGCATTTCTGAACTGATGACAGGGTCCCATGTAGGATGTTATATGACTTTTTACTCCCTGTGTCAGGCCTGATACTTTCTCAGAACTTCATGATGAAGTATTTTCTTATGATTACTGACTGGCTAAAGAGATGTCTCATTACAGCCAGAATGGAAAATAAGAATCTTTCTCTCTGTCCCAGACACGGTACTGGGCATAAATCAGTGCCCATCAGCTTGTACAGGATGTAATGGGAGTCCCTTACACAAAAAGCCAACCTGTGAGGGGCTTGGTCAGAGCATGAATGGGAGCGTAATAACCCGCTGAGTGTCATAACTTATACTTTAGCAGAGAAAGGTGAGTTCATCTAGAACGGCTCTGGAGTGAATGCCAAAAGCAAAAGCTTCTCTTTGACACTGATGTTTCAAGAAGAAAAGCAATTCACATAGTAGAAGAAAGGTAGGTTGGGAGGGTAACAGGAAGAGACCTTAAATAGAGGACACTGTGAGTCCCAAAATTTATTAAAACGAATACTGACTGGCGCTGAGGTCTGCTGCAATAACATAATAAAACTCTTGGGTAAAAATGCTTCTCATGGTGGTGGTAGAGCAGTGTTCGTCCTTCAGTTCTGGATAACATAACATTACTTGCAGGAGGTATTTTAACCTGCTGGTAATATTTTACTGCCTTTGCCCACAAGCTCATTGATGTTTTTGTAGCATTAAGCATTAAAACTCTTATTTTTATCAACTTCACCAGCCCTTGCTGATGCAGCACTGGAAGTCTGGGAAGAACCACTTGCTTTTGCTTTGAGAGGTGGGTTGAAAGGTTAGAGGAGGTGGATGGCAAATGCATGAGCAATGCAGGTCAGGTTAGTGGTGGATTCCTCTTGCAAGATAAGTGAGAGGCCTCTGAAAGGTAATTATTGGAAAGCATAAATTCCTGAGATAACCTGTCCAAGAAGAAATACTGACAGGAGCAGAGGCCATGTGTTAAAGGCTAGCCATTACTTTAGGGCAATGGGCTAACCTCTCTCTCTTGTTTTTTCTGTAACCTCTCCTTACTCTGACAGTTGAATCCCTCAGTTCTTTTCTTTCAGTTACTTGTCAGTCTTTTCCTGGTCCTGTTTATAGACCACCGTGATGCTCGTCTCCATACTGTACTAATTGGGGTGCAGACAAGTGGAGACTCATGTCCAAATTCTTGTTTAGTCACTGTCTTTGCTTGTCATTGTCAATGCAGTGTTCAGGTAGCTTTTACAGCATGTCTGGAAAAAATAGAAGTTACTCTTCTATTTGCATAGAAGAGCTTCAACTAGCTTTCAGCAATGACATGGAGTCAGCCTTGCCTCTGAATGAAGAAAGTTACTGGATTGCAGAAGGGGAAGGAAGCCTTGAAGAGCGAGAAAACAGATTTCAGAAGAAAAGATGGAGCAAATCTGGGAAATAAGAAAAGTGCCTTCTCTTGCTTTGTGGCTTTGTTATGCAAACTCTCTGTGTCTCATCTGTAATGTAGAGATAATGATATCTGCCCACCTCCTATTTCCACTGGTTGATTGATTAATGACTGTCTCATGATCCCTAGATTACACTTTTGTGACCTACAGCTTTAACTACTGCAGTGTATTACATCCCAGAAAGAAAATGGAAGTAATATGTTAGCTCTGGCTAGTTCCAGCTAGGAAAACATGATAAACTGACCTGAACAGGCTTGGCCACGTGTACCTGCTTCTAAGACCTCATTCTAAAAGTGCACTGAAGCATGTGGTGTCTGTTCAGCTACCATCTCTGTTCAGCAAGACATTCAAGTATCTGCCTAACTTTGAATTGAAGGGGACCTGCACACTCAGTGAGGTGCTTTGCTGAACTGAGGTCTTATGCTTGGTCACAGGCAGGGTTTCATCATGAGTCTTTCAAGACTTCAGTGAACACACAGGACCAAAGATGGATCTGAGATCTGCCCGAGCATGATTGGGATATGTGTTAAACAACTGGAGTCTTTAAGAATAGTGAAAGTAAGTAAACTTACAAAAGAGTAAGTTGAGCAGAAGAGAGAATCTTTGTTGTGCAGTGATAATCACAGCAACACACTTCTACAAGCTTTGCTAATTGCTAAGTGAATTACAAGGCTTTTCTATTTGCTTTAGCTGTTCTACAGTAATAACCACCTCTGATACTTGAGTTAAGGTGGTGCTGAGAACAGGAGGCAAGCCGGAAGAAAAACACGTGCAAGGAAAGTTCGTGTACAGGGGAACAACCATCAGATACTTGAGTTTCTGAAAGCTAGTTGTGGCAAGTGCTTTTTCTTTACTTTATCAAATAGTTCCTCTTATATGCTGCGTAAGTATCTACAGAAACAAGGGCACAGGTGTTTGAAACATCACTCCTCAGAGTTAAAGTAATGTGTGTATTTGCAATGGTGGTTTTCTCTGCTCCCATGGGACGTGCTCCAGGTGCAGAAGATCCTGTTCCTAGACCTTTGAGGTAGCTCAAGTGTGCTCTCAATACAGGGCATTCTTTATGCTGAGGGAACTGTGAGATGATGTGTTGGAGGACACTGTGCATCTGTTTCATCTCTTAATAATAACTTCTGCTGTTCCTTTTTGAGGACTAATACTGATACTTCAGCAGAGGAATGCCCGTAATCTGCCCTCCTTCCATTTGTGGGGGAGGGGGGAAGAAGGTGAGAAAAGGAAATCTAATTCACTCTCGGGAATTCCCCTATGTAGCATGAGTCAAGTATATCCCTGGTGTATGTCTGCTGAGGTCAGTTGATTTACACAAGTAGCAGAATGATTGTTCCTGTGTATTCAAGAGAAATAATAACTCAAAGAAACATAACCTTAATTATCTAGGTTTAAGACGACTTTGTAGAGAACATAAAATATGATTTCCCTTTGTAAGTGTTTTGTGTGGTTAATAATTATTGACTGGGTAGAGTATATTTTTGTGTTTTCTTACATGTGTATTCTGTTTGTCATACTGAGGAACTGAAAGTGCTGCCCATTCAAGACTAGTAACTTTATCTTTAAAGTATTGGCTATAGCTGTTTTTTTTTTTCCCCAAGGCTGACCTCAGAGGCAAAGTAAACTCTGATAATTACGTGGTTTTATTCTAGATCCATATAAATCTCTGCTTTGCTACTTGTGTGATTATTTTCACCTGAGCAAAATGGATTGTTTCCTGTAGCGGGATTTCCTTTGCAGCAGGAGATACATGATTCCTACAAAAGAGGCAAGTCAGCAGAAAAATGTGAGTTCAATAAGTCTTTCTAGTCAAAGGACAGGAAGACCTAAAATATTAATGTAATTACAGTTCTCTGTGGTGGAGCAGCTTGCCTGCCATTCAGGAACATTTCTACTGCTTTTCTACTTGCATGTTTATTTCAATGTCTTCTAAACTCTGCCATCTGGATTGAATGGCACTGTGTATTTGTCTACTAAATAACTGCACAGGGTGCAGGGGAAATCCCAGCTTAGGAACTTCCAGGAGGGCTAGCAGAGGTCATTCAGTCCAGATCCGTGCTGTAGAGCTTGGGCTCAGAGTTGTGACTCTGACGTGGCTAAAAGCATGCAAAACCCTCACGCTCTTTCCTGGCATCTCGCTGCCTGTTGAGATCTGATGGAGATACATGGCTTCATGAAAGATGAGATACGTAGAGACACATGAAAAGGAATGCTCTTGTCAGCTTAGCTGATGTCATTTGGGACGATGATGTAACTGTGGTGGCAGGGGAAAACGTTTGTATATGCTGTGTCTCCCGAGGGGGCTGTGCTGACTGAGCGACCGAGCTGTTGCTACTGATGGTGTGGACGGGCTTTTTCCTCCTGCAAACAGACGAGTGTGCTACTTGACTAACCCAAGCTGGTTGTGCCGCTGGAGACTACCTCCGGCAGCTTCTCCAGGCGGTGTCAGCCGGCTTTGCTCAAACAGCTCAAATGGCCTTGCCCGAAGTAGATCAGGGAGCACTCACGCAATATGGCTACTGGCGGGAGGTGTGGGAGCAGTAAGCTGTAGGAGACAAGCAGCGAAAAGCAGCAGGGTAGGAGGGGACGGGTGGTATTTTTAGCCAGCACAGCTACAGCTAGGAGAGGCTGCCTGTTTATGATCTGAGCATCTTTTAGTATAGACAGTGCCTAAAGTAATACACAAGATTTATTAGTGAGGTAAGCGTAGGGTGTTACCCGTGTTTTGCAGGGGAACTGTTAAAGCTACAAAGGAAGTTGTGGCAGAGTCATTTGTAGAACTCTGGTTTGCTGGCTTCCCGGTGCCAGCTCAGGCAATAGATTATGTTTTTTACTAATCTACCTTTCTCCTGGATGCAAAAGATAGGCCCGCTGTGGCAAATCAGAGCTGAGGGAGTTGAATGTATAGACTTTGTCTTTGACTACATCTGTCCTCTAAGGCTATGATTGCACTAAGCTGAACAGACTTCTGGTGACCCCAAGCCCCAGCACCTTGAGATGCTTCTTTAAAAACATATAGAAAAAAATCTCTTGGATGTTGTCATGTCCAACCTAATATTGTTGCTGAAGTTTTCATTAGTTCATTTCTTTAGTAATTGGAGAGAATTTCTGACCTTCTGGGGAAGGTTAGGACCAAGCTGAATTCTGACTGCTGTCTTCAGATACAAAAGAGGTCTAGGTTAGTACCTTTTGCACCTGTTGTTCATTTAATTGGGTGATGCTGCATCTCTTTAAAACAGAAACCCTGGCCTGAGAAAGAATAGATGCTCTGAGTTATCCCCAAGGAGTCTGCCTCTGAGATTAACCTAATTGGTCACCGTGCTGAGTCTAATAGAGATTGTATGCAATGTCTGTCTATGGAAACACCTTAGGGAGCCTGGTGTGTGGCATGGAAACTGCTGCTGTTACCCCTCCATGGAAATCGAGGAAAAATAAGAGAAGTGGACAAATTACCACAAGTACCATAGTATAGTTGTTCCAGAATATTTGAATTGATCCGAGAAATTAATTTTCTGAAATACCTCATCTAAGCACACATCATGTGACATACACAGATACCTGTTGTATCTAGCCAACAATGCTGAATAAGGTGGGCATAGTGATCCCAGCTTTCTGGCTTCGAGAGCTGGGAGTGTTGCTGTAGGCCTTGCATGGAGTCATGCGCATCTGCAGGAAGAGGAACACCTCCTGCTCTGGTCCTTCTTCCTGCACAAAGATGGTAGCAGCTCTTGACCCTGAGAGCCAGACTTGGCCTGCAGGCTGCTGCCAGCAAAATACCCTGATGTACCATGCTCTTCTTGGCAGTGTTAACTTGTGCTGCTGTTTCTTTTCTTTAAATGGAAATGCTGTCAGAGCTCTCATACTTCCACAATACTTGTGAGGATGGGGCTAATCAGATCAATTTTCCCCAAACTGTAAGCTATGCTTACTTTTTGTCATTTTTCTCCAGAGACAGATTTTTTGCATGAGATGATACCTGTAGTTTCACACTGGATTAAATTACAGACTAAGAGTGTTTTCAGAGTGGTGAATTGTGAATTTAGCTCACTCTATGAGGCTGGGTTCTCTGTTACGATTCAGCATCACACTGTGATTCAAGCAGGGAGAAGCCTGCTGTTTCTGGCCAGAAATAGCCAGTAGGAATTTCCAACCCACCTGGGAAGTCTGCTGATAAATACCTGGCAAAAGGAGATTCCTTTGCCCTTCTACACATCGGGGATGGCCTAGAGGTGGGTGCTTGGAGGGGGATGCTGGGAAGTCTCACATTGCTTTTTCACTGATCTAAGATTCAACCTAGACTCATAGCTCAGGGCATCTCCTTGACTGCTGTCTTGTCTGGGCTGTGCCAGTGCTGACTTGGGAACTTGTCATCAGCTCTCCGATGGCTCCTAATCTCTTCTGCCACATGCAGTCTATGCACCTGGCACAGTACTTTTGAACAAATGCTTGAAAACTTGTCTGTGTTGACCCAGCTATACGAGTTCTTCCAATGAAAGGCATTAACTGTCCTTGCAAGCCTTTCCTTTCATTTATCCTTCAATCATTGCTGCTCCAGCAACACTTTCTCTGCTTGCAACTGTACACTGCTTTGTGGTCTGATTTGTGTACTCTGTCTACTACTGAAACAGTTCTGCTAGCCATTTTTTTTTCTCACTCCCATGCTGGGGAAAGTTATACAGGCCTCTTTTTGTGCATTAGTTGCAATTATTCAATATGTATAGAAACAAAATAGATGTCTTGATGACTCTGGCTCTTGGAGAGTCTTAGAGAGTCAAGGATAGACATGTGTTTGTGAGTCTTTACAAAGCTGCCAAGTTTATGTTAAAAAGTTGAAAGCCCAGAAAGTTTGAGTCATTCTGTAGCCCATCTGGAAATCCTGTTTTGCCTTTGCTCACATTCACACCCCTTACATCATTAGAAGATGTCGTGCAGGGACAGATACAACTGACCATTATGAGAAAACTGAATCTGCACATTCCTGGACTTTCTGGCTTGCCCTTGGAGTTTGTGGTAGGATTTTGAGCAATATGTTACATTTCACCTAACACCAGGAAAGCTATTCTGTATTCCTGTTGAGTCTTGGTATCCTACCTCTCTACGGTTGCAAAGGGTGCATGATTGTAGCATTAGGAGCTGCTTATAGCCTAGAAGTTCCAGACGGTATAGCCAAAGGAGGGGTCCAGCCAGTCCTTTGTTGTTTAATGCTTAATAGTGGTCTGATACTCTTGAATATGTCATATTTTCTTTTGCTTCGCTCTTTTGATGAATGCTGTGTTAGCATCCTGCGATGTAATGTGAGGATGAGCAGAGCAGAATACTTTATCTCTTCCGGGAAGATGCTCTGGAGCTGGGGGTCTGCTGTCCAAAGGTGCTGCAGGAGTCTGGTGATACTGGGCTCTGCTAAGCACAGGTTTCCAGATGCATCTGCTGTTCTGGGTCTAGAAGGGAGAAACAGCTGTTCAAGCAGATTGAACTTAGCCCACTGTGCCCTTTGTGAAAACCAGTGGTGTTTCAGAGTGCATGAGGAGAATGATGAGGACAGGCTGGGGACTACTGATCTTTTGGGCTTGCTTTGATAGGATAGGTACCACAGTTTTGCCACAAGCTCTGTCTTGGTTGCTTATCTAGTCTAAGGTAGTCATAGTAGGCCAGCCCACATGTGAAAAACACACATGAGCATGGCCAGACCACTGCTTGAAAAGAGAATTATGCTGACTGGAGAGAGAGAGAGAGGAAGGCCCTTTTGGTGATTGTGTCTGTTAGATTGTCCACATTGGTGTCTGTCTGTGCATCATGAACAACGGCAGCTCATAGTTTGTAATGTTTCCCATTTCCAGCCAGACTCACTACTATCTCTCTGACTTCAGCCTCTGCCAGCCACGCTACCCTCACTTTCAATACTGGGGGATTTGGGAGTGTGCCACCTGCGTGAGGAGGAAAAAATACATAAAGCTGCGTGTCATCGACATAATGGCTGGCATTGCTGCCCATATACTTCATCATATTCCCTGGAGGTTTTGCATAGATATTAAATAGAAGTGGTGGAAGAATTGAGCCCTGTGGCATTCTTCATGTCAAGGCTCATGGAGAGGAGGAGCAGCTGCCTGTCAGGGGCCTCCTGGGATCTTCTGGGAAGGAATGAGTGTAGCCAGCTCAGTGCAGTTCTCTCAGCACTTGCCAAGACATGTGGTTGGTCAAGCTGTACCTCTTGGTCTGCAGTGTTGCAGGCAGCTGATAGCTCAGGTAGCGTCTGCATGATTTCTTAGTCTCTGTCCATCTTTGTGAAAAGGCCCGAAACCCCACTGGTGCTTCATTTCCAGACTCATTCATGAATGTCTCCAACAGGAGAGTGCAGAGTATTTTCTGAAGTTGTGTTGTATCGCTTTTTTCCCACCACTTCTCAGACCTTGCCTAATTTGAAACTGGATGGCAGAGCTGATGAAGCACAATTTCCGGGTTAAAATGTTTTTTTCAATTGTCCTCAGTGTTCCTCACCGTATGAAATGATCTAAAATACAAGGCTAGAGGCTAAAAGTATAGTAAATGAAAACTCCATGGTCTTGAGGAGAGCAAGTCCCACATTTTTGATCATGGCTGGGGACCACTGCAAACTTCAGAAGGAAAAGGCTGTTGCTTTCTGTCAAATTATTACTCACTTCATTCTGCGCTATCAGCTTTTTACTTGCCTAGTCATGTAGTGAGCATGGTTTTAGTGGGAAATAACTAGAAAGGGGCCTGGCCTCAGGAACTGGAGACAATCTGGATTCATACTCAAAGGATCTGGTGTAAATTTAAGAGCTGTACTTAAGGAGGACTGGCTCTTTGTTATCCAAGTTTTCTAGGGGTGATGTGGACCTGCAATCATGGTTGAGCTTGGCTGGTTTTGTGTCTTCAGTGAGTGCTCTCCTACTCTGGATCCTAACCTGAAATGCGATAGGCACTACAAGAGGGGTGTGCTAGATTGTGCCCATTTTGTAGCTTTTGTAAAAGGTGTAGTGCACTTGAATAGCTGGGACTTTGCAGGACAGTGGTGGAGAGCCCATCAAGACCCATCAGGATCCCTTGTCAGCAGAGAAATGAACGTTCTGAAGCAGCTGGAATGAAGCCAGGCTCTTGGTCCTTGTTGCTAACTTACGGGCTTATAAGCCAGGACAGTTCTTATTTTTTTGTTTTTTTTTTTTTTTAAGGCATGCCTAGGCAGAGGAGTCATGGCATTCAGTACTGTTCAGAAATGTAGTAAGTTGGAGTCTGCTCAGAAATCCTATGGTCTAGCTAGAGCAGGCAGGCAAAGGTTGAGAGAAGTGTTGTTCTTCACTGACTTTGTTATTAGCTGACCTGATTCCGTCATAGAAAACCTCAGTCTCTTAACTCTTAAAAGGACAGTGACCTCATGAAAGACACAGGGTCTGATCCTCCGTCCTGGTGCATGCTCTCATGCCAGTGACTACCTGCAAGCCTGCATAGAATGGCACCAGCCTCACATCGCTGTCCCAGGACCCATGGGGCTGGTGGTGCTTTCAGAGTGCTCACCTCTCCGTTCACACTGAGCTTCTGCTGCTCTAAGCCTGCTGTTTAGTTTCAGTTCTGTCCTTTTTCACCAAAAAAGAGCCCCTAACTCCTACTAGACATATAGCCCTCTGATGCAGCCTTGCAGATGATGGCAATACCATAGGTTGTTCTTTTTCAAGCCAGGGATTTTTTATTAGTCAGTCTGAACCAGGTAGGGGTAATGGTTTTATACTAAAAGAGGGTAGATTTAGACTAGATCTAAGGAGAAATTTTTCACAGTGTGAGTGGTGAAACAGTAGCACAGGTTGCCCAGAGAGGTGGTAGATGCCCCATCCCTGGAAACATTCCAGGTCAGGTTGGACGGGGCTCTGAGCAACCTGGTCCAATTGAAGATATCCCTGTTCGTTGCAGGGCAGGGGGGTTGGACTAGACGACCTGTAATGTTCCCTTCCAACCCAAACTATTCTATGATTTTAGTGTCCTCAGGCTGGAATGTAAATGCAAAGCCTGCGCCCATGCCAGCAGTGTCACCAGCCCGCCTGTCCCAAGCATTTGGGATTTCACCTGTGGCCTTGTGCTAAGGGGCTGTGTGCTTTTTGCAGTGTGCTGATAATTTTATTCTGTATTTCCACTTGTGTTGCTTTCAGTATGACTTGCCTTCCTTGGCCAACAATTTTTCACGTCTGCTCCTTGATTTGTTTTTCCCAACATCTTTGAAATCTACATGTATGCTGATGGTTTTGTGTCATTAATATCAATCTAGGCAAGTCTATGTGACCTTTCACTCCTCTGTCCAAAGGGAAGAATCAACCCTTGCAGTCAGTCACAGCACAGCACTGACTCATACATACTTTTCATAAAAATAATGCAGAAATTCCCCATAGTTTTTCCAGATTTTTTTTTTCAGGAGATGAAGTGTAAGCCTTCCATAGCAACACAGCTTGGGAAAATTATGAAGCATGTAACATCAGATAATTAATCTTTCTGACATATGATATACTTTCTACTATTAATGTTGTCCATTTATTTTTTTCCTCTTTGTGTATCTCGCTTGCTCAAACTCAGCCAATCTGTTTGAGTTTCTTTTGAGCTCATGTGCTCTCCAGTCTTATTCCCACCCTTGTCTGTTCTCCAACTCCATTGTAAAACTCCTGGGAGAGGGCTGGGATTTGTCCCACCTCCGTGACTCCACAGTGATGAGCACAGTAGGACTGTACTTTCCCTTTTTTTCCCTGATTCTAATACTTTCAGGTTTTCCTGCATAAGATAAGATATGCTGTATTTGGATATGTAGCACTGAAAACAAAGAAAAAAAATCTTTATGTTTGAAGTTCCCTAAAAAAAAACCTAACTGAAATTTGGAACAAGTCAGAGCCACTCCAGTGAAGTCTAATGGTAAAGCAAAACAACCAATCACCCAAAAGTAATTGCAGGGAAGCTGTTTTCCACTGAGATTGGACTTTCATAAGAAAATATTGTTTCTTTACTTTCCTATATTTGATTCTTTGTCACTTTTAAAAAAATTCTATTTCTAATTAAAGTCAAGGCAAGCCCTCAAGGTCCCAGTATCTGAATACCATTCTAGTGAATACTTAGGGGCTGGGGTTTTTGATCATGCTTGCTGTAGTGGAGCCAAAGCAAGCTTTCTTAAGTTATGGAGGTGACTAAATGCTTCTCCTAAATTATTATTTTTCTTTAAAGCAAAAGATGCGTATTTAAAATCTTTAAGATAAATGTAATGAAACAGATAGACTACAAGATTGTCAAGAGTGAATTTGACCCGTTAACTTGCTAGCTTCTCTGCCATTAGGATCTCAAAAACCCTTTTCTCCCTCTTAGAAAAATCTGAAATCTTGCCCTCTACTTGACAGTGTCATTTAAAGACAAATATTTAACATTCTGAGGTATATAGTTATTTTTAGCCTTAAAAGAAGGTGGAAACTGAGGTCATCTCCAGCCAGATCCTATATCTGCATTGCTGTGACATATTGTTGCTTTGTGGTGTGCATATTCTAATGACTGGAGTAATTTTTAGCATAAAGAAAACCTACGTGGTGGTGGCAGTTTGTTGTCACAGAGCTGTGGTCTTCCTTCCAGTAAACTCCTTGGAGTTACTGAGCATCCCTGGCTTAATAGAGGGGGAATCTGACATAGCTTTGTGGAAGCTCGTGTTTGTGGAAAGAGCTGTTAATCTTTGATCAGCTGGACTCTCCTTGTTACTGACTTTGATTACGCAAGTGTACAACTTTAATTACAGCTTTTAATAAGGTTTCATTTCTTCCTAGTCACATTCTTTGTATAGTTGTGCAGCTTATCTTTTCCTTTCTCCTCTGCTCCCCTTCCCCCCCCCCCCCCCCCCCCCGCCTTGCCTTTTTGTGGAAAAAGGGGGTTGAGGTCATTGCGGGGGATTTGGTGTCCGGAGGGATTCCTCTGTACACGCTCTGCCCACAGCTCTGCCCTCTGCTCGCTTGTCGAGTCCAGAGAGCCCTTCCTCCTGCTGTCCTGCCAAGATCCCCACGCCGGCTGCTGCCCGGGAGCTGGTGGTCAGCGGGCAGGGGACAGGGCTGTGAGGTGCCACGTTCACGCAGACGTTCGCTGCTGCACGGAACTGCTGAACAACCCTTAGAAAGTCTCTGTAGATGTACTGACTCCTGTGTGCAGCTCCTGCTTGTGGAGGACTGACCCCTTCTCTCTCCTGGGGCCACTCTGAAATGCAGCGGCTGAAGTCAGAGTGGCAGAGGGAAGCTGATGGGCTGCAGCATCCAGCCGCGGTGCTCGTTCCACATCCAGGGGCTCAGCGTGCTGGATACCTTCTGCTCATTGGAGAAATGACCTTGTGGAAGCTTTGTGAGACTTAGACTTGTAATTGTAACTAATTGAGATATGGCTTAAAACAAGCGTAAGGAAATGCTTTTTTCACATGAATCATATTTTAGCTGTGAAAATCATTTCCCCACAATATTTTAGGTATGAGAAGATAAGTGGGTTGAAGAGTTGGTTGGGTAAATTCATGAAAGAAAGATTCATCAAGGTGTATTAAACATAATATCCCCACCACTGGGTAGCCTGAGACTTGGGGAAATTAAGTTCTGATCATCAGAAGTGGGAAGGGGGAACTAGAGGCACCTCGCTCTGTATTTGCCCTGCTCTTGTGTTCTTCCCTGAGCCTCTGCTGTTGGCCCCTGTCAGTGAGAGGATATTGGCCAGTTCAGCCCAGAGGACAAGAGTATGGCTCCCATGGAAGTCATAAGGTGCAACCGAAGAGTGACTTAAAAGATGCGAGTCAAAAAAAAAGACACAGATGGTAAACCCGAGCAATTTGCACCAATTTGACGTTTAGAGGTGTGCAAAAGGAGTATACTTTTAAGGTGCCAATTGTGCCTACAGAAGAGGGTAGCAGCGAAAACAACTAATAGAACAGGAAAGGGAGCCTCTTTTACCTCTGTGCATGCATCCCTTCGGCTCCCTTGCTGTGCATGCTATACTCTTTTTGCACACTAATGAATATAAGAGAAAGTTATGCTATATATCACTCTGCTCCTATTTTCTAATGAACTTACCCCTAATGGGTAGCATATTCATGTCACAACTCAATTTCACCTTGACAATAGATCAAGAATGAGGTTCAGCAGTGTGGCCCACCTGCTTTGCAGTGCTCCAGCATGACAGCTGCGTTGTGTCCTCAGGGTAGCTATACTTTGATGCTTTTCCCCGTTCAGAAAAATTTGGAGGGAGGATTTTGGTAATCTCCAGCAGGCAGAGTTTTTAAACCTTTCTCAAGGGAAGATGAAGATTCTACAGAATTTTTGAACAAATAGTTATTTATGAAATAAGTGACATTGTCTGTAGAACTGTTCCTCCCACTGGGCTCCAGAGGAAAGCAGCATTTGCCGTGCTGGATCTTACCGGCTGCTGTTGTAGCCTGCTGCTGGTGGTGCCTCAGGCTTGACTGGAACACTCTGGAAGGCCTATGACAAAATGTCTAGTCTGACCATTGCAGACATGGCCCTAGTTGTTAAGGGATGTGTTTTCATGCCTCAGAGGCACACAATATAAGGACTATTACGTTTGCTCTTATGGGCTCTCTGACACCAGAAATGCTGAAGTTCTTCTAAACTTGGCTGGCTTTCTGGTTGCTCAAAATATACTGCAGGAGTTGCTGTAACGTAGGGTTCAAATGACTGGTTTGTTGAATTGTCTGGACAAACTACAGGGGAAGAGAAACAATAGAATGTCACTGAGGCGTACACGTTGCCAGACCCAGGGTCATGGGCCAGTGTGGTTGCATCGTTTGCTCATTCAATAGCTATGCCACTACTGAAAAGATCTGTGTCCAGTTCCTGAGCGTCTGAGCTTTTGGTGGCACTTTCTGCATGATCTGCTGCAGCAGTGTCTTGTGTCCACAAGCTTTGCATGTGTTGAGGGAAAGTTTTTCTGCTTGTCTGTTTTTAAACCAACCTTATGCCCCCTTTTTCCTAGTCCTGTTTGAAGGGGTGGTGCAGTCTTTCTTATTCTCTGCCCTGTCTCTTTTGGCAGACTCGGGGACCAGTTCTACAAAGAAGCAATTGAGCACTGTCGCAGCTATAACTCTCGGCTGTGCGCTGAGCGAAGCGTCCGCCTTCCCTTCCTGGATTCGCAGACTGGGGTAGCTCAGAACAACTGCTACATCTGGATGGAGAAGAGGCACAGGGGACCAGGTTGGTAGACGCTGTGTCTGTGTACGCATGTGCATGTATGGAGGGCTGGCCACTGAGCCCTCATGGGATTTAATTAATGGGAGCTCAAACCTGCTACAGGCCACACAGAAGAGAAGCTGCCTAAACCTCTGTGCCTGCAGGGGATTTCCTTTGGTAACTGCAGAGAGCTCATCCTAATTATTCTCTCTCTACCCAGAGAAGTGCCTGACATGGTAGTTTCTAAGGCTGCATCATTGTAGCTCTTTTAATGCTATTGATCCCGTCTGTAGCAGAAGACACAACGCCCCACTCTAAGCGGGACTGGAATTATCTTCAGGATGGAGAGGTAGAGGTGAATGAATGCTGAAAATAAGGAGTTATATTGGTAAGGATATAAAGCCAAGGCAAAATATAGGAGAGTCCAGTTATTGGAATGAAATTTGTTCTGATGGTTAGAAATATAACTCCTGGTTCTGCTTTGGACAAGTTACTTGAATATCAGTTCTGGAGCCACAGTTTCCTCAGGTGCAGAAAGAAGTGGGTATACATCCTTAAAGAGCTTTGGATAATGCTTTCCAAAGCTCTGAGAAGCTCAAGGGAGAAAGAGCACTGTTATTTCTGTAGACTTTTGTCAGTCTTTCCTTTGTTTGAGTAAATCCATCTGAAATCCTTGTTTGAAAGGCAAAGGACAGTCACCAGTTCAAAGACGAGATGTTACTCAGAGAGAAGTCCTCCTGAATCCCAGTGGGAATTTTGCTAGAGTACGGCTCAGGGAACAGATTTTTTTGACAGCACCAAACTGTGTTTCTATTTTTGGGGTTTTTTTTCAGTGCAGACCAGAGAATCCAGGCAGGGAAGGGACTAGGGTGCATGGGCACCAGAAGCACAACATGCACATGTGTGCATATAAACATGCCAGTTCTGGTAAACCATACTGAAAAAAACACCAAAACTCCAGATCTGGAATTATGGGAAAGTGCAGCTCTTACCTCATACACTGGCCAGTTTGCAGGAGGTGAATTGAGAGGAACATACAGGATATTTCCCTCCTCTCCTGGGGGCAGATTAAGAAAGCAATTGTCGCCTCTGAAGAGTCCTTAGCCGAAACTTTCCCTCTCCCTTTCCTAGGATATACTGAGGGAAGGATCCTTGCACTCTCCTATTCCTAAAATACCCAAAGCAGATTTAGTATTGTCTTGCAGTACTATCGGAAAACTTTTTCTATAGTAAAGTGCAGCCACTTCTGGTGCAGGAGACAACAGGTGTTTACCAGTGTTAAAAATACCCTGAGAATGTTTCATCTGCCAAAATTACCAGGGTAAGCTGGGACTGCTGAATGTGGTTTGCAAGCTGGGAGTTGTCTGAGGTTCTGGGCTAAACCTTCTTTTGTAGGTTGTTTCATGACCACAGTTGGGTTTTTGGTTCAGCTGAAAATTCCCCATTCCTAAAAGATTATGCTTAAGCAAAACGAGATTTCCTTTCTTTTTTTTTTTTTTTTGGCTAATCCATTTACCCAAGGAATTTCTGGTATTGTTGCATCTGGTTATGAGTAAGGTGCTCCTATTTTTATCCCTTTGAATGCAGTCATAAGCAGGTACACATCCATTATATCCACAAGTAATGTTTTGGCAAGAGCATCTGCTACAAAGATAGACATAGGTAGTCATGTATGGTTCTCATTGGGGTCTCCGCACTTACAGAAGAAATTGTCATAACAGGGTTATGGCATTACACCAGGAACCAAGAGGTCTTAATGCTTTGCCTTACTCAGCCACAAGCTCTCTGGACTACGTTGAGCAAATTCACTGTGCAAATCTGTCTTTCCTCACTTCTGATAGTGAACTGTTTGGCAGCTTACCCTGCAAAAGGGAATCGGTGGCATTTCTCCTGCACGTCTGCAGTGGGGACTAATGGTGGAACATTCTTCAGAGTCTTAAGTGAAACAAGGCTCCTGTATCTGCATCGGCCACCAAATCTGATGTCTTTGTTATTTTGAATTAGAATAATCAATGCAAAATGGAGCAGCCCTCCTCCCCCATGTTTGCTCTCCCCTTTCTTGATTTTTATTAGCCCATTTAGTGCTCCCTTGGGTGTCTTTGCATCATCTATTTCTTGTAGTATTGTGGCGGGTCAAAGCATCCCTCTACAATTTTAGCATGTCTGTTTTCAGGCTGTACACAATGCGCTTATACCTGTATTGAAGCACTCTGAAAATTCTCTGCCAACCACCCTGGTGTCTGTTTTGTGTGGTGTGTTCACTGCCATTTACTATCCCCAACCTGAAAAACTGTGTAAAGACAAACGGCAAAGCTTCAGGACCTCTTTTCACTTACAGAGGGCTTGAAAAACAGAGAGGAGAGTCAGGATCTCGGCATACTAACCTGGTTTCTTGCTGTCCTCTTTGTTAAAGGAGTCAGAAAACTGCATCTCATGATAAACAGTTCAGGGTTAATTTCACACAATACTGCACATAACTCCCTCCTCCTTTTCCCCTCCTCCCCCAGCCTTTCACATGGGCTTTTGAGTTACGACTCTTCTACACTAATGAGATAAACAACATAACTCACTGCAGGTTCTGCTATTTCCTCTATAAGCAAATGGTTGGCACCTTCTCTGGTTGCCCTATAAGGCACCAGAGGGAGAGACAACCGAGCCAGGACTGAAGACAGTAAGATGTGTATATGCATTATTTCCATATGTACTGCAAGACCAGCTGTGGAGGGGCTAGATTCAAAGAGTTCAGAACTGACCCTTTCCTTGTTGCCCCTCCTTTGTGTAAACAATCAAAGATCCACGCTTCATGTGAGCCAGTGCAGCGACAGATGGTGGTCAGGGTGGAGAACGGAAGGTAGCATTCAATGGGTTTGGATCAAGTGAAGGTATGGTACGTATTTTAAGCTCATTGGATGGCCACATATTAATGAGCAAGGATATTCTGAATAGGAACAGAGAGCTTGCTTCAAGGGGTGCAGAGATGGATGTTGGATCATCCATCTCTTATTGATCTATCTGCCACCTGGAGTGGGCTATACGTCCTCTAGGGAAGAGGCTTTCCCACTTCTGTTTTTTGAAGGATACCTGCTTTGTTTCTTGTTGGGCTTTCAGCATTTGTGGTTGGTTTTCACTGTCCAAGCTGAACTGCTAATTCACATAAGAGCACTCAGTAATTGAACCCATGTTGACAGATACTCCCCAAAACCGCAGTAAATCCTTGCTCCTCTCTGTCTGGGACAAATGCTCAAAGCTGTGGAGCTCACTTCATTCCAATGACTCCTCTGTGGAGTCCTGTACAATGGAGGGCTGATTCTCTGTCTTGCTTTGGTCTAGCAACTGCCATTTCAATGTTGTGAATGAGTTCTTGCACAGGACCTACTGTGAAAGGGTGAGGCTTCTTGCTTCCACCTCTTTAATGACTCAAATCAGAGCCAGGCACAATCCACCTCATCATAATAGCAATTGTTTGCAGTGGTTAATGTTTGCAAAGTGCCATGAAGAACTGTGTCCAAACACTGTAGAAGTGATAGTTATTCACATTTTTATTCCCTAAACCAGTCCTAAGTGCCCCAGTCTGAAATGTGTCCTTCTTGGGGTGGGCATAATGCCCAGCAAGCTATGCAGCAATGAAAGAAGGTCGTGAAAAGCCCCAGTTCAGTGGCACTCTGTGCCCTGGAAGAGCCAGGATCTCTGCGAATACTCCATCGCTCGGCCATACCCAGGCAGTGGGCTGTAGATGCTCCATTTAAGGCACCAAGGCCTTGGAAGTTGGTGGAAAGTGCTGAGGTCTGAACTGGCATTCCCAACAGATGAAACATTTCAAACCAGGAACTTAGGCTTCGCTTGCAGAATTTGATTAACCCATTTCCTTGAGATGAATAACTTTGTTGTGTCTTCTTGTCCCCCCCGCTGCCCCGGCTCAAGTAACAGGATATTTTTTTTTTCCATTATTGTTATTTGGTTCAGTGAGTCAGCTTTGTTCGCAAGCTGGTACACTCTCCTGGCTGCTTCAGAAGGGATGACAGAACTCTTGGGCCATCCTGCTGCCCTTGAGCTTTACTGGCACCCTCCTGATGTTGTCCAGCTGTTCACTGCTGGTGTAGTTTCAGATGTAGTAACACCACTCCTGTCCTCTCTCTTATACGGTCTTACCTTTTTCTAAGGGCAATGAGTCTGGAATTGCAGCCACGCTCTGTAGCCCCTTCAAGACTAATAGCAACAGTAGAAGGACAGAAGAGCCAAAGCAAAATGGGTGGATGGAGAGAATGAGCGGAGAGAATGAAATTCTTCCAACTTTTCTGTGTCTTGCTGGGTATTTTTTTGTGTCATGAGTATCTAGGGCAGTTGAAGATACTTTGAAGCACTTGGCAATGTGCTTCTGTGCCCCAGTAGTGAGGCATTCACGAAGCCCTGCTGTGTTCTGACCACAAGAGAGCAAAGTATAGCTTGAACGTTGGCTAAGGGGTGTCTGTCAGGAGGCCTAGGGCAGCTCAGAAGTTGGCAATGCCAAATGCAATTCAGTGGAGCATGCAGTAATATAAATGTTACAGCTGTATCTCCTCTCTCATTCAGGATGTTGGCATGAGGAGTTAATAACCAGAATGAAGAATCTGTCTTCAAACAAAAGTCCAGAATTTAGGCAAAAATACAGAGTCCAAATAGCCAGACCTCATGGATCTTGATTTGCTCCCACTTGGAAAACACAAATTTCCTGAGCTGCTTTGTGCATCAGGGCCTTACGATTTGCATGTTGGAACTTCATCTCTTCTCTCCCAAGGGGCTTTCTCTGCCTCTGGAGGAGGCGTTGCCCCTGTGACCCAGGAGAGTCTGAAATTCTATTTACCCTGAAGAAATCAGGAATTATTTATGTGCAGCTCTGGTTTCAGTGAGCTGAGTGAAGTGTATAAGTGAGACCTAGATTCTCTGTAGGCCTGATCCCAAGAGGTGCTGAGGAGCCTCAGGAGCACTGGATGCCTTTAGTGCGTAGTTCTGCCTCACAATTTGCAGGATTGAACCCTCCAACAAAGAGATGCTGGAAGGGCAAGAACAAAGATGCTAGAGACAGTGCTTGTGGTTTACAAACTGAAATGTGATGATATTTATTTTTTGCCTTTAATCTTCAGGCCTGGCCCCAGGTCAGCTCTACACATACCCGGCACGTTGCTGGCGCAAAAAGAGGCGTTTGCATCCTCCTGAGGATTCCAGGCTGAAGCTGCTGGAAATTAAACCTGGTAAGTATTTGTTTGCCTCTCTCTCTCTCTCCCCCCACCCTCTCGTGTGCTGCTTAGCAGCTGGCACACATGCAAACCTGGCATTTAGACCTTGGACTTTGTCTTTGCCCCTCTCCAACCATTTCTCTTTGCATCTGTTGCATCTTAGTTGAGTTGCTCTAACAATAACCATCAAACCGTCTGCACTCAACTCATCCCTTACAGAAATGTGTACAACTTGTATTGAATGCAATGGGAGCTGATTTTACTTTCCATAGAGGTGAATCCTGGCCTCTATTTTAACAAATTCATGAGGATGTAAAGGATCATTGTATTACTAATTATTGCCTCAGTGCGTTACTAATACAAAATCTCACTCTGGCAACTGCTGCCTAATCTTTGTGAAAAAGACCGCTCCGTGTGTGGAACAGTACACTGATAAAATTTTTCATAATGGGGCTGGGGACCAGGGGTGTGACCAGATTACAAACAGCAAATAATAAAAATTAGTGAGCATATGCTCATTTTTGTGTATGCGTGTATGCCTGTACGTGTACGTTAGTCCATTCTTCTGTCATTTTTGTTGTCCTTGGTACTGTTCCCCCACAATTAAACTATGTGAAGTGATGAGTCTAGATGCTGAATGAGTGACTGTAAAGCAGATGCAGAGGAGCTACAGCTGTGTCAGGTAGAGCATAGTGTTTTGTATTCTTCCCTGCAGTTAGTAATAAAGGCTTGCTGTGTTTGAGGTCAGCTGTTATGAGAAAGAGGGAACACATATACTCACAGCTGTATGTGGTTTTTAAGAGGTGAGACACTGCCAGTATGAAAAGTACAGAAGAAAACCCCAAAATGTAAATTAAGAATATTTTAAAAACCTGTTTGACAGAAGAAGGTGCCTGGGAACTGAGCTATGCTCAGCAATACTGATGACTTGCTTCTGTGCAGTAGTTGGTGAAGAGAGAGGAAGGGGCGATGGGTACAAGTTCTAAACCCAGTAAAATCAGATGCAAAATTCATGTTGATTTCAGTGTAAGCAGTTTTTGAAGATTCCCTACCTTCAATATAGGAGATGTCAGCAGACACCTGGACAAGAGGAAGAAATGTCTGTAACCACTCAGCTGGGGTTCAAACCAAGGGCAAAATCTCAGCCAGCAAACAGAACCAGATCTCACAGCAACCTGGTCAGCAAGCACTGCTGAAATCAGTCAGGTTACACTGATAGAAATGAGACTGGACTCTAGGAAGAGGATGGTGTTGGTCCATAGAAATGTCTTCTTTAGACTTTGTGATGATGCAAACACTGCTGCGCCCTGGTAATTTAGTAACGTAAAGCAGTAGTGTAGAGTTTGCCTCTTCTTTGTTTGCGTTCTGCTTCTTTGCTGTACTCACTGAATGCCAAATTAGTGCATCCTACATGCCACAGGGCATGAAAGGCAATTACCACAAAGTTATCAGTGGAAGAGACCTCAGCATGTCTGTCTCTGTGTTGTTTTCCCTGCTATAAACATCTCTTCTGCATCTCAGGAGTGCTACTTCTGTTGCATTGCCGGTGGCAGCCAAATAAGGCAAGTTATATTGCTCTGCCATTTAAATCTATTTTCCAACCAATTTCTATCTAGTGATTAACTTTCTTTATCAGTTACACCACAAAACAATTTCACTCCATCTGTGCATATCCAGAATAGACTCAATAGCCAAAAATGGGATTTTTCACTTCTCTGATTTGAAAGTATAAAACCTATGGAAAATATTGGATCTCCATTTAAAGGTAGCTTTTGACAGTTTGAGAAAAAGTGTAATTGATTTTCAACGTGGACAGCAGAAATACTGTACGTTTTAGAGCAAGACACTGCTAAAGCCTAATGCTGAACCGAGGAAGCTACTCTATGCCGACCTCTTTATTCCTCAGTTAGACATTAGATGACTGTGTGGGGCAAAGATGCGGCAATTTAAGGTCCCTTAAGAAGCACAGAGATGAGAGCTGTAGGACATCTAAAATAAATCTGGAAGAAATCTAGTCTAAATGTTCCATAATTTCACTCCACGTAGGGCTTGGACATCCTAGTCATGGCTTAGACCTGTTCTCAGCAGCTAGTGAGTGCTTGTGCCAGATTAATATGCAAGTAGCTGATTTTATATAGGCGGCTGTTGTATTGGTTATATGTTATATAACATATGCAAGCAATGCAATTCTACAGCATCAAATTAGGGCTAAACCTTAGTTTTATTATGTTTTACATTTGTTAACTATTTAGAAGTACTTCTAGTAAGACTGCCACTGTAACAAACACAGAAGGGGATCTTAGCTCTAAAAGCTGTCAATCCAGCAGTCAATGGGGTCAGCACTAGGGCATGTGAATACTTGCTTGGACTGTATCTGGGCTTTTGGAGTGGCTCATTATAGCAATAAGTCATACCCAGAAGTTCAAAACTTCTACATAACTTGGGAGAGACATAGATCTAGGATTTTTATTTTGCTCTGTAAACCAATTCAACAGCTGGTCAGTAAGTAGAGTCAAACTATTGTCTTGCTAGTGGTATAAATCATCATTTAGTAATAATATAGTATTTATAGTTACAACCTTCTTTTGCAGTGTTGGTACCTTGCAGGTTTAGGTAATGCATGGCTCAGCTCAGTGAGTGAGAGTTCTATATTTGGTAATACCAAAACCCAATGGAGACAATAATCATGGTACCACGGTCTCCTGTTTTTTGTAAAATGCCAGTGTGCTATAATGTCTTTCTCAGCGTCAGTTGTGCCTTGCTTCTTAATAGAACATGGTGCTTTTATTGTCCTAATCTGGTGCTTTTATTTGGTTTCAAGTGGAAGTGTTTGGTTTTAAGAATAGTTACCGCCAAAATCGTAAAGATCAGAACACTGGAATAGGTGTTGCCGATGCAGCCTTTAGATGTCTATTTTCCTCTGCCACCGTCCTCAGAGTTATATGCATGGATTGCCCTAGTAAAGTTGTTTGATCAAGGGTCTAGCAATGTTCATGTTAATATCTTAACAGGATGTCTAAGCACCCTCCATCCCATCCCGTAGCCTATCCAACTGATACGCGGTAGAAATAAAGTATTGCCAAAACTTACTTACAATAACTGCTTCAGTGACAATACAGTCAATATTATTACCAGACCTTTAGGAATTACACTAAGTATTCCTGACATTTACTTTCACATGGGCTGGTGTTCATCTTCAAGTGGTACATTCATATCATCAGAACTGAGCATTATGGCTCAAGTGCAGCCAAGTTTTCCTCATTGTAATGGGTATGAGCTGTTGCCTGAGTCATTACTGTGTAGCAGTCAAGACTCCTATGAACAGTGGTATAGATTTGAAACAAATCACCAGTCATGGGCAATATATTGACATGTTGCTAATACTGTGACTTTCTAGGTACAGAGTGCTAATGTTATTCGGTGTTGATACTCTCATAATATTAATGAAACTAGACTTCTGTTCAACCAAGTATGGGCAAACCTGATTCTCTGTGGAACTGGGCAGTGGTATTTGCATGGCACTTCAGTGTGGAGCAGTGGGAGGGCTAAAAGCAGCTCGTGCTTCCACACTCACTCCTCAGCTGGATGTTATCCTGCCCAGTAAAAGAGCAAGAACAGAGCAGAGCTCCTGTGCATGGGAGGTCTGTGAGTCTGGGAATGGGTGAGGGGAGAAGGCTGGGTTGGGCTGGGCTGGGTAGCCTGTTCTTCCAGAGGAATGGGAGAAAAAGGAGAATTTCCACTCTCCTACCACCACCTTGAACCTACAGGTGCTGTGAAGGCAAGCAGTAGGGTTCTGACCCTGAGCAGTATCAGAGCAGCTGGAAAGATGAGGGTTAGAAATGGAAGAGATCCCTGATTATACCCAAGGCCCCTTGAACTCTTAATTGCTCCCTGTCCTATATACTTAGTGGTTTTGTTGTACTGGGTAGTATCATGATTCTGTGTTGGGTCAGCTATCAGTATTGTGGAAGTGGTATTACCTACAGTAAACCCTGCTGGCAGTCAGGTGTGACCCAAACTTTGCAGCTATGCAGATGAGAATGGATAGGGTGTGTATGGCCAAAAACTCTGGTGGAATTTAAATCGGTAGTGTCCTACTTCAGTTTTACGAGATGGTTAAATATAGATATGTACATGCATACACATAGAACTTTTCTTTCACGTCCTATGTAAGTGTAAAGAATATGACTGGAAAGATTTTGTCTCAATTCAATGCTGTCCTTTGGTTTTAGACTGAAAGCCAACAGTGAGGTTTCACAGCGGGAAGCCTTCCCACCCACTTGGAGGGTGTGGAATAGAGTTTGTGTGTGCTGCTACTCTGGTGAGAATAAGCTGGTGTCCTGTGCTAGTGTCTGTCCTGTTGCTTATCTGTGGGCAGTCTAGTGTTCAGCTGAACTATAGAAAGGGCTCTTTTTTTTACCGGCTCTCAGAGAGGTAAAAGTAAACAAAAATATTTTTCACTTGCTATGATGAACCATGGTACAATTGTTTGAGGCAAGTACTGATAACAGATTTTTAGGTGCCGCTCAAACAATGCCTGACCTGTTTTTAATCTGACATATAGGATATACCTATGTGAGTGAGTGTGCTTGTGGATGAATGAACGGAATCCTTACAGATAAGCTATTAACTCTTTCAATCATCTCAATTTAACTTGTAGAGACTGTGTCTGATTGTTCAAGGTAGCCTATTTCTCCTGGGAAGTGATGAGTGCCCCCAACTCTTGTGGAAGATGCTCAGCATGTCTGTGGAGATCAGTGCTCTTTAAGATGGGGCACTTCACCAAGATAAAGTTCAGATGAAATTAAAAAGCAAAGGACAGAATTAGCATTAGTATCACTTATATGATAGGATCTGGAGACTCAGCATGTTAGACCACCATCCCAGGGATCATTGTGAAGGCTTCTTATATTCTATGCTATAGCCATATATGGCAATAGACCTTACAGTCCAAATATACAAAATATAGTAAAGGAAATACTTTGGTTCCAAAATGGAGAAATGAATGGCAAAGATAATAAATTACTTGTAGAATCTCTCTTTTAACCAGAGATTTGTGGTAGAGCTGGAAATCAAACCCAAGAACACACAAAGAGCTCAGTTCTCCTGAGTTCCATATTCTTTTTTCTTTTCCTGGTTGCAATGTCTAGTGTCACCCAAAGCTTAAAAATAATTCAAAGCACTAATTGCAAGAGAATTTCCTTTTATCATTTTTCTCAGATAGGTCAATTAATATTGGCTAGTTTCACATTTGATTTCAACAATTTCTACAAAATCACATGTTTGTTCTTGTTCAGTACTACGAGACAGCAGTGTTGTTTCGCTATGAACACTGTAGGGAAAAGCACATTTTTTTCTTAACAAAAAGTTTTGCTACTATTTAACATATATGGAAACTTCCCTGTGATTAAAGGTTAGGTTCCTGTCGTATTAGCAAACCTGCCTATGGCTCGTCTTTAAAATCCATTAAGACTCTCTTAGGATCAAACCTGGCAGAATAATTCGAGTGCCAAATAAGAATGCTTCTGTAAAACTCAGATTCCAGAAGGGGCCTATAGTATCAATGTATTGATTGTTCAGATTGACAGGTTTCTGCAGATGTGAATTTACCAAAGATACTTTTGTGTAGAGCTGACTTTAGGTTTTTTATTTGTTCATGGATTTTATAAACATTTGCTGTCATGAAACCTAAATTTGGGGCAGATATGACATGACAGACAGCAGACAGGAGCAACTTCTGTTCTCTGACTTGGTCTAGATTCCTCATGAACGATGAAGTTCAAGAGCCTTTTATCAACCCCTGTGACTTTTGCTGTCTTCCCTCCAAAATCTTGAAATTAAAATGTTTTTTAAAATCTGCTTTTTATTCAAATACTTCTGCATTCTGAAGTACTTCAGCTATTAAAATAACTCTCCGCATCTTTTATAATATATAATTCAGTACTTTAAAATATCAGTGATTTTAGGATTTTAATTTAAGAAACATTTTTTTTTTCTTTTCACATGCCTGATTCCACCTGCCAGGTGTTTAGTTGTTGGTAGGATTGGGAAATGGGCTCTGCGTACGGCTGCTGCACAAGCCGGAGGTGCTGCGGAGCCAGCAGAGGGAGCAGTGAATAATGTGGGTTTTTTTGGTTTTTTGCAAGGGCAGGGCCTGACTCTCCTTCATGTAAACTGAAATCAGTCAGGAGTTACCTCTGCAGAAATGAATAGAGCTCTACGGGTGTAAAACCAGGGTAGGAGAGGAATTGAGCCCACTCTGTGAGTCAGGTTTTTAATAGATTTTCTTCTGTGGCAGGAATAGCCTGTTTTTAAATTGCTATTTGTTAAACACAGGATTTGATTTTGGTAGGTGGTGCCAAAGGAACAGTCTGTGGTGTATTTAGGTCAAGTCTTAGGCAAATATTGGGTCAAATGTCAAATAACTCGACATCACAGAGTGTGGGCGATGATGAGCCTCGTATTTGTGAAAGCTTCATGACCCACGTCAAAGAATTTTACTGAGCGATTCCACATGGATCCTGTAGTTTCTGGTCGAGGTAGAGCAGATTGCATTTTCACCCATTCCCACCAATCTTTATTTTTGGCACCTCATGTAGAAGAAAACAAAAAAATACGTAACTTTTTGTGACAGGGAGAGTGGATAATTTTCAGTTCTTGTTTGATGTGTAACAGTGCACATCTGCATGCTGGCTATGCTGAATCCTGAGGTTGCTCTGTCATGTACCTGTGCATGTCACATTTCTGTAGCATTTTGGAATAAAATGAAGCCTTATATTGTGAATCCAAACCTGGGAGCAGGGATGCTGGAAAGTGTTGGTTTTTTTGATTGGTTGGTTGGTTTGTTTTTAGGCTAAACAGGAAATTTCAACTTGTAAGAAAAAGGAAATAGTCATCATGGCTATAGGAATCCCTGAACATCCCAACTGTTTTTTCCTATCATTTCTTTAGCAAATTGGGGACCTCTCATGTGAACGGGGGGGAAATTAATTTTTTACCTAGCTTTTATTTGTACCAAAATAAATACTGATTTCTGCTGGGCCTTCTCTTCTGGGCTTCTTACCCAGCATTGGGTAATATTGGCCTAAATTTAAGTAGGTGTTTATTCATCAACTAAGCCTGCAGCTTACAGATGAGTCCATCAATGCTACTGAATCAAAACAGTAGGCTCCGATTCTCCACTAATCTTGCCTTCAGATTGTTCACAGCAGGACATGGCACCACAGGCAAGAGCTGCTGCTCCATGGCCCTTACACATCCAGCTATGGCTGGGGTTAGAAAAAGTGACTGAGAAAACTGATCAGTGTGGGACCTCCTTGTGAACCAGCTTCTTCCTTTTACAGACATATTTAACCAGGCTCCATTCCAACTCATCTACCACCTTTAAATTTTTCCTGCAATGGGGACCTTTGCTGGTCCAAATCTCTGGCCAGATAAAGTTTGCTTTCCTTTTCTTACGTGGCACTAAGAATACCAGTGAATCTGTCCCTTTCTGCATGTATTCACTGGCACTGAATCATGATGTAGAAGTCCTCCAGTGAAATATCTTTGTCGCATCGCCAGTGTGTAGTAGAGGTACCAACCTCTGCATTTAATGTCCGGTCCCACCATCATGTATTTGCATCGCCTCTACCTCGTACACAGCAGCAGGGACAATGGAATACCTCTCTTTCTCTCAGTTTCTCAGTGTGTAAAATGAGGGTGCTAAAAGATGGACCTCATTTGTCTATCTCAGAGAAGTGCCTAACAGGTTGTTAATGAATCTTTTTAGAGAGTTTGGGAGGGGTAGGAGAGACCTCTTTATTCAAATGAATGTATGAATAAAGCGTGCCACTCGCCAAGCCTTTAAAGTGCCAGTATGGAACGTTTTTGCCATCAGCATGAAGCCTTGCAAAACGGGTATGAAAGTGTACCAGCTCTGGTGCAAAACCTGGGCTTATGTCTACCAGGATGGTGATGAAAAACAAGTGATTTGTTACACACCCGTATATACAAGTAAAGAGACTCACCGTAGGTGAATGGTTGAGCCAGTTTTCACAAGGCTGGCTGTGCAGTGTAAGTGTTAGAAAAATATCTCAAGTTTTGCACAGTGTAGCTCTTCTTGCTTCATTTTGGCCACTGATGAGCTGGCCTTCTGTACATCACGGCTCTGGGGCTGTAATAACTTCTCCTTCAAACCATGCGCTGTTCTTGCTGGGTATTGTTATGTGTGATAAGCTGCAAATTCTTAGACTAATTCAGCTCTGTGGGTTCAAGGATGTGAGTGAATATGTGTTTTCCCCCAAATGGGCTTTCATGATTTTGCAGATATAGAAATAAAACACACTCGTTTCTAGAAAATCAAATAATATTCTATAAATAGTCCAGTCAAGAAAACAAAAACATTGGTTCTGCTGCTTAACTCAGCAGTCATGCTGTTAGAATTTACAGGATTAACTTTGTGTAAATAGTTTCTCTTTCATTTGTGGGATCTGGAACAGGTCACTACAAGTATTTTATATGCGCAGTTTTACCAGGAGAACAGTGTTGGTTAGCTGAGATTGCTCGTATGAATCACCTGGGATTACTCCTGGTTCTTGTGTGGCTGAGCCAGTTTGGATAATTAGGAGAAAGCTGCCTCAAGAAGCCACTGGGCTTTGGAACCTCTCCGGATTTTGATCAAAAGCCCATTGAAGCCAGACCCCTCTGGCTCTAGTCATCAGGCGAAGGCAGAAGTAGCAACTGAACGAGATAAGGCAATTTTGGAAACTGTTAAATCTTTCTGAGTTGTCCCAGTCTTCTCCCTGAGAACGGGAACGTAGGCTGCATGTGCAGCAACCTGCAGACACAGGCTGTTGTAATTTCAGCAGCAATGCAGCCACTTAGAGGTGATTTTTCCACCGGTGTGTATTCTCAGCTGTATTTAGTATATTTGTGAAAATAGAGTGATGATGACTTCGGAGCCAGGCCATTTTGAAAAATGTTTGGTTGCAACAGTAGGCCATTAAATTGAAAGAATGAGTTGCGCCGATGAACTCCTCAGAGCCTCTACAGCGTGACTGCAGGTCGTCTCTTGGGGCTCGATCTGCAAGACGTGAGGAAAGCTTGGAGGGCTCAGGCAGCTGAGATGGCATTGGCTTGAAATACCTGGGCTGCTTGAGAGGGAGCTTACTTGTGGTGCCGCCACCCCTTCTGTGTTATCTATTGTTTTGCTCTTTCGCTTTTCTTGGCTACTGTGTGTTTGACCTACATCTGGCTGCTAGGACGCGTCTTTGGGAAGAGGTTTTTCAGCATGTGCCTCTTAAGCTGCCAAGGCCTGACTGTGAATGCCATGTCTCTAGGAGACATTATTCCTGCTGGAGAAGTAAAAAGCTGTGGGATTTATCCCCTTGCTATGAAGTTAAGATTGATGTTCGTAAGTAACCATCAGGATTACTTATTTCTGAAATAAACAGATTTAACCTTAAAAAGAGGGGAGTGCGGTTGAGCTGAGGATGGGTTTCTCTTCTTAGAGGAAAAGTGGCTTTGAAAGAGTGTTTCCTCGCTCCCTGAGTAGGCGTGGGAGGCCTAGGAATGGGTTGCCCACGCAGTTCCCTCAAGGCTTGTCAGGAGGAGGAGGTGTGGGAACCCCTGGGGAAGCGCCAGGGGATGGTACCGGGGGGAGCGCTGGAACCCGGCAGATTCGTTTGCCCCAAGGCACAAATCATCAGCTCTCCAGAAAAGGGAGGGGCGGCTGGGAAGCCATCTCCCCTGTAGGAGTCTTGCAGCTAGAGCTGGACCTGAACAGTTTTGCTGGCAAAACCCCTGGCACTTTTCTCAGTATAGCCAGTACAGATGCCTAAAAAAGAATAAGCTGTGTCGACGAAAGGATTTTTGTGAAGCACAAGAATAGTTTAGATGCAAGTTACGGACACAAGATCCTAGGAAATGGGTATCTTTTATCTAATTCACTGCATCTGTTTTGTATGTTCATGTGAGTAATCCTGCGAGTTCTCTGGTAATCACATGAAAAGGGGTTTATAGGATCAAGTCCCCAGGGCTTAGTCTTGTAAGATGCCAAGCTGTCTAACCCCAGACAAGGAAAGCACCTGAGCTTGGGCTTTAAGAACGAGTGATCTTTTTGTAATTAATGGGACTTGTCACATGCCTAAAATTAAATCCAAATGTAAAGTACCTGGCTGGACCTGACTTGCAGGTTTGGTACTCAGCGTCCTGCAAGATAGAGCCCAATGAAGTCACTGGGCTACTAGCTCAACCGTATAGTAGAACCTGTGCACTGTTTTATAGAAGAAAATGTTAACAAAAAATAGCAAAGATATTATGGAATATCATTAAATTCAAAATATGATTTTTAAAAAACTTTTATTAAATTGTATTGTTCTCCTGACACATAGCAAATGAAATTGTTTTGTAGTCTGAAATATTACAAAATTTATAGTAGGTGATATTTTTCTGGTGCGTAATATAAAGGAATGAGCAATAAATGTTAATATAAAGTCCAGTTTGAATTCTTACCAGCTAAGCTTTACAGATTTGCTGAGGGTAGAATGGAGAGTATGATGGCTTCCCCTCACACATCCCTGTACCTCCCAGCACCTTCCTTGGTGGAGGTCTTCAGTCTCATTCCCATTCTCTGAAATAAACATTTTACAGACTCATAATCATCTTGTACCTGAGAGATACTAGGCATGTTTTTACTAGATTACAATTAATTTCAATGTTCCCTGCATTTTGCTGATTGCCTAGTAGTTTATTTACAGGTATTTTATGTTTCAGGATTCTGTTTCCATTGGTGTTTGCCATGGCGTCCATTCCCAATAATGAACTCCCTGGGGGAAGGAGGGTCGATGCAATGTACATTTGGAGGGGAAGTAAGAATGGAATAGGTGGATATGGCTTTTCTGTGCAATGTCTTCCAGACCAAAGATCTCACTTAGGATGCACTTGGAGCATGGTTCCCCTTAAACAAACAAGGTAATTTAGGGCCAGGACCTTAGCTGTTGTAGGTAGGTACAGTTCCATTAAATACTACAGCGGGCAGCAACTTCCATCAGGTAAAGATGTGGTTCTTGATGTAGGAGAAATGATGAAAACTTTATTCCTCTTGATGGAAGTGATGCACTTCTGAATGCATGCCATTGCCCTCGGGAAGTATGGCGTTGATGTCTTAGGAGCACATATGGTCATGATTAATACCCTATGCATGTCCTACGGAGCTGTAGTGAAAATCCTTTTGTCGTTGGCCTAAAATAAACAGCATTGCATGATGGCGATAAAAGACAAATTTTTCAAAGCTGGCTCAGGGTGCTAAAACTAGGTTTAAACACTTTACGCATGTGACTCATTTCTTTGTGTTTTTGAGAGATGGTGAATGCCTTTATCTTATGATTTCCTTGGTGCACCGTCTGTGAATGACACAGTTACAGATATGTGCTACACTGACAAAGCGAGGTTCATAGTTACAGGTATTTCTGGAGTGATGCTGTATTTGTAAACGATGCTATGGGTGTATCTGCCACGTAATGCTCACTGCCTAAGTGAGGTAGCAGCACAGCAGGAGAGCTGGAAACGCAGAGGCTGTATCTGTGAGCAATGCTATAGGCCAGGACAGCATCAGCAAACAAAGACACTATTAACTAAATAGAAAGGAGTCAGGATTAAGTGCTTTGTGCCTCTGAAGCTGCTATACCAAGGTTGGCACTATAAATATACTTACAGTATATTCTTCCAGGGAGCTTTCTGTTAATATCTGAATGGTCAAAATAAAAAAATTAACATCTCTGTGCTAAAGATGATGCCCCAAGTACATTTGAACTCTCAGCAAGTGCTACAGATGGAACCAGAGTGCATCCAACTTTTTTGTTTTGCTTTTCAATCCTGAATCTTAATTAGTTCCCTACTGCTTTAGTACATGCACAACATTTTAATAGTCATAAGGACTTACTCCAATCCACATTGCCATTTCCACAATTCACTCTTTCATACCAGTAGCAATTCTCCCCCTCCACCCCCACCCTGCATTTAGGAATAGCATAAAGAAAACTAAATAGCCAAGCGTGTAGCTGTAGATTGATGAGGTTGTCACACTATTCTCTTCACCGTTTTCTTCCGACCTGCACTGTGCTCTAATAGATGGATGATTGTTGGGGGAGGGAGTTAGCAAATCCCACAGCCAGATGTTCAGGGATGGACAGAGCGACCTTCTCAAGGAACCCAGAGGAGTATAACTGTGTCCTTCTGAGGGAGAAGGACACTCAGGTGCCTCTGGCTGCCAGTGTTTATCTCTCTTTTGAAAAGGAGCACAAATGGGCTCAGCATGGCTGCAAGGATGGATGTTTCTCAGTGCATCGGGGGAAATGACCAGTCATCCGTCTCTTCACTGTGGAGTCTGCCTGCAGCCATCAATCTTGTAGCCCAGCACGGCAGCTCCTTTGGCTTAGTTTGGCTCAATGTTAGATGAACAAAGGGAAATGAAAGCTGAGCAGGGGGAAAGGAGAGAAGAGCAACTATTCTCTATTTCACTTTGTTTTCCCCTTGCATGGCGCGCTCTCCTTCTTCTGCATTGTCATCTATTTTCACGGTGGTTTGTAAGGTGCAGAAAGGGCCCAGAATGTCTATTTTCAGGTTCTAGGAGTTTACAGTGTTTCTCTGTTAGCAGAGAGGAGAAAGGAGAAAGATATTGAAAAGGCATAATTCAAGGCCCAGAGCTTCCATTTTTCAGACTTTTCTGTGGCAGTTTTCAGAACAAGCCTGCTATAGTTTAGCTGCAGTAGGCAAGCAGAAGGAATATAATAGCTTTCCTCCATCTTGCTGTTTTTCTCCCTTGTTCTTCCTGATTCCTTCCTCAAATGCCACTTTAGTGTTTTCAGGTGTGTACTTCATATCTCCATTCCTGTTCTATTCAAAAAGCAATCAACAGAGCCACATGATGGGGCTTTCTGAAGTCCCCATCTGGACATTGATGTCCAGAGCGATGATGGTAGCTCCTGTCAGCAACTGCAAGCTCGCTTGAGTCAAGCCTGTTGCTTGATGCAACAGCGCTGGGGCTGCGCAGCTTCGCACAAGCTGCCTGAGCTTATCCAGCACCCGTGGTTTCTGCTGCGATACTGGAGGTCATGCCACTATCTTCATTGCAGTTGGTATGCAGCCCATTGGAATAAAAAACATTCAACTATGTCTGCTTGTACACTTAGCACAAATTAACTGATTTCAGCACTGAAATCAGATGGGCCAGTTTTGCCCAAAATACTTAGATTTGACGTACTTTGAGCCAGGCTGGAAGGAAAAGAGGTATGTGAATTCACTACCTGCTGGACACCCACAGTGAGCTGTGGCGTGGTTGCTTATTCTGTTTTCCCCTAAAATTCTTTCCTCTGGATATCACAGCAGAACATGTCTGGCTTATTTTGTAGAAGGCTTATTTAGAGATAACGTTGCTCCCCTTAGCACTGCACCGCTGTGGTGTTTGACTGACATATTTAAAAAACATGTGATTGCATTTACTTTTCAATTTTCCTAGTTGACCTCAATGATCTAAGCATCAGGTCTGAAAAAGCCAGGCTCCCCTGCAGAACTGTGGTAGGAGATTTCTCTCTCCCACTTTTTACTGTAGGCAAAGAATGGAGATCTCCCAGGGATACACAAAGCTTGTTAGGAGACGGAAGGCCCAATGAAGCACTGAGACGGAGCAAGGGAACTCTGTAAAAGCAGATATTAGACACAGAGATGTGTCTGAGGAATCTTTACCTGCTTTCAACCCAAATGTGCCATCTGGAGTGAACAGACTTATGCCAAGATGGGGAAAATTTATACCATTGTGGGCTTAAAGGGCTGCTTTGCAGTTTGTGCTGAGTTGCTTGTTTTTGGTGGTGTTGGTTCTTTTTTTTTTTCTTTTTTTTTTCTTTTTTTTTTTTTTACCCTAAGCCTCATAAACCCTCAAGGAAAACATTTGTTTAGTGAAAACCAGTTTCTCCTCCCCCACACCTTGCATGTGTAGGCTTTACAAGTGGGCACAAGACCTTCCTGAGCGGGCATATTCAGGGAACTCTTTTCATATTTTCTTCACAAAATAGGTAGCGTCCTTTTCCAACCTGTGTGTTTGTGCCCCTTTTCAGCGAATGGTCATATTTTCTGCCGCTACCCATTTTGCCTCCCTGCAAATTTGGAAAAAGACAGATCTTATTCATGTTGTCATGAGACAGCCTACCCCAGATGGCACATCTGTGTCTTGGGATGCCCTCTGGCTGGCCTGATGGCAGGCATTCCCGTGGCTTTGAAGGTCACCTTGTTTACACCTTGCCTTTTTCCCGCTCCCCATTCAGAGTCTTGCTGAGCCTGCAGGCTGGGCTTCACCATCTGCATTTTCTCTGGTGCCATTAATCTTCCTGTTTACCATTCTGTTATTAATTCTAGAGTTCACCTTTTTGTCTAAACGCTTTATAGGCCTCTTGGAATTTCTTGCCTTTTTGTGGCATGAGATCTGAGCACCTCAGTAGATGATTTGCTTTGTTCTTTCCCATTTCTGAAAGGATACCTACTAGCATCTCATGCCATTTTTCTATTACAAACCTTCCTTCTTATAGTAACGTTTTTCAATTATCTAGCTTCATCTGTCAGATGCATCTTACTGTGTGAGTAAATATTATCCTCATTCCTTGGAATCTGTGAATTGGCCACTGAAATGTGGTATCTGTGGAAATGGTTTTGCTTTTTCAGTGTTATTCCTGGCCGGCAGAAAAAAAATGTTTAAGCCTGGCTTTGTGAGAACCTGCAAGAACACCTTGCTTTTTTGGTGCATTTTATTTGAATGCCTGAATGCCTATGAATATTAAACAAGCCCTACCAAACCCCAGAGGATAGATGAAGACTATCTCCATTAGACAGACGCTGGAAAAGCAGAGGGTACCTTTGTTAGAGTTTGGCCCAAGATCACATGGTGAGACAGCAGCGATGCCGAGGGCAGCGTCTAGGATGACTGTTCCCTATCCCATTCTAAAATCACTGACACTTTGCTGTGGCCTTTCTGTTCTTCAGTGGTTTATGCAGGTTTGGTATTTACTGAGCCGGGGATGCTGAACAAGCTCTGCTTGGCGTGGCTGACTTCTTTGGACACCGCGCCACGCGAATGTAGCTATCCTGCTCCCCAGGCCTGCCAGGCTTGCGGAGCACATCTTCCTGCAGGCGGGAGCTTTGCAGACAGAGATGCAGGATGAGGACCGGGACACCTGTAACCTGGCTGAGCGGTGCTAGTAAGCCCTGCTGCATCCGTGCTGATGCCTTCAGAGCTGGCTGGGTGTCTCTGCTACTCCCCAGCGCTTTGGGGTTTAGAAGAACCTCATTAGCGGAGTTGCAGCATCATGTGGGCGTGTGGAGCCAGCCAGAGCCGAGCCCTGCGCTCGAGCAAATAACCCGCCTCGGTCCAGAGCATGGGAAAGCGCAGAGCAGGCTCCCAAGAATCATTGCAGGACTCAGATTGGCTTTGGCAGGTTTATCAGCTCTGGCTTAGTGCCGGCTCTGCTAGGCCCGGACTGAATTAATTGGGATGCTTGTGCGCTGTGGTTGAGAGATAACTGCATTACAGAGATTTATCTGTTACTAAAGGTATCCCCTCCACTGTCCTTGATAAGGAAGAGGAGAAGCTATGCAGAATCTCACAGAATTTGCGGCAAGGTTACAGCATGGCTGGTTTTACGCATGGTTTACGTATGAGTTTGCATTATAGTATGAGGGGTTTTATTCAATACTGTCACACGTGGAAATAGTACAGGAGATTGCAGTGGAGGTCCACCCCCCGTTACCGTTTGCAGCGTGTGCGGTGTGGGGCGACTGGCCCAGTGCGTGTTGCGGGGGTGGCTGGTGTTTGCTGATAGCTGTCTTGTTACTGGACAATAATCAGATTCTGGTTCTGCTGATGGGTCAAAAGGCCCATCCATCTGTGTGAGTGTATCTGTACGACCGCTTGCAGATAGGTAGGCCAAGTTATTCTCTTACTCCAAACAGTCCAGCATCCATGTTAGGGTGATGCAAAGCCCAAAGACTTTGTACTCAGCAGTTTTCTCTAAGTTGTAGCAGTTACCCAGCCTTTGTCCCTCGATATTGCCTACAGGGTTGCCTGACGCTGCAAAACTCCTGGTGCAGTGTGAGCCTATCTAGAATGCAAATGCAAGAGTGGCCAGAACACAAATGAGTGCTAGAACAATGTTACTGAATGGAGTTATTTCTTTATGATTTGAGCCCTGAGGGTAGTTACCTGATCTAGCGTTTAGCCTGATATTGTAATTTGGCAGTCTTTGAGAAGAAGGTACAGTACATTATATATGACAATGATTTATATCTGTGCTGAAAAATAAATCTGTAAAGAACTTCCAAGAGGCAACCAACAGGAGGGCTGGTTTTTTTATTGAGAGATTTTATAGAGGCATTCTAGTCTGCCAAAGAAATACAGCTGCTTGTAAAGTCCACATTTTGACGATGGGTTAAACTAAACAATGCTTAACCTTATGTTTGAGGGCCTCTGCATTTTTCTGCAGCCTTTTTTCTCCCTCCTGTTGTGTTGCAGCCTCCTGTGATATATTTTAGCTAGGGGCTGATCGAAGCATCCATTGCATTCTGGTCTTAATCAAAGTTGCCTTCTGATTTTTCTGCAGTTTACGCCCAGGCTGAAGAGTGAGAGTGTACACTCTGCCCATACCATTGCTCCTTCTGTCTTCTTCCATCTCTTCCCTTTATCTCCCCGCTCCCCACCAACCTTACCATGAGACTAGCAGCTTTGCAGGAAGAGGTACTAGGGAGACATTGGGATTTTTCAGTCTCCCAGTGCTCCCTAGAGCAAACCTCAGTAGTGCCTAAATTTTGCAACGAGTGTTTACTGAGATTCATTTTGGAGCTTTATAGGATCCCATGGCTTCAGCCTGAAAAGGAGTTTTCACTTAATGGCAGCTAGTCCTCTGAACTATTCTTTCCACACAAAATGGTTTGTTTCTGAGGAAACAAATACTCTCTTATTTTCAAGTAGCCTTGCTTCTAAAACTGGTTTATCATTCTCTTTGACTGGATTCTTGTTCTCACCATGGCCCTGTTTACCTTGAAAGTGCAATAATACACATGAGGTTTGAGGGTGGAATTGGTGGGAAGAACAAAGAGTTACTGGAGTAGCCTTACAGTCTCCAGTACAGCCCATAGCTTTGTTGAATCTGGCTTGGATTAAAAATAAAGAGAATTTGATTTTTACTAGACTCTAGAGGCATTTGTTTGGCTTTATGGACTCATTGTGAGAGTCTGTGTTATCAGTCGTCTAGTCTCAGGGGAGGTCCAGGGCTGGGCTGGAAGGAGGCCTTCTGGACCAGGGTTGGAGAAGATTGTAAGTGTAGAACTGGCACTGACAAGTTTGCTACAGATGGGTGCTGAACTGCAGTAGTGTTGGGAGAACAGGCTGGCATAGCAGGGACCGTGGAAGGTCAGGATGAAAGCATAACAGCAGTAACGTGAGCGTCCGCCCCTGGGGTAGCAGGAAACAGTGCAGTGGAAGAAGGGTTTTGAAGATCCAGACCTGCAGGAGGAGTGAAGAACCAGGCTGTGCTGTGCTGTGCTGTGCTGGCAGAGGCGTGCTTATGAAAGAAACTTGTAGGGCCCTGCCTTTGGTATACCTGGTTCTGGTCACTGCTGTGAATGCGTCCATTCCGAGGACGGTAACAAATCACTGTACTGGCCATGAACATAACAAGCAAGCAAGCAAACAAGCTAAGGAGAGCCTGGTTGGGCACGCACAGAAAAGCTACAAAATCCAGCTATTCACATAAGGCATTGTCTCCTCTTTCTTTCTTAAGGGATTCCATCCCCCCTGCCCCCACCCTTTGCACTCTAACGCTATATTTGTGCCTTGGAGATGTGGAGATGAGCGTATGATGGATGGATGGATGCTGCTTGTCTGGGTTTTTCACCACCATTTCCCCTGGGGCACTCTGTCTGCTGGCAGAGAGCACCATCCCAAAAGATGGTATCTTTTGCAAACTCGACAGCTAACAGACAGCTTCTCTCTCTGCATATTTCCCCAAAGAAGAGCAGGCTTAATCTGGTTTTTATATGGCATATTTCATTATAATCTTTTTGACTTCCCATGTTCCCAATACACCGTCATAAATAAAACGATGGGGGTGGGAACAGCAGAGATGCTGAGGCTTCACACTCTTGTGACACTGATAGATTCTCATTTTAAACTGTCATGGGATTTGCTTGCTGAGCCACTGCGCTGCACTTTCCGACGCATCCTGCCACATCCTCTTAATGAGCTTAGTGGCTGCATTCACTCAGCAGTAGTTCTGTTTGCTGTGAATTAGGTGGCTTTTTTAGACCACCTATATGATTTTAAAGACGTAGTGGTTACTAAGGTAATATTCTTGGATTTAACCATCTTAAACAGCACATCATGGACTTTTAATATATAGTTTCTACTGGCAGTTCTTATGTTCCAAAAAAACAGCACCAAGAAACAAAAATGCAAGAATCTATGTGCAAAGTCAGTGTTTGTCTAAGAGGGTTTTTGGAAGTCGGATTGCTTTGGTTTGCATAGTAGCTGTCTCTGGCATGATAGATCATGCTGGAACTCACCCAATAAGTATCTCTGTTCCCAATTAGAACTGGAAATGGAGCTGCTTACGAGTGCACAGAGATGATGGCTTGGGTGGCAGCTGCTACTGTGGAGATGGAAATGATCCATTGTAAAACAAATACATTGCACTGTATAGAAAAAGGGATGGTTGTTTTTAATTTATGTTTCAGAGACATTGAAAAGTTGCTTAGCTCCCAATGCGTTGTAAACCAGATGTAGCATATTTAAGGACAGGAATTTGCAGCTATTTTGGTGAATCAACACTTGAAAAAGCCCACCATTTTGTAGGATTTGTGAAAATGTGCTTCTTCTGGAGGCAGCAGTTCAATAGAAAGCAGATACAGGAATGATGCTGGCATGGGTGCTCGTTCAGATTCTACCACCGCAGTCTAAGGACCTTGATAAATAGAGAGGTTGCCGCACTGAGCTGGTAAGCAGAAATAACCACGTTAATTTAATCACTATGAAAGGGACTCTGCCAAGTTAAGAAACATAAATTTTAATTATATGCACACACACATATTTGAATTATAATATATGCACAATATTTAGCTGTGGCACCAATAATACTGTGTTTTTTTAAAAACAGGAAGAATTCTTAAATAACATTTTATTTTTCATTGACAATTTTTGTTGATTTGACACTGCCATTATGTAGGGTTCTGACTATTTCCTGAATCTCCTACACTAACCAGGTGCTATTGCATTTGCAATACTAGTCAAAGGGAAATTTATCTACAAACCTTCTTAAATTTTTTATATAAAAGCGTAAGCTTTTAGTTATAGTGCTTTTACTAGTAGTTATTACTTGTAATAAAGATTATGTTCTCTGAAATTACAATGTCTGAAGAAGAGCTTGTGATACAAACTAGGACTTACAATAGAAAGAATTTAGAACAATTAGTGGGTAGCAAATGTTATTACCTATATTTAAAAAGGATTTGGATGTGATTCAAGGATTTAAAGACCCATAAATTCTACATGAACATTTGAGAAAATGATTGAAACAGTAATTAGGTATAAGCAGTAAAGCACCTGGGAAATGATGATATAGGAGGTTCTAAGTGACTACTTTTTTTTTTTTTCCTAGCAAGGAAAAGCATGTCTCACTAGTTTCTTAAAATTCTTTACACGATATGTGAAGAACTAATAGATAAGGGGGATGACCATTTACTTAGACTTTCTGGAGACCGTTGGTATGTAATAGGCCTCTGAAGAGAAACAAAGCATTGTCTTGGATCAAAACTTTTATTCTAAAAGATGAAACAAAGAACAAAATGAAACAAAGAACTTTCATTATAGAAAAAGGCTAACGGCTGGTGCATCGAGGTTTGGTGTTTGGTCCGGTGTTGTGTAATATAGTAGCGAACTCCCTGGAGACAGGGAGTAACTAGTAAACTACTAAGATTTGCACATAGTACAAAGTTATTTAGAGCCATCGTGGCCAGGGTCTGTGGGGGCCTCCTGGGGCAGATCTGAATGTGCTTGGTGAATGGGCGGCGGGATGGACATTTTAATTTGTCACCTGTGTGTTGCAAGTATTACTTACAGGAAGTTCTTGTCCCTGCTACAAGGTCCTTAATTCTGCTTAGTATGCAGCTTGGACATTGCAGGACACTGCCTGAGGAGTGATCTAAAGAATATTGTAATGCATTTGTTTAAATGGGGGATGTGGCTTCATCTGAAAATATCAGGTGCAGTATTGGTCCATCTTGGGAAGATTATTGAAGAACAAGAGGAATTTCAGAGAGGTCTGACAGGACAAAGCCATATGGAAAACTTCCCACAGCAGAGTAATAGAAAAGATTGTAACTCTTCATCCTCGAAAGGAGAGGAATAAAAATAAATGACAAAAAAGTTTGGTCAGGAACTTCTATTTTCCCCATCTCATAGCAAGAACAACGGGGCAAGCATTAAAGTGAAGCACTCCTCCTTTCAAAGCATAGTTTAACCGTTGAACTCAGGTGGGAAAACGTCGAGGGCAAAAGTGTATCAAAATTCAGAAAGGGCTGGGCTATTCTGTGCATTTCCAGAAGAGCTAGATTTAGGATAACTGGAAGTGATACTGCATTTATCCCTCAGGACTGACCTGTTAGAGATCAGGACGAAATGTAGTATCAGGGTAGATTATTTTCTTTGCATTTCTCTCCTGACAGACACTTACACCTTCTTCTGCAGCATCTGATGTGGCTGCATATTATAGCACAACAAACGTCAAAGCAAACAGAGGCAAGTGTGGGGTCGTGGCTTAATTTCTCAAGCCTAGAAGACTCTCTGGCCTTGTTTGAAGCTTCTGACATTGGCTGGTGCCTTCATAAGCAAGGCAGTGGGTGGAATGGACCCCACCTTGCTTCCGTAGAGCAGTTCCCATGGTCTGGGGGAAAACCTTGGTCTTTCACATGAAAACTACATTTCAGGCATAGAGTTGGCTTCTCAGTTTTCTTTAGGGTACAGGCATAAGAGACAAATATGCTTTTCTAGCTTTTGTGGGAAAATCCTGGAGAGTTAAATAGGAGAGAGACAATTAGGGATTTATTGAAATGAATTTAATGATCCCTAGTAGTGTTTAACTGTTTCTCTAGGTTAACTGAACCATTGTTTAGATTTTTGGAGACTTTTTTCTTTGAATCTCTGAGGATTCAAAAAGTGGTTTGGAAACATAATTTCCTGTCTTCATTACTGTATCCTTTATAGACTAGCCATCTTCCAGGAAGGACTGAATTCGTTACAAAGATTGACTTCATTACTAAGAGGTTGTCTTTGGACCTCTGTAGGCTTTTATACTCTAAACTTTATGTTCCACAAAAGATAGTGTCTGCCATTTCCCACTTTCTAGAGCTACTTAGGAATGAAAATGGACTCCTAGAAGCTACCAGTGGAGAAGAAAATGAAAGAGTTGAATAGCAGTAAACTTAGTGGGCAGATGAGAGGCAGCTGCCCTGAGTTTCTTTTCGCCGGATTTCCTGCTCATCAACTTAACTTCTTGGTGACTCAATCTCCCCATCAGTAAACTGGGAATAAAAGTATTACCTCACACCGCCTTGTCAGTGGAATGTTAAATTCAATAATTTAAAAAGGCTCTGAGAGTTTTGGATGAAAAGTCTCCTGGAGTGTTGCTGGTGGGAAATAGAAGCACCACAAAAAACAAACATGCCTATTAAAGACAGCTGCTGGTTTTTGACCTTAAAGCCTACCTTTCCCTCTGGCTTAATGTTCAATATCTCTGGAACAAACAGGAAGTAGTTTTACTTTCATATATGTTTTGCTTATCCCTCACCCCTTCCTTGCTCACTCCCTTTTTCTAACGCATTCGTTTGCCGAGCGTATCGGTATCCAGAGACAGGTATAGCTTGTCACAGTGAAGACATGTTTGTTTCTGATGCCCTTGAGCTTACTTGAAGCTTCTTCTCTTCCTGAATGTATGATAACCCTTTGGGCTTTGCAGTCCCACAAGGTTCTAAATACAAAGCAAATGCCCTTTTGCACCTAAGCAAAGGACTTTGAAACCAAGCCAAGCCTACAGCCAGAGATGATTGTGGAGGTTCCTTAGTGATGTTAGATTCAAGTGTTGGGATTTGCACATAAATCAAGTCTAAATTGCCTTCTTTCTATTGAAATGTCTGGATTTAGCATCCACAGGGAGGTACTAGGAGTTCATACAGGGAAATTCAACCTGTATGATTCTCTGTTGACTTCTCTGTCTTTTTTTTTTTATACCTCAAGTAAGGGAGAAGTTGGGAAAGGTGGCATAATGGGTGTGTGTGCAGAGCTTAATGCTGAAAACAGAGGCCTGACTGAATAGAACTCCTTGTGATGGGAAGGGGGATCAATTCACTGTTGACCCCATCCCATTGTGTGGGTTGTCCTGGGAGTTTCCTTTGAAAATCCCAGTGGTTTGGGTTTTCTGCATGGTTTGTACTCAGCCTTTCCCTCCATGAATAGAATAGCTTTTGCTGGAATTTTTGCTGGATTTTCTGTGGTTATTGGCCGAGCAATGCTCTCTCACTTCAGAAGACTTGAGCAAGCATGTTGTGGAAGCACTGATCAGGGACCCTGAATCATTTGCTGGCTTAGAGTTTTTCATATATAGAACAAACATGTTCCTGGGATGCAATTGCCCCCAAGAAACGGATTATACTTTACTGTCCCAGATGGAAGTGTTCATTCATTATTTGGATTGCAGAAGTGATTTGGGGCTTTATAAACACATGCATTTTTGCCCTGCGGAGTTTACAGCTCATGGTGATAGAAAGGCAGGGAGCTTCAGGCAGACTGGGGAACACAACACAGTCCTAAAAGAAGTGGACAGAGCTGTGAAATAAGGACACCAGATGCTGATTTGTGAGCATCAGTCCTGTACATTATTACTTTATAAATCTATTGGCCTAGAGGAAGGAACTCATTTTAGAAGGGAGGGGTACTTGAGAAATCCACACCTTGGCATTGTCAGGTAAAGAGACATTCAGAATGTCTCCCTGCCATAGGGTTGCTCTGAACAAATTCCTGCACAAGTGGGGTAGAGCCCAGGATCTACAAGGAAAACTGAATTCTTCCCTAGATGTATTTTAATATGTTGCTAAAATTAACATGCTGCATTTGCCTGCCTGCTGCACAGCCCCATAATCTAGTGGCAGCATTCGGAAGGGGAATAAGTCTCTGTTCTTTCATTTGTATGGCAAGTTGCATCAAGCTTCCTCATGAACCCACTGTCTCTTGGAGTCCCATGCCCCAGGCCTGCCCCCAGGCCAGCCTTTGGCTCTTCCTGCGATGACTGGGGGTTGTCCTGTTTTCTGGGCTAGATTCTGCACTCGTATCTGTGCTGACCGGTGTTTCTTCATTGGTGTAGGCCCATTTAAAACAAACTCAAGATTTTATCTAGTCAATATTACATGAAAATTCAAGACATATCCCTTTGTTTTTTCAGTTTAAGTTCTCAGCATTGGCCCCACACACTAGCTTTCCGCTTCCCCACATGTGGAACATGCCCTGGTGTAGGAGAATGCTGCTTGAAGCTGTGCTGTATAAACTGTGCCAGATGCTAAATTACATAAAACTGCTTTTCTACTTCAGGAGATCAGATCTTCATATTTGTTATTTCTGTATCTTAGAAAGCCCTGGTTTTGTTCTTTATTTGAAGTATAGGGAGTTTACATAAAGGCGAAGGATTTTTTTCCCCCATTTATTTCCTTCTGATATAATATGTCCAGCCTTTTTTTCCTGTAAGCAAACACAGTGATTGAAAAGATACCAAGATCTTTTAAGATAGCAATGAATCCTATATGAGGATCCTTAGCAGTTAAAAGAAGAACTTGAAGAACTCTCTTTCAAGATAGAAACAAGCTTGAAAGTCTGTTAGTCTTCTGCTTGTCATCTCTGTCCTTCTGCTTGTTAGCTGTCTGGGGGAGACACAGTCAGTGTGTTTTGTTTTTCAGAAGTTGATCTGCCTCTGAAAAAAGATGGGTTCACCTCAGAAAGTACAACTCTGGAAGCCTTGCTGCGTGGAGAGGGGATAGAGAAAAAAACGGACACTAAAGAAGAAGACACTATACAAGAAATCCAGGTAAAGGAGAGCCCCATGCCCTGACAGCAGGGCTGGATTTTACAATTTGTCTCTAAGCCTAGCAGATTTTGTCCTGTGGCAGAACAGTGCATCTGTTGATAGTTGTGTCATTCTACTGTCAAAGTGTTATCAAACCATTGTGCTACACTATAATGCTCAAAATTAACTCAGGATCTCGCACACTTCTCCTGTCACAAGAATCTTGGTCGTTTGGCTGTGTTCTGCACAGCTCTTGTGTTGGAATTTGTTTTGCAGCACTATGAGATGTTTACATATAAAACTGACAAGCAGAGATGGGTCCCAACCATAAACTGAATTTTAGTGCATCATATTTAAAGTGAATTTGGACATGGATTTGAATTTGGATTCACAGCTGCTGACTGTAGATGAAAACGTGTCATTGCCTTGCCTGTTTGTTTTATACTGAGAAGCCTTCAGGAAGTATGCAAGCAAAATAAATAATTAAAAATATTCTAATCTTAATTATCTGCATCACTAATAACAACTGAGATATGAGAAATACTGCCTCTTCACATGCATTAGGGTTTGAAAGTTATTTGTCAAGATTCCATTTCATCCTTTAACAATTAAAAGCAGAACACATTTGTGGGTCTGTGACAGAAGGAATTCAGCTAATATAAAGGGTTCTTATATAAGGGCATGTCACTTTATAAAGACATCTGAAATTGCTAGGAAAGCGAGCTTCTCCTGGGGGAGCAGCAGCACATCTTTGGTGATGCTAAAACACCACTGTGCTGAGTCTATTCGTGATTTTTAGTGAGAGTCATTGGCAATGTGTCAAACTTGGTAATTTTGGTTGAGATGCAACATGTTGCATGTATACCTAAAACTAGTAAAAATTTGAGTGGGCAGCCCCATGCCAAACGAAACAGAAGAGCATGGGCATCAAATCTATATTAGTTGGAGCTCAGTCCTACTGGTCTGTTTGCTAGAAATTTCACACATGTACGGGCAGCAAAATTAGGTCTCCAGTTCCCAGTTACACAGATAAAGGAGCACCATCAAAGAGGAAGCATCCCATGCCTGTGGAGTGGGGAAAAGCTCAGCATGAGGCCCCCTCTGTGTTTCCTTTTTCAGTAGTATATCTGGCTCTACTCAGCTGAGAGCCCTAAAGCTCTGCTTATACCTGCTTCCAAGGTCACAAGAAGTCATGGTGCAGCATCCTTATGAGGTCGACAAGTGCCTTTGGATGTTGCTGTGTGATCTGAGCTCCCAAATTATCCCCAGCAGCAGTCCAACGAAGGAGACTTCAGAGACGGTGGAACTGACACAAGTCTGGGCATTGCAGAGCCGGGAGGGAGTGCAAAAATGTACAAAAAGGTTTCAGCTAAACTGCTGTAGCTGTGACCTGTCACCTGGATGCAAGTTTCATCAGGACAGATGCAAAAAATACATTTAATGTCTTGCTGTTTTTTCTTACGCAAGCACAGCTTATCTAGAGTCAGTCTATACCAAAACGATTGCCGAAGCCTTTACTAATAGCTGCTTTCAGTGTGTACTTAGGCACCTGGCAGCTCGACTTTACCAGATCAAAATCACGATCAGTACCTTTTATCCGTATGGTAAATAAGAGAATGCAAATATCTCTTTTGTTCCTTTGCATGCTCTTCTGTGCTGTAGCTTGAAAGGGCCCAGCCTCAGTGCTGGTGAGAGTGAGCAGGTGGAATAGCTGTAGCTGTAATTCCCATCTCAGTACCAGCCCCTTACCACCCTCTCAAACTCACAGTATCTGTCAGGAGGAGAAGACTTGGAGCTTAGTTGCACAAAGTACATTGGGCTGGGAAACTCTTTTAGAAAGACAGAATAGGGAAAGAAAAGTTACTTGCTAAAAAGGGTAGGGATTGCCCCTGCTAAATAGATGCAGTCATTGGGACCTGCTGTACGGTTGGTATTTAACATGGTTGAGGATTCAGGTTCCCCAGGGCTCGGTTCTGGGGCCCGTCTTGTTCAATATCTTTATAGATGACCTGGATGAGGGAATCGAGTGCTCCCTCAGTAAGTTTGCAGATGACACCAAGTTGGGTGGGAGTGTTGATCTGCTGGAAGGTAGGAGGGCTCTGCAGAGGGATCTGGACAGGCTGGATCGATGGGCTGAGGTCAACTGTATGAGGTTTAATAAGGCCAAGTGCAGGGTCCTGCACTTCGGCCACAACAACCCCATGCAACGCTACAGGCTTGCGGAGGAGTGGCTGGAGAGCAGCCCGGCGGAAAGGGACCTGGGGGTGCTGGTTGACATGAGCCGGCAGTGTGCCCAGGTGGCCAAGAAGGCCAACAGCGTCCTGGCCTGTATCAGGAATCGTGTGGCCAGCAGGAGTAGGGAAGTGACCGTGCCCCTGTACTCGGCACTGGTGAGGCCGCACCTTGAATCCTGTGTTCAGTTTTGGGCCCCTCACTACAAGAAGGATGTTGAGGTGCTGGAGCGTGCCCAGAGAAGGGCAACGAAGCTGGTGAGGGGTCTGGAGCACAAGTCTTATGAGGAGGAACAGCTGAGGGAACTGGGGTTGTTTAGTCTGGAGGAGGCTGAGGGGAGACCTTATTGCTCTCTACAACTACCTGAAAGGGGGTTGTGGCGACGAGGGTGTTGGTCTCTTCTCCCAAGTAACTAGCGATAGGACAAGAGGAAATGGCCTCAAGTTGCGCCAGGGGAGGTTTAGATTGGATATTAGGAAAAATTTCTTTATGGAGAGAGTGGTCAAACATTGGAACAGGCTGCCCAGGGAGGTGGTGGAGTCGCCATCCCTGGAAGTGTTCAAATAACGTGTGGATGTGGCGCTTCAGGACATGGTTTAGGGGACATGGTGGCGCTGGATTAATGGTTGGACTTGATGATCTTGAAGGTCCTTTCCAACCTAGTGATTCTGTGATTCTGTGATTTTGCCCTACAGTAAATTGGTATTGAATGTGTGTCTCCATCATTTGCTGGCGAAGGCTTAGAATAGCCTTTTGACTACACATCAGAAAAGCTATGCCCCTTCTGTCAAAAATTAAAGTCATTACCCTGGCAGTGTCACCTGATTCACACTTGGTTACTTCTTATGTCTCTCTTAAATTGGTGCTGCAATTTTAAATGAAGAAAGTGGTTTGTAATATTTCTCTTAACTTCTCTTGTGTAGTATTATTGTTGTAAACTAGCTCCTTCCTCTCCCACATATGGTTTGGTTGCAGCCTTCTCTTTTCTTGGAGATACGTTAAGAAATGAAGCACTGTGAAAATATAAACTCTTATCAGTAAGGTTGCATATTTTCTTACATAGCACTAATCTTCTCATGTACAATGTTTACCGAATGCTCCAGTTTTCTAAGATGAAGTTAATTAATGTATGAAGTTGCATGAATTGTGAAGAAACATTTTATGTATGTAGAACTGGAACTTACTTAACTTTCCCACCGTCTAATATTTAGTACTCTAGTATTATGTGAAATTGTGTTTCATGATAGTCTGACCTCATTAATAGTCTCCTGAGATTTAAAAATAAAAGGAGCAAAAACCAGATGAAGACTTGATTCTCTACAATGTTCTAAAAGTTGTTTGTACTTTTTAAAAGGGACACTGTCCAATATTAGTCTTAGAAATTCAGCTGATAAAGTAAGAATAAATCTGTATAGTTGGTATAGTTGGTGTTCCAAATACAGGCTTTTTTAAAAGTGAAATTTCTGTTATGTTCTTTCCCACAAATTCAGAATTCAATGCTTGAGGTATTTAGGAAGGAGAGAAAGCAACTGTGATTTGCTCCTGTTCTCCCTCTGCTGGCTCTTAAATAGCTGTTAAGTAGAAATTATAGGGAAGGGATAAATACAGTAAAAGACTGAAAAACCTTCCCATCAGTGTAAAGTCACTGATCTCAATCTGCATCATGGCTGCATGTTGTAATTTAAATGAATGGTGGCACGGCAAAGACAAGTTAGTGATTCCAGATTAGTCCCTTACGAAATGGCACCGCACCATGAATGGCAAGAGTGGCTGGGGACCATTTCTGTGTTTCTAGCACACATGCCAAGCGCTGAGGAGATTTCAACAGGACTTCTTTCCACATCAGTGTTGTGACGTTTGTCTTGCCTTTGTCCGTGCGATGTCCGACTGTGCCTGTTTCCAGGGCAGCCAGCCTGTGTTTGATTCTATAGAGGTTACATTTCAAAAGATGAGGATAAAAGGATTGAAATTCCCTAGCCTGGGCATCTCACAGTTATGTGAGGTGATGAATTATTGTTCCTATTAAATAATTAATTGAAGGAACCGTTGCTATTTTTCCTATTAACTTCAATGAGACCTGTACTTCCTCAGCATTCTCATGCAGTAAGACCTCTGCTTCCAGATCACAGGGTTGTACCTGTGGTGTAAGCCCTGAAAGATATAGGTCCACTAAAGACGCTGGAATATGTGGGGGAATTTTCTCTATTTTTGCTGAACAAAGAAAATTCTGAGCTGCCAAGGAGAAAAACATTGATTTCTGTCTTCTTAAAGTGCATTCTCAACATTAGAGGAAAACAAAATAATTTAAGGTGCAAGAAACCAAAATAAAAAAAACATGCAAACAATTTCCCAGACAGGGCCTACAGTTATGCATACTAATACTTGTGTTGTCTTGGGATGTCTTGGGATGTCTTGGGATATCAGGGCTCAGTGATGTCACTGTTTTTTCTTAGGAACCTTTTTTTTTGTAGTTGACTGATATCAGCGATATTTTTTAATAAGAATTCCCTGGAAAACAGAGGGTGGAAGGGAAAGCAAATTTTGCTTTAGCAGAAAGAAGTAGGGGTTCTGGGATCTGTTTTGGCATTATATTGTTAATCAACTGTAATTTAATAACCTGCAGTCTCTGTGGTAAAGAGCAGCAGTTGGTTGTATGTGTCATCTTCTTTTCTTCTAACCATTCCTGTTTATTGCTCAACCACAGAGGGTTTTAGAAAATGATGAAAATGCAGATGAAGTAAATGAGGAAGAGGATTTGGAAGAAGATATTCCAAAACGAAAGAACAGGCCTAGAGGACGGGTAGGTGGAGACTTTACTAGAATGGAAAGAAAGGAAGCAGACCTCTGCTTTCTAGTGTATATTTGTCACGTGTATTGTATATGCAAAGTGTATATCCATGGGATATATGATAGTGATAACACTGTGGGTAATTTTCAGTCATATGGTCAAAGACTTCTTAAAATATTTTTTCAGTTTATTTTTGTGAATTACCAAGAAAAAGGCCTATTTTGAGAGTAAAAATTTGGGGTACATTTATTATAGTGTTGTATTTACAATTGTAATGTAAACTGTAATAATTACGATGGCATCCTGCTATTACAATGCTCTTTAAAACAACATTTACGAATTACAGAAAAACAACAAATTCACTTATGACAGAGAAAAAAAATAAATTAATAAAAGTAACTTGGACTGTTAACATGTTTTGCAGCTTTCTCCAAGGTAGCACCTTGTGGCTGACACTGGCCCTCTTGAACCCATGGCAAATCTTCCATTTTGCTTAAGATGGGCAATATTTTATCCTTAGGGGAGTCTGTGTCCCTTCTCTTACCTAAGATGTCTTTTCACAATTTCAGCAGGGCACCAGTTAAATAAATGAGGCCAACATTTTAAAACTTGGAATCAACATTTTCAAATGTGGCCCCGTAAGCTAGGCATCTGAATAAACATGAACACAATTCTCAGAAGTTTCAAGCATTTTCATCTCTCTTTGGCTCCAGCAGATGCTGCAGGGGCACAGGAGCTCTAGAAGTACCTTTTGATGTGTTTGTAGGAGTCAAGCAAGAAGGGCCACATTTTAGGCCAAATGAGCAGGATATAATAGCTTTTGAATAAGATAGACACATGAAACCACATTGAATACTTGCAATGTACTTATGCATCAGACCCTCTCTTTTGGTTTCTTCTGTTGTTGTGTTGTTTCAGTTTTCTGCTCCTCTTTATTTTGGAGCTTAAATCCTTTAATATAAGATCAAAGCACTTTAATAATTGGATAAGTATATATTTCACCTTCCTTATTCTCAAAATCACCTGAACCAGTTTCTTTCTTTCTTTCTTTCTTAGCCAAAGACCCCCACCTGGAAAAAAATTTTCCAGAAAAATGTAAGTTTCAGAAAATTTGTATGAACCAGTAACCAAAACCAGGAGTTAGAACTGATACGTGCACACAAGCTTTGACTGTAGTATCAACTAATATTCCAGGCTAACAACTCTTTTCTAATAAGTTGCTTTCACATAAATTGCGCATGCTGGCTAGGCTGAGCGAAAACGAGTGAATAGTTAAAAGAGATATACTGCTCAGGAGAAGGGAATTTGCTGTATTCATATATCCCAGGCCTACAAAAACAAAGTCCTGAAGTTACTGGTATGTGCAAAGTTTTACTCCCCTGTTCAGGATACTGTTTCAGAGTAACTATTACTTTTTCTCTGCTAATGTAGGGAAAGGAGTTGGAGGGTACTAGATGTCATATTCATTTTGAAGCATAAATTTATGTCCTATTTTCTGCCCTAGAAGCGTCCCCCTGTTAAGTACAGGAGCAGCAGGATCTCTTGCCTTTTTCTTGCAACTAACTCCTGCTCTGCTAGTGCCCTGGCTTCATTCAGTGTGAAAAAAAGAAGTCTGCAGAGTCCCAAATACTTTGAGCAATTTTTGTTTTATTTGATGGCATCAATAACCAAAGCAAAATGTGGTATAAATTAGAATTTCAAAATTAGGGCCAGATTCCCTAGCTGTTGAAAACTGGTAAGCCTGAATTGCGTCTGGTCACAAGGGTTTTGCCACTCTTCAAGCAGCCCTTTTCTAATGTGAGCCTGACCCAGTGCAGGGAATCGGGACCAAGGGTTTGAAATTAGGGGACATGAAACCTGGGCAGCACTCTAGTTTCTGGGAAGGAGTTGGTTAGGGTATTTTCAGAGGGCAGAAGAGGGGAAGGACATGCATAGGAAACTAGATCCTGCAGAGTGTGACCTTTGGGGATTCAGAGAAGGAGTGAGACGGACTGACAGCTTCGATGCAGGATTAATGCGACAGAATTACTGCTCTGGACTTTCCAAATTGCACATGCCCCTTCATTTCCCTACAGCATGATTTCATTTTTAATCCTGGACTTTCCATCTGTCCCTCTGGCTACTCTCTCTAGCTGCTTCAGGGCTGCTTCAAGGCTGCTGTGCCATGGCTTCCAGGCCTCACACGTCAAGTCTCATAGTCTTTGCTGCATCCCATCAGGACAATGAAGGCAGTTGTGGATGACTGGATTCAACAGACTGGAGTGCCGACAGCAAGCACAGAGCACTCAATTTAGTGCCTCTGGGGCAGCTGCTCAGTTTACTACCTCCTCAAGGCTAGCTCTGAAATCGTGGGAGCGCTAGGAAGGACACTGAAGGCCGAAGAGATGGATTTATGGAAGGAGCTGTTTAGTATCTTTGCTGGACAGGGAGAATGTGGTAGGAGTTGGGAAGGATAGTTTGCTAGGAGATACGAGAGGAATGCAGGAATGCAGCTGCACATGTACAGATTGTCTGCTTGTCAGCTGAATATCCCATGGGACAATTTCAAAGGCACTAAAGACATTTAGGAACCCAAGTCCCATTGAAATTCATTCACTTGAAAAATCTCCCTCTTTGTGTTCCGTGCACGAAAAAGTATATCTGACGTGTGGTCACGACGTGAATGCGTTTCTGTAGAGAACGGTTTGAAGGGAAACAGCTGGCTGAAAGACTAGTGAAACTCTGAGCAACAGACCTTAAATTACCATGCTATTCTGAAAGGTGCCTGTGTAAAAATAGTACCTTCTTACTCAACAGATCTGTTCTCAGCATGTAAACAGTCAGACCTACTGACTAGTGACAAAAGTAAGACTTCACAGCTTTTTCACATCCCTGAAAAGCCAATGCAGCTGGTAGGATAGGGAAATTGGATCCTAATCCAGGTATCAGTAGAAATATTTATTAAGGGCCAATCACTTGTCTCTGTGAAGACTCTCTGATGAGCTGAGGGTTGTATAGGAGCTGCCATGGACAGAAATTCAGCTTGCAGCACATTTTGCAGTAGTGAAGGAAGAGAGGAACTAGTCTGGGATTGATTTCATAGCCCAGAGGGGGTTTACAGAGCTGGCAGTCAGAGAGAAAATATTGCAGACTAGTAAGATGATTTTATGTGATATGGTCAGTAAAGTAGCTTCCACCAAACAATTGTTGCTGGGACCTTTTCCAGGGTGAAACTGCTTTTCAGTTCACCCTTACAAATCTCACTCTGCACGTGTGTGCTGATCTGCACAGAGGTCTTTGCAGAAGGCAGAGCTATACTTGTCATACCTAATAGTATTTACCCCATCCAGACAGCTGCAAATCCTTCAGGACTGTGTTAAGAGTAAGACTTGAGCAATCTTAGGGAAATAACGTGTGAAGTTTTTATAAATCCCCATTTTGACAGACTGTGGCAGGCCAGTGTAAAGCTGTTACTTGTTCCTTCTCTTTAGGTGTCCAATGGAATGCAGCTCGAATAGTGCTAGTTCAGTCCCAAATCCATAGAAGAGGGACAGAGCTCCTATGACCCCTTTGTGTCTGGGGTACTAATATTCTCAGAATTTCTACATCTTCTTCAGCTTTACTTGATGCAGCTCTGTCCCTTTCTTATTTTCACATGCAAAAGCTTGAAGGATTTGAGTCAGACAGCCTTGTCTAGGGTGGGAAACATCACCAGTTTAGTAAGAGGAGCAGCAGAAGCAAGTTTGTTGCTTTTACCCAGGAACAGAGTAGCTGGCAGAATTAATAAAGGGCTATCTATCCATCCACCTGCAGATCACTTCCTCAAATAAAGATCAAGTCTAAAATTATTGTCATCTACAGACTGTACGTTAGTGAACATGAAAGAATTGAAGCCCTTGGCTCAGTTCCCAGTTCCACATCATAGCCTCCACCACTGACAGATATGAGCTGTCCCCTTGTTGGCATCTCAGCTGAGAAGGGTCAGGATCAAATAGTTTTGATGCTGAATTCCACTCTTACCCCTGGAGCTCAGGACAGAGCAGTCTGTGCTGTGGAGAAACAGAGCTTTTCAGTTTCCAGGGCTGCCAACTTGGTATGTTTCAGGAACACGGGACTGCAGAGAGACCTTTTGGGATAATTCCTGTTCTCTGTTATTGCAAGTAGCCATGCTACCTAATCTTCTCCACTAACTGGCCAAAGCTCTATTTTATAGTTAGTCATGGTATCTTTGTCCCAAAAGGCCATTTCAAAACATTGCTTTTCAGCTAGAAAAACAAAACAAAACAAACAACTTCCATTTGAAAATAATGAAGGAAATAATTTTACCTCTGTTTTATTTTGGGGCCTGTTTTTCTGGCTGATTTAATGGTTATATTTATCCTCTAACACCTGTTCATCTATTCATTCATTCATATTCAGTAAGTAAGGTATTTGAACATCTTCAGAAATTAATGTGTGATGATACTCACCTGAATATGTGCTGGCAGTGACCTACTGCTATGGATGAACAGTTTGGGTTATCTGTGGAGGGGATCTCCACTGCATTACAAGGCCCATTAACGTAGTGCCTATCTTAGGAGATGAAAGGTCAAGCCCACCCTTGACAAACCTGTATGGAAGCTGAGGATTTGTTTAGTTTATTTGCACATTTTTCATAGGAGGGTGAGGGGCGCAAGGAGACCTGAGGGGTGATGGAATAATGTTAACGTTCCTCTTGTCCTTGCAGGCTCGGGGATCTGGAGGTGGCAGGAGACGGAATGATGCTGCCTCCCAGGATGATCATGACAAACCCTATGTTTGTGACAGTAAGTAGCACCCAGACAGCTGATTCTGCTTACAGCCTGGTCCTACCAGCTCGGTGCACTCAGGGCTTCATGTTTTCCCTTCCAGCAAAGTATTCTGCTGCTCTCTGACTTGCATGTTTGCCACCTGCTGCTGCTGCTCTTGGTGTTTTTGCATGAAGGAAATAAAATTTAAGTCCTCGGCAAGACTCCACTTCCCTTTGCCCTATAATAAATCATCTCTTATATTTTTCTTTCTCTTTTTCCTCTATTTCTGGCTTCTCTGCCTTTTGTCTTCCTTTCCCCCATGTGAGATTCACCCTCTATTTCTTTCTCTGTTTCAGATAGTTACAAACAAAAGCATAACTCAAAAATCTCCGACAAAGGTACTTCACCCTTGTTGTATCTCTTCATATATTTGGTGATTCTTCTCTTTCCTTCAGTCCTTTTAAAATCTCACTGGGCTAAATTTTGAAGGTCTTATTCTCATCCCTCACTCAGAAAGTACTCTTGTGGCATCATCAGGAGCTGAGCCCTCCTAGGAAACAAACACAACTGGAACACTTTGTTTTGATACATATTCCCTTTGCATATGGACATACTGTTTGACATCTCGCAGTGGGACTGTGGGTGAAGTAAGGCGTTGCCCAAACTGAAAAATGATACCCAGAATCCAATGCCCAAACTGAAGAAAGATACCTAGTATGAGGAAGGAGTCCAATATTTGATACACAATGATTTTTTTTTTTTTCACCATCTAGTCCTTGGTCCTTTTCTTCTTTTTTGCTTCACTATGTCATTTCTGTGAAGGGCACTTATCTTACCCACATGTTTTTGAGGTCTTCTATCTTAAGGCTTATGGTAGACTGTACATGCAATAATAATTTGTGCTACTAGGTGCCTTCTATTCTATAAGACAATAACCTAACAAAAGTTAATAGGAGAATAGCAGCAAGTCTTCACTTCTGTGATCCAAATAAGTTTGGTGGTTTTGAGGACAATTAGAGTCTCCCTTTCTCCACCATTTACCTATCTTGAAATGTTACTGGCCTTAAAAGACCAGTTGTTACTATGTCAATCTATGGGGGTATTTCCTGCTTATTTTTAAAAACATGAAGAAATAAGGAGCATGCACGGTAAATAAGAACTATATTCCACATGATCAATTCATGTTCTTTTATGGTGAGACCAGGTGACCCTGTATGCAGTGATGGATATGTTGGCTATTTTGCTTCAGCAAGGTGAATATTCTAAGGGCAACGAGTAGAAATGGAGAGACTTGCACGTGAATGGGAGTATCTGAACACATGATCAAGGAGGAAGAGCTCTTTAGGATATGAAGAGTCAGGAGATTTCTACTGTGGTTAAATAGCTGTCTTTGTGTGTTGGAAGAACTAAAATGTTTCTTCTAAGACTTGTCTGGGAGCTCAGTATGTATCTTGCTGAAATCTATGGCTTTCATCTGCTGGTATATACATAACTGTCTTTATTTCTTTTCTGGAACATCCTTCTAAATCCAAGGACACTTGTCAGTGGTAATAATTTTGAACATTATGATTCTTTATTTTCTGATCTTTCTTTGCTCTTGGATCTTATAAAGAACTCACAACTTGCATAGTAGTGATTTGCACAGAGTAGATAAAACATCTAAGATATCAAAGCAGGCAGCAGAAATCTGGGCTGAAGTCAAGGCTCTGGTACATTATTGTACTGATGGAATTTTGCCTTGGCTTACATTTTGGAGCATAAATTTCCACTTTGGTTTTGGAAATATAAACTTTCCTATTTCATTTGGCTGATACCTTTCATTTTTAAGAAACTTATAGTTAGAGGGTGAGTCATAAGGAGTTTTGGAATCCAGACTTTACACAGCGATGCCTTCTTTTCAATTGTAGATAGCTGAGCAAACGGTTATGTGGTAGCAGAGCTCTTTTATCTGACTGGAGAAGAAGGAAATAACTGTCCCAATTGTAATGCCATCATCCTGAAGTAATCCTGCCCTTGTTAACTTTCTGCAGAAATACAATTCATTCTGAATACTTGGCTTAAGTTGAGACCTCTTTCCTGCTTGGGTGGATTTCTTGAATCAATTTTTTTTCTTTGAGATTATTTGCTAAATACTTTTATAGATAAATCTCAATCTAATCATGGTAGGTTAGAAATTGATTTGCAGTACTCCATGTGCAGATGTTTTGGGCAGATAGTGTTGTTTTACATGGAAACATGCAGGTCAAAAATAGTGTATCTGCTTCCTGTTTTGGAAAACTTGATTGCTACAATCACATTTTTGGTATAACTAATTACCTTAATGGGTTGACACTTTTTTTTTTCCTGTGTATTATTTAATTCACCTCCAGGTTGCTTTTTCTGCAAGTGTTGTGATATTTGAGTTTGGAAAGTGACCACAAAGAGGAAAGCATAAGCATATCTAAACCAAATTAACTTTGTTATTCAACTGCATGGGCACAAGAAATTATTTGTGGTGAAGAACTGCTCTGCTCTGTTTTCATAGTTACACATTCATATTTATGGGAAACAAGAATATATCACTGGGTTTCATCAGTAGTAAAAAGGTTATGGGGAAAAACTAGTCTGTATGTCAGTTAAATGATGCAAGAGTAGTACCCAGCTGACACTGCCCCTTGGGTTGCAAGGTAGCAATGTTATTTCTGAAAAGGCCTGCCTTTTTTGGAAGAGGCATTCAGCTATACACCAATATTAAACCTGGTCCTAATACGAAAACTGACTGGAAATATGGAATTCCTGTATGGAGGAAGGTTTTCAAAGCTCAAAATGTTTTGTCATCCTGTGCTTTTAAGAAAAGGTGATTGGTTGCTTGTTTCGTAGAATGAAATATTCTGAAATACTTCAGCTGATTTAATTGAGCATATATTGTATCAGAAGTTCCGAATAAAATGTTTGGCCATTCAAAGCATCAGTGAAATTGCTAACATAATCATGAAATGCCTTGTTTCATCAGATCAGCAAGTGGAAAACTACTTGGTCAGATTTGCAACCAGTTGCATTGGATAGTGTTGTGCCTTCAGCTCCCTTGGGATAAAAGCTTGGATAATGAAAGTGGCAGGAAAGCTTGATGGGAGATGGGTATAGGCTGGAAATGGTAATGGGTCATCTGCTGTATGAGACCGGACCCAAACATATCTTGAATACTTGGCTAGGAGATAGAGCAGGTGCCTTAAAGGATAGTGGAAAGTAGGGCTTGAGGAGCAAAGCAAAGCCTCTGATGTCAAGCAAGAGAAGTGGAAGATACACCACCACAGCCGTCCACAATAAACTGGGCATGGGATTTTTAAAGGAGGGACAGAGTGCATGAATGTATGAATAACTATGTATGTAGTAAGAATTGATGTTATGTTATTGTCAAATTATCAGGTGGCAAACTGTCAGTTCTACTACAGCAGTCTTCCTAAAAATCATTCTACTATTTTCATATTCTTTATTATATATTATTCAGTATTTTAAAAAATGAAAAATCTTATCTGAAGTTTTAGCTGGAAACTTGTATTCTGGTTTAAAAGTTGCAATCAGTTGTAGCACCCGAACTTCATGACTCCAGGTGCCTACTTCCTTTAGCCAGAGTGGTTAGTTTGTGCTGAATCCCTACAAGTTATTAACTTCCCTGCTGTCCATCCTTATTTGTCTGCTTTCATTCTTCTCATGTTCCCATGGAGACTTACCTACATAAATACTTCCAGCTTTGTTTTCTGTCCCTCTATCTATGGAAGATTTCCCTTGCCCATCTATAAAAGAAGTTGCTTCTTTCTTTTCTTTTTACCAATATGTCCTTGCCTCTTTTTAGTTTTACTCCTGTATAAACTGCTATTTAGCATAACAACTTATGTTTGTATCATACCCTTTATTCACAGTCCCTCTGAGGCTGAGATATGCATTCAGATCCATTCCTTGTGCAAAATGAGAATTGACTGAAACTTTGCTATGATCTCTGCTGGATCAGTGACTAATGCAACCTTGCATGTACCCAGAGACACTGATCCTATAGTGTTTTGTAGAAGCTGATTCTTTTGTCAAAAACTTCATTTTCAGATTTCTCTAGTTATTTAACCTGAATTTTCTGCTGCAGTCTAAGACCAGCAGTTCTTGCTCTGTTCTTAGGGGATAACAATGTTGTCTTTCTATGTCTGTAAACAGTTACTAGGGCTTCTGTCAGCTGTGTTTTCTTCAGCTCTTTTACTAAAATTGTTTTTTTTTCTTGGAAAAATCTCCAAAGGGTCTTATTTAAGTAACAGTGGCCAGAACTAAGTAGATTACGCTGTTGTGAGCATAGAAGCAGTTCAGAAGATGAATGGTTGATACATTTACATGTAACATACATTCACTTACAGAACTTGAATTTATGCAACTTGCTCTGTTATGTATCTATGAGAGGTATGGAGATGGCTGACCTAATAGGTTGTTTAGTAAACCCTTTTTCAATGCAAGATGCTCTTTTCCAGTGCTGTGTCATGTTTCAGTGGCAAAATAGTTTTCATCCTTGTCCACCATTTGCTATAGCTTCTTGTTCCTTCCCTGTTCAACCTGTTTCTACTCAGGCAGATTATCTATCATCTTTAGTTTCCTCATTATACTGTTTTGTCCTGTTTATACTGTGTTTTATTTATCTACAACAGATGTCATATTAATATTTACTAATTACATTACTGTTTGAAAGAATTCTTTGATTAATGAAGCTCATATGGTATACTTTTATTATTATTATTATTATTATTAGTAGTAGTAGTAGTAGTATATTTTCACCAACAATCAATTCTCCGCATGTTTGATTTTCACACTCTATTCCATTCTCCAAATTACTGACAAAAACAAAGACAAGCATTGGGCCCAAAATGGACTCTTTCAGGTGCTGGAAGATGCAGAAAGGTGCCTTGTGAAGTTTTAAAAAAAATTAGGCTCCTAATTCTCACTCATTTCAGCTGGAGGTAGGCTCCTAAACTGTTTTCCCTGAATATCCCAATACGTACCTCTCGGCTTGTATTGTGCCTACAGATCATATAAGGTTTGGTCCCTAACTGAACACTTTGAACTTGACTTTGAACTACTAATAATTATTCAGAACATGGTTTTGTTTTTAAAAATGCTTGACCTTACATCCAAATCACTATAGCTTGAAAAATCGTCCTGTTTTTTCTGTAAGTTCATCATCCAGAGGGGCATTGAAATGTCATTATTTTGAGGTTAGTTTTTTTCTTCCCCATTCCCTTTCTCCACTAAATATATTGCAGGTTGTGCCAACAAAAAGCTGGAGTCTTCCAGAGTCTTCCATCTGATTTAAGATGAACAGATTCCACTAAGTTTCAATGGGTACTGAGGATCTTTCTCTTATGGTTTCCTTAGAAAATTCTGGTTAAATGTTATTGACTTGCCAAATGCAATTCCTTGAGGCCTATTCTTTAGGAACTATTTTATTGTGTATGTTCACAAAGTGACGGCTCTACTAATTACCTTGCTAACTTCACCTGCCTTCTTTCTCATCTCCTTGAAATGGACCTGATCCTGTCATACTCATTTTAACAAACATCTCATTGATTCTCTGGAAGGCCTGCTGGAATGCAAAAGGCCTACAAGATAAATCACGGTTTAGCTTGATTTTTACCGGTTCTCTGAGACTTAATCTGTTCTCTTAATTCTTACAGATACTATGAATGAGTCCAACACTACTAACTGCTGCTTCTTAGGCCAGACCTTTGGTTAAATAGCACAATGACAAGCTGATTTGAAAACGCTTTGATTATAGCATTATGTTTTTACATGTTTCTTATAAATCTCCATCATGATGTCAGCTTCCCTTTAAACTATTAGCGGTTTAAGCCCTAAATCATCTCCTGGTATTATCCTTTCTGGTGAATCCCTAAGTAGTTAATAAGCAATAAGATCTAGAATAAGATGATTGTTCAGATGAAGCCAACAAACAACTCTCCCACCATAGCTGCTATACCTGGCATTCATTGATTATGTTATTGGTAGAAAAGCCAAGATTAGAGAGGCAAGGACACTTTTTTTTTTAAATATTGAATAACACGGGTCTGGAGTAGAGCACATGGTAAGAGGAGAACGGAATTGACTCTGATAGTTGAACGTTTTCTACTTACATAGGCTACCTGTTTTCTCCTTTGCTCCTGCTAGCAATTCATTTATTGAAATGTAGACATATGTATTGTTGACCCATGCATGTTTTGTGCTGGAGTTCAGTGTTCCTATGATCTTAATACAGCAGGTAGATTCTGGGACTTGTCTTCTGGGCGCACTGAAACAAGGACTATTTGTTACCTACAGAAAATTCCCTATGAAATGGGTTACTAAATAGCTGCTCTGGTACTAGAGGTGTATGACAGTACTGATCAAAAAGGGGCAAACATAATGAACGCCTTTCCATTAGCAGAGGTTAAAATACACTGTTAGTATTTGAGATCTCTAGATGTGCCAGAGTGTGGACATAACTGTAACAGTGGAGATTTTATGACCAAACCAGTACAAAAAAAGGAATGTTTTTTTTGGAGTGGAGCAAATGGTGGGACAGGAGGATAGCTTTGAGGAATGACTGCCTGCCAGCAGTTAACTTAAGATTTAGGGTTTGACACAGCCCAGATGAGAAGAGGAACAGGAGGCAAAGGAGAAAAGCAAAGACAGACAATGAGTCGGGCAAGATTCAGTGACAAAAAAAGAAAAGAAAAAAGTACTCCCCCAATTTCCTGTTTCCACTAAAAACATGGATTGTTTCCTTCTGTTTCATACTGGTGACAGATTGTGCAAAATGTATGTGGAGAGCTGGCTGGAACATAACTCACAGCCTGCCAAGGACCAAATGTGTAACAATTTCAAAATGACAGCAACACAGCCATTAAATATCTGATGAGGAAGTCTTTTAAGTCATAGATTTCAAATGCCCTTTTAAAGCAGAGGAAGTATTTTATATTAATTTTACTCATTGAGAAACGTAAACCGAGTGAGAATTTGCTTATCCAAAGAGTTGCAGGCTCTTACAGGCCAGTACTTAGAACAGAGCTCTCTTTTATGAAACACCCAATGCTTGTGATTAAACTGCCTGCAAATTATGTTTTTCTCCTGTAACATAGTTGTGTAACATCTTTGTTTCAGTCTTCAAACTGGAAGGAAAGTAAGGTTCGTCTGGTGGCCTAGTAAAATTTCCCTCTCTTCCCCATTTGTGGCGTTTGATCTACACTGCTGTATTACTGCTTATTTACGCAGCTTGTTCCTAAGATGGCATTCACATCAGGTTATAGCAAAATAATTCCTTTGAATGCAGTAGGAATTGGAGTAGGTTATGTTCTACAAACTCCTGCTGTTTTCATTGGGTTTGGATACCTAATTAAAGATCAATTCAACTTCCCAGTGTTGAGATTCAGGATGAAATCTACCACATGCAAGGATGATGAGCCTATCCAGCAAGAAGAATTAAAGATAAAAAAAGTCAAAGCTGCTGTGAAAGAAAGGCAAGGACACCTGGCAAAGTTTATGAAAGGCACACTCTCACTTGCTATGTGTGAGCTGCATAGTGTTAAGAACGCAATCACCAGTGTACATCTCAGACTGGGGGAACCAGTTCTCATTATGCTTTTGTCAGCTCAGAGAATGAGAAAAATGTGGCGTGAGTACTGGTCTGGATGCTGGAACTCATGAATTCCAATCCTGGTAATGACAAAAGATCACCGTGTGGGCAAGTCACTTAACCCCTCTGCGGTTCTCTTTTTTCAGGAGTGAAATGAGGATAGTATTCCCCACTCAGGAATGTGCAGGAAGATTAATTAATGTTTGAAAAGCCATTCTTGCAGGGGGAAGAGTAATAGAAGAGCTAAGTGTTTATTAATGATCGCCCTTTTAAAGGAACTACTTCTTAGCACAGTGATATGATAGATTAATAAAATGTGCTCTATCTGGAAAATAAGAGATTAGGGTGAATTCAGGAAGATTCAATCTGTTGGAGAAACCATGAAATATTGACTTAGCTTTTATTCTAGAAAGGTCTCACTGAAGCCAGTGGTTCTTTTGCCTGACTAATATCATGATACCCCTTTTCCCCTGCAAAAGTCTAATTTGCTTGGGGAATAGGAAATCTCTGCAGTTCCAACTCATGGCATAGCTTTGGACTTTTTCCATAACAGAACATGGATTTGAAAGATGGAAAATTCTAGACACCAAGAAAAAACAACTGCTAGAAGCTGCAAATCCTTGGTCCTACAAAGGATCTGCTGTGACTATGTAAAGAGAACTCCTTTGCCTCAGCTCTGGTTATAAAGTCCTCCAAATTCCTTTACAGCTAGACATGTCTCAGCCTGCTGCTACCCTTGAAGGCCATCTGAAAGAGTTTTGGCAGTGGGAAGGGCTCAGCTGCAGAATTGCTACTGCCTCAGCTTACATCAAGTATCGATGATACTTGTTTTTTTTCCTGATGAGCTGATACTTCCTTCCTGGAGAAGGGCAAGTCTGAAGACCCATCTGATTTCCTATGCCATCCTAAACTCCGCAGCTAAAATCCCTGCAGGATCCTGTAGGAAACGGAGGCAAGGCCACAGCCTTGGGACTTCCTTCAGGGAATGCAAGTTTTCTTTTGTGCATTGAGGGAGAAAGATGCGTGAGACCTGTATTCAAGGACATGGTGCTTTTGAAAGGTAACAATGGTAGAGCTAGAATTGTGGGTATGTTTTCAGGTAGAGGCGAATGAAATAAAGTCTAGTAGATTTTTTAGAAATATTTTTGTTTTGAAATTTAAAACTCTCTCTAATAGGTAAATGGGACTGCGTTTTAGAGCTTATCTGATTTTACAGCTAGGTCAGCTTTAAGATAGGATCAAGCTGTATAAGAGCAAGATAGAGTTGGATAGTATATATTGTGTAGCTATTAACTCCAAGTGCCGCCTCCTTTTTATGTACAGCACTGATAGTGCTCTGAAAATAATTTAAGTAGACAGAAGTTTTTGAGCAGTAATTCATAGCAAAAAAGTTATATTAGCTTTCATCTTCAAACGCACACAAGTAAGGGGGATAGAGTAGAATACTTAGTATGATACTCAAATAATCTGCTAGAAATGTAAATCTGTCTCTCCATTCTAAGAAATGCTGTGACATTCCTGTATCTTTCTGAAATAATTTAAACAGTGAGCATTTTGTAGCTTTCTCTGGTTTGATGATTACTTCTGTGTTACAGTTTTTACGATATTCAAAAGGTGGAGACAAGGTTGTACAGAACTGTGGATATCTTGTTGTTTGACCATCTGTCAGCATCTGTTCCACTGCTTGTCCTTTGCTCTGTAGGACTGCAGAGAAGGAGGAGTAGTTTCCCTCTCCAGAATGCATTAGAAGAATACATGGCTGGTACTAGAAGAAGGAAGACCGAACTGATGTTTTGTAGAGAGCATGCATCTAACAGCAGTCTAGTTGTTCAAAATGTCTGGCAATACAGTTAGGATTACATATGAAATGAGGGCAGACGTTTGAAGAATGGATGTGCATATGTATCTAGGCATTTTATTTCTCCCTAACTTCTCCCCTGCTCCCTCCTGCAGGAGTTCTTATTTCTAGATCAAGGGAACTCAATGACTGAAAAAATCTGTGACTAAGGACACTACATTTGAAAAAAGCTTTTGTCCTCTTATGATGACAATATGATCATCATCTTGCAGAATGGAGCAAAACTGGGATAAAACAATCTAATATTCAAGATCACTCATTTTATTCATATCATGAGGTTGTCTTACAGGGTTCTAATAAGGCAAAGTATTTTCCTTGAGGGAGTTTGTAAATCAGCTAGAAGAGCTGGAGAATGAAATATGTTATCATGCTAGGCTTTGTTTTACAATTTTCTATCATCTGTTCTAGAATGTGGTCCATCAGTTGGCTTTTTGTGAGTAGTAGCAGAAAAGTATAATAATGGAAGTTTTACTTAGATGTAAATGAATAATTGGGGCTGGTCTTTTTCGATTTTTTTTTTTGTCTGTTTGTTTATTTATGGAGCCTTATGACATTCCCAGACTCAGGTGTCTGAGGAATGGGAAGTAAGTATCTGTACACATTGCAAGATACATTTTCATTATCAGGGCTGAGTGAAGTTTTTAGGAGTGGATAGTGACTTCCCCCTTGGAGATTTTTGCAAGGGGTCTAAAATCAAGACACAGAACTAGAGACTGGTGGGTTCTGTACTCTCTTCTGGCACCACTTCCTTCACCTTCCTAAGCAAGCTATGCCCGACAGACTACTGGGCATGACATTTAGTCCTGTATGAAATCCTTGAAGTTAATGAAGGTAATAAAGTGACTGAAAATGTGGCTGGGAGTAAAAGTTTGCAGGAAGGGCACTAAGCTCCTTTGCCCTTTTTTCCTAATCTTTTAAAATGGAACTAATTGTATTTGGTAGACAAAATAGCTGTATAAAAGAAAATGGACATTTAGAGACTAGTTTGAAGATGACAGCTTTCAGAGACAATAACATGAATTAAAAACTTCATAGAAGCTGAATTTAGTAATGAATCTTATGATGAAGCTTGTGGTGAGCTCCCTGTGAAAATGTAGGCCTTTCATCACACTGAATTGTTCGATCATATTCTTAATATCTGTTGACTCAGTCCTAAAATAAAGAAAAGTTCAGAATGAGAATTCTCTGTTATACATTGTATTGTTTATTGATATGCTGAATATGAAGTTTACCTAGTCAAAGAAGTATCACTCTACATGTTCTTCTAGCAAGAAACTGTGGATGATTTCCATCTCCTTATCTTGACTAGGAATCTATTATTACCTATTTATCTATTACTACCTATTATCTATTACTAGCTATTTATTACCCTTTTAGAGAAAGCCTTTTAAAAAAAAAAAGTAATACTGTTTCCTTTTCTCAGAGATCATTAATGAAGAAAATAACATCCTTTCCTCTCAGTCCAGTTCCCATTGCAGTGCATTGTGCAGCACCAACATTGTCGCTGGCGTTTCATTTAATTTTATGTGCAATGTTGTTAGTAATCTCAGCAGAGAGGGTTAGGGCTGTATGATCTGCGGAGACTGAATGTGCATTTGCCTAGGCCCGTAGGAAGGAGTGCTGGCAGCATGGTGGGAAGAAAGCTTTGTGTGGGAATGACCAGCTGGAGGGCTGCCCTTCTGTCACCTTTCACCAACGTTGGTTGGAAGAGTTTCGGGCAGGCGTGTGGAGTGTGTGGTGCTGCTCTCGGGGGAGAAGGCAGCGTTATTTGAGACGATGCTGCCATTGTTGCAGATCACCTGATGTTTCCATTCTCTCTTCCCCTCCCTCGTATCTCCTTTCCTCCCAGTCTGTGGCAAGCGTTACAAGAACAGGCCTGGACTGAGCTACCACTATGCTCACACCCACCTTGCCAGTGAAGAGGGCGATGAAGCCCGAGAGCAGGAGACCCGCTCTTCCCCTGTCCACAGAAATGAAAACCACAAACGTGAGTAGTATTTTTCCTTTGCCTTTGAGGTCGTTTTCAGGGATGTTGCCTCCACCCTGTCTTTGCCTTGCAGAGGCTGGCATGATTTGCCTGGCTCCGATGTGAATGATTGGGACCTGGATGCTTGGAGCTAATCAGCCACAGCTCACACGGGTGCTGGCTCAGCTAGTCAGGAATTCATTTCAAACCCAGCATTATCTCTGCAGCAAGTCACTTTTTCATTACTGCTCCTGTGGGGAGGAGGTGGCAAGGAGAGGGGGGAAAAGAAGAGATGCCCAACCCGCCCATCATCAAGCAGCTTCCCAGTGGCTGTTAGCAGGGATGTGGAGGAAAAACACATCCTGTTTGAGGGGGCTGTCTTTGTTTTGCCTTTGAAGAAGAGACCTTTATCCATGTCTCAGTTTTTTAGATATGAAATTCACAGCACCTGCTCCCCTTATCCCTGCATCTCCTCCCCCAAAAGGCTTACTCTGAACTTTACCGAAAGCCACTTTTTAGTTACAGTTTTGGAAAATCTGTAAAAAAGTATCAGTGCTGATCTTCAAGGAGAAAAGCTGGAACATGAGAGGAGAGAAGAGTTATGTGCCTAGATTCTCCAGACTGGTACAGGGCTCAAAGAAATCTTAGTGGTCCAGATGTCCCTATTTGACTATCTTTCCTCTGCTTCTTAGGCACAGAACTGGGAGCCAAGGAGACTGTGTTTCATTACTGATTTTTGCAAGCCCTTGTTTCTCAGTTTTCCAGTGTACAATACTATGTGGTGGTTACTTTCACCTTGGGATTTGTGTAGATGTCTTTGTTCACTTTCAAAAAGTCCTTTCCAGATCACCATGTGAACTGTCTTTTTAGTTCAAAGTAATGAACAATGTGGACAAAGCAATAAAATACTTATGGGGAAAAATATCCAGGCAAACACTTCCTAATACATTAAGAAGAACTGGAAGAAATATGGAAGTAGGAAAACATTTTCTTTCTAAGGAGGATAATTGATAATTGTCCCCAGGGAGGTGTGGGAGGGAGTTTCCTTCCTCCAAAGCATCTGCTACTAGCCACTGTCAGAGCTTGAAGGGCCGTTTAGTGTGATCCCATTTGGCAGTCCCTATGTTTCTGTCACTTTTATGCTCTACCTTTTAGTTATTCACATGTTTTGTAGGTTCACAGCAAAAGTAATTTTGACTCCTCCAGCTGTTGATAAACTTGAGCTGTCAATGCACTAAGAGCAGCTGCTTGGGCAGGCTGGAGAATGTCAGTGTTCAGCCAGTAGCTTTTGTTTACTTAGCATTTATATAATTTTTTTTTTCTTTTTTTCCTGTGCCTGCAGTAATCAGTAATAGTTGCGTATCTGAGAGGGATATTGCAAATCTGTATTGAATTAATATTAATAATGGCCTTGCACAAGTGCCCAAACAAAGGCTAGTGTCCCCTACCCTTCAGCCTATCATAGAGGCCAAGGACAGTCTCAGTTCTTCTGCTTCTGGTGCATAGGAAATGATAGATGTTAGCAAGAAGAGGATCTGGAAAAGCCATGGAAAGGTTAGCAGCAGCAGTCTTCACCCATGGAAGGAAAGGTATGCTCTGTACTATGGGAAAGGGTAGAGCAGGAGCTGCTCGGGCTTGTGTTCCCCCAGAGCTCCTGTGTCATGCATGTGGCAGAGGGAAGCTGCTGATGCATAGATCCCCATACAGGTAGAAGTTTAGGGCCAGTGGGGTAAACCACTCTGAGACCCAGATTCCTCAGCGGAAAGAATCTGCTTACCAACCATCCAGGAGCCAGTGAGGTACGGGCAACAGCCGTGCAAATGTGAAGATTGCTCCTGGGGAAAGTCCCAGATGTTGGAAGGTAACTCTCCCAAATGGCTTAGCTGTCACAGTGCCTGTTTATTTGTTTACAGCCTTGAGCTCAGATCTTGCATCTTTGCTCTTTCACTTGGCTATATTTAATTTATGCTGCCATTTATCTTCCATGTGAATGCTAATTGTCCACATTGCTGATGTGCAGTCATTAAATGGTCCCTTTGTATAGGGGGATGGTGGGGAGCCAGGGCATCAGATCCTTCCTCTCCCCTAAGAACTGCTAGGCATGTGTTATGAATTAGATTTGACAGGTCTGCAGTGTCGCAGGGCTCGGGCTTCAAGAATCCTCTCTGCATGGGCTTGGGGGGCAGGGAGGGAGGGAGGGAAGGCAGGGGGGATGTTAATCCAAACAGCTAATCCACAACCTACTGAACAGGAGGACCAGAGATATGGTATAGAGCAGGGTCTGCTTATTTGCTTAGCACTGTGTCAGAGAGATATGAGCAGCCTGATTTAGAAAAGGCAAAGCAAATTCAAACCGGCCATTTGGAATTTGCCGTGCTGTGGGAGGTGAGCACTGGGTCAGCAAAGTTCAGCCAGGCGGCTGCAGTATAAACTTCCTTCCTTTGTACCCGTGTCTCCTCTGCAGCCTCTGCTCCTTGCTGTACCTGTGGTAACAGCAGCCATGCTGATGCAGGAGGGAGCTTTCTGGAGCAGGGCTTCTGCGGGATTCAGCTATTGATGCCCAGGCTGGTGCCTGCTTAAGTGCTGATGGCCTCTTGTCTTTCTGCACGACCAGTCCCCTTTATTTTTACTCTTCTCATACACAAGCCAATTGGGTAGTTCAGTAAATTATCCAGGTACTGGAAAAGAGATGTAGATAGGAGGAACCTACCTGAAACTGAGAACCACCACATAGATGTGTATCAAAGAGTGGGGACTAGCCCAAGCCCGAAGTCTCGCCTCCTCGGCACATCCTGCTGTCCTTGACTGTTGTAGAAGGTTTGTTTATTTACATATCTCTCTCCTCTATCCTTCTTCCTCACCTATAGATTACTCTTTGCCACATGGAAGATAGTTCAACAGTCTTCTCTGGCCTTTGCCTTTCATAAAACATCTTAGCCTGTGCTTTGTTTGAGCTTTAGTTGCTTTGTTTGTATGTCTTATCTAGCCCTTTGACACAGATAAATAGCTTTTCCTCAGCGCCTAGTCTTGCCTCTATCTACACACACATTTATTTTTGACCCGCTCTCTGATTTTTTTTTTTAACCTGAGTATGGAACTGTGAAAAGGAAGTTATAGAAAACCCTTAAAAAAAGTCAAATCCCCCTTCCCCAGCTCCACTGATAGAAAGAAATGATCCCACATCATTCTCAGCCTTCTTTTCTGCTGGCTTTTCCTCCACATGTTGGCACTGAGAGCGTGAGATTTGTGAGCCCAGGGTGCATCCAAGCCTGCTACAAAACACCTGCTGTTTTATTCCATCTCACTCCATGGGTACAGGCCAGCTCTGAGGGCAGCTGGTGCTCACAAATTTTGAGACACTTCTGATACAGGAATTGCATTAGACTTCTATCTATTGAAATGTGTGTGTGAATGAGTGTACTAGTATAAATGCTCTTCCTTAATTCCTGGGAGAATAGGATAGTGTGACTACATGGAGAAAAACTTCCTCTCCGTTAGGGGAGAAGAGTTTTCAGTGGCATTTTGCTGTGTGAAATGTTGGTTACAGGCAGCTGTGCAGTAAACGGCAACTGAACAGATCTTATGCCCACAAGCACTTTGGCCAATGAGAATCTTAAATAAAGCACATTATGCGGGCTGCGGCTGGCCTAGCTGCTGTGTGCAGGTTGGTCCATCCTGCAATACACGTAGTTAACAAGAAGGCAGTCCTGTGCCCTCCTGTCACTCTGCTACCTTGCACATCTGACCTGCAAAACCACCTGTGTACGTCATTTCGTGGCATCAACCTGTCGTGCCCAGTTCCATCACAGATTTTATGATGTGGATAAATCTCTACTGGAGAGACCAGCCAAAGTTGTTTGTGTACTCTAAGCATAATTGGATACCCAGTCTCCAGAGATAAAAAATTAATGTGCTAACCTCAGTGTGCCTCCAAGCTGTCCTCCAGCTCCCCCACACAGTCATCTTTGAAACATTTTTATTTCCATCCAGGCAGGGGGCTGGCCATGAATAAATGACAAGAGTCAGCCCCTCAGTTGGAGACGAGCTGTTTGTTCCTCTCCACAAGCAGCATCAATTTGAAAAGCTACATCAGGCCTACTTTTTCCCTGTCTCACTGCTGATCCTCGCTGGGGCCATGATGGGAGCTACTTCTGAATGCAAGGATGCATCAATGCTCACCTTGCAACAAGATACTCTGCAGCAGGTGACTTTTCAGTGAAAATAGGGACATTACCTTGAGTTGACTTCTCATTAGTTTAATCTGTTTGGTTTTTTTCTTTTCCAGAGCTTGTTTTCATAAGGAAAAAGAGTCAGAATACTAAAAGAAATAGTAGTGATTGCAGAGTTTGGAACTGCATAACAATTTCCACTCAAACCCTGTTTGCAGCTGTAAATTTCTCAGACTTTTGTGCCTGTGTGTTGTGATTCTGAGGAAAAAAATAGATCAGTTGCTTAGAGTTTTATAATAGTAGAAAATCCCAAACTTGTCTCTTATGTACAGGGACCCATAGGGGACTTTTTGTTCTTTAGTTTGGAGTTGGGGGGGGGTGGCTAGTAGTTTGGGGGTTTGTTTTATATACTGCCTGGCTAGGACCCAGCATGTTGTTGTCAATGCGTATCTCTCTTTGAAGAGAAGCACCTAGTGCTTCTCAGTAGTTTGTGGGAAAATGTTTCCAATTTGACTAATTAGTTTTTGAAAACAGTGTGTTGCTTCAGTAACATGTCCGCTCTTGAGGCAAAATGGTATTTATAACTTTTTTCTTTTTTCCTTTCTCGTTATCTCCTTCCCTTTTTTCCCCTCCATGTAGAATTTGAACCAAGTAAAACCCAAACGTTTTAACTGAATTTGAACTTAGGTGCTCTGCCTTCTCACACTCCTCCAGTGAGTGATTTCCAGAGCCTTTTGTAAAGCCTACAACATGTCGCAGTGACCCATTTCATGACACTGGCCATTCTTACCTGAATACTGAGGGATGCTGTCGGATGGGGCTGTAAACTAAGCACTATAATCCCTCCATGAGTTCCCTGAGCTGATGGGAATGATGCATTTCAGTGGCCAGAAGCCAAGTCTCAGGAGAGGCACCCCTCAAAATCAGAAAATCTGTATGTTAACGTCAGACTCTTTTTGTCTGCCTTCCTACTCTGTATCTCCTACCGTTAATTGTCATCAGGCACTGGACAGTTACAATGATTTATTGTGAGCAGTGGGATTTTGGCCCAGGCTTTATGTGTTCCTGCAGAAGACTAAGATCAGTGCGCAGACATTTCTATGAAGTGCTGCTTTGTGGTACAGGAACGCTGACTCCTCAAATCTAAAAGATCTGATCTGTTGATTCTGTATTTTCCTAGCTGTACCTTCCACTGCCCACCTCCCAGCTCATTCTTTAGCTGTTCAACTTAAGGGCCATATCGGTTCCTGTAAAAGACATGATCAAATGCTCTTCCTTTGCCCACATTCAGAGGCTTGCTCCGACTCCTACAGGTGTACATGCATCTTGTAGCACTTCTTGTAGCTTGTAGTGCTCCTTGGCTGTGCCTTTCAATGAGCAGGGGCTGTAGGAATGGCAAACCTGTCAGAGCTGCTAAAAACTATGCAAAGGCAAGAGCTTCTTCTATCCCCACAGCACCAACTAACTCAAACCTGAGAGAAAATCCAGTTACTAGGGAGAACTGGCAAGACTTGGGATGGGTGGTTTGCAGCACCTCTCTCAGTAGCATAGCTTACTTCTCTGGCTGCCAACAAAGGGCATGCCTGTGGGGGAGTGTGGCGTGGGGAGCCTGAGCTAGCTGAGGCCCATCGCACTGTGCAGGCTGATTAGCTCGACTCTGGGAACAGAACAGCAGCCGTTTCCCAGTGCTACACCCAAGTTCAGAGCTTATTTGGTCGAATACTGTGCTATGTGGACACAGATGTGTTGCTTCCTACCTAAGCTGCACATACAGCCTGCTGGAGGGTGTCAGTATCAAGTGCCCCAACACTTCCCAGTTTGGGGTTGGCCAACGTGCTTATCTCTGGTGTTAACGACAGAGTAAACATGCCCAGAGAGACTGGCCATTTCCTCTCATTCAGTTGAATTTACTTTTTTTTTTCCTGGAAAACTGCAGTGAAGAAACTCTGTGCTTAATTCACTGGTGAGGAGGCCACAGAAATGCTGGTGCACATCTCTGCCTGGCTGCATACATATGAGAGAGCAAGAGTCTTGAATGCATTTCAGCTGTGCTTGGCCTGTTCCTCACCACACCAGGCTTTTTTTATATATATATATATGTGTGTGTGTGTGTGTATATATATATATATGTTTTTATTTTATTGTTCCTTTCCAGGGCAGGGTCTAGCCCTGGTCACAGAAGCACCACCACAACCTTCCTCTCTGAGCCCCACCATTGCTCATTACAGCCCAGCAGTGACTGGGGCAGAAGTGCCCAGCCAGGCATCTCCTTCTTCCTTCAACAAAAGCCACAGTCCAAGTGCCGCTTTTCTTTTCCCTTGTTCTTAAAGCCATTTTTAAATTTAATTATCACCTTGTAACTTCTCGCGCGAGCCTGCCTATCCTCCACCGATGCATGCTGAGCCGCAAGCGAAGGGGCCCGCGCTGCGATTCCTTACGCTCGAGAGATGAAGCAATAACAGGTGGCAAGGCCAGGGGCAGCCCGGGCCGGGCACTCCGGTCGCCATGGAGACAGGCCAGGCCTGCCAGGGACGAGCGCCGGTGGTGGCAAGGGGGGGATGGCAAGCGAAGGCGCGTGGGGGCTCTTAGGCTATAGGTTGGCATTATATGTCATCCAGTCCTCCAAGGGTCTTGACGGCCTCAGGCTCTTGGCTGGCGTTTTGCTGCGCAGGCAGCCGACTGTTGGGCTTGCACTTCGACAGCCAGAAAAAGGGAGGCGTTGAGAAGGAAAACCGGGCCTCCGCTTCAGACAAAGAGTCTTGCAGATTTAAAAAAAAAAAAAAAAAAGAAAAAAAAAGCCAATCCACCCCTTTTCCTCCGTCGCAAAGTGCATTGACTTGATTCAGGCCTACACGCGGGTTCCTGTGGTCTCTATTGTGCTCTGCAAATTTTTGTTGCAAACAGAGTAAATGGCCTGATTCAAAGCCTTTCGAATAGAATTGAAAACCTCCAGTGGGCTTTATTGGTTTTGGATCAAGCCCAGAAGAAACAGGTAAGAGCTGGACAAAATGTGCTAGGAAAAATCCCTGTGGGAGCACATGTATGTCTGGCTGTAGCCAATTCACTTAATCGTTTAAATGTAATTGTTTAAATAAACGATGCACAGCCCGCGACCCCGACAGCGAGGTAGGCACTCTACTCCTTATCCTCCACTGCCTTTCCAGTAGTGTGGACATGATAAAAAATAAGGATAAAATGCTACCAAACCTAGATGCACAGCTTAAACTGTGGCGAAGTATTATGCTGTATTACCTACAGGCTGAAGAAATATATGTGGCTGTGATTTAGTACCAAGGAACAGAGAAATCAGTTTTTCTTTTAAGCACCGATTCCAACTCCAAATTTTTAAAGATCGTGATCCAAGTCATCAAAATAAATTTGCTTAGAAACCAGAAAATTTAAAAACTACAAGGTTCTATTGGTTTGGGGGGTTGTCTGTATGTGTGTAAGAGTCACATTTTGGTGGAAAGCTATTTAAAATATCTGTATTCTGAGTTTTCTGATTAAAAAACAGGGACAAGAATTGCTGCTTCTGAAATTGCCTTCATTCAAGATAATCGCTGCAGCCAAGAGAGCTAGAAAACTGAGGATTTTATTGAGTCATGGGGCTCCAGGAGATGATGTAGAAAAGAAAAATCCTAATTTCTTGATGTTATTTCTCTAGAAGCAGCTTTCTTTTATTATTAAACTGAAACCATGAGGAAGATAATTCCCAGGTTTTTTGATTACTTGAGGAGGGGAGAAGGGAAGCTAGAACTCTCTTTAGAGCCCCTGCCTTCAAAATCAAGAAGGCACACGGTTATTTTAAATATATAAACTCAGTCAATTTGTTTAGCTGCTTAGGTTTTGTCTAAAGTTACTGTGTGGTATACTACAGAATTTTTTTAATTTACAATACTTACTTTGCAAGAAGAGTCACGTGAATGATGGTACCATATTTTAAGTAGGTCTTTATTCTGCTTAGCTTGACATAGTTTGAAATTAACTTGATTAGACTAAGAAGAAAAACTATATTTCAGAATAAGCGCATACCAAAGTTACTTGGGAATATTGACTTCATTCTCAGTCTGCATCCTGTCTTCACATGAATCGGCTTTCAGGTACAGAGAAACTATCGTTTGAATTGTGCAGATGTTTCTGTATCTCTCCTTAACCCATTTTTAAAAGTATTTTAAAAAATTGTATACTCCGTTTATTTTGGGGCAGATATAGATGAAGTCAGGGCCTTCAGCAAAACTAGAAAGCGACACCGGGTTGAAATGGCAAGAGGCACTGATTTAAATACACCCCCTGTGAGCACATCTTAGCTCAGACAGTACTCCTCAAAGCTCCTCAGACCTTTTCATCTGTTGTTGCAGTTTGTAATGTAAAAGAAAATCAGAGGAGTTCTGAGTAAGTTAGGAAAAGACCATGATTGGTTTTCAAGGCTTTGCTGTGGAACAGTTTCTGATTCTGTGTGAACATTTTTTAGACAAAATCCTTGGCTGTAGTCACCTGATCCAAATGGTTGAGCTAGCAGTGAGTTACTTCTCACTAGCTGAGCTATCATCTGGCTTAAGCTAGAACCTTCTATCCTGTGCAAAAAGTGGATACCTAGATAATTACTACGTCTCAGATGAAAAGCAGCTACAAGTTAGTCCCTAGTAATTTAATTGCCTCCACTTGTGAATCCATTCACATAGTTACTTTTGTAAGTAATTTTATTGATTAAGGGGTGGGATTAGGGTTGGGCTTTTGGTGCAGGATACGCTTCCAATGAATATTGCATGTTCTATCTTGCTATCTTTGCTTTGTTTCTTAATTCCCATTTAATTTGTGAACTACAGTAAAATAATTAAAAACTCCAAGGACGTACACAAAAAAAAAAAGAAAATCCTTTGAAAGTAGAACTCTGCTTACTATCATCTGGAAATCTTTTTATTCTCATACCTTCTGTGATTTAGCCTGGGGCTTAATTCACTGTACAGTGCTGATCAAAAAAATAAACTTGAGTCAGGATTGATTCTAGTCTTTACACCTGTTAGAACAAAAAAGCGTTGAAGAGAATAACATTGCCTGGCTTATTTGGCTCTAGAAATACGTCATTTAAGACATCACTGATGTAACTTCAGGAACTTCTCATCTGTGTATGACTTTTCAGGCCTGACATCTCTATCACACTCAGCTGAGTCAGGTCCATATTTATGACTGATGAGCAATAGATGAGCACATAGACATTCATTAAAAATAAAATTAAATTGGAAGAAAAAAAAAAAGAAAAAGGAGATGATCAAAACCTATGCTTATTCCTTTACCAGTAGTCTAGAAGAATCCTTTCAGCTTCATTGCAGTCCGTGAATACCTTCCACCTGGCCCACACACGCAGATGAATTGATCGGTATATGTATTTTCAGAAGGTCTTCTGTCCCATTTCCAATTTGACAGTCAATGGATCTCAGAGTCTTAAGCTGCACTGGAAAAATTTAAGTCAGTATATGCAGAGTATTAAATCAATTATACCATTCTGAGCTGTGGTAGAAGTGGAGCTCTCTCCTAAGTCTGCTGGCTGGCACCTCAAATGCTTGTTTTTATTTGTGGCCTCACCACAGAACTGTTGTGTGTTCATGAGTAAGTCAGTTCATCACTCTACCTCCAAGTCCTTCAGCTGTAAGTTGCGATGCTGCCTCCTCACCACGAGACTTAATTAGGGCCCAGCAACATGTTGGTTAGAGTCAATGGCAAAAGAGGCTTTTGACCTCACTGAGGGTTAATATTTAGATCTTGGTATCTGTAAGACACTTCAAGAGACTTGGATGAAAGATGAAGTCATGTAGTAGGGACCAAAAAAAAAAAAATCACTGAACATTGAGCTTGCTGAGTTTGCATTGCACATGGCCTCTCTGTAGACACAGCACAATATAAAGAAGTAATTACTTAACGTTTTCAGAATGGGGCTGTAATGGGAAAAAAAAATGCTAGGGAGATCTGCTTTTTATACACAAAATATGTGCAAGTAGAAACTTTATGATCATTTTGTTACAGCTCTTAAAATGAGCTGGTGCACTAGGCTTCCACCTGGTTCCTGTTCTTTTTTTTGCTTATCTTGCATGCACATATTAAATGCCTCTCTGTGAACAGGCAAAATGCTCACCTAACACTGGGAGCTTCTCTCTGGTTTGGGGAGAACTGGAGATCTGCTAACCAGAACCATTTCAGAGCAAAGACCATTGTTTAGTAAATACTGTCAGGGACTCGGCGACCATGCAGGAAGATACTGATGTATTTGCAGCCTTATGGGTTTTCATTTTTAACTTCATTTCATCTTACCTGCAATCTTTCAGTTACCAATCTCCAAAAAGCTCAGCTAATCAACAGCTGGAAGTAAATGAATAACTAGATGCACCCAAACCAGAAAGGCAGATTGAACTCAGAGGAAATTTTAATTTTAAGTGTATGTGTTGGACTGCTACCAGAAGCCCTTTAGAATGTCATTGTTCTTTGGGGGAAATTTGGATGTGGACAAAAAGACCATTAATAAAGGCTGTCAAAACATCTGTTAAAAATCTACAAGTTACAAAATATGCATTAAAAAGATAATTAGATATAGATGGTACAGTTTAAAGGTCTTCATTTTCTACTTTGTAGAAATCTTCATAGGGTAGAATTAGGCCAGGTATGCCAGTGGAGTGTTTAAGTTAAAAAAGGAGAAACAAAGACCAAGACCAACCATTCCCTCCACTCCCCTCTCCCTTCCCCAGTTCCTAGTTAGAGTGTACAGGAACAAGAAGTTTTCCCTCTCTGGAGAGCAGAGGAGAAAAATGGCAGTTGTGAGTGAGAAAAAAAGCACATTGCTGTTCTGCTCAACTAACAGGAATGCAGAAGACCTCTGCCCTTCTCTCCTTTCTAGGGGAGCTGCCTCCTTCTCTGCTTAAGACCCAGAGTGTGTCTGCTCCTTTCCAATTCTTCCTAGCTGGAAAATAAGAATGTAATTTCCCTCCTTTTTTCTTGGCTGAAAGAGTTTTTAACTCTGCCGGCTGGGACGTCTGCCTGGGGCTGCCTCTTTGCACCTGTGTGGGTACTCAGGTACTGCTGGACCTGCTGCCCTCCCTGCTCCTCCCAGGGGACATGTGCTCTGCTGCAGGTAGTTAACCCTTGGGTGAACCACCCCCAAGCGGCTTTGCCTGTGAATATTCACGGGTGTTTGGACCAACTTTTTGACTAGGGACAGCCTGCCACTTTGAGATGTAATCCTCAAAAAAGCTACTTGAAATAAAAACAGTTAGGGTATCTATCCCCCCATCTCCTTGCTGCTGTTTTTTTGAGTTTTGGGCAATGTATTTTCCCTTTCTGAATTTGTATTTCGTAGGTTTACAATTATGACAACTGTCTGAAAAACCAGGCTTGGCTCACTGACAGCGTAGGTCTAATTCTGCATTAGGGATTGTTTCTATGCCTGTGCATGGTAAAAAGTCCCTGAACTGTACAGGGACCTCTGGCAGCAGGTCCTTGTGAGGGACCAGCATGACTGGCATTAGAAAGGAAACGGTGAGGTGCATTTCAGGCAAAATAGATACAACAGAGGGTGTACCTAAAATGGAGGTGACTTTTATATAGTTCCCTTTTTGTTTTAATTCACAATATTTTGAGAAGACTGTGACCTGCAAACTTACTAGGCTAGCTTCATATCAAGGAGAAGGGGGAAATGTCCAAACTTGAATGCTCTTTAAGTAAATCTGATTTCTAACCTGACTGCAGCCCAGAAAGGACCAGACGGGGTCATCATTCCCAATAACTACTGTGACTTCTGCCTCGGAGGCTCCAATATGAACAAAAAAAGTGGCCGGCCTGAGGAACTTGTATCGTGCTCAGACTGTGGGCGCTCTGGTAGGTGACTTCTTCTTGCAATTTTCTTGTACAAAGGCATTTGTGTGATTTGTTTTTTGCTCCTTCTGAAGACTTTGCAGAAAGGCAGCGCATTTGGGAGGGGATGGAAGACAAGGTCTTATCTCTCATCTGTGTTTGTGGGAAAGGATGACCATGAAATTTTCTGTCATAAACCCCATTGTTGGATTCACATTTTTAACCTAATGGGGTCCTATGAAATAATAAAGTTCTAATGTATTTATTGGCTTCTGTGAATGTTGGTACATGTGCTAGTTGTTCTTCAAATGGAAAGAGAAAATCCTATGACAACGTTAAAGAATGGGCTCTGTCTTCAAATGCTGTAATTACAACTATAAATTACTTACAAGATTTATGAAAGTTGCATGACAAGCATTTCCATTGATTACACATTTCATGCATTTCTTCATCCAAAACAGAAAGAGGGAGGAAATTACAGGGTAGGGATGGGGGTAGCTGTCAAGAATTATCCTCTTACAAGATGACTATCATTAATTTTGTTTAAAGAGGTTTTTATTTCTCCGTTTTCTTCCCTTCTCTCGTTTTAAATGTAGGCGATTGTGTCTTTTCCATTCTGAATGGTCTTTATTTCTCAACTGTTGTTTTCTCCCTTCCTTTCTTTCTTTTTTTTTTTTCCTTTCTTTCTCTTTTTTTGGGAGATTTTATCCCAGCTGAGCAGTTATTTATAGCTCGCGTGGGAGGTGGTGGCGGTGGTAGAGGGAAGGGGAAACCTTTAACAACTGCATATTCCAGGTTTGGTCCAAGTTTCCAGTTGTGATATTTCTGGACAGTGGTGATATTAGTGGTGAGAAGACCATCATATGGAAATCTGAAAAACAAAGACACCTTGAAATTCAGTATTGCTGCTGCTGCTTCTGTACTGTAGCCCCTGAAAGATGTCTGTTGCATATGGCTGAAATGCAATGTGGAGTGTTCTTATGCCGAGGGAATGGCCTTTTTATGATCCTGCTGAAATTCATAGTAAGCCTCTTACCACATTCAGTGGGAGCAGGACTAGACTCTCACTGATAAATTGCCTTCTGCAGTTGTTGTGACCTTTGAAGATATTCTGAAGTGATACTGACTGGTCACCAGAGGACCCATGGCAACCCCTTTGGTTTTCTCCAGGGGTGTCCTTAAAAATGCTGTGCAGTCAGGGGCATAGACCTTTTAGTGTATACGTGTTTGCTTCTTAATAACTGAAGGGGGAAGCTCATGTGGTCTGTGGTGCCATCTTGGAAGATCGCTGCCCTTCCCCTTGAGTTCAATATAACTCGTCTCAGCATTATCTCGATATGGCACAGTGAGATGGATCCATATTTTTTTGCTATTTAATTTATGGTGATTATACCAGAATGTAACACAAACACAGTAATTCCCTTGACTCTTTAGTGTGATAGAACAAGTAGATCGGCATGCAACCTAAATTGTGCAAAATCAGTTCCATTAAATGCTATCCTTGTACAATTCTGACCCACCTGGGTCGTTCATAGTCGTCTGCAATGGTGTGACTGATGTGTGATGAAAGTGATTAAGGTACAACCACACACTAATCTGTAAACTAAAACAATGAGACCTCTTTGATGGCTGCCATCTTTCTCTTTCTTGATAATGGAGAACGTTTTCATTATACTGAAAGAGAGGTCATGGAAATTATATTGTTTCTTCCCTTCACAAAGTCAGTAAAATCACATCTCTACAAGGTGGTTCATCTGCCAATTATTTTGTTATATCCATTTTCTCTTTGTGAACAGGATTTAATTCTTCGTGTCTCAAGCAATGCAGTGTACTTGTTATACGGCTGATTCCTGTAGCTGGAGCAGGGACCAAACAGTTGGTTACTTAATACCATGCTACCGTTTCTGAATAATAAAATAGCCGTTCCCTAAAATCTTGCACTTTCATTTTCATTTCCACAAGAGACATCTTTTTCTCTGCCTTTCTTGAAGAGAGAATTTGAAGGCTAAACTATTAATCACATAACATGTTTGATTGAGGGAGAAAATAAACCTCTGTTTCACAGGTTTCAATATTTGATTTCTCTTTTTGTGAGTTGTCTTGTTGTTGTTGTTGTTGTTGCTGCTATTGATGTCCTGTGTGGAGAATTTCCTGTTCCATATTGAAAGTTGGATTGACTTACACACATTTGAACTTTTCAGTGTTCCCAAAGACAGGTCACTTCTCATCTTAGTTGTTTTTGTTGTTGAAATGTATATATTTGTTTGAGGTTTTTTTATTTTTGAAGGAGATGCCGTGAAATTGGAATACAACCATTTGTTTAGGTTACTTTCACTTAGTTTTCAAAATGTATCTCATTTTGTCTACAGAGGAGGCTTTTTAGGATCAGGTGAAGGGCAGAGATAAAAAGTAGTCCTGAGGTTGATGAGCTATCTAGTGGGTTATATTTCTATAGCAGTAAATTTGTGACAGTTGATGCCAGTCTGAAGGACTGTCATTGTGCTTAGAGCTAACGGTGTCTAATTACTTACACGGTCTAAAAATCTTTTAAAATTGATCTAGGTAATCACGAGGAAGTACTTTAATGTCTTTTGGAGAGAGGAAAACATGATTAACCCTTTCGCTGCCATAGCTACGGGCACCCGTGTTGTTTGTAGATTTTTTTTTTCTTTGAAAGAGAAACTGATCTTTTTTTATTTTTCTTACTGTAGTTCTACTGAGCTATGTTGTTGAGGTGCGCGGGCACATACAAACACACACCTATGAGCTCAATAAGCTGAATTGTTTAATAATAATGATGATTTAAGAAATTATGATGATGATGCCTGTTGCTTAACCCATGTGCTGATATATTCATCATACATGTCAGCTCATTTGGGAAGAGAAGGCAGGAGGGACGAAGCAGCGCCAGCACGCACTACGGAGGACTTGTTCGGTTCCACGTCAGAAAGCGACACCTCGACCTTTCATGGCTTTGACGAGGATGATGCAGAAGAGCCTCTCTCAAGCCGAGGAGGTGGCTGTGGTGGCAGCTCTCCCTCTGCAGACAAAAAGGGCGGCTGCTAAAATACCTAAAGACACACAAACTCTGAGCGATTTGCTGTCCTTTTTACTACTAGGATTATTATTACCTTTTTTAATTTTAGGTCCTTGGGTTTTTGGTTGTTTCTTTTTTTTTTGGTGGTTATTTTTTGTTGTTTTTCCTGTGGGGTGTACACTGAAAGCACAAGCATTTAAAGCTCTTGACAACTACTCTGAAGAGACAGAAGGTTTTGATTTTCCTGTTTTTTTTTTTTTTTTCATTTTAATTTGTTTTCCTCCCACCTTCCCCCCCCCCCCCCCCTTTCTCGCTGGAAACGTAAAAGGTGGATTTAATATTTTTTTTAATAGTGAGCAGAGTTGATTTTCATGTCTTTTAATATATCAGCAAACCACAAAAAATACAGATGGGTTGGAGAGCAGAAAGCAAACCCAGATAGGTTTTTTTAATTATTATTATTTATATATTCTATATATTATTAGAAAAACTACTTTTTAAATAAAAATAAAAAAAAAAGCAATGGATGTCTACTTGATAATAGAACTGTTTCTAGAGAACCACTGTGGGCGGACTCTGTCGGAGGACAAGGAAACCCTTGATGTGATGGCTTCTGCGTTTTGAGATTTTGCACTTACTGTAGCATGTGGAGTTTGGCTCTTCTTGTACACCTGCTACGCTTGTCTTTAACAGCCTAAAAATACAAGCAGCACCATTGAAGACCATGTCCTTGGGGAACACGTTTCCATCCCTCCTTTGGACACCTTTACACTCAATAGATCTCTTCTTCCCTGCACCCCTTCATGTCTTCCTCACTCCGTTCTACTTTTTTTTTTCTTTTCCTTCACCTTTCACTTCATGGACAGCAATTTCCAAGCGTAGGGATGGAATATATGAATGGCAAGTCGTAGACATCAAAGACAAAACAGATGGAGGATCAGAATCATGGAAGAAATTATATGGAAAAATACCTCACCTGTACTTTGCTTTCCATTTAAAAATTTTAATTCACAGCATTTTTTCCTGTGTCGCCCAGTTTTTCTCTCTGTAGTGTCTTGTGAGACACTTTGTTTGCTTTTCAATAGCTTCTCTTGAAATAAACCAAAGCAATACTCATTAAAGTTCCAAGGGCAATGGAGAAGAGAGTGACTCCCTTCCCAGCGACTTTCCCAGAAAGGAGGAAACATGCAGCAGGATTTAAAAGGTATGTCCGAGCTGAAATGTCTTTCACTCAATTTGAAATCTCTGTGCCCTGGATTTTCAACAGAACCTTGACTGAGCTTTGTTGTAGGAGTAAGTCCTGCGGATTAAATTGTGTTATGAGTATGCGCCACACTCACAGCCCTGGTGAAGCTAGCGGAAGTTCTGTGGGAGCAGGATCCAGCCTCGTGTACAGTCAGAAGTGATTCAAAAGGAGTCAGTGTGTAGGTTGTGTTTTGCTGACCTAATGCAGGCAAAAATCTCCCTGGAGCAGGGGCAAGATTAGGTTCTAAGGATGTATTTTTTTTTACGGACGTGTATAATGCCAAACGGTGCAATCATGACCTCATTTAAATCAGAGGCAAAATAGACATTTATCTGGGCAGTGTCTAATCCTTAAACTGGAGGTGTGTGTTTTTGATACCAGAGTAAAAATCTCAGCCTTGCAATGAAGACTTTGGATATATATTGTTCTAATGCATGAATGAAGCCTATCCAAATGGATTCTGTTTCTCCTCTTTCTTTTGCTGGGGTAGCACAATATTGTCCATGAGAGATCTTTCAACTTCCCCTTGCCCCCTTATAAAACTTAAAAAAAAGAGAAAGGATCCAATCTCTGATTTTTTTAATTGTTCACTTTAGACGTGGAATAAGCAGTGGACAGATTCTGCTTTTAGCTACATGGGCATAAATCCAGAATACATGCTACTGATGTCTAGATTACATTAATAATCTGCCTTCAGAATGGTGTTACAAAATGTTATGAAATACTTCTGTATGTTTATACGATAGGACAGTGCATGCTAGAGCCATGCACACCTGCCAGGAAAAAGCCTTGTTTAAGCTTTCCCCATATTGATAATCTTTTTCTGTTGCTATTCTGTTCCTGGTGGTGTATTATAATCGATCCAGTGTCAAATCAATGATATTTTGACTTAATGCTGTCAATGAGAAGTGTACTTGAACTGATAAAAACATTCCTTCCTTCCACAACCAGTCCTTTTTTCTCTGAAAGAACACAAGATAAATTTATAATATTTTGCCACTGTTCCATATTTACTAAAAGCTCAAACTTCAGATGGTTTCCAGGGTGAGGCACAGGCATATAGGTGTCTGCTTTTACAAAATCCCTGAAAGAATTAGGATAATTTGCAGATCTGTATCATTGTTTTTATATATGTGTGTGTGTGTGTATGGGTAAATGTATATCAGAAATGTATATACAGAGACACATATACACATACAGGTAATGCAGACATTAAAATAAAGAGCAACAGAAGTCAAGATGGAAGACACTTCCCAACCAAGAATGGGTGGAACCAGCCCTAGTGTGAGGCACTGTGGGCTCACTTGTTCCATACTGACCTTCTTGTAAGCAAAGATAGTCTTGTAATATCAGTAAAGTCCAGTGGATTTTGTCTAAATTTATGCTAATGTAACTGAGAGCAGAATTTGGTCCAGAAGTAGAGTTGTTCCCAGTTTGCAAAGAAATACCACAAACCTGTAATGTTATAGAATTTTTAAAATGAAGTTCAAATTGATTTCTTCTGCTACTCCTGCCCTTCAAGCCCTGCCCTTACATTTACAGTGTTAGTATTATATTCTCTTACTTTAAAAAATTTTTTTTTTCCTTTCTCTTGATACTTTTTAACACGTACATGTGGACAACAGGGAAAACAGAAAGGGAGCAAGTACCTAGAAATATGCCAAATTCACAGTAAACAAACAGCATTTCTTGCATCCATCTTGCATCTACTTCTTGTATCCATGTAGCAGTCATGTCAGACAGATGAGAAGGTTAAGAAAAGAGTTCTAATTTTACCCAGTGTTCCTCAAAATACAATCAGAGTATGCTTTGACAGGGAAAGGCTCACAGGAGTAATGGAGACCTGAATTATCAAGGACTTAAAGATGAGTTCAGTTTTCATTTCTCTCTCTTTTACTGCCTGAGAGCTGTAGGCTTGACACACTTGGAACCAGCCAGCTGCACCCAGCCACTGGTGCAGGGATTGCAGCACAGAGCTCAGCATTTACTAAGCGCTGTACTTACCCGGCTTCTGGCATGCAGTTGCAGCCCGCTCTGAGCTCCGTGCTGCTGTGCTGACAATAGTCCTCGCAGCACCTCATCTAGCTAGCTGCAACCTACCCAGGTACTTCTTTCTGACGAACTCCACTCACTGCATCAACTGCAGAACAGGCATACTCTAAATATAATTTTTTCCAAGTGGAGTCCTTACCATTGTCTTTTGTGAACCATGCCTAACACATTCTGGGTTCTTCTGGAATACAAACAATAATCAGATGCCCATAATTCATTAAGTCTTGATTTAGTTTCACAAATGCAGTTACTGTAACAATGCATACAGTCTTAATCCTTTCGCAACCTAACCACCCATCTTTGTGACAACCGGGTAGCGCAGTACCCTCAGAAAGAAACCACAACAGCTCACAGAGTGCATAAAAATTGCCAGCTGACATTTATTACAGATAGCATAGAAAAATATCCATCACTGTTATTTATACCATTTCTGTGTATATGGACAGTCACTGGTTCAATCTAGTCCTGAGAGAGGAAGGAAGGTAAAATAAATTAATTGTTATGGAGAGCAGAGTAGTCCTTGAATTCCTCAAGATGTCTTATTAGACTGAGATAACCAACATGAGTTTAGTCCAGCAGGTTGAGCAGTGTGGTACTGACCATAGGGAGGCATCAATCACAGGGAAGAAATTAAGATGTAGAGATGGAAGCTAAAAGACTCTTATTTAAGCTAGGTTGTAAAGTCATGTTAACAGTGAATATTGAATGGACTGTTGATACAGAAATGAAATATTCTCCGAGCAGGATGTGCCAGCTGGGAACAGGGAAAGAAGGTTGGTAGCTCATAAGTTAAAGATGAAAGCAAAGAAAAGGGTCTGCTACTTGACACCCTATCAGATGGACGAGGGGAAGATGACAATATTAATGAGGCAGAAAATACATAGGAGGAGATTTTGTATGTGCAATAAGCAAAAAAAAAAAGAAAAAAAAAAAAGAGGAGCCTGACACTGGCATAGCCAGGTCAGAAGGGAGGGAACTGCACAATGTCAATTGTATCTTCAAAGATGCCTAAGTCCCAAATCAAACTAGGAAGGCATAAAGAGAGTTTTCAATGTGAATTCCAGGTTGCACCTAAAAAATACAGTCATCTTTAAAATCAGAAAAGAATGTGATGCTCTGTATTCCCCAGTGATTTCAGCAGTTCAATGAGACCTGCTGTTCTGAGCTTCATAAGAAGATCTTTGAAGGTGCAGTTCTTCAACTAGTCATAAGCCTGGCTCTTCCAGTGCTCCTCCAAAGACGTCCTTTTCATTAGAGGAAGGTTAGCACAAGGCTGTCCAAAGATTCTCCTGAAACATATGCTCCCACAAAAGCCATGTACCAAAATAAGACAGCTCCAATGTGAAATGTGAATAAAGGAATGTTTCATTTCAATTCCTAAATTCAGACTTTTCTGTGTTTAATCATGTGAGCTGTCTCCTCAGGCACCTTTCTACTGCTCCATACTAAAGGATCTTAGAAAAGACACATAGTTTCCTGAGCCGTCCTCTGCAAACTCTGATTCACAGACGGGAGCAGGAGAAATAAGGAAGTGACGTGCTGCTTGAGCAGCTGATTAGTGGGAAGAAAGGCTGCACAGAGTGTGCACTGGTCCTTTGCATGTTCCCTTTTGTGGCTCTTAATCAGTTGACATTTGAGCAGGGACAGACCTCAGCTCTTGCATGAAAACAGTTTAAAATTTTAAGCGTGATGATATATATTGGGAAAATGTTAAGAAGATGCAGGATTCTGGCATAACAGTTGAAAAATAAAAAGAGACCATGAGGCATGTGGCAGAACAGGGATGGAACTGAAATCTGTTTTGCTTCACTTTGCATCTCTTCCCTCCACCCAGGCATCCCCCAGTTTTGTGGGTTGGATATTTATTTCTTGTATATGTAATGGTGTTTGGAATAACATTGTACATATGTGGTAAGGTCATAAATGATGAGCCTAGGCTGCTGAAACAAGGAGAACTTTGCCACTGGCTTCAGAAGCATTAGCACTGGGCTTTCTTGGCCATTGCTTTTATCGAATGAAACCTCACTGTTAATATGCTTGCTAGTATGGTGTAGACAAGCTCTGAGATGGCCATTTGTTTCAGCAGAATGTGTTATTAGAATCCCCTCCCCGCATTGTTTTGCCTTTGAGCTTTTACATTAGTTATTCATTCTGAGTTCCAGTTTGCCATTTTACAGACCTCAGCTCAGGCTCTTGATTGAAGACAGAGACTCAGTTTGCTGCCTGCTGATGCATGGAGCAAATGAGAACTGCACCCAGAGTCGCTGAGTCCGGACTGTGCTGGGGCACCACTGCGTTCTCTCCTGCCTGCTTGGCCTTTCTTTGGTTAATTCTTGCAATGGTATTTTGAGATGGGCCCTAAAATTATAATTCAAATACCATCAAACTATGGAGCTTTCAAAGTCTGGCTCCTCTTGCGATTTGCCTCTTCCCCATGGCAAACAGTTCTACTGAATCAATTCCTCAGCAAACATTGTACTGACCCCAGTGGGAGTCATCTTGTTATAAAAACTGCAAAATCTGCCCAGCGTGTTTTGTACTGCAACATATGTAGATGTTTCCAATAAACACCCATTTCTTATTCTCTGTGATTTTTTCTTATTCATATAAAATTTGGAGCTATGAGTGTATGTAGAGTATGAGGCACATGCATGTGTTCATGCTGGCATGAGGTTGTTTTGACAAACCCTCACAGTGCAGGAATGTAGCCAGGCTGAATTTTTGCTGACTGAGCCATTACTATAAACCCTACCAACCTTTGTTCTCTTTGCCAGATATCTACCAGGGCTGAAAAAAACCCCAACCTGTATAAATACCATAGAACCCTGAAATTGGGTTGGAACTATTTTCATGTCCCTGTCTGTATCTCCATGAGTGTTAAGTTGCCAATTTCAGAGAACACAAGTTGTAAGAACATTTAGAAATGCCCCCAGCTGTTGTGATTTCAAGTTCTGATACCCCTGTTAAGGGGATGCTGCCAGTTCCTATCTTTGAGTTATCCTTTTGGTCACTGGCTTCTCCTAAGATTTTGGACTTTCGCGTTGTCCAGAACTGATATGAGGGGTGTGGGGAAGACATGCAGGGAGGCACTTGCATTTTGTGGAAATGAAGAGATTACTTTATTTGCTATCTTATATTGCTCAGAAGTTTAGCAGTATGCAACTTAGTCCATTCATGGATTAAACCAAATGCAAAATGCAGTCTTTCAGTTATTTCCAGAAGTTATCACATTGCTGCCACCCTATGTGTATCGTTCAGACTTCTAAAAATGTCTTCTGTGCAGTGCTGCCTATAGTTGTAGCTCTGTACAAATAATTAGTAATACAGCAATGTAACCAGAGCAGGATTTCGTAAGCAAAGGCCTTAACTTCTAGTGAAAAGGCAGGTATCTAAGCTGAATGATGAAGGCTACTTAATGATGTTCACAGTAAGAAAGGTTGACAGCGTTCGGTGCCTGCCTTTCAGATATGCTCCTTCATACCCTATTTGTTTGTGCTGTATTTACTTATGGCTCCCACGGTCAGTTGAAACTGAGTCTGTTGAGCTGTATTTTTAAAGAACTAGAATGCAAACGGTGTTGGAAGGTTGGTTTGTGCTACTTCTTTTTTTTTCTGAACGCTTGCTTTTGTTGTCTGTTTGAGTTTGTTTAGTTTTATTTTGTGTTGCCTTTCCCTCTGCAGTCAGCCCTGCCCTCATGGACTCCAGCATCCTTCAAGCAAGACATTTCAGAAGAAGGCCGAGAGAAGCCAGGATGCTTTGATTCTTCTCCTCTCCTTTCCCTGACCCTTCCATTCCTGTGTTTCATCTGCACAGGAGCCTGGACTGTGGGAAGTCGGCTGCCAACTGTTGAGAGAAGTTCTGGGGATGCCCTAAGCTGGTGCAATACAAAGAAGTTTTTTAAAACCTTGATTTCACTTTCTTTTAAGCGTGTGTATAAACCCAGGTCAAACTGGAATTTATCTACAGTAGAACTGACTGAAAAACAAACAAACTGAAAAAAAAGACTTAACTATTTTATTTATTTCGATATTTAAGAGAGAAAAGAAGTGCTGAAGTTGCACAGTATTTTTGTTTGAAATACATTTTACTTCAAATTTTAAATGCAATTTTGTGAAGACATGAAATTTTAAAAAGCACTTAATGTAAAATAAAGACTGAATATTTACTTTAAGGAAAAAACTTTTTTTAAATAATGAAAATAAAGATCAACTCTGCTCTCTCTCTTACTTTAAAGAAGCCATTCATACATGTGCTGGGTATCTTTGTTTTTTGCAAATTGGATGTGGTAAGTGAAGATTGTTCTGGTTTACTTTCTCCTTAATAATAGTATCCTGTTAGATGCTTAAAACTTACTTTGCTGTACTGTGTTAGGCACAAATCTGAACAAAAACTGTTGAAATAGCAAAGACCAGGCTCAGTGGATGGAATTTTTTGTTTCCAGATTTTGTGTCCAATTCAAAGGACTGTCTTCTCCCAGTAGGATTGATGTGTGTCTTCTGCACAGTAAAAGAGGTTTGCTCTTGAGCAATTCTGTGAAATACTTCTGCTGAAAGAGGGCTTTAAAAAGGAAAACAACTCTCTTAATTTTATTAGTATTTTTTGCTTTGGTAATTCCACAGCTGATTGTGAGTTGGTTGTACGGGAAGTATCTGAATGTTCAAGTGCTCTTAGCATGGAGCTTCCTGTTGGAGTCAAGCATGATGCCATGTGTAGAAACCTTGTGTACTTCAGCCCTTTCTTAAGTGGTAGTGGACTTTGAAAAGCATACAGGTGCACCTGCATGTCAGCAGTACGTAACAGGGGTTACTCAGCAGGAGAAGAATGCGAGTTCCCGCAGCTACAATCCTAAAGTGTCCTGTGAGGCAGTGGTGAGGGACATTCACATCCTGACTTCGAAGTTTTTAGTCATCTTTTCAGTGAAATAAGGTGTTCTGCTCTGTACAAGCACTAGAGGATTTTGTTGGCTGCCAAATCTGCTCACAATGGATAGCGCAGGACTGTTCGCTGTCGTGTTTGATGCAGTCTAGTAAGGAAGCAGGATAGCCTTGTGTCCTAGGAGAAGGGTATTGGACTTGGCTCTGAGATTAGCTTCTTCTCTGTAACAGAGGTGCCGGATGTACCTGTTGGTATAGACCCAGGGTATAGATAGAAAAAGTGGTTTTGTTAATGTGGCTTACGTTGGCTTTTGGAGTGAAAAAAACTATGTCTACAAAAAAATGCAACCTGACTAGGTAAAGCTGCCAGAGAGCCTGATCCTGCATCGTGTTTCTTGCACCCCTAAAACTCAAACTCATCTCATTGAGAGGTTTTCGTGTGTCAGTAGCAGCAGATTTTGTCCCCTTCTCCCTTCCCCTTCTCCTTCCCAGATAACACATAGGGCCAAAAATAACCACATAAGATGTCTGTTAGACCCGAGTCCCGCTCCCACTCTTAAATGACAAAATTTATGTCCTAACTGGGTTCTTTTGCAGGATGGTTTTGTTTTGTTCATTTTATTGGCTTCTAAACTTGCAGTGGTGAACTGCCTCTAGAGAAAAAATCAAATTTTATTTCATCAAAATATAACAAGACGCACAACTGTAATGAAGATTTGCAAACTGTAGGGTCTGTGTTCAGTTTGTATAATTTTCCTTCCAAATAAAAGTTCTGCTTCCAACGCCCCTACTGTATATTCCTCTGTAAATATTACTTTATCAAACCAATTCCACAAGGTCTTTTAGAGTGCAAATAATCTTCTTTTAAAAAGACATTGTTGAATAACATACTTGTACATATACTTTTCTAAGCTCTCCATTGTTTATAATACTCTCTTTGAAGCTTAAAATAAAACTTCCTCCTCTGTTGATTTTGTTTCCCTTTTCCATTTTATAAATTGTGACTTTTGTCCCTGGATTTTGGTTTGTATTTCTTAACAAAGCTTGATGTTAACCAAGAATTCTCTTCCTTTTTCTTTTTACTTTTCTCCATTCATTGGACTGCAGAAACTGGTCCTGTTGCTTGCTATAGTGAAGGTAGGCAGGAACTAATATACTGCTTTTGTGTAGGACTCATTTTAAGAGTGTTTCTTATCATTTGGCGATAATAGAGGATCTTCCTAAATGTGATTGTATTTTAATAATCTTCTCCATGAGATTAACAGAGTTGCATTAAGTTAATTTAGATTCAGAGGTGGAGTCTAAATTATGAGAGCTTTTCACACAGATTTTAGTGACATTGCCATAAGGAGTCCTGACCCTACCTATGCCATTTCTAATCACTGGAGTAACTGGAAACTGTGGTTCCCTTTGCTGCGTTTCACAGGGCAGGCATGAATCCTCCCTTTCCCTTTACCCACATTAGATTACCAGTATGGTTGTACAGGATGGAAAGAGAAAGAGGAAATACTCTTTCAGGTTGGGTGCCATCTTTCTAGGAGACTCTGTGTGTCCTCTTCCTGCTGTCATTTTTATGAAGCTCTGTTGCCTTTCCTCTGCCTTCCCATCAATTTCTCTGCTACCAGTAGAGGCTATAGATGGCCCTTTTTACTTTGGCAGCTGCTTGCAAAAATAGCAGCTGGGATGTAGTTTTTATGAGATCTTCTGGTGTGGGTACAGATCCTTTAGAGTAGTGAACTGTCCCCTCCCAGCAGATTAAATGTTAAACAAGTCCTAAAGAACACAGCAGGAATTAATCCAGTCAGGCAATATAGGAATTGTACAGAGTTGTACAGATGGGCTCCTACCTGCCTAATTTTTAACAGTTGTATGAGACAGAGTGTGTGTCTTTGCAGCAGAGAATTAACTATTCTTGGTCTTCTTTCATAGCCTTTCCCTATACAGTTCTATTTTTCACTTGTGTAATCTTAATTTCCATTTGTGTTTTGTTTCTTCACTCTTTCTTCAGGTGAATATGACTTGAAAACTTCACCGCTTACCTTCAGACTTTATCTTTACCTGTGCTTTGGCCAAATCACTGGGGGAAGGAGGAAACCAAAAGGCAATTTCAGCTACCTTTGCTGTCCTCAGACACTGTGGCTCTTGGGAACCTGTTTGGGATCTGATAAAAGCGGCTTTTGGACTCCTGAGGACTTACTTGTCCTCAGCTGTTCTGTGGCTAAAAAGGTCTTTGCTTCCTTTTCACCTGTTGGGCACTGGGGGCCAAAGGCAGCTGAAAAGGTGGGGTAAGAAAGATGCTAACTGTATTTCTGAGCTGTGCTGAGAAGGTAGCTATGATGCTCTCCTTACAGCGCATGCTGGGTGACAGGGTTGCTGGTTTCAAAGCCCCTCCTAGCAACTTCTGATTTCCTTTCTGCTACTTGCTCTCAGATATTCTTACAATAATCTGAGTTGCAGGCCTATAGAACTACTTTTCCATAGGGATTTCATGGGGGGAAAGTAATCTTCTTTTCCTGCGCCAAAGCAGAGAGAGGAGGGAGGGTGTGTGATGACAGATCCTGAGCCCCCGGCCATTGCTGCTTTTGTTGTTCTTCTCCTAGCTCCGCTTGAGCTTTCTGCTGTGCTGCGTAGGACAGAGGGACCCAGATGGAGGTTGGACTGAGGGCAAAGCTGAATGCTGACAAATCAAAGAAAGGGAAGTTGAAGAAAGGAAGGAAGGAAACTGCTTGTGGCATCAGTGCACTTTTCTTGTTCCATAGGTCATCTCCCATTCTAACTCAGTTGTCATTTTCATTGTCCCTGATGTGATGGATGCAGAGAGCAGAGCTAGACATTTCTGCTAAGGTAACCAGGAGTGAAAGTGTACGTTGAAATTGGCCTTTATGGATGTCTGTCAACACTCTGTGTAGATGAACGGGATCCTTCCCATCACAGCAGGGCTATTGTTACAGGCTGTCACACTCCAGAGAACAACTCTGCATATGTCTTACTACTTTTTGTGCCTTTGTTGTTGTTGTTGTTGTTTTGGTTTTGGTGTTTGTTTGTTGCTTTTTTTTTTTTTAAGCCACAGGCCTGGAAATAGAAATCTTCTAAAGGAAAGTTTAAATTTTGCAAAAATTATCTGAACAGAAAAAAATACCACTGTTCCTTGAGCCCCAGAGCAGATTTACGCTGGCAGGCTGGCAAGGAACACATTTTATTTTCCTGTCTGGAGAAGAGTTCTTGCTGGTGAGAGTCAGGTGTGGCAGGAGGAGGGAGTAAAAATGTCTGCCAGCACCGTGGCTGCTCATGGGTGCCCCCAAAGCCAGGTTTCCTTGGGCTGAGACTGAGACTGAGCTGAAGGCTGGCAAAGCTGAGGGCTGGAATCTCAAGTTCTCTGGGTGGGCTGCAAACAACATTGGCTTCTTTTCTTTGACCTGAACTAGAATATTGTACTGGTTTAAGAATTATTCCAAACTTTTGCCTGCAATCAGAAAAAAAAGGAAAAAATCTGGTTAAATTTGCATCCTGCAGCTGTGAGCCCTGCTTGTAGTCAGATCCATTAGCCTACAGATGATAAAACACCCATAACCCTTTCTCTCTAAAACCAAGTTTTTAATGCTCATTAGCAATGACATAACCTTCTCTGTACCAAGTCCCACCCCTAGTGTTGAAGATGGCTGAGTAGGAGCTCAACTACATAAAGCATACGTAGTAGAGCACATAAGCAGTGACTATTCCCCTTAGCTTTGGCTGGGCTTGTCCTAATTGTGGCTTGATATGCTTAAGATCTCCATTGTCCCTTGGTAATTATTGTAAAATTGTATTTCCTTTGCTGCACCAAAGCTGGACAGTTGTTACAGTTTAGTCCTATCTTTGATTTTAATGACTTAAGATGAGAGCTATCCATCTGTGGCATCTTAATTTCACCAGTATATTTTTTAACACCTGACCGCATTTTTTTCCGTTTCAACAAATGCTCTTGCTGAGTGTGTTAGAAACTTTTACTGTATTCTCTGTTATTTGATGAAGTTTTGTCCTTGCAGCCTGTAATTCTTCATTATTCCCTGGTGTGTGCACCATGATAGGAGAAGGATGGCACTTACCTTTAAAAAAGCACAGATTTCTGGAGGACAGTGTTGTGGCTAATACTGCCATGCAGGATATAATTAGAAACAGCTTTGTTTAATGTTGTCTAAGATAGCTGTGGTAGCTCTGAATGGCCTACAAACCAACGATGGCACAGCTGTAGAAAAGACAGTACACTTTGAACACTGAAGCTGGGCTGTGGGTTGAAGCTCTCGGAACTACTGCTGCCTGCCTGAGAGGGGCAGCCGTTCTGGGGAGCTGGGAGAGCGGTCCTCCTTTTTTGGGATCCCAGTGGATGGATGGTACCTCTTGGGCAGGAACAGATGTAGCCTTCCTTCAATGTCTTAGGCTGAGTGGTTTTGCTTCTGGAGTGGAGTTTCATTTCTCAGTGCTGTTCATCTTCCATAACCAATTCTCAGTAAGATCTTCTAGCTTATCTCTCGGTTTGAGCGGGTGTTAAGAGTCCTTTTTTGCTCAGACTGAATCCCCTTCTCCTTATGTTTCTTCAGTCTTTACTGTTAGTGTCCTGGTGTCAGTGGCAGCCTTTCAGATATAACCTTCTTTTATGAAGCAGATTACAGATTTTAAATAATGCTGGAGAGAGTTTTGTCAAGTGTTGCTGAAGACTTAACTTACAAATTTGGATTTCTTTCATTAGCCAGCAGCCATTAACTTCTTCATATGATGATTTCAGGAGTCAGTATTGAGGCCAGCTCTCCAAGGTGAGAGGGAGTCATTGGATGGGAAATAGCCGAAAGCTGTGCTGTCACTCAGGGGTACTTTTATTTTAGCGTCAGATAGCCGGTGAGACATAGCTTCAAATTCATGTAACACTTTGTATGGTGGAATTTACATGGGGTGGTTTTAAGCCTATGTTTGAGAAATTAATTTTCCCCTGTTGGTACTAATCATAGTTGCTTCACATCAGTGCTCTGAAGGCTTAAGTGGCTTAAAAGTGTTAAACAAGACTAAAGTCTTTACAGCCTTTTCCTCAGGCACAACAACTTTTTTTATGGTGCAGTGGATTCTGCAGCTAGATCCTGGCTCAGAAGTCTCATCCATTGCTGGGATATCTGGGCTTGGGCTTCTTAAAGAACAGGTCCCAGCTCTTTTCAGGTCTTTCCACACCAACTGTGTCTCTGAATGTGTCCATCAGCCTGGAGGTTTAGAAGAGTTTTTAACTACCCACAAACTCTCTCTGGGTTGAATTCAGGTTGCTGTTGCACTTTTCAGACATCCAGATGGTCCAGAGCCATGTATTTCTTTGCCTGGAGAAGAGGACCTTCCCTGGGTTAGGGAGCGTCATTTCCCTTGCAAGGACAGGTCAACCTCTTCATTAACTAGCTCTCCAAGACCCCTTCCTCACTTCCATTAAGGGTGAGATTTTACAAATACTTAGCAATCTGAAAGAAAAAAATGGAGATGAATTTCTTAAGGAAATCTGTACCCATTAGATTCCTCTGTGACTGTTTACATATTTATGGGTCTGGCATTACATAAAGAAGAGCTATTCCCCATTAGGCTCGGTGCAGCTAACATTGAGAATTACCAAACATTTCTTGGGTGATGGGATCCCACCTAACAGTGAACGTCGCAGGTGATGAACACCCTCAACAGCTGTTAAGGGTGAGAGAAGTTGGCACGCCCATAACCTGGTCAGACCAGGCTGTAGGAGAGGACTTCCCAGCCTCTTTGCCATTAAACAGAACTGCTGAGCAGCAGTCCCACTAGCCAATATAGCTAAGAGCAGGGTCAGAAGACTCACAGACCCCCACACTACTGTGGAAGATAATTTTCTAGCATTAAATACGATAATATTCTACTTTTGTAGAGGCTCTGCTAAACAGTTCCTCTGGTGCTGAAAAGTAGCAGGACTAGTGAACTGTTTAATGAGGGCCATTTTTGTCCACTGCTGTCGAACTAGCTAATTTCTTGTTTAATCTGATGTGATATTTAGGTGCTATGAAGTATTGGTTGTGGAGGTCAAAGCAACGCTACTCACTTGTTACAGGTTAAAGAATAGCCTGCACTTTGACTTGGCTAATCTGGGGTGGAAGGTCTGATGTGCTCTGAGAAAACAGATCATGGCTTTTAATCTGGTGTTTTTCCAGTGAAAAACAAACAAAAAAATCTTACTCTTTTGGTGTCTCTGGCAGCATTTTGTTGGACAGTTACTCAAAAAGGCTGTTCAAACACAACTGAGCTGAGAAATACCATGGTGAGGTGAAAAGATTTTGGTTTGATTTGAAACAAATCGCATTCTCTTTTTCTCAATGAAATGACCCTTTCCCACTGCCAAGTGTGAGCAGGCTTGAATGAAACATTTCATTTGTGAGTATTTTTCCCCACTCTTAAAAACAATTCCAACGAGCTCACTTTTGAAGCAAGGTACTACTCCAAAATGAAAGCCCAACTTCTTGTTTGTGAAACACTGGCACAAAATGTCTCACCCTTCTGAAAAATCAGTTTCTCCCTCTGCTGCCTCTTAACCCTTTCTTCTCTCCTGCTTGCTTTTGACTGAAACTACTTCATTCAAATTCACTCCTTCTCTCAGATGTTTAGATCACCCTGAAATTGCATTTTTTAGAGAGTAAACTCAGACATTTCACTCCCCCCTACCGAGCACTCAGTGATGCTCTGCAGGGTGCAGTTATAGCTCTTACTTCCCTTTAGATATTGATGTTGCAGGGACTTTGGAGAAGTGAAAACTGGCTGCCTTATTGATGAAATCTCAACTGGCACTTAGAAATTTCCAACTGCACAGGGGGTTTAACTAACGGAAAAGGGGGAAAAAAATCAGTAGACGATGGGATTTTCCCAGCGTCTGGCACTGCATTACAAACAATGGAGAGTGTGCGTGGAGAGCTCTGCCCGCTCCGCGGCTGGAAGGGTTTCTTTGAATCAACGAGTGACCGAAGTAACTTGCTCCAAACTGTTTTTGTTTGTGTTTAGTCGAGTGAGGCAGTTCTACTTGCGTCTGAATATACAGTCACATTAGCAACAGTGTAAATTATGCTTGCGTGGGAAAGTCAGACCTCTTGCATCTACAGCATGTTCGCATCGGTTATCAACAATTTACCCATCATGTGCTGAATATCTTTACCTGGATGATACATGGTTACCTCATGTAACAGCAACGAGGTCACTGCCTGTGCAATGACATGGTGTCTTCTGCGTAGTTAAGTTTATTTAATATTAAAATAATGACATTTAAGTACTTTCTCTGGAGTTTGCCATTTGATTTGAAATTTCTGGAACCATGCTGGCAGGGAATGAGTCTAGAGTCGTTCCTTAATCTTTCTAGGAAGAAAGTTTGTCCAGAGATCAGTGATGTGCTCTTCTTTTTCTCTTTCCTGTGCCCTAATTCACCAGTGTAAACCCAGCCTACCCCCTTTACAATCAACAGTTACTTTTATGAGATGGCTGTTTCGTGGCCCGTGGATGAAATTACCTCTGAAGTTTTCCCGGCAGCTCTCGGTGCTTGAGAGGACCGCAGCAGTGCGGGGCGGTTGTCTTGATGCTCTCCGAACTGACTGGGTGAACGTGGCCTGTTTTGAGGGAAGAGGTGCCCACGTCACGAAGCGTTGCCTCCGTCGCGCTCTCCCGCACAATCCCAGCGGAGGAGCCCTGGCTGGAGTGCCCCGGGGAGACGTCGTGTCCCGTCCACTGCCGCCGCTGGCTCGGGTTAGACACACTTTCTTGGGTCAGCGTGAAAACGCTGGAGCCGGTCTTTTTGAGCTCTACCTTGATAACAGGGGTGCGCTGGGCAGCGCTGGGCGTCCCTGTCTGTCTGTGTCAGTGGGGCAGTTTGACACTAGGAATATTGGGGAAGGACCAGGTATCTGGACAGTGGGTGTGGGTTCAAGCAGGTAGCAGAGTCCTTGTTCAGCTTAAAGGGAGGGGAGGAGGGACAGAGCTGATGTCCTGTTTTATGGGGGGGTTTAACAAAGGTAACATGCTCGCGGAAGGCTGTTCAGGCTGCTGGTTTCCCTAGCATTTTAAACACCACCCCACTCCTCTCATTATAGCTGGGGATTTTGGCTCTCCCAGGGGGGAGGAGATGTTCTAAATGGGCTGCCAGGGAGGTGGATTTAATGCACTAGGAAGATCTGGCTTCACCAAGTTAAAAAGCAAAGCAAAACCCAGTCCTCCATTCCTATTTTTAGTGTTTATGACCAAGTATTTTTGCTTGGTTGCTCATTTTGAAAGGGTTTAGCAAGCCTGCCAGTTGATTGAAAGCTCTGTGGTGTGTGAGCTGGCCTGGCCGGGGAGCCTGCAGTGCATAGCGACGAGGTCGGAGCCGTGCCGGAGGTTTTTTTCCACTGCAGTTTGTTGAAGGGTAATGAAAATGTCCCCAGGGCAAAGGGGATGTTGGCTTTCCAGGTTGTGGTGATTCATCTTGTCTGGATAAGCGGTCTTCCTCCCACTCCCGCATTTCCATCTCCATCTACCTCACCCCTACTTCACTCGGCAACCAAACGCAAAACCTGCCCCGCGTTGCGCGGGCAGCACGGCTGGGGGGTCTCACACAGCCGGCCCCGCAGGGTGTACCCGCATTAGCATTCGGTGCCCGTCCTCCTGGCCAGTTAGCGCTCTATAAATGGGTTTATTCTCGTTATTAGGAGCTATGTCCCTGGCATATGGAGCCCGTGCGGTGCCTGCAGGCAGGTTCCCTTCCTGCCGGAGCTGGGAAGCGGCCCGAGTGCCTCCTGGCAATTAGCAGATCGTTACCCACAATGCAGCGTGCTGCGATGCAGCCTGGTGGGTTTTCTGGAGGTCACCCTGACCTAATTCACCCCCAGGAATTGTACAGCGCTGGCACGGCTTACCAGTGCATTAACAAGCTGACGCTTCAGTACGAGGTCATTCGAGTGCTTCCACGTTGTTTTCCTCAGGCGAGAAATAGCCATTTTGTCTAGCGGCCAACAGTGGCTAATGGGGGCCGGTCTGGAAGAGCAGGGAGCGGCGTGCTGGCTGGTTTTGAGGCGGGACAGCATGGGCACGTGGCATTTCCTTTGGCTTTAAGGTTGGGGGCCGTTTCTGGTCGCCGGGTTGCAAACGCGCAGGTCCCGGTTTGCCGCGTTGTCGCAGCACCTTGGCAGCGAGGTGAGCAGCGTGCGTCAGGCGTGTGCCCGAATCCCGGCGGCTCGCCCTCGGAGGGGACGGCCGAGGAGCAAGGCTGCGCCCCAGATCTGCCGCAGCCCAACACCCCCGGGCGATATGAAATGGAGGTGCAGGTTTTAGCCCGCCCCAGGTGGTTTCGGAGGGGCGGGTGTGCCTGGCCGGAGGGGGACACCCACACAGCAGCAGGCACCCCGGCAGGGCTCGTCCTCCCCCTGGCAAACCCGAGCCCGGAGCAGAAGGCCTGGCTGCAGCACCACCGGCCCACAGCAGGGTGTTCTCCCAGGGCAGCGATTCGTATAAGCCAAAGTTAATTGTCGGCAGTTTTTAGAGGCTTTTAAAATCTGTAACTTCTGTTTTTTGTTTCTCCCTGCTAAGATGGGTACAGCTGGACGGTGCTTGCTGGGGTGGGGGTGGGAGGGCTACGCAGGGAAAGCCTCACACAAACCTATCGCAGTAAAACTGTTTTAAAACATTTCTCAAGTAGTTTTTCCTGTAAGACTTGTGGCATCTGCCACCAAGGGGATGGTGTGTGGGGAGAGAGTGACACACCATTAGGATGCCCAGAATAACTCGCTCCTGGCTTCTTTCTTGGTGTGCTCTGGAGGTCACCCCCAAATCCCACCGCCCCGTGACGGACAGAGTTCCTCTGCCTCCTCTGTAGCTGATCTTTCTGGATGCACATCAGTCTGTGTATGGACAGATCCTTCATTTTGTTTATGCACGTGAGCAGCCTTTGAGCCAAGCTTTGCCCTTGATGTACCCTCTGCAGCCCAGGCTCTTTGTCCTAGCTTGATGCTCTTGACGCTTCAAAACATTTCAGAGGAAATTCTGTGGTGGTGTAGAGCCAAAGCTGGGAGCGAGTTGAGCTGGTAGGCGGACTTTCCTTGGGCAACAAAGTTTTCTGGGGAGCACCTCAAGATGAGGGGTGTTTCAGTAGGAGCTCGCTCCCCTTGTGCCCTTTGGTGTTTGCGCGGCAAAAGCAATAGCAAGGAGAGCGAGCTGCAAGTGCCACCTTCCACACACCACCATTTTGTAACCGCCTCGAGACCTCTGGCGTTAATTGCTTCCAAACACAGCTCTGTCCTTGCTGGCCAGAACGACTATAGGGCCAGGAAATGAAATAATAGGAACTATAAGCTCTTCTGCCGCTGAATGGTTTCAGAGCTCCATCAATTATTAAAGGCGTTAATTCTTCCACAATTATTGGCACACTGCGGCATATTAGACTGGAGGAAGGTTGGTCTTTGACCAAATCAGACTGACCAGCCTGTTCACCGAGGCCCCCGAGGCCCTTTGGACTCACTTCTGTAGCAGAGTTGGCAATGTTGGACCACGGTGCCTCGGACACTGGGAGAAGCAGCCGGGTTTTCTCCTTTTCCGCAGGAGGTAGAAATTCACGGGGGTAGTATTTCCTCTCCTCCTCTACTGTTCCTCTTCGGCCGAACAGTAATAAAACCCAATGGTGCCTACGAGTCAGACTTTCTTGTGTGTGTGTTTGTTTTTCTGAAGAAGCTGGATTCAGCAGGGCTCTGTGCCGAAGGGGGTGAGACGAGAGCTCTTCGCCTGCAGCCTCTGACACCCACCCCTGCCCTGGCCACTGGGAAGGCTGCTATATTTTTCTACAATGAAATATTCCCGCTTCCCTGTACCACAGAGGTACTGTGGCAGGCGGTGCCTTGGGTCCTCACCCTGCAAATACTTTTGAAGGCTTCTGTTTACTAGTACCTCCATTTGAGCAGGCAGCATATATCCCTGCATCGTAATGCAAGATGGGAAGGGCAGGAAAATGCCAAGAGATCCTCATCCCTTAGTAACATTTGGTCTTTTTCTGAGAGTTGCAGCCCCTCGAGCCCTGGGATTCTAGCACAGCCAAGCCTTTCGGTGTGCTTGGGTGGTTTGGGTTTTTGAGGCCCCTTTCTAATCCAGCTGTTGACACTACCTATCTGTAAGCCTGCCTTCTTAGGCAGACAAATGAGGGCTAAATTTTTATATCGTAACCATAAAATCATATCCTTTATTAGAATTACAAGTTAGTTTTCCCTTCTTTTGTACAAATAATGGTAATAATTCTATCTAATGATGGCAGTGGTCACAACAATCCTTATTCAATCTTAGCAGGAGGAGATTTTGCATTTTGCTTGCATGTAAAACTTCCATTATATGGATGGCATTCCTGTGACATAGGTCATTATATGTGTAATATGTATTTATAGTTGTTTAAAGACCTGAATAGTTTATGGAGTAAATTCTGATGCAATATAGCCAGGAGCTCTGTAGGTTTTCATTATGCTATTGATTACAAAGCCCACCGCTACACAGTGAAGATAAGAGAAAGAATTGGAAAATTCCTTTTACTCTGTATAAATAATTTCACATTTGTTTTAAAAAAGGAGTCTTTGCTTATTTTTTCCCCTCAAGATAATCTCTGCCTTTGTTTGAAAAAGGTTATTGATTGGATTGTTAACTTAAATAGTCTGTGGCGGGTGTGACAGAGCACATGGCTGCAATTAATCTTGTGATGCAGAATCCATTATTGAAGAAGCACTAATGAGCCGTTCTAAGGCCTTCACTGGTCACAGAGCGCCTGGGAGCAGCAGATTGCTCCTGCCCTTTAATGTCAGTTTTGGTCTTTAGTGTTGTACAGCCAGTGTAAGCAGACGAGATTTTTAGATTTTTTTTTTTCTTTTTTTTTAGGGTATTTGTGTTAAAATTCTCCCTACTGCCAGCCTGCAATTGCACCGGGTGCGGGAGCCAAGAAATGGCCTCTGAATGTGTTCACCCCCCACTCCTCTGACCAGATGTCTGGTGGACATAGTGTACAATTAAAGCCAGCGGCACGTGAAACACGGGTGTCACTATAAAATACGGTCTCAGTCACAGGGTTCAGATCCAGAGGAGAGTTTCAACAAAGATGAGAGAGCTTTCAGACCTGATCTATACTTTAAAATATTGCTTTAAGTCAAAGGGATGAGCTGTTGGACACCTTCTCACCACAAGTTTTATTGTCTATGTTGTTTATAGCTACTGCAGCATAGCAGAAGTTTAGGTAGAGAATAGTTATGGTAGATTAGAAATTGTCGATGTTAACACATCACCTTCTCCTTCAACAGAAGTGCTCCCGGGGTGTATTTTAGCAGTCTGTCTATTGACTTCGGTGACACCATAAATATGTGTTACTTCTTCCCCCTGTTAGATCTCCGGAGCTGATAGACACGTGAGAGTGATCCAGGGTTTGCCAGGGCTGAGCCACCACCTGAATTATTAACTGAGTTCCAGCTGCAGACTCTTTGCCGCACACCTTTGTCATAGCAAATGCCGTTTACCACAAGATTAGCGAAATTAGACCATTTCTTCATCTTGACCACATAAGTGATGAAATGAAGCAAGAAAGACTTTCAGCTCTCTGGCTTGTGCGCTACCGCGGTGTCTGTAACTTGAACCACATTTTGGACCACTCTTTGTGTAAAACAAAATTGTTTGTGGGCTGAACTAGCCTTTTTTTTTTTTTTAAGGGAATTTGAATATACCTATAGTATCCTGCCATAGGCAGCTACAGGGCTTTGTCTTCACGTATTTTGCCACAGAGGGATGGTATATGGAGCAGGGGTGGTGTTCACCAACACCACTCCAGGAAGTCTTGGACATGTGAATTTTCTCATAGGTCATGAAAAACACTGTTTTTTGAACCAAAGTAGCAGCAAAATAGAGAGATTGTGAAGGAGAGGAGCAGGGAAGGCAGGAAAAGTGAGTTTTAATGTTTTCGGTATCTACTGACAGGCTTGCCGTACGCTACAGTGCCTCATCACACTGCTGGCATAATTAAAAATAGTCTTTCCAATGACACTAGGTTGGGCTCATGGTACCAGAAGGCATGTTGTTTAATGTGAAAGAGGATCTGACTTAGAGGCTGAAGAAAGACATGTCCATGAGTTACTGTTTTTCCCTTAGACATGCCAAGAGCCCTGGGCTAACGGAGAGCAATCTGCAACTATGCAGACCTGGCCGTGGGCATTTGTTGGACTCCTTTGCAGTCACAACATTTGGAGAGAGCACCCAATGGAGCGAATAAATCTGTATATTTTTGCAAAATATTTCTGCATTGCTACTAAAAAGAAGCCACTGTGGCCCTCACTCCACTATTAGTATTTTCTAAGCAATCCTCAGCCGGCAAGAGCCCATTTCTTCATCCAAAATAGGATGGATCACTTCAACAATGAGGCACCATCATTACAAGATGCAGCACAGAAAACCTGCAGAGGTGTTTCTGAGGCAAATGAGGAACGAGACAGTCAAGACTAATAGCTGGAAGAGAGCAGGAATGGCTGCGAAGGGACAGAGATAAAGCAGTGAACAGAACCTGACCTTCATGTCATTTGAGAAAGGGAGAGTCTTTAGCTGGAGTCTCTGCAATGAGCAATGTGTGTACGCAGGCAAGTGAGCACGTGAATACGTGTATGCATTTAGCTCTGATTTATTTCTGTACATTTGATTCCATTCTTTCTGTTTCTTTTCAAATGTGACGGAAGCTATTTAACTCTCTGATTAACTCACCTCCCTGTATGAGTTGTTTTCTGTGATATATTCCAGCACTGTATAACCTTTCTGGAAGCCGACTCTCTGCTGTTGGGATGAATTCCTCCCTGATGTGTAGTGTGGCACATTTGTTCTATTTACTGGTGTTGGAATGAGGTTCTGCATTTGCTGTAAATTAGATCTGGAGGAACATTTCAGTGTCATGTCAGGTTCTGCTAGTTTGGTAGTATTCCGACATTACATGAGGTCCTCTCAGCAAGAAAAGGTATCATGTCACATCTCCTTCTGCACAGTTGCAGTTTCAAGGTCCCCAGAACTTTAGTTTGGACTTGGTCTCAGTAAATCTCAGTAAAATCTGACTCTTGTTTCGTGCTGACATTTCAAGGGCTCCAAAACCCAGTGATCTTCTTAGCCCATCTGAGCTCATCAGTACTGTCAAAACATTTCTTTATTCAAAGGCTTAAGAGTGATATGAGCAATGTCATTGATCCCTCCTTCCTTAAATATCTCCTTTATTTTCTATTCAGTTTCCTTAATAACTTATGTACACACAGTCCTTTGCTGAACAGGCTTTAGTGTTCGTATCACAACCATGCGAATATAACTGGAGAACAAAAATCCTTATTACAGCATTTGGTGGTATCACGGGCACGTAAAGGAAATATATTCCCTACAGCTTTATTGCCTTACTGAGCAATTCTCAGCAACCATTTCCTTCACTAGCTAGAAAATATAGAAGCTTCTTGTGGGGTGGTGATGGGTGATGAGACGACACAGCAAAATACCGCTGATAGGTCTGGTAATGAAGATAGCACATCTATGCCCACATCTACTGTAGCTGTGCCTTTTCTTCTTACTGGAGAAGCAGCCTTTCTTCCTCCACTCTTAAAAAGACTGAGGCTGGTGGAGGTGGAAAAGATTTTTTCCTACCCATTGGCTGTAGCCTAAGAACAGCAGATCGGCTAGAGGTGAAAAGACCCCGTGCACCTGATGATGGTGTAAGTTTCTAGAAGTCGCACGTGGTAGTGCTGGATGTGTGTACCTGTATTTCTAGTTTTTCTATAGATGAGCAATTGGCTATCCCCGTCTTGTGCCCCCCGCCCCTGACTCTGCGTGGTGTTAATGCTTATGTGTGTGTGAGAGGGATGCTAAATATGGGGCTTTCCAAGAGGGCAAGCAGTAGCATATTGCAGGTGACGTAGGGACTGCCTCAGCCTTATAGGTGTGGTTTGGGACTACAGTACTTTATTTCAGCGGTATATTTTTCTTGTTTTGTTTTGCAGAAGGAACACTGACCCTACCTTTGGTTTGTTTGTTTGTTTGTATTTTCCCCTCCAGAAAGCCCATTGCTGACCCTGCTACTGTGATACCGCTGTTTTGCAAAGCTGGAGTCGACACGCATGTAGGGGCGGGGGTTGTAACTCTGGCAATTTGTCCTTCCCAATTAGATGTGACTGTTCTGCTAGCTTTCCCTTCTTTATTCCTTTCATTTAGTTCATTGTGGGAGTTGGCTTGGGGTTTTTTCCTTTTGGTTTCTTGTTTTGATCCTGGAAGTTTAGCTGTGCAATTTGGTTTCTTCTGTGCCAACCAACTTTAGTGGCAGAGCTCTTAAAAAAATTAAAAGCTGTATCCCTCCATCCTGTCTTACTTCTTCTCTGTACGCTACTGCTCCCATTTAAACAAAGTTTACAGAATTGCTCCACTCATTTGGACACCAGGAAGGGAAGCTCTGAAATGGAGAATAACCTCATTTCCACCAGGTCTTTCAGTCTGCTTGAAGCAACGTTAATTGAAACTGTAGTCCAATTTCTATTAAGACGGATGGGCTCTCTCTGAAATTGGGTTTGTTTCTGATTTCATCCTTTCCCTTGTTTCCTTACCAAAAAAAAGCCCCACAAAACCCAAACCCAAAGCCAAACCATTTTTAAGAGCTCTGAATAGAACTGCTTTGCCAATGGGGAATGGGTGGGGATGACTCTGATTTTCTCTTGTGCCCGGCAGCGAAAGGGTTAATGCCTGCTTTCCTCTTTGGTATCTGTTAGTTGCAGCCCATGTTGTGATCAGTCCATGTCCATGTGCATTTTGTTCCCAGATTTAATACCGGTTAATTAACAAGCAATAAGTGAGCCTTAACAATGACAGTTGTTTCCAATCTTCCTCAGGACACCCGACCTGCCTGCAGTTCACCACAAACATGACTGAGGCTGTTAAAACCTATCAGTGGCAGTGCATTGAGTGCAAATCCTGCAGCCTTTGTGGGACCTCTGAGAACGATGTGAGTTCATTTACCTTTTCGTGCAAATAAGCGTCACTGCAAGCTACTGTCATGCCCGCCCTTGAGAAGCATGTGGCAATGGTGTGGGTCATGGCTTTACTGCTGCTTCCATACATCGCTGAGGAAGAGCCACTCCTGAGAGCAGAGATGGGCTTCTCCCCAGTGTCCCTGTTCAGTCACTGGTCTCTGCCAAAATTACCACGGGTATCATATAGGGCCAGTTATGATGCCAGTACTTGTGGCTTGTATGCTTATTCAGTAGAAATCAGCTGGAGGCCATAAACTCATGTTGCAGGGAGCTGCAAGAGAGAAGTATTTTCAATGTGGTAGTCAGGGGTAGATGTGAATGGGTGACAACCCGAGAGATGGCAGCTCTGTTTCTTCTGTCCCTGATTTTGCTTACTTCCTTGGCATGAGTTTTTAATTTTAATTACAAGACTTGGGAAACACGAAAGCATTTGAACTGGGATGGCTAGGCCTCTCTCTAGTCACCTAATCACCTACCCCAGTGATTTCCACCCTGTGATCCAGAGTCTGCAGCTGAACAGTGTCCTCTTTGTGGGGTTTTCAGTTAACAGCTGATGCTAAAGGTCCTTGGTAGTCTGTGAGAAACTTGGAGAACTGCTAGTGGCTGGAGAACTTCGAAGGTGATTAGCTAACACTACATTCCCTATCACAGAATAAATTTGAAGCCTGAGATTTTGTTTCGCTTTAGCAGTAAATAAGGAAATCCAGAAACAGGGAGCTGTTCTGTGTTAGGAATCACGGGATACTTCAGAGCAGCTTTTTTCCCCCCAAGATATATGAAAGAGCTGCAGACCACATAGTGGGATCATGTCATTTCCATCTGTTTCATAGAGCATGTACTCAGCTGAGTTTTGGAGAACTGACTAAGTCCAGGCTTTTGACGAGAAAGGTTTCCCCTGAAGGGATGAGATCCAGCACATGGTCACATTGGAGCCCAGCAAAGCCTGTCCTCTTCTCTCAGTACAGCATATCCCTGGGCCAACAGCTTTTACTCCTGCATCATGAGGCCACCTTGGAGAGGAAGTCCTCCACCTCTCAGAGAGATTTTCCAGTTAGAAACTGAACTGCCTTTGTGATGAGAAGGGCTCTGTGCAGCCTCTCGGAAAGATGATGGTTGATCGTGGATGCACAAACGTGATGCCTGTAGCCTTTTACATTCCCAATAGTCTCTTAGTGTCTATGTTGCAGCTCTGCATTCCTAGCTGAGCACTGCTGGTTACCATGCTTATGTTTTCATCTTGGCAAGACACTAATTTACATCATTTTCTTTCTTCTCCTCTCCTTCTCTCCCTGTTTCCCTACTGTCTCTCCAACAACCCTGCCTCAGGACCAGCTGCTCTTCTGTGATGACTGTGACCGTGGCTATCACATGTATTGCTTGAATCCACCAGTCTTTGAGCCCCCAGAAGGTAACATATGTTGGAAGTCTGCTCTGAAAATCACAATATAGTCCTTGTGGAGGAGGGAAGAATTTCAGAAAGGTGGCCTGGGCCATGCAGGGTTAAAGAAGCAGTAGCAAAGCAGAGGCAGGTAGCACCAGAAAGAAAGAAAATTGATAGACATGGAGGTCTAGTGTGATCTGAGATGTCCTATTCAATCTTGCCCAGTGTCTACCTCCTCTTCCAGGACATGGCTCTTCTGCGGGTCATGGGTACCTTTGGGTGTCCCAGATGGTATTGGACACCTCAATTTAGTCAACTGAATTGAGCTCCTGTGAACTATGACTTTGGACTTCCTAAGAAGTCAAAGTCCCAGAGAGTCAGCCCTGGACAGGGTGGTCCTCTCTGGAATAGCTGAGAATCTGTTGTCAGGAGACTGGATTAAAAGGAATGACCTTCCTTGTTCTCTGGTCTGTCTGTGCCTTGGAAGGGTGAGAGTTTTGTGGTCTGTATTACATTTGGTATGTAGTTATGTCCTGTGCAGGGGATTCAGTCTGACTGTACTACAACTGGTTGTAGTTTGTCACTTGGTTGTGCAGCAGAGGAACTAGTCCCTTACCATTATTGATTCTCTGATTAAAATCTGCAGAGAGCAGTAGAACTGGAGAAGGACACATGTGAATGCGAATGACTGCAGTTTACATGAGGGGTGAGACAAGAATAATTACAAATCAATCATGGATTCAGGAACTAAATGTTTGTAACTTTGATAAAGAGGAAACTAAATCAGGAGGGGAAAATTTTGAAATGCAGCTAGTAGTTGGCTAAAGGTTTCTGTTTGACTGGGAAGTGGTGTATTGAAAGTATGAAAGTGTAAAACACTTAGTGGCAATGCACACCCCCACTGTGTTGTAACTTGTGTAGAAAGCCTATGTACACAACACCAAGGGCAGCAGAGCCTGCTTCAGAAAAAAACAGGCAATTCCAATCTTAGGAATATTTGATATCCTATTCAAGCCAATCTTGACATAAACTTGAATGCCTGGATTTGATGTCATTCCTATAAGAAGGATTTCTTCATTTGCAGGGAGCTGGAGTTGTCATTTGTGCCGAGAGCTGCTCAGAGAGAGAGCATCAGCTTTTGGCTTCCAGGCCTGAGGAGCTCCAGCAGTCAAGAAACACTTTGCTCCTGGTGTTGCCATACCAGCACACAATTCCCATCCAGGACACAAAGACACAACCCACATCAAAATGAACAGACACTCAAATGCAGGAAGAGGTATCTGTGGTATTCACTGTCACTAATGCCATACCTCCTGGGCTCTACTAGAAGGATTGTGTACTTTCCCGATGCTCCAGATGAAATCTCTTCACTGCTGTGCATGGTTGCTGCTTGCCGTTATGGGCTCACATGCATTATAGAAGGGGGAGGGTTGTTATATCGACATGGAGAAATCGATTTTGTGTAGCTTTGTGCTTTCTGTTTATTCTTCTTTTTTAAAGAAGAAGTAGTAAGATATCTCCCAAGGAATTATCGGTGAGTACTTTGGCTGGGAGCAGCACCAGTTGTTTCTCTTCACAGGCTTGACTGGAAATCTCTTTACTGCGACCACTCTGTATTCGTAGCGGGGCTTTGAGGGTTGCATTAATTCAGTACTTCCCAGGTCGTGAACAAGGTGTTGTCACTAAGAGAAGCACTGACGAAGAATTTTTGGGGTGACACTTTTTCCCTTGGATCAAATGCTTTGATTTGGCAGATCTTTAGAAATCTGGTTTTAGTATCTCTGGAGGAAGAACAGTACCAGCACGTTCACACACATATGCTTAGAAAAGCTTACCGTCTTTGGTATTTCAGGATATTCAGGCACACTGTCCCACTGCCGTGCTAGCATACAGTCCAGATTCATTTTATTTTGGTTCAGAAGATTGTGAATGCTTATATATGTAACTGCCTTGCTGTTTAGCTCAGAAAATCAAACAAAAGAAAAACGTCATCTTAAGTTTGTCATAGAAAGCAAAATTGTCAGTTTTCTGAGCAATCTAAAGTAAGTTGCAAAAAGGAACAACTTTGGCTTAGGGTCAAATGATGCAATTTTGAGTAATTTTCTGAAATTTCTGAACGAAAATGTTCTGCAACTTAAAGTTGCATTTTATTCCGGAAATGGCCTAATCAGGACTTCCAGCATTTCCAAAGTGTTACTGTTTTTTATCAAAGTAATTATCAAGACCTAGCTGAATTTTCAAATAATTTTGCCCCGAAATTCTCTACAACCGCATTTTTGGCAAACGTGATAATTTGTCAGAAAAACTTCCCCAGCTCTAAAGAAGGCAATAATTTACTGAACCTAATAGGAAAAGAAAGATTTCCATAATGATTTTAAAATTTAAGTAGAAATAGTTGTACTTTATTTAAACAAACCTCTACATGTGAAATGAAGAAACATTAAGCAAGAGCATCAATTGAAAAAATATTATTACAGTTGAGTCTCTTTGAATAATTTAAGACATTACTAGGAGGACAAGTGAGTACATTAAAAAGTTTCTACCAGATACATCTTTAAGGTTAAAAACCTGCAACTCCCCAAACTGCCAAGTGGTCCAGAATGACCGTTTTCTTGGGTATGACATATATTACTTTCTATGCATAGATTTAAGTGGGTTTATAATATGAATTTACAAGAGTCCCAAGCAGCATGTGACTCGGGTTGCTTGTACAAGTAGGCAAGGACACTGAAGATTATGTCTGGCATATTTATATTGGTTGAAATATTTCCGCAAAATTAAATGTCCCCAAACACTTGAAAGGACATTGTGAAAGAATATCAGTGAGCTAATCTTGCTTCCTTCTCCTGCTAATTACACTTAGTTAGAATGAGCTATATTGACTTAATGCACTTTTCCTCATTATTTAGACAGTTTCTTCACCTTTTGCGTTTTGTCCAGCTTGCACGCTGAAAGTAGCCATGTCAGCTGCTGGATTCTCCCACGTACTGTCGCAGCCTTTTCTCAGGGTGCAGCAGGAGTGTTTTAACCTGTTAGAAAAAGATTTAGAAAGTATTTATCCTAGTCGTATCGGACCAAATCTCAACTGGAGCAACTGCACTGGCTACCTGTGAAATGGATTCAATACCTTAGGCTTTCCATGTGATGGCCCCTCAGACGAACCAAGAGTACAAAGAAATTTGAGCATCAGGTGTAGGGAAGGTAAAACGGGAGCCTGTGGACCTGAATTAGGTGTCTGGTATCCGTTGGGACAAAGGTCTAGAAAAAATGTAAAATTAAGCATCTTCCAGTCCGGAACTCCCCTGGCCATGGGGAGCACTTGGAGGCCACAGTTCACCCACATGAGCACTTGCACCCATCTGTTGGTGTGGTCAAACCCTGCTGACCTGGCGCTTTGGGACCATCGCACGGTTCAGGCTGATACAAAGTCCCGTTGCTGGTATGGCCAGGAGCACAAGTGTGAATTCACCAGAGACACCACTGGGCTCTTTCACAGAAAGTGAGTGTTTAGGCAAGAGGGACTGGAGCTGAGAAGTGTGTGCGCTGGAGGGAAGTTTTGTGGTGGGAGTTTTACGGGGAGAAGTGTGTGTGCTGGTGGTGGGAGCAGCAGAGGTGGGTTAGTGTTTGGGCTGGTGCTCAGCTGGGCTTAGGGAGCTCCATCATAAAAATGGCCATCACCTTCCAGTTTCCTGGTATTTGCATTGACCTTGGGAGAGGAGTAGGACAATGTCTGCATTACCAAATGGAGAGGAAATCGCATATTGTTTTAGCCTGTGTGCTAAGCAGGCAGTGGTGGCTCACCATGTAAGTCTCAGGTAGCCCTGTTGGTGGGACCAGCTGGTGCAGAACGTCAGTGGTCCCTATGACAGAGACATTGCTGGATGAGCTGCGCTCTGCACGCACACTCGCTCTCTGTTTTGTGGTTTTGATCCATAGCGCTGACTGTTTTGTCCTCGCACAACCGTTCTGCAGTGAATGTCGTCTTGCATGTTTAGAAATGTTCCTCAGTGGCTTTGCTGAAGTTTCATCACTAATGAGGTATGACGAAAGGAGAGATTGCTGGATCTTCAATGGCAAAATTCTGTTTGCTGTCTGAGATCAGTGTAATAGGGTACTTACCCGCAGCGGTCTGTCTGCGTTTCGTCTCTCCAGCTTTGTGCTGTGTCGCTGTGTAGCCAGGCAGCTCCAGGTAACTTCGGCAGCCAGATGAGTTGCAAGCTCTCCCATGCTGAGAACTTACTCCAGCTACAGTCTCCCTTCTCCACTAGCTCAGTCTAAGACAGGGAGCTGGGAGAGACCTCTTGGTGGCATTTTTAGCATGCATTCAGAGCCATACGTCTTGGCGTACTTTGATCGATCCACCAAGTGAACAATGCTGTACTGGCTTTACCAAGATGTGAAGAGATCTGTGGCACAGCCACGGGGGTGAGGAAGAGGAGTTTAGAAACTCTGATAACTGATTCCCTGTCACCTGGTACCCCCCTGGGGACAGCCATCCCGCATGACTGCTGGGATGAACACCTTGACTGACACCATCCACTGTCAGGCAAATCTTGAAACCCCTCGTAGCGGTGATCTGGTCTGGGTGGCCAACAATGTGAGGACTCTGGCTTTCTATGCTTCTTTCTCTCTTGCTGCAGCAGGACATGCAAGTTTGTTGGCAACCCCTGAGGTGATCAAACTCTGGCGTACTTCAAAACTCTTCCGTGTAGGCAAAGCAAGCAATATTTTAGCACAAATTAGGGCAAACTACCACAGGACATGGTAGATCCTGCATCCCTCGAAGTCTTCAAATCAAGAATGGGCAGCTTCCCAGGTGGTGTACCTTAATTAAACATCATCTTAGTTAATCACAGGGATGTCTGACTGAAAAAGGCTTGTCTTATAGAGGAAGTCAGGCTGGATGATGTAATTGTTAGATGTTTACTGTGGGAGAGGATGTATTTAAATACAAGCTGTGTCTACATAATGGCTTTAAAGTATGTTAGTTAAACATATTCATGTGATCCTGCCGATTTTTGAACTTTTTAGGTAACCTAAAAAAGGTCAGTTATAGAAAACCGCCTTCACTGATGCAGTGAATTGTGCATTAACCTCCTTCATGCCCGCTACGGCAGCTACGCTGGTGTTAGCTACCTCAGGCTGTTCCAGAGACTGAACAATTCAGACTGTATTGCGTGAAACCATGGCTGGGGTCTGGCTTTCCCTCCATCACAACTGTGTGCTGTGTTGCCCAGTTTTCTGCCCCGTGGTGGGAAGACGGGCTGGGGAGGGGAGCTGCTGCAGTGGCAGCCTCGGAAACCAGAGGGGTGGAGAAATGGTCACAAAAACAGGGGCACATCCAAGTGGTACCACTGAGGAGGCGAGCTCGTGTTACCCTCACAGCGCCTGCCCTGTAGCTTGGAACAGACGGTACCTTTAAGAAACATGATGTGGGTCCCATTCTGCCTCCAAGCTGTACTTCCATAGACGTGTCTTTAGAACTGAATTTACAGCATTTATGTAAATGTACTATAGGCCAGTTCTTCAGCTAGGAAAGCCACCGTTAAGTGTGTTCTTTTGAAGCACACTTTGCTCTAAATAACTTTGAAATAATTATTTCTCAGCATTCTTTAGAAGGAGCTGAGTAAATTCTGCCCCAAAGGAAGACTCTCCCACACTGTGCAGTGTTGTGGGGCTGTTGCGTGTTCTTCACACCTGCAGCATGTGTTTTGACAGGGGTCATTTGGGAGGTGAGGAGTGGATGGGGGTAGAAAGGAATATTAATTAAGCTTGTCACTGCCAGAGGGGTAGTGTGCACTGTGTGCAAGGAAATTCCAGGTAGAGCTGGGCATGATTTTTCTACATGGAGTAGTTTTTATTTAAAAAAAGATATGCTTTTGAGAGAACCACAATTATTCACATATCCAAGTTCAATCTGGCAAATTATATCATACAAAAAATAAGGGGGGAGTATCGGAAGAGTTGAAAATGCTTGTTTCAATCTTTTTAGAATTAATAACTTCAATATTTGAATTTCAAAGTTAACTTAATTTCAAAATAATATTAAAAAATCCTTAATTTGAAATAAAACATTTAATGTGAGGCTCAAAAGTATTTCAGGTTTATCTGAATTGAAATTTTCCAAATTTTCCAGTTTAGTGTCATATCCACCACTATGTATCTGGTTAATTCAGTTCCAGCATGTCAAGAAATTACATTAGAGAAAACTTTACAGTATCTACTCAAAAGAAAGTTAGCAGCTGTAGAGGAATAGGAATCTTTAACACGATGCAACTGGTTCACCTAAAAGTAAAAGAAGGTAAATAAAATGGAGAAAAATATAATTGTGAATGCTAGGAGCACTTTCTTAAAGTGAGACATCTTGGTTGATCTTAATTGTCTGTCTGTCTGTCTAATCATTTGGCAATGCCAACTGTTAGTCTATAAACTGTCTTTCAGAGCAGAAGGGGGAAATGCTTTATGTTTTCCCGCTATATAAAAAAACTGGACAAAGCAAAAAAGACTGTATTGAGAACAATTTGGCACCAGTCTGGGAGGGCAGAAAATGCAAATCTTATGGAGGATATGATAAAAGATGGATTGTCTTGTCCATTTTGTTATGGGAGGCTGCGGGTCAGACAAGAGGAGGTCCTCACCTGAAATTTTAACGGTCAAGCAGATCTATATTTTTGTGAAAATAAGTACTTGGAGGAGTACGTGGAGAGGAGCAGGCAGACAGGACAGGAAAGCCCTCTTCTCTAGGCAGTTCTGAGTTTGTTACGATTTTAGCATCTCATACTTTTGCATGATATAGTACCTGGCAGAACAAGGGAAGTATGCGTTAATTGTCTTCAGGCAGTCGGGCAGGGTGACCACCACTGCCGGGGCAGGAGCAGGCGGGTGCTGTCCCTCTCCTGCCCCGTTCCCCACAGCCGAAGGTGTCTGTAGGAACAATCCGCAGCCAAAGCAGGCAGAGATGCTCACGTACTCATCGCCAAATGTCGGCCTTGGTGAACAGCGGCTGACCCGAACGGGAGACCGCGCACCCAGCAGAGCTGCTGGCTGTGCCGAGCTGCCCGCCTGGCCCGGCGGGAGAGCCGGAGCTGCTCCCAGCTCACCTGCAAGCGCGACGTTCCGTCGCACCCACGCGGAGTGACGAAGCGCGGGGCTCGTTCCCCCTTACGACAGGGATCGCGGCACTGCTGCGGGGAGGTACCCAAACTCTCTGTGCCTCGCTTCTGGAGAAGAGGCAGGATGGCAATTCTTAGCTGTTTTTGTAAAGCACTTGGAACCCGCCAACGGCGTGGACACGCTGCGTGCCGCCTTTCGCTGCAGTGCCGCAGCCCTGGGCTGTTCCCTGTGCCGTCTATTTCTGCCAGCCGCGGGCCCGCGTCCCTGCCCGGGGAGATGGGAGCAGGTGACAAGCCAGGAGCTGGATGCCGAAGGTCCAAGATCCTGCAGAGGAAATGAAAAGTTTTAGTTACTGTGGCTGTGCCTCTCCTCTGGTCAAAGAGGGCAGGAGTTGGGACTGGCAGGCAGCCGAATCCATCTTCAGTGGTGATACAATTACTAGCAACGACACCCAGCCCCGGCAGTGTTTAAATGGCTTTTCAGGGCAGGCACCAAACCCGGTCTGGTTTACATAAGATAAACTCAGTTTTGCTGGAGCGGAAGGGAGAGGAAGGGGAGTCTCTGGTCAGGAGGGAGCTGATGTATAAGGACAGTCGCCCAGCCCGCTCCCCGACACGTTCCCATGGCAGTGCAGGCTCCGGCTGCCGCCTTTCCACCAGCGCCGGTGCCATCAACTGGGGCCAGAGCATCAGGTCCCTGCTCCCGGGGAGCAGTTTTGCAGAGAGGGTGCTGGTGCTGTCCCAGCTCTGTCCCCTGCAGTGCCCGCCGGGGCGCAGGGTCTCACCGCACTGCAGACAGGAGTGACGGACGCAGCCAGGCAGTGTCCCTGGCTCGTGGCGGAGCGTGCCTCTCTTCCAGTAGCCAGGTTGCAAGATGTGGGAGCGCAATGTGGCTGTCCTGATGGCCAACTCCTACTGTGGGGCAGAGGAGCGGTGCGTTACTGTCCTGTCTCTCCAGCTGCGCCGCTGGGGTCTTTGGCGAGTCCCACCACCGCAGTGCACCGAGGCACTTAACTGAGGTGGAGTGGAAAGGTAAACAGTAGCAATTACTTCTGGGAACAGAAGGGTTTTTAGGGTTTACCCTCTTATTGCACAAATGTCAGAAAGAATGCCAGGCATTCTGCAGCTGGGGAATCAAGCCAATAGCTTAAGAATGTTTGAAGTGTGTTTCTGCCATGTTGGATGCAAATGTAAAGTATTATTACAGTATTCACCCGTGCATTCAGAATATATGTTGTTAGTGCTATTTTGAAATGAGGAAACTACTGTTTCCAGATCAGCTTGCCTCCCTTTGCATGCATGAAGTTAACAATAAAACACTTCACACCCGAAAATTGCTGATTTTTCAGGTAGTGATATTTTCTTTCAGACTCCTGTCAGTCTAGTCATCCATCTGATTCAGTTCATTGTAACAAACTATAGGTTTCACCTCCACTCAGGAAACGTTCCCGCTCTCCCCACTTTTCAGAAGCCAAGGAGAGAGAAGGGCAGGTTTTATTCTTCATATTCTGAAAGAGGGATAAGGGATGACGAGTCTGTTTCATGTTCACCTCCTTTCCATGCCTTGAATGAATGAACTGGTTGGCTGGGACAGAGCTCCTTTCTGTAGCAGTCTGAAAGGTCTTTGCTAGCATCTGTCACCTGTGCCTGAGATATCACAGTCTGGAGTTTTGTCCCCTTGGGTAGGACTCTTCCTGCTGTTGCGATATAAAACTTTGGAACCACTAATTCTCATCAAGGAACCACGTGCCTACAGTCCTGAAAATCAAGATAATGACTTCCCTTAGATTCCTCAAGATTTTCTGCCAGGAAGGCAGAAATCCCCCTGCCCATGAACTCTGCTGGAGCACAGATCTGTTTCCAGCCCAGACATCTGCTGCTGCTGGACTCAGGACTGCATTTTGATGTCCATTATGCACTGCCAGGTGCACACTTTGCCAGCAACATTAAAAGGGAAGTATGTGCTGAAAATCAAAGGATGAGACATGAATGTTATGGCTAATGTACTCTTCCTTCATAGCTCTCCTAGGAGTTTAACACAAGAGGTGTGCTCTTGCATCCTTTCGGGAAGGCTACAGCAAGTGCATGAGGAATTTCCAAGTGTCACCTTCTTTGAGCTTCATTACAGAATATCCTTCATTGTTCATTCCCATGTTTTTCTTCTTTTACAACGTATTCCTGGATTTCAGAGACGGTGTGTACCAAAGCTGATTTGAAAGGTTTAGAGCGATTTGGAAATAGAGAGCGGTCCAAACTGAACCATCAGCTTTCATCTCCCCCTTAGAAGTGTTCAACAAACCCTTGATCATTGCAGGGAATCAGACTCCTGTGCTGACTTAATCCCAACTCAGCGTTAAGGTCACACAATGGTTCATATAGACTCTTTTGTAGTCATAAATTGTTCTTTAAAAATGCAAGGAGAAATGTTTCCTCTTTACCTTGATGGCTTTCCATTTTTTGTGCTGCAGCCTCCTGTTTACTCAGACTTTCTTCCAACGCTGCAGCCTCAGTCAGCAGTGACCGGGACAGGCCTGGGAATAATTTATTTCATTGAATTGCAGATGTAAAGAGAGGCTCAAGAGCATTCAAGTAAATTGTCATCTGTGCTAGACAGTCAGATCTCCTAAGAACCAGAAGTTTGTGTACCTGTTAATCTATTGCTTCATCTTTTCTTCATCTGCCATTTCAGACTGAGCGTGCCATTGGTATACATGTGGGTTTTTTTCACTAGAAGTGGTGTCAAAGAAAAACATCAACAACTAAAATTAGAGGTGGAGAAGACTTGAGTTAGGATCTTTGCTATTGAACCTTTATTTGACTTTGGGGCAACATTGTCCCCATTATTCAAAAGGGGAATAGAAGGAGGATAAATCTGTGACATCACAGTGTATCTCAGATAAAAACTGCTACGTCATCAACTTTTAAGTACACTTTTAAAATGCTCAAGTAATGATCCCAAAATAGTGACATTCCCATTAATACATTGGTAGAGCCTTACTGTGTGATGCTGTAGTATTGAATTTTAATTGGAAGGAGACTTTGAGTTATATATACACATATATGTATTTGTGTGTCATATTAATGTTATTTACTGTAAATATTGCTCACCTGTCAGGGATAGATCTAAAGTCCTATAATAAGTGTTACTCACCTTGAAGGAGAAGAAGGAGGAAGGAGAAAATCTTATTTGTTTTGCAAAAGTGTGTCAGCATTCTAACAAAATAAGGCAAAACATTATCCCTTACAGCTTAATCTCAATCCTATTTGGAGCATGGTTTATCAACACATGAAAGAGTACCAATAGTCGAAAAGATAGGCCAGATTCTCAGCTGCTCTCAATCAACATTCCTCAGTTGACTTTAAGCCAAGAGATTGGCTTGGTGTCTTAAAGAGGCCCAGTCTAAGTAGTCTTACACTTTAATTTTTATTAAAAGATGCGTGCTGTTTAATAGTTGAGCACACCCAACACGTATAAGAAAATAGGTATTTCTGTATCAGATGAGTCTGGTCTGTGTACACTCAGTTCTGGTTCAGCCTGGTTCTGGTGATGCCATGTCACAGGCTCCAAAGGAAAGTGAGAAATCTCAGCAGAAGATAATGATGGAGCAGTCGGCAACCGGGGCAATTTTCTCCCTAACTCCATGGAGATTGGACTTGATTCATCAGTTTTCAGTGTATTGCCTTTTGATTTTCTGTAAACAGCCCCTCACTGCTCTATCAGGAAACGGTGAACAGCAGTGCATGATTTTCCTCTTCTGTATCGGACCTCACTTCGCTCGGCTCTAACCTCCCCTCTCTTACCCATTTCTAATCTGTTCCAGTCTTTTTGATCTCTCTGTCTCCTCACGTGGAAATCTTTTCCAGCCCCTATCATTTTTAGCATCTATCCCTGGAGTCCGTCCTCGTCAGCACTGCTTGCTCTGAGCCAGGCTGAAGGGAAAGTTTGCATGACCAGGATATGCCATAGGTTTACCGAGTGGTGCTTAAACCTTCCAAGCTTTACTTCTCTCCCAATGGTATGTCCTGCCAATGTCTTTGCTTTTTAACCACCCCGTGAGGGGGCACATCGTCACCTCTGGGATATTTTTGCCTTTGTGGTTACAGCTCATCTCGAAGGAATCTGTTTTACAGCCAGTGAAGCCACACAGCCTTGCTGCGGGCACAGTCTCGCCCTCCTTTCCTCGGTGCTCCAGCTGGGGACGTGGTCAGGCTGCCGGCGCATGAGATCACATCCAGCACGGCTACTCCCTGGAAGCCAAAGTGTTGCTTAGTAACCCACTCATGGAAGTACCAGAAGCATTTTTCAATCTGTCACGTTGGCGAAAAACACTGGCTTCTTGATTTAGAGGCATTCTGCTGTGCGTAGCGGGGCTGTGCTCCATTACCTTGCATCCAGCGCGATCTGCAAGTGAGGAAATGAACCTTCATTTAATGGAGGGGCTGGGGGGGGACACGGATGAGGCACAGAAAATATTTGTGAAGCCTTTAGCTGGTTCTCCTGGCATCTAGTCCTCATCTTAACTTCCTTCCTGTGGGAGATATTCCCTCCTTATGGAAGTGCACTCCAGGGCCCCATAGCAATTGGCCAAACAGGACCCTGCAGCACCTTCATCTATTATGAGACATTACTGCAATAAAACATGGTGTGTCATACTGAAACTGGATGAGGTATTGCAATATTTATGTTGTAAACCTCAGTGTCATGGACAATTGCTGCAAAATAATGTATGTCTTTTTTTAATGCAGTGGAGTCACAGCAGCTTCACAAGAGCACACAGAACGCAGACCATCTGGGATTACATGGTTTCCTCAGTTATTTTCAAATTATTCTGGTACAGAGAGTTAAATGAAAAACATCCTCTCATTTAAAAATAGATTGTAAAGGCTTTTAGGTTACTTCCCTTCCCCTTTTAAGAATAATTCAATTTGGGAGCAAAACATCCAAGAGCTGCGTTTTGACTTCAGAGGCTTGCTCCTTTATCTGGCACTGGTTTATCCTTAAAAATGGCTTCAAAAAGTAGTTGAGGGCTTTTATTTGAGGTACCTTATTGATTTTGCTATCAAATCTCCTCAGTTTGGAAGTGAAAAGGTATTTTAAGCAATGTCTAGCTTTGAGCTCTGGGGTCCAGCTGGGCTCTTCCCATCCTACTTCTTGTCATCAGAGGGAGTACAGCCATAGTCTGTGTCCTGCCATGGCATCACACATTTCTGTGGCTTGCCTCTTGTGGTCAGATCCTGTCCTGGAAGCCCTCTGCAAGAAAAAAGGAAGGGATTTTATACGGGTCATGGAAGGTCCCGAGTGGTCTGAAAACAAGGTTGTTAGACAAGTGTTCCCGAGAGGCTCTTTTGGTCTTCAGAGAGTCTCTTTCCTGGGATAATGCTCAATGCTGCGGTGATGAAATTAGCAAAGTTTGTTTCTCGTGCAGAGCCTTCTCGGTGTGAGTGACACGCACAACAGTTGTGGGCTAAAGCTTGACTCAGCATAAAGATGAAAAAACATCCAACAACATGAGAAGCTCCTGACTTGATTTCTGAGGACTTTCTGAGGAAGTTTCTGAAGATTCTTGTGGTTCTTCCTCGTCTAATAGATAAATTTGGGTACGGGATAAAGAGTCTTTCAATTTCATTGCGCGTAGTTACATTTTTATTGCATGTAGTCACAAGACATACAGAAAGCAATAAAAAAATGTTCCTGATGATTGGTGTGTGGCCAGCATGACAGCAGCTGATGACCTGCTGTGGGTCCAGGTGCAGAAGTGTCTACATCACACAAATATTCAGAGTGAGCTGGCTTCTCTAGGGGGCAGGGAGCATATTTGTCAGGGGAGCCAAAGACAGTGAAGGCCTGATCTACATTTTAGTTCTTATAACGGGCTGTGCCAGCTCAGGACTGATGGAAATCTTGCCCTTGTGATGCTTTGCTCTGTGGAGAGAGGATTCAGAGAAGCACTAAGTGTACAATGCATCGTTTGTTTTAAAAGTAGCAGGGTATCTATTTCCAGTCTTCTAATACAATGACCTTGAAGTTTGTTCGTAATTAAACAGTCTTGTCTTACCAGTTAGCCATTGAAGGAAAAGAACTGTTGTTATACAGAGAGTGGGCTAGGGAAGAGCAGTTGGACTGGTTAACTTCTAGGCAATACTGAGAAAGCACATCCACTCCCTGAATTCACAGGGGAAGGGCACCTCTTTCTTCGCACATTCTTCTCATTCTGCATGATAGAATTATTTGAGTTGAGAGAGATTTTAGAGCAACTGAGTTAGCTACAAAGCAGGGGATATTCTGCTAATATTAATCCTTGTTTAGTTTTTGAGGTTTTTCTGCTCACAGCCTTCTTTTCAGCATTGGGGATGCTCTAGGTTATCTCTGTCTCACCTAACTGGGATCTGCCTGCCCTTATGGAAACAACAAAATGTGGGTTGGAACCTGCCCCACTTCCTGGCTGTACATACTCTACCTATGATACATGTGTATGTTGAATGACTGCATCAGAGTGGCTTTTGTAACTGTGATGTCAAGATAATGTGGTTGGAGAAAACTAGGAATACATAAAACTTAACATGAATAGAAAATCAAAGTCACTGAAAAGGCAATACAGCTGAAGAAGTTTTCTTACTCTGAGCCACCACCATGTTTTCTACAATATGCCAGCTTCTGTATCCCTAAATAGCCTTTTATCCTCTTTGCAGCAGCAGAGAACTTGACTTTTGTGTCTTTACTCTGAGCTGGAGACATTGGTGTTCAGTCTTTTCATAATGTGCTGATGAATTGAAAAGCTAACCTTGTCATGCGTTTGTCAACTTCTGTAGCTTCCGACCAAAATAATCTAATGCCAGTCAGTGAATAGCCTGGAGGAGTTTTGGGTGCTACTGGCTGAAACGTGCCATTGAAACGTTGGTCTTCAGGGCAATAGTGATAAGGAGGTTTTGTATTGATGCTTGTGAGAAAAATCCAGCAGTCTCAGTTGAAACCGACTGTCCTGTTAGTCACACGGTAAGTACGGAGATGAGCCAGAACAACTGGCTGAGGGAAAAAATAAGGACTCCTGCCTGAAGAATACCCCAGATATCACTTTCATTTCAGAGGAAAAACCCTTCTGTAACCATTTCTGGGGTGGCAAGTGGGTGGGCTCACAAGGCTGGAGAGACATGTCACTGTAGCATGTTTCTCACTGCACCTTTGATTATGTGAACATACCAGAATAGGAGGAAAACGCCCGTCATTTCTTTCAAATTCCTTTTCAGCTATGTACACGATCTCCAGGTCACCTGTTGCTACCCACTGTGAGGCCTCATTGGAGTTTACACTATGCTGCTTGGTATTCATTTACTTTTGGTGGCCACAGACTAATGTTACAGGTTTGGGAACCAGTACATAATTGTAAGGACAGCTTATTGTGTTATTTTTTGTCCCTTTCTCTCCTTTGTGAAGTGTGAACCTTTCTTTTGAACTCTGAAGTGACTGTATTGTTACAATGTGTGTATGTAGAGATTTGTTTTGACATGGCTTGTGTGGAGGACCTTTGCTCTTCTTATCTCACACTCAGTTTTATTAAGTGCTTGATAGCTTTGCCAGCCTTTTGTGGGGGAGGAGAGGTGATGGGGTGTGTTCTTACACTCCAAAACTTGGTGTTTTTTTGAAGGAAATTTACCCAGCTTTACCTAGAGCGGTATGAGAATCCAGGGTGCTTCCGACTGTTCTTCAGTCGTCCCGATCTGATTTCTTCCAGGAGAAAGGGATTGGTCTTGAAACCCTCAGAAAAATATGTTGCTTAATGCTATAAGCCAGCACTGACCAAGAAGACCCATCAGTTTGTCATGCGTGGACATTTGCATGACATTTCACCCCTGTCTGAAGCAGTCTGAGCACAGAGTGAATCCCATCCTTTGCTCATGACAACTGACATTGCTCCCTGGACACTAATGGAGCTACCGCAGCTTGCACCAGCCAAGGATCAGCCCTTCTGTGTTTTGGTGGTTAGGAAACCCGTGAGTGAAATCCTACAAGGGTTTGAGAGAAGAGGGCAATGCGTGTTGGAAACCTCTCAACTTTGCAGGATTTCTTTGGTATTCATACACATTTGCAAGAATGTATTCCAAGCATCTTGTACTGTTATTAGTAACTTGTACTGTAGTTTGTTAGCAGTGTTGACTACCTACGTAGCTAATATTCTGTTGCAACTTAGAAAAAGTGTAAACGATTGCAGAAAACAGGAGTTTAGAACTTGTATGTACTTTTTTTTTTTATATTAAAGCACTTCAATTAAAAGTACAAGGAAAAATGCTCCTGTAGCCTTTGTTGTACATCTGAACGGATGTGTGGAAAGAGAGGGGAACTCTCTCTTCCTGAGATCTTCCCTGGTTACTTTGGTACTAACAAAAGAGATGGTCAAACTCTGGGGAAGGACTCTGCATGTTAAATCTTATTTGGTAAACAGAAGATGTCAGCAACCTAGTCTAGTATATATTATAAACTGATGGAGTCCCTGCGACCGAAGCCGAAGTGTCTGAGAGATTGCCAAGCCATTTACTAAGTGGTGTTTCACACAGATGTGAGTAGCTACAGAAGGGTGGTAACTGGGGAGGAGTTAGTGAATGAGTCCACTGTGTAATATGTTAGATTTCCTTTCTTTTTATCACCAAGTACCTCAGAGGTCACTGAGGAGTCTGTTGATGTAAAAGTGGAGGACAAGCATCCACAGTCCAGGGTTATTTCAGGAGTACTGGGAAGTTGTGGGTTTGGATACCAGAGGAGGGGTATTGGAAAAGAGCAGCACACACGGGCAACCAATGGCCCTCATCACACACCCCAGGAACTGGTTTTCTCCCCGCACCCCCTGAAATGTGCACATCCAAATACTTTTTCTGGATCACATCACTGTGGGATTGGCGTGCGTAAACAGACGTCTCTAAAGCGGCTTGCGATTTGGTGATCTCAGCCCAGCTCTTAGTAGCCAGATGCCCATAATATGAAAACAACCATCAAAACTGTCTCTTTTCCTGGCACTGTTTAATCAAAGGGACAATGGGAGAGAATGGCAGTCTTATTTCTACAAAGAGCCCTTCAATGTCAAATTTGCCATACAGTACAGTAGCTTTCACCTCTGTGGCACAGACCACAGCCACTCCAGAGAGGAACAAAAGCTCTCAGACAGCACGCAATTAATCCAGCATCTATTAAACCAAGCACGGGTAATTTTGAAGGAACATAACAGATTTCTGCTTTAAATTATTCCAAGCACTATTTTTTTTAACTCTACACAGTACGCACAGCTCAAAGTACAAAACAGAAGGCTGTGTTTCTGGCAGCTGTTATCTTCCCAGTAGCTGTTTTACATCCCCAGCAGCTCATAATCCTGAGACAAAAATCAAGTAAAGCACAGCAGAGGAACAACATTAAAATGCTGCTGGCTTTCCTGCTGCCCACAGCCATGATCAGGTGCCCAACGCAGGAGCAAACAATTAGTTCCATGGCCAAGGGAACTAATGAAATCTGGTTTCCTATGGATTTATGACAATATGTTGCCTTGGTGCCAGAGACTTGAGGGGTTAGTCTTTCTGCTAATATCTTGAATCCAGATGAGGATTTTATCAGCTATAGTCTCTGGAATGGCTTAATGAACTTTGAAGTGGTGATACATTTAGAAAAAAATATATATTGCACACTACATACAGTGAGAGATGAAATTTAGTGGTGGGAATCTACAAGATGATTTAAAAACACAGGTCAAAACAAATATAGCTTGTCTGCTAAGTCCTAAAAATGCGACTGCTGCTGGTTTTATTTCTGTAATGTCTGTCTAAGCTTGTTCTAGTGCAAGTCTATTGAATAATAGTGTGATTGCAATGGGGTAGTTCCAATAAAAGACACAGACTAGTTGCAGCAGTAGAGTATAAAGGTGTAAGTAAACAATATGTTTTCACAGAGGAGGAAAATTACCCAGAGATCTAAGCTGGACTGTGTATTTTTTAATCTATTTACAAGTGATTTGGAAAAGAAGATGAAAACTGAGGTGAGAAGTTTACTGAGAATGAAAAACTGTTCTGGGCAATCAAAACAAGAGTTGACGGTGAAGAGTTGCTGAAGTTTTTCATGATAATCAGGGACTGGGTTGTAAAATGACAGATGAAATCCACTGTTGATAAATGCACAGTAATGCTTCTGGGGAAAAAAACCCACCCTAATTATACATGCATAATGAGGGGCTCTAAATCAGCCATCACTGCACAGGAAAATGATCTCGATGTCGTCGCTAATTCTGAGAAAATGACAGGTCAAGCCTGATCAGGTGTCAAAAAGCAAGTAAAATGTTAGGAATTACTAGGAGGGGAGAAAAAAAGGAGAAAACAGAAAATATCATTATGTCCCTGCATAAATCTGTGGTGTGGTCCTGCGCTGGGTAGTGTTTGCAGCTTCTCTATTCCCCCACCCTCCCATTCCCGCAGCCCAGCACACATCCAAAAAGCCTGTAGGAGAGCCAGAAGAGGCACAGGGGACAGCCAGAAAGCGTTGGCACTCGGAGCAGCTTCCATGCGAGGAGAGAACAAATGTGCTGGACCCGTTGGCTGTCAAGAGAGATGGCAAACGAGAGACAGGCTTGCAGGTTTGCCAGGAACCAGCTGCCGCAGCGAGCGAGCTGCATCTCCAGCCCCAGACACCCCGAAGCATCTGGCTTCCTGCAGCTGAGGGGACACAGCCCAGCTGTAGCGTACACACTTGATACACACCTATACACACCTTACTTCTGATGCTTTTGGCCCCCAAGCTTCTTTTAGAGGTCATTGTTAGGGAAGGTTATTTCCCCAGCCAGCCTGGTACTTTGGTCCTCACATCTTACATCAGCAGAGTTTAGTTCTGTTCCTGGATACGTATTCCTACCACCTTAGTATGTGCCCATACTGGGACAGAAAAATCTATTTGTCACTTCAACCGTAGTCCTTCTTGAGCAACTTATGCTGTGCCTGCTTATTTCGTTCAGTACAGTTGATAAAAGGTTATCAAACAGCTTGTGGTTGAAGCTTTCAGCATTTTTCTGCCACAAAAACTGTATGAAACACTAAGTCCAAACGCAGCAAACCACGGCTAAACTTGGGGGGCACAAACCTAGCACCACGCAAGCAGAGGATAAACTTCCCATCCCCTTCTGTGGGACCAGGATTTCATCTCTAAGTGTAGGAGCTTCCTAAGAAGTTACAACGGTGATCACAAAGACTGAAGGTGGGCTTTCGCAACAGTAGAAATTGATTTAACGGCTTTTTAGTATGTGCTCCTAAAAGGCCTTAGTGCAACTATCTGTTTTGATACCACGATCTGTGCAGCCTCTGCTTTAGTCATTTTTCTACATGACCACCTTATTCCTGGGAAATAAGAATCCATAGGAATTGAAAGAGCCTTCTCCCCAAGGCTGCCTGCCTGTGCTTGAACGGAAGAAAGACCCGTCAGCCTCGAAGAGAAGCTACGGAGAGCAAAAGTACCTCCCCGGCAGCCTGACCTTGGCAAGGAGACAGGGGACTCAACATTCACGACAGGCGGCAGCTCCCTTTAATAAATATTTCACGGCAGAGAATGGCAGACTTGGGGAGAAAATGGAGGGCAGAGTTCAGCCTGTGACGCAAGGTGATGTGACCGGACCTTGTCTAGCGGGGCTGGAGGCCACCTAATTGGCATTCCTGCGCCATGCTTACGAATAGCATTCTGTAGTCCTCTGGGAATGCAAAAATAATTAAAAGGCCCCTCAGCACGCAGTGTTGCTAATGGGCTATTGCCTGCCATGTGATGTTTTTGTGCTCAATTAGAGCCGAGCAAAACAGACTGCTAAAAATTCACGTCTCCCTCCAAGAGACACCTGGGTGGACCAAGCCTCCTCTTCTGCTGCACGATGGCCCTTGTCGTGCATTGCCCTGCCACGCTTGCAGCGAGGAGCTGAAGGCGGAGGCGACGGCTAAGCTTCGTGCAGCAGAGCACACCTCTCCCTATTTACTGTGCTGCAGACTGAGCTCCGGCACGGGGAGCTGGTCGGGTCAGAGCAGTCGTCCTAGCACACCCAGGCACCTCCGCGGTGACCTTGAGCTGCAGGATGATTGTGCATGTGGTGTGAAGCAAAGGCCCTGGATCTCTTCCAGGCAAGAGCTCGCTCGCGCATTGCGTGTCTGTGTGGACTTCTGGCTTTTCCCAGCGCAGCGCAAGGCTTAGCCGGTGCCAGCTGCGGCTGCCTGGCAGAAGAATTCCTCCAAATAACCCCCCTTTCTCTGCGCAGATCCTGTACGAGATGATGCTGAAAGACCTATCAACACCTTCTGCGTTTTCTCAGGAGGGATTTGGCCACCTCAAGGCAATTTCTCTCTGCAAACTCAGATTTGCCTTCTGTCCAGGCACCTCCTTTATTTACCAGCTCTGCTGTGGAGGCTGCCTTGCCAGGTCTGCGTGCCTAACGCCTTGTGCCTGATGCTCTCACAAGCCTTGATTCCCTTTGCAAGCCATCGGTGCTTCGTTTGGGCCAAAACAACAATTCGTCTCCAAGGTATGGTCGGTTGAGTATTCATGGGCTAAACTTTAGGTAATTAGCATTGTTAATGTTCTCTGTGTGATATTACAGCTGTGGGGCTCATTAAAATGTTCTCTTGGGAGAAGCCAGGCGAAGAGTCAGGTGTCAGCTTTGCTTCATGTGGAAAAGCCTGCCTGTTATTCTGAGAGAATTATTTGTTTAAACACAGGATTTACACATGACGGTGTATTTAATCCCCAGGGTGTCTGACAGTCTGAGAGGTGGACTGAGCTGCTGGGCAGCATCTGGCGTGGCTCAGATGGCCCCAGCCCCTGGCAACCTCACTCCCAAGAGGAGACCTGGCCAGAGGGAGGAACTCAGCAGCAAGGATCTCCATCTCTTCTGTCTAGGAAAGCCTTGGGCCCCTGCGCTCCCCCCCAAAACGCAGACAGCAGGCAGGAGGCTGCAGGCTGGTCTCTCCTGGTGCCCACTGTCTCATCCCATCAGAAGGCCCTGTCAGGTCCTACCCACTGCCTGGCCAGCCCCAGCAGCTCCCCAGAGCAGGGACTGATGAGCACATTTAAAAGGAGGAAGACGAAAGGCCACAGAGGAGATCAAGCTGGTCTGAACCAAGGGGAGTTCAGATGGTGGGAAGTAGAGGTTGCATTTCATTCCTGTTCTTCCTACCAGGGAGGGTCCAATGGGGAGACAGGAGAAGATGGCAGTTCTTCCCACCACGGACTAACCTCCCTCGGCATGGGTCACCATATGAGCCACCCTTGCAGCAGGTGCCACACCATCCTTCAGCATCTTCCTGGGGCAGCACCAGCTCCTGCTCCTCGGGGAGGGGACGGCATGGCCCAGGGCTACCTTCCTATGGCACCATCAGGAGCAGTGCTGGTCATCCCACCCTGCCTCCATGTTTTATACAAGGAATGGCAGAGTTGAGCATGTTACCATTCTGGGCAGGGGAGTTGTGCCCCAGTAACAGGCCTGGAGGCATCCATGTACCTCAGGTACTGGGCACGACAGAACTGTGCTCTGCGGGCGGCTCTGCATTCGCTGTGTGACCTTCCTGAGTCCTTCTCCCCAGGCCTGCCAGCAGCTGGCCAAGCAATTACTTATGCACAACAGTTGAGCTTCTTCAGCTGAAGGTGGTCGCTGTGGACAGATGTCAGTGCAACACATGGGCACATACCAGCTGTTTGCAGGCTCTGAGCACAGGCAGGCAGAGATGCCCATTAACAGAGACAGAGATGTAGAGTGATGCGTGCTGGCTCCAGACCTGGCCTGCCAGTAACTGTACAGAATTTAAAGCATAAATAGTGGTGCTGTTGTTATTTTTTTAGGTTTCTTAAAATTTTTTGAAGCTTCAACCAGTATGCCCCCAGTATTGCTTACTGGGGTGCCTTCAGGGGAGTATGGAGGGCTGTCATTGTGCCTGGGGAGAACAGCCACCTGTGTGGCTGGCTTGAGCACCCAGTCCCACGCAAAGCTTTGTGTTTTGAGATGCCACATGTGACTGTCATCTTGCCACCATCTGAAACCAATGGTTTCAGCTTCTATGTAAGTTTCTCCAGCAACAGATTTTGTTGCTATGGCCCTTGGGGGGTTTGGCAGGCTGCTCAGATGGGTAATGGCCATGTCTGAAAGTCTCTCCGTTCCTTTCCATTTTAGCTCGTTAAATGTCCTCGCTTCCCACAGATCCTCTTTCTGCCGGTGGGAGTTGCAGGTAGGTGGCTGGAAGAGCAGAGAGATGGAGAGATGCAATGGAGGTATCGAGTTCCTGGTGTGAAGAGAAGCTGAGGGCCTGGGCGGGAATGAGGGATGGCGATGGGCAAGGAGGAGGAAGCCTAACAGAATGGAAAATGGGAGAGAATAGTCTGCAGGATGGGGATGGGGATGGAAGATTACCTGACTGCAGGGAGAGGATTTGTACAGTGGGATGCAATTATGCACCTGGACGCCTTCTGCAATATTTTCTTCGGTTTGGTCTTTTGGTAGAGGAAGAAGGCTGGCTGCTCCACATGCTGTCGCTGCAGCCACTATCAAAGGAAATGGTGTCCTTCCCAGAGCTCTGCTGACACCATCGGCTATCAGCACCCAAACTCAGATGCAAATGAACTGAGCCTTCTTGATGTCTGCTGAGTTAAAAAACAACACACACACACACACACAAGCCCGCAAGGGCGAAGGGGCAATTTGGCTTTGTCTGGTGAAGACCTGCACTTCAAAATCTTTACCCAACACCTCAGACAGTCCAGAGATTTACCCTCTAATACATCATTTTCAGGTTGCTGTGGCAAGGCAGAGTAAAAGCAAAGAAGCAGATGTGGTGATGAGGGTGTTAACGGCCATCTGTCTGTCTCACCAGTGTTATTTAATAAGTTCTATTGCATTCCTGCCTGGTTTTAGCCCAGCTTTCCAAAGGAAAGAAGACTAGTGCCGTCATGCAATCATCTGCTTCCAGCTAATGCTTTCTAAACTCCTTGGCCATTTCAGCCAAGTATGATAAAACCATGTAGTTGGTAGGGTCTTATAAATTTTATGAAAACATGCAGATGAGCAGGGGAGGGAGAGGGAGTGTGAAACATCTTGTTAGTTCCTTCTGAAGGAAAGGACGCAGCGTGACATTACACCATATTAAACACTAGTGAATGAGAGAGAAAGATTATGAATGCCCCAGCTGAATGAAAAATTGCAATTGGAGCCTGCATCTAAAGGGCATTGGAGAACCACATACAAAGCAATAGAAAGCCATATAAAGCAATGTGTTGTTTCTTCTGCTGCTGATGGAGCATCATCTCTCATGCTGTGGTTGAAAGATAAAAACCTCTGTTGAAAATTCTGTGGTGGACAGCACCAGGCCAAGAACACAGGAGGGAAATGTAGTTGGTCAGCTCTTCTGGTAAACACCTCAGCTGGTTCATATTGGAGTACCTCCATTGAGTCTTCCATGCAGTTTTACACCTGCCAAAAATCTGACCCAACAAATTTTGTGCTGAGGGAAGTGTTTAGTTCTTCTTTCACTAATAAAAGTATAATACATCAGCAAAATTACCTGTTATACCAAGCCCTACCTGCTCTTTTAGGAACATTTCACCAGAGCTAAATCCAGTCAACATCCCTGTTGTTCTGGACCTTCTCAGAGCTGGGAGGAGCCCGGGGCAGAGGAATGACGCAGTGTAAAGCCTAGGAGGATCCAGTTTTTCTCTTGGGCCTGTCCAAATATCCATAGTCCACCCTTGCCCAAGCCTTCAGTGTTTCCAGAGGTGGCCTGCATTTCAGCAATAGGACTTGTGAAAAGTGGTGTCCTTCCTCAGGAAGAGAGCTGCACGCAGCATTCTCTGCCATTGTGCTGCACAAATGGCTCTTGGAAAAATTTGACTCCTCCTGTAGCCAGGGTGTGCAGCCAAGTCAAACTGCAAAATTTAGGTCCTCATTTTGGCTGGTGCCTGGTCAGAGTATTCAGAGTAGAGCTTTACTTTGCCTCATGAGTTAGAGACAAACAGCAGAATTCATAGGTAGCAGCACTTGCAGCAAAGCCTGTGCCATACCCAGACCTTCACACACCTGGAGCAGAAGCCATGGACAGAAACTCCACATAAGAATGGGAATCACGTAAGAAAAACAATTTTGTTTCAGGAGAATTCAGAGCAGGTTTTTACATGGTGGTAGAGGCCAGAACAGTGCGATATCAACTACTAACATCTTTACTAATAACACTAACTTCGGAGAATCGCTGGGCACAGGGATTTTATCCAATTTAAATGTAGCTCTCCTGCGTTTCCTTTGCTGTGGAATTGTGCAGATGAAAGGAAGAATAATAACTATCTCGCAGACAAGCGATTCCACGTACCGGAGATTAGCAGAGGCACCGGTGAGGCGCAGGGCTCCTGCCGGGTGCTGACATTCCCGCGGCGCTGAGCAGAGCTTGCATTCAAATTATTCTGAGGAGAGCCGGCTCTTCGGCAGGGCAGAACAACGAATGCGTCAGGGACCAGGCAAAGGGGTGCTCGTTACTCACAGCTCGCCAAGCGCAGGAGTGCCCGCTCATTATCTGCCTGGCACAGACTGGTGTGTGTAGCCTTTCCTCATGCTCTGGTGCATGTGTGCGTTTCCGTGTGCATCTGTGTATCTGTTTCAGGGATGACATGTTCGTCTGATGATACATATTTAAATAATGTAAATAATTGACAAGTAATGAGGAAATGCGCTTTATCAAATGAAGCGAGACCAGGCAAGGCCCAGCATCAATTCATATTCATACGTTGTGCATTTCCTCCCTGTTTAATCTGTGTTTTAAAAGAACCTGTCCCTACTGGGAATTCCACTGCCAGCCCTCACCGGCCTTGTTTTGTGCATAGTATGCCTTCAAAACTAATCCATCCTCAAAGCCAGAGGCTCATGTCAGCTTCATTTTGAGAGTGAGCATTTAATTTCTGCTTGCTCTTGTCCTTTAAAAAAACTCCAACATTTAAGCTAATAAAAGGGAAAGAGCAGGGAGGAGTAGAGAAACAGCAACCCGACTCTCCATCCATCCATCACAGCTAAAGCCAGTATTTTATCATGAGGATGGATTTGTCCTCGCCCTCTCTCTATCCTACGTTGACATCAGGACTCCGTATAAGGCTCCCGAGGCCCATTTCTCCTGGGTTTAAATTCAGTGCCCCTGCACTTCTTTCTCCTGCCTTTAAAAGTTTCTTCTCCCCTCTGCTTGTTTTGTACTGGCAGCATAAAGTTTTGAATGACCGACCAGGGACTTAAATTTGTAGTGCCCGGTGATCCTGACAGCAAGCACCGGGTGAACAGGACAAACCTTCCCTAAATCCCGCTTGCCTTTGATCCAGCCGTGTGTGTTCTCTTTTCAGTCTCTGTGCCTCCAAACGTCTGTGGCGTTCCTTCTTTGTTTTTGGGAATGTGTGGAGCGGCGCTTTTATTAATTGTGTGTCGCAGCCTGCGAACAAATTAGCATGTGTGCACAAAGGTGCTTTCCTGGCCACCTGATCCGTGCAGCTATGCTTAATTGGTGTGAGCGTGGCGAGGGAGAAGCCGTCAGGCAGGCAGTGCATTTAGCTTCGCTCTTTTCTTTCCCTCTCACTCAGGAATTCATCTACGTTATTTTTGAATTGGAGTCTCTCCAGGCACCTTGTTTAATTTATGCTGCAACTTTCTTATCGTCCCCGGAAATGCAATTGGAAAGAAAAAATCCATGCGGAGGATCTTTAGGAGAGGGCGAAGGAAGCTGCTGATGGCGGTTATGCAGTGAGAAAATCAGCATGAAGAGTGACTAGTGCCTCTGAACAAACAAGTTATCGGTAAAAAATGGCAGCTTTGATCAATTTGTGTTTTCATTTGCCTCTGTGCGAGGCCGTAACCCTTTATCTTCGAGTCCAGCTATTAAACTCAGGTTGCTGTTCCTTGAAAAAGGACTACACGGGAAAAACTCTTTTCCCCTCCACCTCCTTGCTTCAGGCATTTAGGATTAGCACAGCACCTCCCTGGTGTTTCTTCACCTCCTTCTCAGCCTGGGCTTTTGTCTTTGGCCTGTTCTGCTTTCCTGTGTTTTGTCCTGGTTGCACTCACATACAGACCATGAGGAACCCGCACGTCTTCAGTGTTTTCGGGGGTGGCTGATGAATGCATTGCTGGCTGGGGAATAAGCCCCAGGGAAACTGGCTGGAGCAAGACCCGAGCTCTTCAAAACAGTGTGAGGGAGTGTTTTGTGCACTTTGCCTTGGGTATTTGCAAAGCTGCAATCCTGAGGGACAGCTTCTGCCACCGCACAGGAAACGGCCTCCCGGCATTCGCCTCCAGGGTCTGTGCCTCCCACGGAGGCACGAGGGGGAAATTCTGCAGCCATCCTGCAGCCAGGACGTCCCCCAGCACGTCCCCAGCTGGAAATCCTGCCACAGCAGGCGGCCTTGCCACCCCACCCCTCGCAGGGGGGGAAGGAAGGGGACCAACGGCACCATCCTTGCCCAGCAGCGCTGCTTTTACAGAGTCAATGGCCCAGCAGCACTCGGTGGTCCGTAGGGCTGCAGGAGAAAGGATAAATTAGCATGCATGTCCCCATGCCTCTTGGGCCCACAGCATCCAGATCTCATAACTCTCCCTTTCTCTGTGCTGTCCTGATGCCTCTATTGTTTCTCATCAGCTCTCATTATGTTGATTTAATGTCTTCTGCCTTCCCAGGGCAGAAATAGCACTCGTCCTTCCCCTGCATCTTCAAGACAAGTCTATGCAGCTGCAGAGAGTCCTTGAGAGTGCATTAGTGGCAGCTCTGACCCACAACCATCTCTTACTTATCTGCTCCAGACAACAGATTGAATTCCCCAGTCCTACCGACTGTAATGAAAAGATGAATGGGAGACCAGGGCCGTTACCTGGGTAAAGCAGAGCTGTCATGCTCTCCGCAGAGGCACTGATTCCGCTCTCCCTTGGTGCTCCCACTCAGGTATGTTGATGACAATTAGGAGAGTTGGTTTTGGTACTGTCAGAACAGTGCCAGTTGCCTGTTTGGACCATGTGTATATGAGCAGGACCTCCATGGGGCACAAAATCCCTGGGAGATGCAAGACTTGGCTTCTCCATGCTGCTTGCTTTTCCAGTGCTGCGTGTGTGCAAGGCAGCATATACTGCCCGGGCACTCAGTGGAGAGAGAAACTGAGGCACACTATGGCGTGCCTCATGACACGGTGCAAGAACAGCAGGTTTAGTTTATGCTGAAATGATGCAAACATGTGACTGTCCCAAGGCCATATACTGTAATAGTGGATTCATTCAACACAAAGCTTTGGCTCACTTGAAATGAAGGACTTGCTGGAAAACGCTGTTCCCAAAGTCACTCAAAGATATTGCTGGACTCAACAGCTCAACACCTCCTGTAGAGTTGTTCAAAAGGTAACAAGAAGCTCGTTTGAAATGTGGCCTGAGGCTTGCTTGGAAGATAGCTCCAGGCTGAGAAGTCCGCTTTGCCCACCAACACCCTGTCCCAGTGCTGACTGCAGCCTGCCTCCACCTGACTTGCTTGTAGGGCAGCCCCAGGCTCCCTGCAAACCCAGAACCCCTCTGAAAAATTCATCAGTCCTAGACAGCCTGCAGCTGAGCCTGAGCTCAGCTTTGTGTCTTGCATGAACTGAAAAGCCAAATATACTTTCCTTGGTTTCACCGCACCTCCTGCTCTTAGTCTTTGCCTCTCAAATGCAATGTCACTGCTGTTCGTTTTCTCCTAGGGACGAGTCAGACAGGCTGACATCTTGTCCTGCTGTTTCTGAACCCACCAAAGTTTCCAGTAGTTTTTTACAGAGGTGGTCCCAGCTCTTTTGGTTTGTGGTTTTGTGCACCAGCTTCCCCTTCCCCCTCCCACCTTTCCCAGCTGCTCCAGGTGCATTTGCCCAGACATCCATCCCCACCATGGCTGAGTGATGCTCTGTGCATGCCGGCTGCTGCATGAGCTGGGACTGAGGCTTACTGTTTCCTAAGTGGGGGTGTGCAGCCGGAGGAGGCTGTTGCATTAAGGCAGTACCGCGACACTGATTCAGGGCAGCATGAGCCAGGAGGGACAATTTTGTCCGCAGGAGGCATGACTTGGAAGCTGATGGGAAATTGAGTGTAGGAGCTGGAAGCTGGCTGTTTCTGGGCTTTCCAGAAATAGGCACCACTGGGAATTTTGTGAGTGTAGAAGGTTGGGCAGCCAGGGGCTCTGGCCTTGGACAAGAACCACCCTGGTTGCCTGCCACAAGCTGTTCCTCATCCCTCCCCTTTGGGTTTCTGCCTGCTCGAGGAGGCAGGTGAGTCATGATCTTGAGGAACTGGCATGAACACAGAGCCAGGGGAGACCAAGGGCAAGCAGATGATGATGGGAGGTGTCATAGGAGTAGGTCAAAGACAAGAGGAGAGAGAAAAGAGGGAGGAAAACTCAGCCTTCTGCTGCAGTTTCCAGGGAAGACAACCTTATTCTCAGCAGTGAAAAGGTTAATTCCCTTGACAACCTCTTCCCCTCCTTCCCAAAGTCTATCTCAGAAATAATCAAAGTATTTAATTAATATTGCACTAGTCCAAATAAGTACAATCATATTCCAGGAGTATTTACATGTCGGGCTATAATTAGCAGCCTCCTTGGCACCAGCCCATGTGAGTTGACAGGTCATGGTTTCCATTACATACTACATTTTTCCATATCATTGCTCAGTCATGAGTGACTATGAAATGAGTTAACCAGACTCAGCAGAGATGAGGGATTGAGTGATCCATGGTGGGGACCAGAAGAGAAGCAAGTGATTTTTCTTGTCAGAAACTTGCTGAGAATCATCAACACCTCAGTTAAATGAGTACCTCCTAAACTATATTTTCTTCAAGTATGGTTTTCAAGTAAACTGAGAAGTGGAATTTCAAAATTTCTGTATTTCCTAGTGATGATGAACCATTTCTTCCCTGATTGAACTTCTTTCTCCTGCTGAGGTGGAGGGTAGTGCTTTGTCCATCCTACTGGAAGATGTCTCTTGTTTCAAGACAGGCAGATGGATGAAGGTGAGATGGCATTTAAAAAACCCCAAATGTTCTTGAATGCCTTTTCCTCCTAGACCTTGCTCTTAGCTGCTCAGACACAATAGGACCCATAAGGAAGCACAACTGAGCTTCAGACCACAAATGAACTTTTGCCTGTGGAGGAAAGTTATTTGGTGGTGATCACAGCCTTTGGGAGGCCAAGTCCTTGATCGCTGGTGTCCCCACACTCCACTTGCTGAGATTTTCCAGCTTGTCATGTCCCATGCATTGCAGCTATGTCCCATACATTGCAGCCGTGTCCCATACATTCCAGTCAGACAATGGTTGGGCTATGCTAATGCTGCAGCTGAGAAGCAAAGGTAGAAATGAACCCTTACACAACTTAAATACCAACACTCCCCTTGGCCTCACCCCATAAAATAAGGCTTGATTAACTTAAGTAAATAAATAAATAAACTTAATTCAATTCTGCAACTATAGTCAAGACCAGCTTCACAATCTTGTTTTTTTCCCTCAGGAAAGATACCACCAGTATTACGGTGAAACTAGCTTAGGATTTTATTTATCTTTTCAATAACCTATTGCACTTGTTTTTGAAAAATATTTTGGGGGTTTTCCCCTTATTTCAAGAAACTATTGCTAGAGACTATTTATATACATTCAAAGAAGTAACAGCTTTTATGGAAATGCCTTGTTATTGATTGAAAAGTAGTACAGGTCATTAGAATAAAAAAAGTTAAAATTTTCAGTAAGCACATGAGATAAATGGGCATTTTCCTGCGGAAAGGGATTATTTTCTCTCAGAAAATGTTAATTCATCTAAACTGAAATTTTCCACAGAAAGATGACAATACACTTGATAACAAACTGTTGTGAATCAAACCAGCAAACAAACAAAAAATCCTGATTAAAAAAGCCATTGAAATGTTCAATTTTGATCACCTTTAGTGTCACACTTTAAATGCCTTTCTCTTAATTACATTAATGTCAAACTGAATTGTAGTAAAGTTTGTAATTTCCTTTCCTAAAATCATAATTTCCTTTTACCTAAGTCCAACACTTGGATCAAAATGAAAGTTAATATTACTCCTAACTTAATTCAGAATTACTAGGCATTTCTGTTTCATTGCATTTTGCAGCAGAAGAATGTTTAAAGCATGCAAGTCCCACCCTCAAGTGAAAAAAAAAAAATTGCTACATAGTTCTTGGGAGCAATGACAGCACCTAAAAGATTCCTTGTGAAAGCATGAGAACTTTGCCTTGTCCCTGGAGGCACTCAACTGGCATTTGACAGATTTGTGATGCTGCAGTAAAAGGTACAAGAAATCTGCTGAGGACGGCAAGGTTTGATGCTGGGAAAAACACACAGTATAGAAACAGAGGCTTATTATTATTATTACAGAATCACAGAATCACAGAATCACTAGGTTGGAAAAAACCTTCAAGATCATCAAGTCCAACCATTAATCCAGCGCCACCATGTTCCTTAAACCATGTCTTGAAGCGCCACATCCACACATTTTTTTGAACACTTCCAGAGATGGCGACTCCACCACCTCCCTGGGCAGCCTGTTCCAATGCCTGACCACCCTCTCAGTGAAGAAATTCTTCCTAATATCCAATCTAAACCTCCCCTGGTGCGACTTGAGGCCATTTCCTCTCATCCTATCTCTAGTTACTTGGGAGAAGAGACCAACACCCTCGTCGCCACAACCCCCTTTCAGGTAGTTGTAGAGAGCGATAAGGTCTCCCCTCAGCCTCCTCTTCTCCAGACTAAACAACCCCAGTTCCCTCAGCTGCTCCTCATAAGACTTGTGCTCCAGCCCCCTCACCAGCTTCGTTGCCCTTCTCTGGACACACTCCAGCACCTCAACATCCTTCTTGTAGTGAGGGGCCCAAAACTGAACACAGTATTCAAGGTGCGGCCTCACCAGTGCCGAGTACAGGGGCACGATCACTTATTATTATTATTATCATTAATAATAATAATAAAAAAAGTTACTCATAAATGTTCAAAATAGATATATGCATAAATCTAGAAAAAATATCAATGAGCAAATTCTCACCTTTTCTCTTGCAAAAAAGTTCGCATCCTTATTTTGACACTCGGATATGCATGGTGCCTATCTGCAAGAGCAGTTGTGTGGGCAGAGGCCCAGTGAGGTGAGCACCCACACTGGAGAGAGTCCCCCAGTCTCCCTCTGGGTGTTGACTTTCTTGCTGGAAATTCAGCCCTACATAGTGTACAAGAGTTGTGCAGAAATCACGGCTTTTGGTTTGGTACCACGTTGACGCCTCATTTAATTGGGTTTCTGCTTGGATGTGAGCCCCAAAGATGCCGTTTGTGCATTGCTCCTCACTGGCTCACTCAGAGGAAGACTCACACTGCAGTTTGGGTGGGAATGCAGAAGCTGTGTGTTTGAAGGGGGAGGAGGGAAAGGAAGGATGAAGCATTTAGGGTGCATCAAGCTGATGCCCTGCTTGACTGCTGTAAGGAGACAGGAACATTAAGGCTCACCCCCACCTATGGGCTCTCTTGCAGCTGCAGCTGAACAGAGATGCAAACAAGGAAAAAAGCCTCCTTAGGCAAGAGGAAGCCAATGAAAAACTAGCTGCTGTGGCGGGTGAGGAAACACAAATCAGATGTTTTTACAGTGAAGTTTTCCTGCTGAACCTCTTGCCTGGGCCTCCCCCAATGCCTCACACGTGGCTGCCACTGGTCCCTCCGTGCTGGTGGCAGTAAACTGCCCTTCACGCCTTGGAGCGCACGGGGCTCTATTATGCACTCACATGTCTCCCTCAAAATTGGCACCATCTGGACCACCACCTGAATGTCATTTTTTCCTGCACAGCTTCTCTCATGATTTGCAGCTTGTGTTTGTGATTTGGAGGGGGGCGGTGTGAAAGGTGGTGAGATCTGGCACAGTTTTTTTGCATAAGCAGTGCCACTGACAGGACTTTTCTTTAGGATTTAATTGATCTCTGTACCTCTTTGGAAACCCGTGCCACTTATTCAGAGGAGCTCTCTAAATCTGTGTCCCCCAGCCTCCAACCAGGAGTAAGTGGAGTGCTGTGATCCCTCTAAAAGAATAAACACATTGACCAGCCTAAGGACAACCTCAAAAATAATAAGCAGCTTTTCGTTTGCAGTTCTTCTACAGGGAAGGGGGAGCATGCCGGGACAGAACTTGGAGAGGCCAGTCTCTGCTGGGTGGCTGGTGGTTCAGGTAGTGTAGGCACCCACTCGGCATCCTACAGATCAGCTCTCACCAACAATCTGCTCCAGGATGCTCAGGTAAAGCAAATATTGCTCCATCATCTACAGTGCAGTTAAAGCTCTCTTTGTCCCAAAGTAACCATGATCACTGTATTCCTTTTTAGGAATTTGCTGTATTCCAGACACAGACTGATAAATCAAATTTTGATATCATAAAACTGAAAAAATCCAGGCTGTTGGCCTGTTACTGCAGAGTATGTTCCTGTACCAGTGCTGCCTCTGCTACCAGCCAGTTGCTGTATGGATGGCACAGGAAAGTTATGCATAGGCCATCACTCATAGAGGCTACACTCAGATGGTACCTACACACACCGTCCAGCTGTACAGGATCCAGTTGTGACCTGTTTCTCTTTCTGGGATGAACAATAACGAGTACAGTGGACTGCAGGGAGTGAAATTATTTGCATACACCAGTAAAACACAAACAGGGTAGACCATGCAACATTTAATAATGAAACTTTTAAAATACTGAGGTTTTAATAATATTAAATATAGTACTTCTTAGAGGGAAGCTTGGAAAAGAAAGTTCAGTGCCTGCTGCCTTCACAAGACACCTTCAGGAAATGAGTTGGTTGCATTGCCACCAATAAATTACAAAATTCCTAGCTAAAACCTCTTTGAAATCATACTACCTCACAGTGTGTGTCAACCAAACAAGGGTTTTAAATGTTTTAGCATATGCAGACACACAGTCTTGTCACTACACATGTGTTCACTAGTGAGCTAATCTGAGAGTCACACCTCCCTCTGTCTCCCCTGGTTCAAAAGGCTCTGCAGTTGCCATTGTTGTGGAAGCTCTGCAAACATACAGGTATTTTCTACATGCCTGTGAGCACTGATCCTCAGGGACAAGGAAGTCTAGCTATTGCCTCACCAGTGAAGCCAATGGAGAGGAGCCATGCAGAGTGGCACCATCTCCAGGTAGGGACTAGTCACATGGAGACTGGGTGACACCTCTACTGGTATTAGGAGGAGGATTTGCCATTTTGGTTCTAACTAATGGTCACTACATTAAAAAGCAGGAGTGTCCAGCGTTGGCTCCCACTCAAGCAAGAAGAAAGCAGGTGCCTTGTTGGGGAGGGCTCATGAAAGAGCCTATAGAGGCTATATGCATACTCTATAGAGATATTTCTCATTCATATTCTCACTGCAACATGTAACTGCAGCAAGTTCTCCGACTCGCTCAGAGTAAGGGAAACTCATAGAGGACATGTTGCCTCCACCGCTAAGGAAATTCTTCACCAATCTTCATTCACAATTAACTCTGTCATTTCATCTGCTGCCTAACTTTTTTTGCATGATGGTATCACACTTCTGCCTCCCCACCTGCCCAGGTCCATCCTGAGAAATAGGGGTCTGCTTACATACTTTTTGGTTTTGGGGAACGGGTTGGTCACTCTAAGTCTACGGGCTCTGCTCCTCTCTTTTTTCCAGCCAGTCAGGCTGTATGATCAGCTGTATTGTCTGCATCCTCCATATTTACAAACAAGCCAGCTCCACCATGCGACAGTCATGTAGCCTGGTGGCCTTCTGGTGGAGTCTCTGTGAAAGGTCTCCTAATTTACAGCCAGCGTATATATTTTAGAGACCAAGACAAAGAACATAACATATCCATTCCTAATTACAGTGAGGAGAAAGGGGTATGCTGGGCCATTCATAGCTGACTACAGGTAAGTGGGGTAGGGCTGCAGGTCTGTATGAACCAAAGGATTTGCCATGTCCTTCTGGGAACCAAGCAGGTCTAGATCAGCCAACAGAAGCTCTGCTAGGGAAGGACTGTCATTCTCAGCCTTTTTTCTGAAACATAACTTCATTGCAATGTCAAGAGCTCAGCTGCTGGTTCAGCACAACCCTAATTAAAACTGTATCTTATGTCCCTTTACTGAAGGGTGTAACAAATGGGAGTAGGCATTGATCACACATCAAAAGTCAGTTCATTTTGGCTGCTCCAGTAAAACATGAGCAGTACTTGCACATAGCTTCAAAATAGCTCTTAGCCTGACACACAAATGGATTAAGATACAAACACAGAGCTAACTCCAAAGAAACTTAAGGAAAAACATGCTTTTGATCAAGATGCTGGGAGAAGAGGTCCTTTTCCTCTCAAAGTGCCTGTCCTAAGTTTGAGTAGAGGATGGATGGATGGAATAAGACAAAAGAAATTATTGAAATCACTGACACACTGCTTGTTTTTAACAGAAGGAACTGGTTGGGGTTTTTTTGGAAATAATCAACCACATATTTCTTGAAGTCCAGGGGTCCAACAATTGCTCTTTGCCTCCTAAAAATTGAGTCTTGGAGTGATGCCAACTCTCAGAGAAATAATGTGCTAGCCAGTGGCAAGAAAATGCAGTTTGATTTATTGTATACCTTTAAAGTGAGTGGTAGGCCTTTTCTATGTACATTAAAACCAGCAGTCTTTTAATTATGGATTGGCTTTTTCTAGTAGCCTTAAGATACAATTATTATCTGTCCGAATGAAAAAACACCTGGGTGGCAAGGCTGAAATACAGGCTTGCAGGTTTTGCCCAAACAAGGAGATACTAACAACTTTCATGGAAATTTTAGCTGCATAAATACTGTAGGCACCTACCCATACTGGATAGAACCCTGTATGTCCTCTGTGTCTAGAGCACAGTGAATGACACTGACTACAGTTTTTCAGCAAAGAAATGAACAATTATTTATGTTTGGCTGTTTTCACACCCTTTTTCTTTCCAGGAATGATCTGAGTTAGAACTTAACTTAGAGGGATGTTTCTGGAAGAAGTCAAATTAAAACAAATATCAGAGAAAGGTTGAACAAAACCAACTGTAGCAGTTGTATCCATATTTTTGGGTGGCAGAGACAATACCAGGTTACCTGCATGTCCAAGCAAGACTCCTTGAATTTCAACTATCCAATGCCAGTAGCAACCGCTTTGCAAATGAGTTGCAGATCAAGAATTTCTCCAGGAATAACTCTCTGGCAAGTAAATATTTGGCAAGTATATTCAAATAGTGAATAAATCTTGGAGATACTGCAATTTACTTGCGGCAATTTGTTAACACAAGAAGAGATGGAATTTGTCAAAGACATCTTTGCCCAGGAATGACAGGCTCATAGGCTAATAGAAATTAATTTTCCATCTCTAATATTGGGCACTACTACTGCTTGGTATCAGACGCCTTGACACTTCTTTGGCGTGTGATGTTGAAAACAGACATTTGCAATTTGTGTTTGCTTTTAAATTTACAGTTTAGCCGATGGGGTAGAGAAATGCTTCCCGTTGGGAGCAAATTCACCTCTCCGCTGGGCCCACACAGAGCCTGCATCATGCTGTGAAGTTCCTTGTAAAACCTCAAAGCAGGTGGGCTGCGAGGTGCAAGCGGTGCAGAGCCCCACCTGGCCCTGGAGGGAGGTGTGTCACCCGGTATGTGACCTCTCAGGATGCGGCTGGGGCAGGGACCGGTCGCCTTCATCGTGTTTGAGGTTAACACCTTGTGTTCTGCCTGCGTTTTCAAGTCTCCCATCATCACTGTTGTGTAGTGATGAGCCTAGTATGGATGATGGTATCCCCCTTCATGACGATCATAACTTGCATCCCTGATGCAAGTGCTGTCTTAAAGAAATGATCCTGTATTCCAGGCCATTATCCAAGCAGCCTGGAGAGGCAGGTGGTGAAGGCCAAGATTTACACACAAGGAGCTCAGCAGCCCCAGGGAAGCTGAGATCGTGGGAGGGCAGCCAGCTAGGAAGATCAAAGGACTTTCTGAGTCACCAGAAAGTGACTGGGTCCTTGCCTCCAAGGATGGGAACAGAGAGAGTGGGAAGGGGGCTCACTGGGGTCTCTTTCTCAACCTTCTCTCCCATGGGGATCTTCCATCGGGCCCGAGTGTCTACTTCTGCCCTGATGAGATGAAGCCCACTGAACCAGGTCGAACTCTACTCCTTCTGCTGTATGTGTTGCCAGCAGAGACCCCACTGCAGCGGGTGCTCCTGTGGTCTTTCAGGGGAAGGAGTAAATTGGATCATTTCAAGTGCGCTCCCACACAAAAGCTCAGCTGGATGAATCACCGGGAGCAGGCTGGTAATCTCAGCAACGTCTCCTGCCTGGCTGCAGTGCTAGTACAGCACTGAGGGGAGCACACATTATCTCTCCAGACAAGAGTACCTGCAGGGTATACTATAGGAAAAAACACATTTGCCTTATTTTATTGGGAACTTGTGCAGAGAAAGCCCTACTTGACTTTGAAATATCTGCTTGTATGTGTATGTATGTATTGACCCAGCATGATGGTACGGTGTTGTATAAAGCTTTCTCTAACGTGACTGTAGGATGGTTGTATTACATGCAAAAAAAAGCCTTGTGGCTATTACACAAGCCCGTTCTGTGGAAAAATGATTCCAGGAGTGATCTAGGGGGTTTGAACACATTTTATTGGAACTGTTTTCAAAAAGACCTTCACTCATTGCAGCCAGGTGCATCAGTTTCCGTGAGGACAAATGTACAGGGTTTTGAGAATGTCATGCATGTCAATAATCGAAATTATTTTCTGATCCTACAGATATTACAGTTTTAAAGCCTTTGATGATCTGTTTTTCCTGGACCGGGCACAGCTGCTGATTCCTCTTGCAGTGTTGGGCACGACCCGTTTCTGATGGTAGTCAGCTCCCCTTTTCAGCTACTGTGACATAATTGAAAATGTGCCCCCAACAGGAAAGCTGGAGCGGGTTTGGCATTGACTCTGTCTCCCCTTGGCACTCTTGCTAGGGTAAATTTGCAACTGAAATGCCAATTTTGGCAAGAAAAGGAGGAACCATTTTTCTGGCAGCCCTCCATATGTACTCAGGAGAGTGGATGGGGGTGGTAGCCATGGAACAGATGGCAGTGTGGGATGAAGGTAGGTAAAGTGGTCAAAGATGTGCAATAAATAGATTTAACAAATATGTTACACCACAACATGTGTGACACATGCATGTAGTTTGCCATGAAGAGCATGATGCCAGGGCGATACCTCACACAAATGGCTGGTTAATTGTGCTGTATGGACGAGCACAGCCCTTCTGTCTTCACATGTTTATGTCTTTCCTGAGTGATCTTTTAAAGAAAGAGAAAGGCAGCAAAGTTGATAGCAATCTTTGAGAAACTGGCATATGAGAAGACCCTCAGCCGTTACAGTCTGAGGGGGGACAAGGCAGAAGAGAGACATGACAGTCCACAAATATCTACGCTATGTCATGATGGAGAGTGGATGTTGTTGCAAAGTGCAATAAACTCAAGACAATGCAAAAAAATACATTAAGGGAATTACTTGGCCAAAAAAATCTACAGTGCTGAACACCTTTGCTATTTGTGGCCTACAGATGGCTCTCACTGTTTTTAAACTTACTCAGAGATTACTTTTTATGTTGTATAACAGACATTTGTTTTTTCCCTTGCAGTAAGAATGCTTCAAGTATGGAAAAATGTGTTCCTGAGGGCATCTGCTAAGGTCCCATCCCTGGAGATTTCACAGGCCTCCTAGATAAAGCAACCTTGGTGAATATTCAGTAGGGAAAATCCTGCTGATTACAGGGAGCAATGCAAGATGAGCTGCCAGCTCTTTTATTATCTATGACTCCATGACTATTGGTGGTGAAGGGAGTTCTTGCACAAAAGCCTTTACTGGCTTTATTTATGCCAAGGCTGCTTCCAGGAAGGGGGAATCCATCATGTCAGAGATGAATGCAAACACAGAGCTTTCTCTCTTGCCCTCTCTCCTTTTGGACTGTCCTTTCATCTGACATGGAGACTGTGGTGCTCTGTGCATACTCTGCAACTCGCTTTGCTTAAGACTCCCCAGAAACAAAGAGACACTGAGGGCAGGATCACCTTAATGTAGTAATTTGACTGTTTTCTGGGAACTGCTTGCTTGGTTGGAAGAGAAAGTGAGGGAGGGAAGGCCAAGTCCCATGAGAGTGGGCTGCAGCGGTGCCCTGATGGCCAGGCAGCGAGCCAAGAGAAGGATGCTGATCTGGGTCCCTTCACCTGCAGCCAGAGCACATCACTCCTGTGACCCATTAGAGACCTCAAAGCCCTGGGAGATGAGTCAAAAGGTCATACCCAAACAGTTACAGTGATGCAAAATTGCCACCATATTCATCAGGTCAACAATACCCAAGGTGAGAAAGAGTAAGCCCACACAACCAATTTAATTTCCTATTTGGTGCACATAGCTCTTAGCACTGCTCTTGCCATTCCTTCCACATTTTAGATGCCTGTGGTTTGCTGTGCTGTTTTCCATAAGGCTTTGACAACTCTCTAATTAAAGGATGGCAGAAGGCAGCTGAGCTCTGCCTGGCTTTGGCTGTGAGGGCTGTTTTGCAGAGGGGGAGGCAGGGCGCAGCAGAGGAGTTTGGCATCTCAGCAAGGTACCTCTGTGTCCAGAGGCACGTCATCACAGGAGGACAAGCATTTTGGGTAGGGTGGCTACCTATCCAAAATGCACGACATGCAGAAGCTTGGGAGTTTGGCTACACCTTGCAGTTTTCAGGTGGCCCACAGTAGATGATCCATCACACCGAGCACAGAAAATCGGGTTTTTCCCATGTGTCAGATGTGCGTGTATAAAAGCAGGGCTGGCTGAGGGGCCTTTCTGGTACTGGCAAGACAATCTTTTTCTAGACTGCAGAAAGCTCTAGTTAGCTTGAATTGGCCAGACCATGCCCAAAAATCTGTCTGTGCCCAGCATGGAGGATCTAACATCTGGTATCAGCCATCGACTGAGGGAAGGACTTGAGGCCTTCCCTGCTGCCATCTGTATCAACAAATATGCAGCTGCACTGACAGACGCACATAGAGAAAATTGTGTCAGAGATTTCAGCTGTCGCGGAGGTGACAGAACAGCCAAGCAGTCCTGAACACAGTGTACAGGCAAAAGCTGCAAACTTGCTTTTGCCAAGGTGCTGCTACTGCCCGAGCTCAGGATGTGCCAGTCCTGCTCACAGGCCAAATTGTGCTGTGGGGCTGTGATTCAAAGAGGGGTGAGTCCAAATCCACGTACGCATCCCCCTCTCCCTGTTTCTGTAATTGCAGAGCAGATACAGAGCTCAGTAGCCTTGCATGTGGCAGCCATTGAGGAGCATTTATTTCAGTGAAGAGACTGATTCCTCAGCCAACTTAGCAGGGAAATGTCAGTTTGAACCCCTTCATGAACTGCACAGAAACCAAGAGTGAAGAGCGACGAGGGGAAAAGGCAGCTGAGAACCACAGGCACTGGTGGTTCCCCCACGGGGAAGATCCGGTGTAACAGCAGTGAGGTGTGGCCGGCAGGATGACACACGGAGGAGTACCGATGCTCTGATGAGAAGAACCGTAGGATGGCTTGAAGGTAAATAAGCAAAGCAATTAAGCCTGTCCTGCAGGACAAAGGACTGCACATGGCACCTCCGTCAGTCTGATTCCCAAGATATTAAAGATGGACTCTCGTGTGTGCTACGCAAGGGGTCTAATTGATGAAGGTATCAGTTTCCTGGCCTGTACTGCTCCCTTGTTTCAGAACCAGCAAAGGTTACGAGTCCTGCAGAGACAAATGGCTGGGCACAGTGCCGTGGTCGCAGGCAGGTCTGGGAAGCGGCACAGCCCTCGGAGCGGGGCCGCTGGTGGCCGTGCCTCGTAGCTCTGCAGCTTCGCTTGCACAGGTGTGCACGGGCTGGTCTTGCTGAAGAGGAGAGCTTGGGCTGCAAACACCTCTCAGCTCTGGGACCTGTCAAACCTGAGAGCTGCCATCAGCCACAGGCGAGGCAGCTCACCCGGCTTGCTGACAGGCTGCTTCCCGGGGGGGAGCAGAGCCTGGTGCCTGGGGAAGGGATAAGGGTCACAGAGGAGAGTGTAGCTGACAGCAGCACGGACATGGGCTGAGGGGAACCAGGTGGCTCCAACACCCCCCCAGAGTTTGACAAAGCTTCCAAGTTCGGAGCCAAGCCAAGTTTCCTTGTTTGCTAAAGCTGGAAGGTGCCCCAGGAAGGGTTAAATCCCGCTGCGGAGGCGGGAGGCTGTGGCGCAGGCCGTGGCGGCCAGGCCCCCCTCCCCGGCAGCCCCGGCAGCCGCGGGCCCAGCTGCGGCAGCCTGGCCAGCTGGCTCCCAGCCCTGCCCACAAGTGTCCAAAGTCAAAATCCTGAGCGGCCTCCGTGCCTGTGCGAGGCCAAAAATACTCGGCGGCAGCGACACATTCCCACTGTGCCGGGAGGGTGGGCGACAGTGAGTTCATGCAAGGGGATGGTCTTCCCACCTCTCCTGCCCCGGCCGTTTCACCGGCGTGCTGCAGGGCCACACCAGAGGACGACGCCTCATGTCCCCTGTAGCAGGGATTCACAGATCCCATCTATCCTCTGGGAGCTCACCTCCACCCACCTTCGCGCTCCTCATGCAATGGCCACCACAGCCCCTCCCTTCCCCCATGGGACTTCCCTCCACCTCCCCCCAGGGCCGGTCATCTGCCAGCGTGGGGACGTCGCCCTGGAGAGAAATGGTCAGCCTCTGGTGTTGGACAAGTCCCCACAGACAGAACTTGCTGCCCTGGTCTGGATGCCTTCAATCACACCACAGGGGTAGGAGGCCCTTCAGATTTTTTTACTTGTAGAGAAAAATCCCGCAGTGCCTCATTTTTCCATGTTTGGCCCCAAATGACCTCCAAAGAGCAGAGCATGGCATTTCAGAATCCCACATGCTCTTAGGGAAAACGCTTTGTATAAAGCATCATCTGAATTTTTTATCTGGTGTGCCTTCATCCACGTGGCATCAGGCTCATGCTGAATTATGACAAGAATCAGACACCCACGGTGCTGGGCTATGAAACTATGCAGCATGTGGGTATAACCTGCACATGGATGGATGTGAGAAACCCTGACAAGGATTCAAAAGGGACTGATCACTCCAGTCCAGACAAGGATTTCCTAGTCCACCCATAGAAGGTGCTCCTCAGGGCTGGCTTTCACCTACTATTTATGGAAGGATGGCACGGTTTAAGTGCCCAAAGATGAGAGATAGAAGCTCAGTTTAGTATCTCTGCTGACAGACAGCAATATTCAGGGATCAATGCCATTGCCCACAGAGAGTTGTCCTCTGCCACACAAGGTGATTCAGGGTATCTTTCTGGGCCCCCAGACAGAAATTCACGGGTAAATCAAGTGTCATTGCTGCCCACCCTGTGTGGATGACCTGGGCACTTTTGACCATCTCAAACAGCACTACACTTCTCACATGCAACTCATTTGAGCCCCAAGCCTGCAAATTGCTCCCTAAATTCTGCCCACTGACATCTACCTTTTGCATGGGGTTGAATCCGCAGTTTCCTATTGCAAAGATGAGAGGGCAGCCACACTGACACTTGTGGCAATAGCCATAAATTCACAATAAAAGGCTTCAAGTAATAGCATTGCTGTGTAAAGACAGCCTTTGAAAAGCTTGTTTCCAAATGCTTAGCAGCAGGATTAGAAGGTTGCTGGCTCTTAGCTGCGAGCTTTGCAGATGCTAGGGGCTGGCAAAGCAAAATCTGTATCACATAAAAAAGTTGATCAGGTCTGACTCTCACCTGCCGTGAGATTACTTTTCTCACTACAAAGCATTTCTCCTCACCAGTAAGTTCAAAGTACGTATGGGCATGAAGATAGCGTATTGTTCACCAGCTCACTGTTCTGCTGAGCAGCTGCCTCACTTGTTCTCCGTCTCAGATTATAAGCAGTGTTGAGTAGCTGCAGAATTGCTCACAGCTTAAATGACGAAATCATGATAAACTAGCCTATCTTACCCTACTGTGAGCTCTACTTTAATAATCCTGCTTAATCATTAAACCACAGTAAGAGCAAGCCAAGAAGTTTAAGGCAAGAGCCAAGCCAAGGCGTATCAGAGCACTGCTCAAAACTTGAACTGAGCACAGTCAAGTACTAGAGACAGAGGAATCCACATAAAAGGATAGCAAAGCTGTTGTGCAAAGGGTCAGAAAGATGTGGCAGAAAATTCATATGTGTTGGGATTGGCTGAAGGAGCCAGAGCCAGCTGTGAGCTACTCCTGCTAGTCAGGAGTCTGCAGTGGTGCCCTATTTACATCCTTTTCCCAGGAGACCATCTTGTTATCTAGCACACACACTCCATTCAAGCCTTGCTGTTGACATAGATGCTTTGACTAAACCCTTATGCCTGATGATTATTGAGTGTAACAGTGGTTGCTGCTCATTTTCCAGAATGCTTTACCCTTCACTGAAGGGTACAAAGACAACAAATGGACACACCTATTCTTTGCCTACTGTGCTGCATATTGTCTTATGGCAAACTGATTTTTTTCTAAGGACATTTCATACAGAGGTGAGGTTAAATTAAAAAAAAATATGGAAAAGCAGGAAAGGAGATAATATAAAAAAATAAAACTTGAGAAGATACACTGCTTCTGTCACTCAGCTGGAGACACTGAGAACAGGGTTAGACCAAGCCCTGCCCACGGATGCATCCGGGATTCGCACTGATTCCAGCAGTATTATTCACGTGTGCATGTGTGCATGACAGGCAGAACAGATTTGGTCCTTATTGGTTCGACTTTTCCAGGATGCTCAATTTATTTGTGCATTTCAGGAAACAGACTGGTACAGTCAGATGTTCTGTACCTGGGTTCCCCGTCCCCCACCCTGAAAAAAGACAAAATTGTAGGCTAGAAGCATCACCCATGCCAGAAGATGACAAAGCCAAATCCTTTCCAAGGCAAAGGACTCACCAAAATCACCGGGGCTTCACCTGAGTAAGGACTAACCAAAGAACTTGACCACAGTCTGTGACAATTTGGCTGAAGAGACAATGAGTCAATTTTGTATTTTCAGACCAAAATAATAGACTGGATGGGGGAACACTCTTGCCTCAGCTTCCTTGAAAGCTGGGAGTGATAGGATTGGTATTGCTGAGATCACTCCAGAATTTGTGTTAATGTGCAGAAAAACTGACTCATGTTTTGCAGTCTGAAATGGGGCATATTTTGCCTTCATTGTCTCACTACCACCTCCTGTAGGATTTGACTGCAGCATGGAAGCATCCTGATAGAACTTTACAGTGCATCGTGGTGTTGTTACTGCAGTAACTTATTACTAGGACACCTTGTGCTATCTTTATTGCTGCAGTACCTGGTACAAATGTACCACTGTTTGTCCGCACACACTGTTATTACTGCCTTATTCCCCAAACTAATTTACTGCAGCGTCCTGTTGTGTCTTATTGCTGCATTATCAAAATGCTACTTTACTGCAGCAGCCTGTGTTACCTTATTGCTACATTTATCCTGGTATTATTAGTCAGCTTACTGCCACTTTTTATGGCTGCCCTGCTACCATTTTATTACAGTACTCTATGGGATCTTAGCGCTGAGTTATACTGAGAGTACATTAATCCATTTGCTTTAGCCTAATGCTGTCTGCACAGGCTTGTTGAACCTTCCTCGTGCTTGTCCTGGTGCCGTTTCACCACAATAGCCACGAATGCTCTGGGTACTCTATTATCCAAATAACAGTGTACAGCCATATTTCACAGCCATAGACCTGTAAGTATGGGAAGCGTTGTAGCTAGTTTACACCGCATGGACATCGTAAAAGCTTTCCAGACTGCCTATCCTTGAAACAATGCCATTTAGAACCTATATAGAGGTGGAAAGCTGATTTCCTAACTCATCTTCAGGATGATGAGGTAGCTGGAAGACATGGGATGCTTATAAAGCAGCGGATTACTGCTTGCAACACTCAATGGGATACCGGTGAGTGTACAAGAGTAGCATTACTTGGAACAAGCAATGTCATTAAAAAGCAGCAATTCAAGGATGCAGTTCATGTGGAAGTAGTTACGTTTTAGTATCATCATATGTGAAGTAAAAGACACATGAAGAACAGTTCATACATGTTCCCAGGGGGGAGGCCTTGTCTACTCTCATGTTTGTTATAGAGAAATTTAGTCAGGAAATGAGAAGCAGAGCTTTCTTCTCTCCAGAGAATATGCAGCTCTGTCCGCTCAGCTAGCCATTACTGAGCAGATTAGCTTGCACGAGTGTGCATTTAAATGGCAAGCTGTTCAGCATCCAGGCCCCCTGATGTATGCCCATATGCATGCTCTCCGTGTCTGTCAAAATTCCCTCTATGCATTCAACTGTTCAAACACAGCATATTCCCCAAAGGCAAAACACTGCGGCAGCCTACACGACTGGAACAGAGCAGGAAAGACAGAGCAGGGCGCTTCACTCATGGGGCAGTGGCACATCTCCAAACTAAAGTCTGGCATTGCTGCTCCCTGCACAGACCATGACCCATGGGTGTCCCATGGACCTGCCAGCATCCTCCAGTCCTGCCCATGTGCTCCCACACTGCAGGACACTGAGGAGTGCCTCCATGGAGCTGCCCCATCCTTCTGCACCAGAGAGGACCTGTCCAGTGTCAGGAACTTGCTGCAAAGCAAAGAACCCCAGGTAACACTTTGCCATCTCTGCTCCTTGATGCACATCAGAGTTTCATGCTTTATGTGAACATCCCACTCAGGAATGCTTTGCAGACCAGTTTGGGGGCTCACAGGATGGGTTTGGCACAGATAAAAATACCATCAACAAGGCTCTGAGAAGACCCAGCCTTTGCATTTTCCCACGGATGACCTAAGGGGACATGTATGAATGTGCACAAATGGTCAACTGCGCCCATTACATGAAGACTTGCTATTACCTGAGGGCACCCTTTGTCTGGGTGGGCAACAGAGGACAAATGGGCCCTGCAAAGACAGCTAAGTGACAATTTGGAGGGGATTAAATGTCCCCTTCAGCGGGAGGACACTACCTGAATGTACAGGCACATCCATGATAGTTCTGCAGCCCCAGAACTCTCTTGTGTGCCATGTATGTGTAGGGCAAATTTGGTCTGAAGACCTCAGACAGCAGGCTGCTTATAGAAATAGGTGTGTGTAAAGAACACATATCATACTCAATATTCTGTACAGTCATGCAGGTGTAGAGAGTCCTATGGACCTTAGGTAAAATTGATAATAGGCATTTTCTGGGGAAAAAAAAAAGAGGTATCAAAATGAGAAATGTCGTGGGTAAAGAGGGAAGGTCTTTTTTCTGACAGAAACTATGCTGGCCTGATTTTGTGCATACATAGGCCTTAGATATTAGAATAATACTTGCCTCAGAAGTGAATATGATCTATAGCCAGCTGTCTACTTAGCTAGATGGTTTTGCCTAGGTAGGAATGCAGACTTGTAGCCATATAGCAATTTCTACTACCTGCACAAAAAGCCAATTTGCCTTGGCACGAGTGAAGAAGACCAAGAAATGTCTATTTTAACATATGCTTCAGATCTGAACTTGCAAAATACAGGAGGTTTTGTGGCACTAGGTCAACTGAGTCTTGAAATTTTCATATATAGGCAATATACTGTATGTCAATGCAGACTATTTACCTATCTGCAGCTAGTATACGTGGGTTTTTTAATTAGTCACTTCAGTTCTGTCCTCATCCTAACCTCCAAACTCCCAGCAGTTTGAAACAAGCTGCTGGGTCATCTCTTGCAGTTGTATTCATGGGCTAGAGGTCAGATGAGCTTTAGTGGAAGGTCATTTCCTCCAGTGGTACAATTTCACTCTTACAATGGTGCTTCTCAGCAGAGTCAGTTATCTAAGCATCATATCACAGCTGGGTGCACTGCTGTTTAGGAAGGGTTACCTGGCACCCAGCGCCCTGCCCGTTCACACCCTGCTTCTGCTGGTCCCATCTCCATCAATTCCTTCCTCACTGTAGACTGAATTTTGACACCTGCCCACATCAGAGTTGCCTTTCCCTGTATACACATGAGGAGATTTTGGCCCTCTGCGATTGGGGTTGGAGTCCATTTCTATCTACTTGGAGTAAAGTTTGAACATCTATCATTGAGTAAGTATGCAAAACCTTAAATAAATAGAAAATCAAATACAATATAAACCAACTCACTTTTAAATACCACATGTGTGTGTGTATGTGTTTGTGTGTTACACATCTAAAACATGACTTTTTGAACATCAGGCAGCGTCTGATCACATTTGCACTACACGCACATGCAGAGCGATTCTGCCGACGTCAGAGGATTTGCACCAGGATCAGAGTCTGACTCAGTGGGGCAGATCCTCAGGTGATGAAAACCACTCACGCTCTCCTGACTTCAGCTGAGGATCTGGCCATCATCTCTGGACATGCTACATGCTATTGGAAGGACAGTGAGTGATGAACTTAAATAGTGCCTTTTTTTTTTTTCCCATTGCTTTAAAGGAGGAGAGACATAGGAAAGAAAAACAAAGTTCAAGTCAATGAATCTGCAGAAGAAATGCATCGGAGATTTTGTGAGAAGGAGAAGCAGCTTCCAGCAGGTATCTTATTGGATCCAGACAGCCACAAGAAAGGGAGCAAGTGAGACTGCAGTGCCATCTACTATAGCCACGGTTGAGCCAGGGAGAGAAGAGATGAAGGAAAAAATACCGAACTCTCTGAGCTCTTCTTTCTTTAAGTTCTGGTTGGGTCTCTTTCCTTAAATAACATGACAGCAAGCCCTTGGCTTGTCGACCTGCGTACGGTGAAGCCTGGTCGGAAACAAAGTACCTGCACAGAGCTCGGTGTCCGCACCAAGCTGAGCAGGTAGGAAAAGCGTTGATGTAAACTGTGAGGAGAGGTGCTCCCCCGGCGCGTGGCTCTCCACTTGCGCTCGCTCTGGCTCTCTCCCATGCGGGCACCCGCTCTCCCCAAAATGCCCCGTCCCTGGCAGCGGTCCCAGGTGTCTCTCCCACGGGGCGGTCGGCTGAAGCCGTCAGGAGGACTGCATCAGGCCCGTGAGGCGCTTGCTCGCCAGAGACTTTCCCTGGAGGGAGGGACAGACAGACAGACAGAAGAGACCCGGAGGCGTGAGTGATGCCGTGGGATGGTTTGGCTATGACGGAGGGGCGGGGGCCTTCTCCCAGGGTGGGGTGCACAGCTGCCTGCCCAGTCCCTGCTGACAGGGAGGCAGGCAATGGGGCGTGAGTGTGCCCCCAGCATTTTGGGTGCCTGCGGTTTTGCCCCAGGTGGGTGGCTTGGCAAGGAGGGGATGTGGCTAGTGATGTCCAGGTGGCTATCGTTCCGTGCCCTGGGACACAGCCTCGTGAAGGTGTTTCCTTTCTCCAGTTACATGGGAACTGGTGAAAGCAAAGCCCTGCCCTACGCTTGCTGCTACGCATCCTGCCCGGCGCCATCCTGCCGGTGCCAGGCCATGGCTCCCATGCAGAGCCCTTCCAGGAAGGGCTGGAAAATTGAGGCTGCAGTGAGAGCTGGGATGAACCTCCCACAGCCTGAGAACCAGTATCAGCTGCATGGCTGTCCATCAGAAACAGATCTAGGAAAAAAGTGATTTCAGACATAGCTTAGCCTGTCCCTGCCCTGCCGCCACCACAATTTGCCCGCTCCTCGGTCTCTTGTCTCCTTGGTCACTGCTTGTCCACTCCTGCCCGGCCTCCCTGCCTTCCCTGTGCTCCCCACAAGCCATCACACAGGTGCATGGCCGTGGCAGCCTTGCTCGCGCTCTGCTGGCACCCCCATGAGCTTTCCCACTGACTGGTGGGACCAAGGGCCAGGGAGAAGGTCGCCTGCAGGTCCGAGTCCCTTCTCTGGCTTAGGCCACGCAGCCCCTGCCTTCAGGAGCAAGGGAGGACCTACAGTCGATCTTCTCCGTTTGCAGAGTGTAGGAAGGGTACATCCCCATGGGGACACCGATGGCTTTGCAACTACTGATGTAACAGTGAAAAATTGTTTCAGGTATTGCACCAGTTGCTGTGTTTCTTTGGTGAGCTTTCCTCTTGAAAAATGATGTTTTTCTGAAAAGAAAAAGAAGTCTTGGCTGAAATAAACATCCAGGGAATACCAGAGAGCTGTGGCATACCTAGCAGGTCTTAAACAACCTCCTCTACATTACTATATTTAGCCAAGATTTCCTTTGCAATAAAAGTCTTACTAATTGCTGTTTGAAAGAAAGAGCCACAAAAAGAGCAAGAGAAATAGATTATACAGTGAAAATGAGTATTTGTAAAATGTAGGAAAATTTGAAATGTAAAATTTAGCAGGTCATTTGAATTATGCCTTGTTTAACAAGTTAACACTCTAAGAAAAAAGAAACACCTCCCCCTCCCCTTTGATTTCTAGTCTCTTCCCATGTAGGGCTGTTCCAGGAGGATGCAAGAGTTCCCTACAGAAGCCTCATGTCGTGACTCAGGTGTGGGCCTTGTACCAAACAGTTTGCTCGGCTGCACAAACACGCGTGGCCTAACCTGGCCGCTTTCCGCACAGCGGCAGTCGGCTGCTGGAGCATGCCAGCACTGCTGCCATTTAACGCTTGCGTGCTTTCTTTCACCGTAAATCAAATTCTCGATTATTATTACTTTTTTTTTTTTTTTTTTAAATGCACTTCTGGGAAGCTCAGCCCAGTGCTACCCCAGGAGGTGGCCAAGTCTTCTGCAAGGCAACATGGCAGTGCTTGGGGGGCTGCAACCATGGCTGCCATTTTGCTGCCGTTAAGGAACACCAGAGGAAAAGTGCTATGGTTCCTGGATCCTGTTCATAGGAAGAAAAGGGTAAAGATGTAGATGTTAATTTCTGGAAGAACAACATGGCTGGTTTTAAAAAAAAAATGTTAGTTTTCACCTATATTTGGATACTTCCTTTGGAAAAAAAAAACAAATAAGCCTTGGGTTTATATAATGACTGTTCAGTCAGACTCTAACTAATCTGTGCCAGGCAGTTCCTCCTGTTATCTTCTCACGGCCAGGCGGCTTGCGGGTACGCCAGCTCCCTGCGTCAGGGTCCAGCGGGGGTGAGGAGCAAATGCTGTTCCACATCCAGCCCCGATTTCAACATGCACGTGTTCAAAGCGGGAAGGGGGAAATGCCGGGGCCAGGCCAGGCCGAGGGGAGGGGGGAGCTGACAGAAAGGCTGCCCTGGAGAAGGTGGCGGGTGGGAAATGAAGCTGATTGATGGCTGTGGTTTGCGCAGAGCAAAACCTCGCTCATGGGTTTCCCAGTTGGCAACTGCTTCCCTCCGCGTGTGGAGACGCTGGGCTCCATCTGCAGCTCCCCCACCTTGTGGGAACGGTGTTAGCCTGGGAACCCAGGTCAGATCAATGGCTCTGCAGCAAACTCCCCGTCTGCAGGCTGGGATACGTCCCCAGCGCAGAGCTCGGCTGGCCGGGAGAGTAACTAACTGCCTCAGGGAAGCGCGAGGTGCCGAACAGCCTCGCGCGGGGACATGCAAACAGATGGGTGCAAGAAGCCCTGTTTTAAGACAGCGAGAAGCAGGCAGCGATGTTGTCTGCTCGGCTGTTGTGTCCACCTCTGTGATAAGACAGATGGCAAAAGGATCCCTGGAATCGCATAGAGGGATTAATACTTGTCTACAAGCAAGAGCACTGGGGTGTAAGTGTAACGTTCAGCTTTGGTACTGAAGTGACCCCCAACTACAGGCGTGCTGATGTAGGGGATTTTGTTTCAACACAATGCAGAGACAAGCGTCAGCCTCACAGTGTGCGTCTGAGCGATACGAGTATCTGTGGGCTGGAGGTGAGTGGGATGCAGGTGTTTGGTTTGGGAGTCTCTCATCTTAGACATCCTCATTAAAATAAAGAGGATGAGGAAAAACCTGCATTTCATTAGGAAAACTGATATCTGTTTCCCATTACTAAAAGGAACAACAAGGGAGCAAAACGTTGTACCACAGGTGGAAATGCTGGATGGCATCCACTTGCTGAGGCAAATCAACACGACTCAGTTGCTTTCACAGAGCTGCGGCCAATTTACACCACTTGAGGGGCTGGTCCATGGCACTCGGTTTCTGGTTTAGCCCTCCAGGGCTTCTCAGGCATGAAGTCCAGCGGGAGACACAAAAGGTTTGGGCTGGCCGACTGATAGAAGCCAAAGCGTAGCACACACAACAGCTCCTTCGGGGCGGCGCAGCGGCTGGCTGCCCTGGCAGCCGGCGCTCCCCCCGCACCCCAGCCTGTCCGTCCAGACCCACCCGCCCCTGCTCCCCGGGAGGGCGTCCGTGGCCAAACGGTCCAGGATGGCATCAGCATGCCTTAGCGTCATCGCTTTCCTCTGTCCGGGAAAGAGGCGTCGGGGTGAGCAGGTGTGGGTGGCCTGCGTCCGCCCCGAGACAGCACAGGTGAGACAACACCCCTGTATTTTTTGCCATCCTGCGACCCTCCCCTGAGGCTTGCGTGGCATGAGCGCCCGAGTCAGTCAGGTGAACGGCTGCTCTGAGAAGCTGGAGGTGGCTAAATCAGTTTGTAGTTGGGTGCAATAGTTCAGGCCCAAGTGGTGATGTTGGGTCTCATCCGACACTCAGCCGGGATTCCCTCGGGGATATCTCTGACGGAGTGAGGAAGTGTCGGATTATTGCAATGTGAAAGTTTGGCACAAAGGACACCTACTTTCTTTAAAAAGGCTCAACCAAAACAAATTATTTCTTCCTTCCACATGTCTTTGTTTAGCATGAAACCAGTGGCTGCCCCTACATTTCTACCTCTCCTTTTCTCACTGAAAGAAAATGTCAACAACTCCTGCCTTATTTCCAGGAGAAATTTCATCTAAGCTGTGCTGGCAGGGGATTTGGAAAAGCATATGATTTCAAGCTCAGCACGCTACAGTGCTTCTTTTACTCTGTTGTATGCATATACTGAATAACTTAAGGCAAGATTAGAGTGGATGTAAGGAATAAACTTTTTACATGGGGTCTAAAGCCTATAAAGAAATCCCTAGTCCTCCAGTTGTAAAATATTTGTTACTATTAGTTAGGGTTACAATTAAAAACGCAGACTGTTGTCACTCAAACAGCATAGCACAAGCAGTAGGACATATGTTGTAGGGCATATGCTGTGTGTCTCCTTGGATGCAGGAAGGCTTTCTTTTCTCTCATTCCCTGCAAGCAGCTGAGCTTTCAGGCAAGGATCACGTGCTGTTTCAACCACCTCTTGGTAAAGGTAATGTCCGGTTGTCTCTCTGATGCAGACTGAATGATTTTTTTTACCCCTGAACACTGGCATGTCAGGAGCCTCAGTTTTTAGAGGCAGTGAAAAATCTGAATTTGGAATAACCTAAGGAAAATGTCAGGGAATTCTTAATAAACCTTATGAAACTGCCCTCCAGAATGTGACTTCCAAGTATGTAGCCCATCCTACTTCTCGGCTACAAGTCAGGCAGAGGGCCAGATCTCGGCACTTGTGGATCATCAAGGCTCTCACTGAGGCCCGGTGAACCTGTAGGTCACGGGAGATGCTTTAGCATCTTTGATGGCTGAGCCTTTGCTGAGCAGCTACTAAACTAAAGTGTAAAATGCAATTAGCAATTATGTTAATGAAGCAGAACTCAGCAATTTAACATAGGCAAAAAGCCAAGTAAGAGGAAAAAAAATATGTCTGGGATTTGACACAAAAAGGAGACAGCACTCCTTTCAAGCCTCCTCTATGAGCCACCAGAGTTTCCATCGTGCTCTTCGCTTTTATCTACCAAAACCAGCACTTTGCACTATTGGAGAGAAGGTAAAGGCTGTGAACTATGTTTTAAAAATAATTTTAAATAGAAAGTTTAGTTTTGTCCAATACCATTTCACACAATGTCAACGTGCCCTGCCCAGCACAGAGTGCGGTTTGCGTGGCTAGCACGCAGACACTCCCCACCACCCGCGTGCACAAGCCAGCACTCTCACGCGTGCCGCCAACAACTTACCTGAACACCCAGGCAGGATCTACCCCACAGTGAGATTTCTGGCTGCAGCGACGGGGGAGAGGAAGCCTGTGGGGAGCCTCTGGTATGGCAGCACAGGCTCCCCTTTTTGCCACGTCAATACCGACCAAAGCGCTTTCATCCTGACTGTTCATCTCCACGCCCTCCACCCACCAGCTTAGGACTTTGCCTGCGATAGCTGACTCCACTTTCTGCTTTCTACCCCTCTTTTGTGCTCAGGGCTGTCCTTTTCCCAGCCTGTTGCCCAATCTACTCCAGCCAGAAGCATCACCCTCCTGGAGGAGAAGCCTTCTCCTGGGGAGCATTGCCCTGTCCCTCTGTAGGACCTCCAGCAGGGGACTGGGGCTGGTCTGCATCTCCACTGGAGATGAACAAACCCTACTACCATCACCTTGAATCTGAGGTTTTTCACCTGGTGACAGGCACTGCTCAGATTTCCAACCTTTTAGCTAACATACTACAAGAACTTTGGCAGTGGGCAGACAACGTCCTGCCACCAAACTTTACTTCTGAAGAAAGCGATTGCGATGGCCCTAACCCTGCTAGCACTTTTTGGTTTTCAATGTTATATTACACTGCAGATCTTGGGGAAATTTTATTTTTGTGTCACTTTTAAAAAATATTCTTTTTATTAGATATTTTCACCAAAAGATACATTGCAAACGTAAGGGAAAGCAACATAAATTAACGAAGTTAAATATGAAACAGAGTTAAAAACATAAACAATAAAGGAAAAGAACTTAGTTCAACACAAAAAAAACACAGACACGTAAACTATGAACATACATAACATAAATTAGCACACAAAATATGGTGGACCATACCACCAACTACACGCTGACACAGACTGAAAACAGGAGCTGCGAAGGGTAAGGAGGGGAGTGGCTGCTCCCAGCGGGCAGGGTGCTCACCCGTTCTCACCAGCGTGGTCTCAAGACTTACCCCCAAACTCCTGCAGAGTGGTCCCCACTCCTCTCGTAAGGCTTCTCGCCATTACTGCCGATGGCAGTGAGGCTGGGCAACCACGGGCTAGGTTCCTACATTTGATACTGCTTTTTCTCTCTTCCAGATTATGCCACTATGGGAACAGTTCAGAGCTGGCGTCCAATGAAAACAGGTACCGTCCGTACCCATTTTATTTTGTGAGGATCTCCTACGCTTCCTAAGCAACGCATTGCACTCTGCTTTGAGAAACACCAGCACACCACTGCATACAGCACAAACCTGGAGCTGTCACCAGCCCCGTACTCACCCACTCCTAGAACAACTTCGTAACGGTTGCAGCCCTCCTCCAGCATCCCACCAGCACTGGGAGGAAGATCTTCTGCTGTGGAGCAGTCTGGGCTCCTTGTATCTGAGAATGTGTTCGAGCCAATTTTGGCATTAGTTGAAGCAGCCCATGGATTGCTTAAACTCACCACACTGAAGGAGGGCACCTCAGCACGGCCCTGCCAGGTGGGCAGCCTCGGGCTGAAGATCCAGGACCTCTCCCTCCCTCCGACAAAACACAATGGGAAGACGGAGACACAGATGGATCATTGCAGCCAGCGTACACGGGTGTAGTAGGGTGTTTTCTCAAGCTACCTCAGAAAATGCCTTTACTGCATGTCGCTGATCTAGCTCTTGGGCAGGGTGTGCTTCTGTTCTTCCCTTTGTGTGCAATGGACTCACTTTAACTGCCTTCAATGAGACTGGGAAGCAGTTATGTAAATACCTGGCACAGTCAGAGGAAAACAGAAACACCACTGAAATATCAAACCCCTCTGGAGTATCAGAATAAGTTTAGCTGAAATCACAGCAGGGGCTAAGCCCACCCTCCCCCCAACACGTTGCTAAGGTCCTGGTTCAGTATCTGCATCTAGCAGATAGACATATCTGTAGTGGGAAGGTGCCGACTTTTATCTTCCAGAGTTTGTGTGGGGCTGGAATAAAAGGCAGTAAATGAATACTAAATATGTCCTGAACTCCGTATCGTGCCTTTCATCCGGAAGGATCCCAAAGCACTTCACAAACCGTACATTCAGGGATCACTCACCCACTGCTGGAAGGCAGCGACCTCGGCGGGGAAAGGCAGCTGCTGTTCTGCGCCAGCAGCAATACGCAGCAGTGTTTTTAGGAAGGGCAGTGAAGAATAACTTACCCGTGCGAAATGATGAATACTTATCCTATAAAGGAGCCCCTGTATGCAGATGAGACTACAGAGCATACCTGTAATACCTGCAACCCACCGCTTACCAGACCCGGTAAGGTACTGTGCCAATACCAGGAATAGATGTGACGTATTCAAGCATGCAGAGACCAGTTAATACATGCACTGTGCAGGCCATGCACCCGGTGCTCCGCAGCATTAGGCGCTGGCACTGACGAGTTATCGCACATAAGAGAACAATCAGACGACGGGTTGCGAATGTAGAATGGACCCCCTTACCCTTCGGGCACATTCTGATGCTTTCCATCACCTACATAATGCAAGTACCTTTTCCCAGTAAAAGCCAGTATTTGTTAATGACTGCAGTATTGGAGCAAGCACGTTTTCTTGTAAAATATCTCCAGAATATAAAAATAACCCTTTTCCCAGATGTCTTTTCTTGGTGCCAAATCTATGAAACTTTGGCATCCATTCCTATATCCTTCTCTTCTAGCTGTCTGTTCTGATATCCACTTCACTGGCATCTCAGTGTTATCGCCATTTTATACTTCCCAGTTTTTCAACCACTACTCTCTACCCATAATGGCTTAAACCTTTGTCTTTATTATATTGCAGGTCATGAATACTTTCCGTGCCTTCAAATGCTCTTATCTATTTATGCAAGCTGGTAGAGCTGGGAAAGTGAAAAAGTGGGAAAGCTGGTAAGTATATGACAGTTCTATGAGATTATCAAGGAACTAGCTAAAAAGAGAGCCCCGATGATATCAGGCAGCAATTCTTTCTCCAGCTTTATGCCTTCTTCACTGCGTTCATGGTTAGCATTTGTAATACATCACAGCGACACACAGTTGTGCAAAATATCACACAATTCACCCAAGAAAGATAAGATCCCATCAACACATTTCACATGTGTGACACCATACTCATGAATTAAGAATAGGACCAGGACAGTTCGAGTGTGACTGGGACTCTGATCCAACAGCAGACAAACTGAGAGGCCATAAAAACCAGCAGGAGGCAGCAGCAGTGGCCAAGGGATGAAGCTGAGGATCAGGAAGACGGGAAAGTGGCAGCAGGGAAGAACAAGGGTAAGAGCACGAAGGCTGCTGAGAGCATCTAGGAAGGCACAGCCAGGCAGGCAGAGTAGACACTAAGGCTTTCATAGCTGTATAATGCAAATGAACAGATACACATGGAACTGAAACTAAACATGGGACTTTGGATTTCTCTGGGTACTGAATTGAGATGCACTTACAGTCCTGAGCTAAGAGTAGTTCAATACGAAACAGCCAAAAGATACCAGAAATCTAAAGTAGAGGAAATGCTGCAATGAAAATGCCAGTTTGCACTACTGCAAGGAGGAAGAGGGTGTTTTAGGCTCCAGACCACTTAGGCTTCCAGCATCCAGGCGACTGAGCACAACAACTATATGAAATACAAGATCTCCAGTGCTGGAAAAGTCACCCTTTGCATGAAAAACCAAGGTGGGACACTGGCTCCACAATTATTAAGGATGTAATGTGGGACTTACTTTGCCTACAATGCCTCTGGATGAGAATGCAAAACCACCCTGCTGCTGCTAGAACAAGGACTACAGCAGCTCCTGCCTTCTGCCTACTGCAGCTCTGCCTCCTACGGCTAATGAAGCTGAGCCAGTCTGTCGATTCAGTTATTCACCCATGCCTGGGAACGGAGATGATCTTCAGTCTTCGTTGACTTGCTGTCCTGTACAAAATGTTCCATCCATAACGTCCAGAATTCTTTAAAGAAAGGTCATTAGAAAACTTTCATTCTTATATTCTTAATCTACAGTCTACTTCCCATGCAGCTTGAACACACACCACCTCTTCCTTCACCTATTCTCTTTCTGCACTGAGTGGAATTTACCACCTGGAAAAGCTCCCTGCTTCTTCATACTGGCCTCCTTGATACGATCCACACCACATCTCTTCTCTGTATCTGATGTCTTCTACTACGCTGACTTTAAAATAAATCTCCTGAGTCTTTTAGTCTCACTACATACTCACATTTCCCCCAGGACTTAACAGGAGGGCTCCTTTTCCTGTTAAGTATTACGCTTTTTACCGACTGTAACGACGAAAAGATGAAGTACAGCCTGTCACTTATCAGGCAGCCACGGCGAACACCGCGCTGGACCACTACGGCTTGAGGAAGGAGGCGGGGAAGACAGGGAAAGGGATTTCCCACAGGCTCCAATATCCAGCCGAAAGTCTGGCATTTGCATCTTCGCCCCCCCAGTCCTGTGCAGCACTGTCTGGCAGAGGCTGTTGGTTTTGCCTGGAGCGGCCAGGTCCTGCCATTGCTTAGGCTGAGTTTCACAAGGGGCTCTGGCCAGCAAACGCCTCTTGCTTCGCCCAGGTTGTGCAACTCTTCTCTCCGTCCTCAGGCCGTGGACGAGACACACAAAAGCTTCTTCACCTTCTTAGGTAAAGAGTTTTCTCAGCCCAGGAACGTAACGACTAACAGCGTGCCACGTCAGTCGGTTCAGACTGAAGTTGTAAAAATTCTGAATAAACAATATATTACTGGTCTGGCCACTCTCTTATCCTTCAAAGCATGAACATTGAGAACCCTGATCCTCTCAAAAGCTGTACATGGGTGTGCGCCTTTTGCTCTTAAAGAAGTGCCAACTGGGAATAAAATGCAGAGATCTTCTCAACACTGGGTCACCACCTCAATATTGAGGCAGAAAGTTTAACAGCAGTTTTCTTACAGGTGAAATTCCTTCCTTGGAATACAGCAATTTTAGGAAAGTTTGAATTCAAGTCTGAGTATCATGGCCCAGGCTTCTCTAAGTTACCTGCTGAGGCCGGTATCCACAGGCTTAATCCCTGTTATTGCTGGAGTAACCATTGCTGCTTTTAGAGAGGATACTCGAGACGCTGTGAGCTGGAACAAAGGAACCCCCTCCTTTTTTCCCCTTTACTAAGTGTAGATGGCCACCAGCACAAGTTAGGCAGAGACCTGGTGGCTTCCTTTGCAAGACAAAAGCAGCAGTGGTTTCCCTAAATGTACTCATTAAAATATATTTTCCTTCTACTCTTGGCCCTGAAGGATCATCTCAGCTTATGAGAACTAAGCTTCTGTCTATCTGATTATTAAATCATTTCTAAAGCAGATGGGAAACTACAGTGGTTTAAACAGCTAGGCTGAGACTGCATGACTAAAAATAGTATAGCAGGCTCCTTTTAATTAGTAAGATGATCAAATATGACAGAAGAGAGAGATGTAGATATATGGATTTGTGTGTATGTGTGTCTTTAAAATTAAGTTATTACCTCAACACCAGGTATTATTTATAACATATATGATACATGATGTCTGATTTTTATGGTGCCATTTGTCTTCACTTGGGAGAGAAGACAGGCTAACTCTGCTTTCATAATGTCAATCCTTGCTATATTCAAAAGGAAAATTGTAATAAGATAAACCTGCCACCATGCACAGTGCCATCATTTTCTAAATGAGGTGGATTAGTAAGTGGTCCAATGCAATAGACTGTCAGATCTGCAACTCCCCGAGATCGATCCTTCCCCAGGGCCCCCGTGTGGAGAGCATGAAAGAGCCAGTCTAGCTCATACCTGTGATTTCATGGCACGGAAGCCTGGCATAAGGCCAAAGGGGTCAGGGACGGTGATGTCTATCCTACCACTGTGCTGCCCATGTATTTTTGAGGACTCTTCAAAACCTGAACGGGGAGGAAGAGAAATCCGCCACCCCTCTGCTCCAGCAGTGCTGGGCGACACGTGCCCTGTAGTGATCTGCTCCATCATGCGGACATGGCCCTCTGGTGTTCACCAGATGACTGATGACCATGACGACCACACAGCTACTGCCCAGGCTGTGGTGGGGGTCTGCCACAAAACACACACTGATGCCGCAGCTACAGACTTCAGGCAGGTAAGCTGAGGAGTTTGAGGATGTCTGGCGCATTGGGCGCTGGGTCAGACAGATGTTCCCTTGCTCCAAGGGGAACCCAGACAGGGAGGCACTGCAAACTATGCCCTTCGCTACAGGAGGACTTGACCAGTGGTAGGCACAACCGCCTTCTTGGCCATTGCACAGAGGTACCAGCTGACACTTTGAAAGGACCTGGACGTAAAAGGTGAACTATCACCGCAGTCAAAATTCTCCTGGCAAAATCTTGCTGTCAGTGTCCTGTTTAATGTGGACCAAATAGCACCTGGCTTCCAGAAAAATTTGGTTGGCAAAAACTTGGTTCACTCATTAGTCATGAGCTGCCAAGGAAGATCAGACAGTGGGTCTTGTAGGAATTGAAAAGTGGTATGAAAAACCCCCCCTGTAAATCCCTTTCTTTCTTACTCCCCACTGATCTCCTTGAAGGTGGCAAGCCTCTGGCTCCACAGTGTCTTTCTAAAGGATGTCAGATGGTCTGGGGTTAATCTCTATCTCCTGGGTTGTGGCTCTGAGACGAGCACGAGCCCTGTGGGTAAGGTGACTTGCACTTACTCCAAGTCTGTGCTCCCAAAGCCAAGCTGTACAACTTCCCATCCAGTGCAGAAGAGCAATTTGGAAGCACTGAAAGATTCTTCTGGGGAGGGGATTAACCCAAGTAGGAGACAAAAAGCCTGCAATATTGTTTGCAGTTTGTTGACAAAGCTTTACTGTTTCTTTTTCTGAAGTGTTGTGTTTTTTCCTGTCTGTCTCAAATAAGAGATGGTGAGATCCAAGCAACTAGAACACGCAAACCTAGAGAGTCTGATTTTTTTCACTCGAGTGAAGGCTCACTGCCTAAGGAGTTGGGCATGTCTGGCTTTCTGGCTACAAATAGGCCTTCTCTGGTATGGAAAGCCCCCCTGTAAGTACAGCATCATGAGCAAGGAAGGGGTCATGAACCTCCACCTCCACGCTCCTGCTCTGGCTCTATGCCACCGACACCGTTAGAGGAACCACGTTCCCCGAATTTGAGTACAGTGACGCAAAAGGAAACCATAACAGCACTAGATATATGTTTTCCCTGTGTTGCTTATCACAGCTGAAAAGTTATGGCAAACTTAATCAATATTAAGTGCTTTCTTTGAAGAAACAATGAGCTAAAAATTATTTGAGGTAGGTTCTCAACAGGCCTGAAGTGCCAGAGCACTACAGGAAGCAGTAACTGATTGATGCTGGGAGAGAATTTGCTCCGTATTTTAAAACACATTTTAAATATTCTCATGATCTTACTAATAATCATGGTGATGCAGAAAGAACAAACACAGCCAGGACACTTTATGCCCCACTGTAAGTGTCTTTGAGCAATTCCTTGACCAATAATTTTCCTGATGTTTTTGCTAAATGACATACATCTTCAGTCAAATTGTGTTCTTGAAATCCATATTTAAATCTTGAAATTCAAGTGCAATTTACTTTAAAATTCACGTTTCTATCAAAACCCAAAGTTCTGGAGGTCTGTCACAAGTTTTGCATTACATTTCCACTTCCCGTAACCTCGGCAGGGCTTCCCAGTGAGTGCGAAGGCTGCGGGGCACGTCGGGCTGGGTAGCACCGGCCAGGCTGGCGCGGACCTCCGCCAGCCGCCCCAGCAGGCAGCTCATCCGCCGAAGCGGCCGGGAGCACGCGCCAAGGCCAAGCCTTCCATCACCTCAATTCAGTCCTTTCCCAAAAGGCTGGGTCACACGCCACAGCCACGTTCAAAAATGTCCCCAGGGGTTTGCTGCACCCTCCCAGTGCCAAACAGAGCAGCACAGTCTGGAGGTGGCCCAGGTCCACGGGCAGTTTATAGTATGGCCAGTCTGGGAGCCACAACTGTATCTCAGCAATGGCTCCTTAAGGCAAATAAACTTCTATCCCTGGTTGTTTTGGACAACTCCTCTTAATAGCCGTCACTGGAAATCTGACCTCCTATTTTTCTGTTCGCAAAATAGGCTCAGGGCCACCTCCTGAAGAGAGCTGAGCACTTAGGCTCTGTTCCAGCCAAACCTTAAGCATATGCTTAACTTCAGCGTGCCTCTGTAGAGTCAGTTTGAGTATATGATCCTGTAATGAGCAATCACTAAGGCATAGTGGAGCTCTGGGAACAAGGGCCGCTGCACGGCTCCACTCCTACGCAGTCGGGGAACTGCAGTGAATTTTGGGGAACTAGAGCATGCAGAATTAACTTTGTCTTAATTTAGTCCCCTGCATACACCGTGCAGTTACTGCTTTGGTAATGCTGTCCTCTGAGGACATGATGACATGCCAACATCGTGACTATTTCCTCATCTGATGGTAGCGACAAACTGCCATAATGCAAAGTATAAAACATCCAGGCCCTTCCTAGTTCTTGTAGCTACCATGCCATCAGAGGATGACATTTTACATCTGCATTAGGAAAAATGAAAGAAAATGTTTACAGTATGCTAGCCAGTAAGACAAAAATGAACTTAAGTGCCGACAAATCTACCATGCTTTTCTTTACAGGTACTTATGTTATAATTCTACCATCCCAAGCTGCGCTTGTCAAGTTACCCTTCAAATCGAATGCAAGAGAAAAATCCGTCCTTGGCTGTGCTACTATAAACCCAGCCAGTCTAGTAAAGTGAGAGTTACTTTTCCATGTATTTGGCAAATCTGGGAGCAGAATTTACCACTCGGTGTAAATATTTCTGCATAGTTTGTTTAAAAAAAAAAAAAATCTTGCCTATTCCTCTTACTGGCAGACTCTTAAAAAGTAGTAAATATGCAGATGGGCATAGTGATATATTTTGTATCAACATATTTTACATGTGTGCATATGCATTAGCTATATAAATACATTCCCCAGGAAGTCTGGCAGTGGATATACTACATAGCTCTGCATGTTATATTTGGGTTTGCTTGTGCAGTAGCATGGCAGCGTCAGAAAGAACCCCTCCAGGCTCTTTTGCTCTATGACAGCTCACACTTACCTGTGCAGTTTCCCCTTTTCTATCTTTATGTGCAAGTGTTTTATATTTATACGCCATGTGTCCGTCAAATAGTGTATATATAAATATACATACATACACATAAAAATGCAAGCATATGTACTGTATATACACATAGTCCAAAGCCTTCATTATAAAGCTGTTATAAAGACATAACAAGGACTATGAACTTCCTATGAAATATTGTCCTGTACAGTAGCTTGTACGGGAATCAACTGCTTGACGACTCTCTGCTGTCCTGGTATTGCCTTCCAGCTAATGATGGGCGATACATGAAGACCATAGCAGTATGCCAAAATGATACGACATATCAAGTCAAAGTATACCTGATACTGAGCAGCACAAGTGTAACTCCCCACTGACCCAGCTGCTGCATCTTCAGCTTTTAGCCGCGTGCCTGCCCTATGCCACCCCATGCACGCAGCCTGTCCCACGCCCTGCTGCCCGGTATCCCTGCTCCTCCACCTTGCTTGCAGCATCTGCTCTCCGGTCTTGCTCCCCTCTCCCTACTCCTCCCTTTCTCTAGAAAATCTGCTGCACACACAGATCCCTGAAAGCAAATGGGATGAGTGGGTCTTGCCAGAGCTCCAGGGTCCTGCCCTGGGGGCTGGAGAGAAGCAGCTCTGGCTGGTGCCCAACGCTGCCCAGTGCTGCAGCATCCCTCACATCTGAACCAGCTTTCCCCATCATCAGACTGGCTGGAGGTTGGAGACTGGCGAAGGACAAGAGAGGAAAGGACATCTGTCCGCTGCCCTTGAGGTCCCACCGTTCCCCACCTCCCCACTGAATGATTTAAGTGTCGTGTTTCTTGCTGTTACTGCGCTCCTCTTCTAGTATCGGTATCACGAACGAGTCAAAGGGTCTCGCCCCCCACTATTTACGTGAGCACTGACAGACGGGCGCAACGGAGGAAACGTCTGCAGTGCTGTGGGTGGATATGTATGTGTATATACATACGGTACCATTAACCATGCATGGAGGTCAATACGGATGCTGTTGCAATGGTGCTATGAGAACCATGCTCTTCTACTTCATTGTGCAAGGAAAAGCCACAACAAATACTGTAGTGGGAACACAGCAAAAAGACAACCTTGTGTTCAGCTGTAGACAAAAATCAATTTGCTTTTGCAGTGATAAGCTAGAACGAGCATTATGGAATTCTGCTCCCCCTGCCCCTCTTCTTTAGAGCTACTATTTAGATGAGCTACAGTATTAAAAGAGAAGCTGCAAAGATGCTAGCTGCAAAAATAAAGGATGAAATAAAAATTCAAGCATCCACATTCCCCCCAACCAAAAATTAAGTTCTGAGGAAAGGGAGGAGGGAAAAGAAAAGGAACTTACCACACTGCGAGTGAACTTTTCTAGAGAAGTTCTACGACCTTGCTCATTCTCTGGCTTAACAGGGAAAAAAGTGGGGAGAAAACAATACAGAAAAAAACCCTTCAGCTTAAATGCAGTTTTTCAAAACAGCAGAAAAATATAAGGAAGCAGCAAAGGGTAAAAAGTTATAAAAAAATGTAAAAAGCAGAAATCAATGTTTGCAACAGCAAACATTAGAAGCCAAAACCCCCTAAAGAATGAGAGACATCACTACTTTTACTCCTAGAGAATGTCACCTTTTCTCCGGTGAGTTTTTTGAATGGTTCAAACAGCGTCTGTGCATTGCTGTGTCTCACAGCTATTGGTATTGATTTCTTGTTCATTGAATTTTCCTTCTGCGGCTGTTTGAGCTGGAACCTCTGATTCTGGTTAACATCTGCCAAACAGCTGATCAGAGGCTCCCATCTACTTGCTTAGACATATGAAAAAAACCACAGTAACTTTTATGATACTAGAAAGCAATGTGTGAGTGAATGCAGCGGTGGAAGAAAAACACCACTGAACTCATTGCCAGGGAACCTACACTCCTCTATTTATCCAGAGGGTAGAAGCACATTTCCAATAAGTTTGGCTACATCAGAACACAGGACAGCATATCGATGTCTGTGCAAGGCCACGGCAAGATACAGGCAGATTTGGGGCACAGGTATTTTTGTATCTGGCGTACAGGACTAATACGCAAGAAGACATTCAACTTCACTGCGAGAAGACAAGCGTGCGCATCATGGCTTTATTAATGTATCCCTGAAGGTTGCTTACTGCAGCTCTTCATTCGTTAGGCACAAGGGAGATCTAATTGTCACTAACAAGGAAGAACTAAATAATTTATTGGCGTGTTTGCTGGAATATATAAGAGAAAAAAAATTGTTATGGAGAAGAGAAGAAACTCAATAATATGAAGGAAAGATCACTGCAGTCAGAAAGCTTGGGGCACTGCTGATTTCCAGAAGAGAAACTTGTTTTAATGTGGTGAGCCGGCGAAATGGAGGTGATAAGAGTGAAGCAAAACTGCAGCAAAGGGGATAAGGGAAATGTAAGGGAAAGCCACAGTAATGATGGTGCATGACAGTGCACTGGAAATACGCATTGCACTGGAGGTGCTCATCAGGGGCTCCTACCTGCCATATTGTCTGCCACAGCCTCAGCTGCGGTAACAACCCTCAGGATAAAGCACCAGTGCAAAAACCAGATAGAGAAGATGTAAGGAAGTCGAAAGCACATCAGATAAATTGGATGAGAACTTGTGTAGGTGAGTCTAGTCAAAGCCTTTTGATTCTTCTGCATGTTCATCACAGCTGCCATGAACAGCAGCTCTCTGATGTCTACAAGGTAGGTTAGTCTGCAGCACCCCAGGCAGATGGGGATGATTCTCCTTGCTGCGTCACCAGAGACGAGACTAGAACATAAGGCCCTTTTCAGACAAGCAATATTCTTTGTCCAGAAGAAAGAGTCATGCAACCTGCCCACTTATAACCGTTTGAGGAAGCCACACCATCAGCTCTGCTGTCCCAAAAGTGGTATCAAAAGCGAAAGCTAGAGACACGTCCTTTTAGCCAACCCTGAGGATGGAGCCAAGGCCTCAGAGCATGTACCAAGCGACAAAGCAGGCTTCCTGGCTGGCATGGAAGCTGTAATGTACCCAGTTCAGTGCTCCCCAAGGGAGTAGTTAGCATGCGCTGACCCACAGGTTAGTTGCCTCTCCCTGCATGTGAGAGGAAAGGGAAATGAAACGTCAGCCTCACTCTTCTGCTGAGCCGAGCGTAGCAGTGCAAGCGCTCAGGGCGTCGCAGATGCCCTCCCTGAAGGAGGCTCAGCGGTGTCCCTGCACCCGAGACAGCGGGGCGCGACAGAGAGGGGCTGTGGTCCTGCCACCCGGGCTGAACGCGTCAGGAGCGGGGCTGAGGTGCGTGGCCGTGCACCGGGCCTCCACGCTGGTCTCCTGCAGGGGCGGCGAGACCCACCGGCAGCCAGATTAAAGGCACAATTTCACCCAGGAGAAGAAATACCCAGACAAAAGACAGAGTGCTCTGCGAGGCTCCCTAGGGGAGCAAAGGCACTCGGAGTCTGCAGCATCGCACTGCTGCGGGCTGGAAAAATCGGCGTCTGGCCCAAATGCATTTTGAAGTGGAGCTTTGGCGTGCACGGGGGGTCTTTGTTTTTGCCACCAAGCAAAAGGCGATGCAGCTTCCCCCCCAGCAGGAAGGCAGGACCATGGTCTCCAAAGATGACGAGCACCTTGCCCGGGTGCTGAGAGCTCATCGAGCACAGGTGGCCACACACAAGGCTGCTTCCTTTCCACGGCCGAAGACATGCGTGGGGAAGCAGGCATGGAGAGCACCGACAGTGCCCCACAGAAGAGCCCTGCCAGCACAGGCTGCAGCAACCCTGCACATTTGGCGTGGGGACAGCAGGCTGGGACCAGCTGGATGCATGGAAAGCTCATCCCTGTAGCATCCAGATCTGAGTCAAAGCATGACGTTTTCTGGTAAAATAAAAAGCAGCTGAGGCAGGCTGGCTGCAGAGCGATGAGCCGGCTTGAGCGGTTTTAATGGCAGCGTGCCTGGGTGCTGGCTGTACGCTCTTCCTGCCTGCTTGCCTGCAGACCACGTGGCCAGCAGCTCGCTGCGGAGGTGACCGCCTGCCTGCATCTCTCCAGCGCGGTGCAGAGGTGTGGAGGTGGCCTCATGCAGCAGGAGGAGGATATTAAAAAAAAAAAGAAAGTTTAAAAAAAGAAAAAAAAAAAGAAAAGAGACTGAGTCAGACCTTTCTCAGACCTGTGAAGAGATCTGGGGTCCTGCGGAGGAAGTTTCTGACATGGACGCCAGAGCCGTACCTGCCGCAGCATCTGCACAAACACAGGTTGCGAAGGCAAAGGGCAGAGAAACACGCGTGTATGCCAGGTCAAGCAGTGCTCCTAGGAGCAAAAAAGGTCTTCTTCGCCAGTAAATACACCAATAGATGCCACCAGCTAATGGCAAAGGACATGTGCATTTGGATAAAACACAAAGCAACCACCCCTGCTGCAGATGAAAACCTCTCAGCCCAGGTAGGTGCAGAAAAATAGATCTCACCACTTAGGAGCCGTTCACTAATTATTGACTGTCTCCTCCAAATTTTCCTTTGTTTCATGATTAATTATTTACCCAGCCACCCCAATTTTAAGTTCCTTTGTGTAGATTGTGCTGGCACAGAGCAGTGTAAGTAGAAATAACTTATGAAAACCATCTGACATGGAGTATTAAAAATAATTATGAGAAAATTGCTCAGCATCTTTACAACGTTCAAGCCAAGTCCTGCCACTGGATCAAACTGCTTATGTGTGCCCTGATGAGACCGATACAGGGACAGAATCTGCAGTAGGAACTTTCCTGGACCCTATAGAGCAGTTGGGATAGAGGGTCTGGATAAAAGCAATGCTTCAAAAGGTGTGTGCTGAAAATGGAGCCTGCCCCTCATGGCATGAAGCTCCTAGCCATTGCCTTGCGGACTTTTTGGCAGGGATCTGAAAAGGGATAGGGAAATATATCCAGAAGCTTGGTCTTCTGAACTGAAGGTCTGCAAAAATTTCTCCCTCCCTCTCTCCATCCCAGGATTAATTTTGTTGGCTACTGAATGCTTTTCTTAGTATGAGACTTTGTAGTTTGGGGGGGGGACATGTTTTTTGAACTTTAACTTGGTGAAAAACATGTGTTCCAGAGGGAATGCTGTCAAGTGAAAATAAAGGATAATCCTGGCCCTGGTTCAGGAAAAGGCCAGGAGTGGGTCCCTGGCTTCTCGGGCAGTCACGCACCTGCCCAAAGCGAGAAAGCCAAAGGGCATGTACAGTGCTACCAAATGGCTGGAACTGCATTTTGCATCTGTTTTGTGTCCACTTCTGCAGGACCATAGACAACTCACCCTTCTCTGAACCATCTGGAGAGGACAACAATGCTCTAAACCAAGCAAACACCAACCTGCTCTTCCCCCGGTGCAATGGGGATCACTCCCGCGGCTTTACAGCCCATCTGCGCCGCCTTCCCGCGATGCTCCCCTGCCTGTGGGCAGGGCTGGGCGGCAGGAAGCCACCCTGTGCCAGGCTGCCATGAGCACCGGAGCTGTGACAGCTCGCCTGCCGCTTCAGCCAGCCAACGCAGAGATGCCCACCAATGTCATCATTTCACTTTTACGGGGAGTAATGGAAAGTGCCTCAAGGTCTTTTCTGTTCCTTTCTCTCCCTTCCCAAAAATAACTAGCAGAGCACGTGTCTGGCAGCTCCGTCACCGTCAGCAAACCTCTTGTGCACCCACACCCCTACCACGGTGCACTACCTAATCTACACTGCTCCTTCCCCAGGGAATAAACCCCTGCTCTGCAGCCAAGTCACCCTGCCCAAACTCCTCCTTGCCTCGAGCGAGGTTTGTCACAGCACTCGTTTTGACTTGAGGCTCGCCGCCGTGTAAGGACATCCAGCCACCATTTTGGCTACCATGGAGGAGGGCTGCGGGGCAGCGTGGTGGTGATTACCTGCTGTAAGGTAGCCTGCAGCAATGTGCGTATCAGCAGAAACAGGAGCAGGTCGACACTTGACTGCACAGCACGGCTGGGGCGTGCTGCGTGGATACACAAGTAAAAGGCCGGGGATACCAGCACCATCCAGCTCTTCGCCGCTGAGCCAGCCACTTTCAGCAGCCCCATGGTCCCGACCTGCTGCAGGGGGAAGGCTGGGCACGGAGGCACAGAACTCAAATTGGGCTGGGTGTACAGCTGTTCCTCCCGATGACAGGGCTCTGCCCTCATCCCTCCTCTCCTCCAGCCTGGCAGGGGAGGGGAACTTCTGTGCGAGGCAGGGAGCTACACCCAGCTTTCCCCCTCTGCAGCACACTGCTTCCAATCACACCCTTGCTGGAGGCCAACCTCATGTTCCCTGCTGAGCACCATGAATCTGCAGGATCGAGGCCAATAATACTGTGGTTATTTGTAATAATGACACTGGGAAGAATGGAGGAAAAAATCTAACATGGATTAACAAAGTATGTATGCCTGGTCTGTACGCAGCCTACGTCCACTGTCTGGCATCAGTTAGTGGTGTGAACAATGTATTCCTTTTATCCTCCTTGGTCCCCCTCATAATTCTGTCATTGTATCTCAGTCCCAACCCATAACTTCTCCTCCCTCCACTCCATTACTGCACTCCCAGAGCAGTGAGGGGAAGCTTCCACATCTGTGGTTATTGTACTGTAATGGAAAAAAAGTAACTCTTCAAACTTATGGTACCTTACAAATCTCAAAAATGTCAAGCATGATTCTGAGGCACTAATCAAGCCTTGCCACCTCCCTACTGAACAGGTCGCTATTACTATTCCCATTCGACAGAGAAGAGGATATGAGGCAGGCAAAGTTGAAACTTCTTTTCCCCAAGGTTACACAAGAGAGTAAGTGGGGGACTCGGGGGAAGCACATGGACTTTGTGGCTCTCAGTCCTGTGCTCCAGATACACAGTCAACCTTTCCTTTTTTCCTGCCCTCTCATCTTGCCACAACCCAGCGCTGGAGGGCAAAAGACCCCAAATTACATAAACTTACCCACAAAATATTCATGTGTGAACCTCAAGCCATAGAGGCTCATTTGCTTTGTGCAAGCAACTCTTTTAGCCCAAGTCCATCATGCTGTGCTTCTGACAGAACTTATTTTCAGTAATAAAAGTAAGGCTATGTCATATCGGTGTGGCATACAAGCAATGTTAGGATAATGTCTTTGGGGCAAGACATACTCATGCCCCAGAGAGACATACTCATGAAGTCTTAAACAAGTGCAGTGAATTTTTACTCACATCAGTGAATCCAGGACTTTGCATGCAGGCTGTAAACCAAATCCACCATCCACGCAGGCTCTGATATGCCACTAGGTTTCTCTTTTCTTTTCCTCTGCTGTCCAGCTACTTAGAGGAATTTTAAAGGGATGCCTCTCAAAGCTGCATCAAAGGTACTAACGATCCTACTGTGTAGCCCAGCGTAGAGAAACTTCATGTTTTTTCTGTCAGCATCTTCGTACCTACACTGTTTCAGAAACGTTCACTTGCCCAACACAACGCAAGGTGATTGCAAAAAGCTTTACAGATTCTGGAGTAACATCAACTCCCCTCCCGCATCATGTGAAGCTGATGAACAATGCATCTGCACAGATCTACTCCTGCCTTTTTTGTGCCTTGCCATGTTTACTCATGCACCCACAGCTCTTTCTAAGAGAAACTTGATTCTTACTTTCACGGCAGTGTTAACGTGACACCAAAACCTGCTCCTCCGGCAGTTTGTGGGGGGATGAGGATGTCATGCTGACACATCCAGGGCTTGATCTGACAGCAAACAAGGATTGCAAAAAAAAAAAAAAACCAAACCACCTCCAGTTTGATTGGTCTAGCTGGGAGGAGAAAACTCTCCTGCTTTCAAGCACATGCACCCCCACGTGTTCAATGAAGACTTGGGAGTGGAGGGAACCATAAGCTGATAGGGGTAAGAAGATGGAAAAGGTTTTTATGCTTTATACCATCAGAAGACTTTGCCTTGCACCTCCTTCTTTCCTCACAGCCTCTGAACTCTTAAGTCAGGTCTAACCTTTCCAAATGTAAGCAGCACTGGTTTTATGCTGTCTCAAACCAGACATTTTGAAAGATAAGGCTGACTGCTGCCCTCCATTACCTTCCCCTAGTCCACCTGCCAGTAGTCCCAGGCACAGCAGACAGAGGGGTTTGTCTCCTTTTGTCACCATATGCATGCTTTTAGGGCACACAATGACAATCAGAGCAAAAATACCACTGGGATTTCACTGTATTGTGCCGATGCAATGTAATTTGGCAGCACACAGAGAACACAGCAGAAAAACAGCAGGGAAGATGGTGATGGGAAACCACACACTCAGGCTGCAGGAGTTAGGAGTCAGTTTATGTATGGTCCTGGAAGCCACATGGAAGTGGGACACATACATGTGTACATGCACGCACATGCACACAGACAGACATGTAGACTTACATAAGTCAGGAAGTGCAGGAAGCATTTGAACACAGCCACAGATGCAGAGATCAGCAGCTTACCTCCCAACCCCCTCAGAAAGAAGGGACACTTGGACAGGAGCTGCCGTAACTCTACGCAACCACTCCTTTGCTACCCTGAACTGGGGGTTCCTGGCGGAAACATGGTGCTGGCAGAGCACATGCAGACACCAAAAAGGCTAAGAAGAGCTCAAACCCAGTTCTCCTGTGAGACAGTGTGGCTGGAATTCTTGAATACTGCATGGGTTGCAATTATTTCTCCTCTCCAAGGAAAAGGAAACATCTCTGGGGAGCCAAAAGCAAGGGAAAGGGAGAAAAGGCACATGGGAATCACTGCAGGGGGGTCTATAGGTAAGGCATCCAAAGGGAAGACCATATGGTGAGGCTACAGAGGTGAAAAGCAGAATGGGTGAAATTTGCACCAGTAATGAATAGGCTGATGGGTTCTGCTTCTCATACCAGACACCATCTTTGTCATGAGGAAGAGGCAATACAACTTTATTTGCCTGCACTGAGTTTGGGAGACAGCTGTGCAAGACAAACACTTTTCCATATTATTTTTACCTGGGGTCACCATGTTTTCCCCAAAAGACACACTGAGGCTGTGCATATGGATGCCGTACCCTGTGCCCCCAGCAAAGAAAACAAAAGTGCTCATTCCTTTCTTAAATAAAGGAGAAAAAACCCCCAATATTTTCATTTTCACACTAGCAGCAAGCAGCAGGCGAGAATCACGAGGTGCTAAGAGATGCAAGCACGTCCTTTCCAACAGATACCTTCTTCTTTGCCAGCAATAAGTCCTGGTAAGCATTCGAACGGAGGAAGCGCGCATAGCTGTCACTCTTCATCAGCTTGTAAATGTGCTCCTGTGGGACAGGAGGAAATGAGAGACAGAGAATTGTTATCAAACCTCATTTAGACATCACAAGGACTTAAAACACAGCAAATTAGAAGGAAGACAGACTGATCAAAGTTCTAATTAAGTCTGCTATTATTGATTATCTGTGTTGTGGCAGTGTACAGGAGGTCCACCCTGGGGCAGGACCCTGCTGTGCCAGGGGCTGTACAAACACAAAACAATGAGATGGCCCTCACCCCAAAAGCTGGCACACATTATTCAGTAATCAGTGTTATTCTGCAAAGACTGCAACTCTCCGAAGTCCCCAGATTACAAGCAGGTGTCTAGCTAGGCTGAAACTACTGGGATGTCTCAAGAAGGAAAAAAAAACCACCAGAAATTGTCCCATAGATTAGGTTCCATTTTACCACTCATAGATACTTGAACTACCATCCAGCAGTCCCCTCCTGTTCATGGAGGGGAACTGATACTTGAACGTGTTTCATCTACACTTAAGACACATACTTAAAGCACTCCAACCTGTTAACATCCTGAAAAGGCCTGTATCTCTGGTGACTATGCAAGGAGGTTATACACCTAGCTCAGATGTATAGTGTATAGTCCTATACATATATAGATATATAGTATATAGTACTTTATACATAACCGTATAAAGTTATGTCATGATTATGAGCCCCTCCTACAGGGTCTTTTTTCTCCTAGGAAGTCAAACTACTGTTACAGTTTGCTCTGAGAGCACTTACTACATGCATCTTCAAACTTATAAAGTGGTGTTTTATTGCAGCAGAACTTCATGCCCATCCTTTTCCAATTTCCTTGCTTAGTTTTACTTTCCTGCTGAGAATCCCTTAACACAGTCAGCTCTTCTCCTCCTAATTATCCCTGGATTTGTAATAGATATTATCCCAAAAGCCAAGAAAATAAAATCAAAATACTTTGACCAAATAAAGACTCAGAACACACTAAAGGAACTCAAGAGAAAATCAGGCACCCTGGACATTTCTCTTAGACTTTGCCCAAGGAAGCACTTTTATAGAGTTAATGAGCAATTTTATCTATACTGATTTATCCAATGTGAAATATTCTCTCCTGCCCTAAAGCCATTGTACATGAAACTTTAGAAGAGCCAAACCAGACTGAAGTCGCATAGCTTATTTCACAGTGTTAACAAGCCAAGCAGAATTCCCTTATCTTCACCATCATGGGTAATTAGTGATGACCTGTCTATACACAGAAGAACTGCTTAATTCAGCTTTCTCGCACTATTCAGTGTAGTCCTAAGAGGGGCATAACTGCCACTGGTTTTCCTACGACACAGCATAAACGTATCCTTTGAGCTACAGTCTGGTGTGGAACAATTTTTACTGGTTAATTTCCATACTTGCTTTTAGATCTGACAGGTCCTCATTTGTGTAGCACTATCTATCTGAAGGATAGCACAAGATTTTGCAATAGAAATGGTCGTATAAAGCCATTTAGCAACTGTTACCCTTCCTTGCTGCAGAAAAACACAAGAGAGGGCACAGCTTTATGCTTTTCACCTACAGCACTGCCATAAGATTTCATATCCAGCTGTGGGACATTTGTTCTATTTATTCAGGACAGAATGAGCCAAGTATGTGCTAAGACAAGAACAATGAAAATAATGCATGTCATGGATATCGTTGTCAAAAGGTTTCTATTTTCCTGGTGTGAATAAGGATTTCCAACATCAGCCCTCTCTCAAATACTTCAACTAGCAGAAACTCAGGATTCAGTTGATGTAAACCCAACCGTTTTGCAACCAGTTCACCTGTACTTTTACCTCTTAAGGTTTCTCAGAGAGACTCCTGTGTCCTCCTAAAGAGTTCTTCCTCATTACCTCGGAAAAAAACCCACCTAACTATAGGCCTAAAAGTCTTTTTCCTTCCTCTTCCAGGATGATGAGGAGACTGATGAGTAAGTGGGGCAGCCACCTTGTAGCCCATCTACAGGAAAGGGCCTGAGGGGTCTCCAAAGCTTCCCTCCTCTTAGTGGTCTTCTCTTGTAGCACTCAGTACATGCAAGGTGCTGGTGGGAGGGGGTGCTGAGGTGGGCAGGAAGGTGTGTGGGGCTGAGGTAAGGTCGTGGGTGACAGGGGTATTTTGATCAACATTTTTATAGACATGTGATTAATTTTTTTTTACTGCCTTTGAACTCCAAATGGTTTCTTTACCTGTGGTCAGACAGGTGGGTCTGCTCTGAAAAACAATAGTAACATTTTTGGAAAATAACGTTCAGTTTTCATTGCTGTGCAGACAGATCACATGAGCTGTTTGCAGGCAAAGGAGAACACACCAGGCTGGCCATACAACCTGCCGGCATGTCAGCCACAACTATCATTCTTGCATATGTCAAGATAACTTCACGTATTTGACCTTAAATCTGGCTGTGGGAAAGGGGAAAAATTACTCTGATCCTGAGTTGAAATAAACCACAAGCTGACTTCTTAACTGAAGCCCGTCCCTGAAAAACAGGAGTACTGCGCACCCACAGCCCAACTGCCACTGCCGTTAGTTAACGGGTACGAAGCATTTTCTCTGCTTTTCACATCTTAGAATCACTGAACAGCAACACTGCTACCTTTCAGCTGTCCACCAAAGGTACAATCAAACAGGGAATAACTATTCGTAGGCTTCGAATGCTAATGAAGAAAGAAGGCTGGGCACAGGGGAAGGGAGGGACATACATAGCTTCAGAAGCAAACTTTGCTGCTTAGTTGCAAGAATTCAAAGGGCTTGCTTTGAAGAAGCTCTGGACTAGAGGCACGAATGATACACTGATCATTTATTTTACAGTGCTGCATTTCTGAAGGACCTGCGGGAAGTCTGAGCCAGTCGCTCGGGTCAGCAAAGACTGCTTTCCAATTTGCAACAGTACAGGACAGCTTACACTGCTGCAGCCAAAGCCTCCGCTGAGACTGCACCATGAAGGTTCCTGCTAAAATTGTGGCTGCAGCGTGCGTCCAGCCCAGTTACACAACAAATCTAGCTGCAGGCCAGGAAACACCAGTGGCTAGAACATTTGTTTTGATCTTTAGCCTACTCTGTTCTTTGCCACCAAGCTATTTTCTGCTATACTTTCTAGAATCTGCAATTTTCTAGGGAGAATTTACAGCTAGTGTTTAGCCGCTCCTCATTTCGTAAATACACTGAAAGCTACTGGAGGTCTAGCAAGTGAGCATATTCTTCCGTGGAAGCCTGAGCAATGGGCTCATCAACAGAGGTGCGTCCACAGACTCAGCTGCTCTGTGCAACTTGTGTGAATTGGCTTGTCCCCTTCTATCATGGATTTTTAACTCACTTTGCATCATCGCAACCCACTGGTCTCTCACTTCTTATTTTACTGAACAACTGCTTTTGTTCCTCCTCTTTATCACATTGTGCAGAGGAAGCACAACCTCACCAAAGACTGAAACCTCCAACTGCAGCCAGCATCTCTAGTGATGCACTTTATACACATGCACACTCCCTGACATACCTGGCATTGCTGGCAAGAAATTTGAGCCTTCCCATTCTTATGCTGAGAAAACTCTGCATTTTGTGAAGTTGTTTATTACAGGGTAACGAGCTCATTATTACTGGCTCCCTGAATACACAAAGCAAATGCACTACTTGTGTAATTTTTAACAATGCAGCTGCAGCTCTGGACATTACAGTTTCTTGCACTGTGAGCAGTCTGGCCAGAATTATCACTGCGACATTTCTTTGCAAGTGCCATGGGAAGTTCCTGTGCCACATCTGCACAGCAGCAGGAGAAACATTCCATTTAGGCAGTGTAGCATCTCCCAGCCATTGCTGGGTACCGCTTCCCAGGTAGGGCCCAGACTCCCAGCTCCCTGCTGTAGCCTTAAGACAGCAATCCTTTAGGGAGTCACATTGCAAAAACAAAAAAAACAACCATCTAACAAAATTGCCCAAGTGATCTACTAAGCCATTGAACAAGGTAGAAACACCCTGCTTCGAAAGCCAGATAGAAAGCGGGGTGGGCGGAAAAAAAGGTCTTTCCAGATTTGGCCAGGAGTTGACAGGCATCACATGGCCCACTGATCTCCCCTGCACCCTTGCCAGCTATCTCTAAGCACCAGGCCACCATCTCAGGCCACTGCGGTGGCAGCTACAAGTGGAGACAGGGACTGACTTGACATGTGCGAGCAAGCCCTGATGAGCTGGCTTTCTGAGCTGATCGGTCACTTAGTCCTTCACACAGCATGCTGTTGATGAGTGCTGGCTGTACTGATGCTCCCCTGCAAGGACAGATGCACATTTGGAAATGTCAGTCTGACGTGGACGGTGACACAATAACCTGCTTTTGTAATTACAGTGGATTTCATCTCCAGGAAGCAAACCATTCCCTTACAAGACTCCTGCAAGCAGAGCAGGTTTGCTGTCAAACACTCCCAGAACTGTTGTTCCCCAGATCCTGAACCAAGGCAAGAGAGGCAATGGGGTTTACGTGCACCTCTTCTTGAGAAAAAAGCAGATCCCCTTTCGTGTTTTGTGCACCTGAATCACATGTCCTCCGTGGTGGGAAGAACTACACAGCTCTCCAGCTCCACTGAGCATCTTCTCTGTGCCTAGGCTTCTATCATGAGAGTTACACTTCAGACAGCGTAACCATTCCACTTGCCATCGCCATTGTATGATATAAAGGAGAACAAACAGTAGATTTTAAAGGAGGAAATGTTGTAACTTCTGTGAATTAGAAAACAAAGGAACCAGCCAGGTAAAGCACAAAAAATACTTTTCTACAGTTATGTGAAACCAAGAGAAAATCCCGCCCCTGACAGCTGACAGCTTAAGTGCAGGGAAATAAACCCTGATAAGGTTCAGCATCTCTCGGCTGTTTTCCTTCCACAGGCTCTATCTTTGGAAAGAGATGAAGGACGAGCTCTGTAAATTTTCTTGACAAGACGGGAAAGGAGGAGAAAAAAAAAAGAAAGTTTGCAATCCAGACGGGAATGTGGGAGGTGGCTGAGATAGCAGAAACTGTCTCAAAGTCGCACCTGCTTCAAATCAATGTGCCGCAACGTGCTCTCAGGTCTCTCTCTCTCCTTGCAGTCAAAACACTGTGACCCTGAGGAGGGCATGGGTGGCAGCCAAGCAGGACCTTAGGAACAACCAAGAAATATGTGGGGAAAAAAATGGTATGATAAAAAAATAATAACAACACCTGACTTGCACAAAGCACCTGGTAGATCTCAGGAACTGTGTTGTCTGTTAAGAACATTTTTTTAGCAGAAACTCTTGGTTCTTTCCTCTGAATCATATGTATGAGACGAGAGGAGTGTTGGTTGTTAAACATCCATTCCTAATCCCACCTATATCTTACCCACTGTGACATTTTGTGACAGGCTTGAGACTTTTTGGGGGTTGTGAAGGCCAAGCACAATGTTCTCATGACCTTTGAACACCAGTTAGATTCCTGAAAGCCCTTAAATTTTCATTTGCTGATAGAAAGTTGTCCCTGTTTCTGCCTAAACACAGATGTAAGCTTTAGATGATGAGGGGGAATTTGGGGAAACTGCAAATTCTTTCCTCATTTCAAGCACAAGTTTCCCATTTAGCACATTTTTAGCCCATTCTGGGGGGCTTACACTAAGGCTAGATAGCTACTGAGATTCACTTGAGCCCCAAGGGCCCACTTTGCTCTTTGTAAACTGGTCAGAAACCTCCTTGCTGTAGGTATCCCACTAACATCTTTTGGATTGTTTCGGAGCACCCCTTCACCCTGTCACCAACACCTGGTATTAAACTAGTGAGAGCTGATTTGGAGACCCCTTTGTACCGCAAGCATGCGAACACCAGCAGCTGCCCCTCTGGCCAACGGCAAGGGAGATTTGCAGAATGTCAGACAAATCCATTAGAAGGAAAGCCCACAAGCAATGTAAAGCAGTAGATTAAACAACTAAATAGATAACAGCAAACCGCAATGAATGTTAATGTTTGTTCTACCTGTATGCTGGGCACTGGGGAGGAATTTACTGCAGATTTGCACGACAGAGCAGTGCCTCCGTGAATGCCTTGTGGCCTTTGCTGGAAGGATGACAACGGATGCCAGCTGAGGACCTGCCCGGGGTTCGCTTTTGGAAGAGCTGTCTCTACAGCACAGAGGATGTGGCAAGGAGAAAGCAGGGAGATGCTTTTCTGAGCACATGCTATGCGACTGCTGCACCTTCCAATTAGACTTGGCAGCAGCCTAATGCCTTTCTGTCAGCACCTCTACTCTGCACAGACATCTGTGGCAGAGGAGGTGAGGTTAACCCCTTGTGCTAGGACACAATGCATGCTGCAGTCAGCAAAACCTGCTAGCTGGGGGCTGTTGGAGACATATCCTATTCACACTTCCCAGCCCATCCTCAGGAATCCTGCCTGACCAGCAGAACCCCCTACCACATCACCACCTGGATCTTCCAAAAAGCCAAAGAAAAAAAAGGAGACCTAATCCTCTTTAGCAGTTACTTGTGCCACTACTGAATGCAACAGTTTTTAGGAGCAATTATGATCAATTGCCATTCAGTCTAACTGACGGTGCTGAAATAAATGCACTTTGGAGAAAGCATGAAAAAGTGCTGCATCAGCTCTGGAAGCTGAAATAGTTGGTAGCAGTCACAGTTGAGATGAAGAAGCTGCAGAAGAAAAGACCTTCACACTTGCCCTGACTGAACCTGATGGGAAAACACCAGTGGTGGGGAGGAAGCAGGGAAACACAGGGGTTTTATTCCAATTCCCCTTAATGTCTCCAAATCCCCACTAAGAATGCCTCTGAATCTGCTTATTCTGGTCCCTGCATTTAGGATTTTTCTCTCCTCAACACTGCTGTCCTGCGGGGTTTGAGCTGTCTGCATGCATTAACCAGTGAGATCCCTCCTCCCGAAGCCTCGCTGGTACCTGGCAGTACTGCCATGTAGCAGGGCGAGGGGTAAATGAGGGCTCTGGCTGCTGCAGGAGTGCTAGGCTCTCCTTGATTTATAGTTTAGAAAAGAAATGTTTCAGGTTGGTAAATGGCACATAAGGGTCTTGGCTTGAGCGTGAATTGCTGTGGAAAATCTGAGCAATATCTTTTTGGCCACTCTCAAGTTATTTAAGTGACACAATAATTTACACCCACAGTTTTAGCTGGCGCAGTTTCTTCACACTCAACCAAGTTGTTTTTGCTACTAAGGAAAAAAAAAAAGAATAATTATACTGTAACACAGACTAACCTCGCTGCTAAACTAAAAAGCACAAAACCTCTTTTCAGGCCACAAATGAAATTACACTGGGCTGAAGGCAGAGGAACGCAAGAAAGAGCTTTAGCAGGAGGGATAACTGTAAGCAATGAGAGCTCATTTTGAGTAATACACAGAAATCCTTTGTTTAGCCCTGTAGATACATAGTGGGAAACACAATGTAAATCTTTTGTGGGGAAGTGCATTGATAAAAGTAACACATAAATTTAGCTTTGGCTCCTCTGTAAATTGATGAGACAACTAGTTTGCTTCATACCTTCAAACATACAAATGGGAAGGCAGAGCTGCCGGGGGGTCCGTGGCAGATGCAGTGTGGAGGAGGACTACAGAGGCGAAAGGTTGTCGAGCGGTGCACAGTTAAGGGGTCAGTCTGGTACTGCAGGAGGATTTAGTCCTAAATATAGCAAGGGCTATCCTGGGAGAAAAAAATGGGCTGCCAGGAGTCTAACACCATATGAGCCGCTTTAGGTTTTGAGAACAATGATCGTGGCTAAGGGGCCAATTCTCTCAATATGGGCCAAATCCTGGCTACTGGCAAAAAGCCCAAGTGAACCAGTTTTGCCTGGGAGGAGGGGACAACCTTGTGTAGTATTTGGGAGACTGGTATCTCTTTTCCAAACAATACAATATCTAGAAGTTGCAGCAATGAAGATGGGGTTTTCACTCCAATACATGCTGTCGTATAGCTATGAAATGTAACAACTTTCTGGACAACACCCTGGCACTTGCAGGGCTGTCTGTAGCTTCCTCTTTCTGTTTTCTCTATAGAAAATTCTACCAAAAAGCTGAGTTGTGGCATGGAGAGGAATATGCAGAACCCGTCACAAAGCAAAAACAAAATTCTGTTTTACTGGGACAGTCTGTGTCCCATAGGAGACAGCAACAGAGCAGGATGCAGCCCTACAGAAACAAGCAGCATACAGCTTCTGCGTAGAGGTGGTTATGCTGAGATAGGGACCACCAGCCCTGCTTGGATGCCTACCTAAAGAACATGTGCTGGATACATAAACAGTCTTCCATGCCTCATAAATATTTTGGCTGTAAGATACCTACTGCTGTATCACCCTGGACTGCCTTTAAATGATTGAGCTCAAGCTCTTGGAGTTCATGCTACAAATGCGTATCGACATCTTACAACTGTTTGCCTATAAGACCCATCCTGGCAGTAAACAACATTCATACCTGCTGTGGGCTGAGAATGGGAAATGTGAAATACATTTTTGATAAATCTCCCCAGGGATTTTTTTTTTTTTTATATTAGAAGGGAGAACACTTTAAGAGATAACAAACCCTTAGAAAAATTAAAGACTGCAGTCTTCCTGCAGCATGTGGGTTTGGCAGGTGTGGAACTGAGTCAACCTCAAGAACATTGACCCGTTGTCTATGAGAAGTGGACTCCTGGAGTCCTGGCTTCTTGGGTAGAAACGGATGCACTTCAAGCACTTTCAGTCCCTGCTTGGGAGAAACAGAACAGCGTCAGCTGCTTCCTGACCTTCACACAAAGAGGAGATGCTCTTGCTCTGGATTCAACATGCAGTTGTTTCTTGCATTCAAGAAGCACAGTGCACACTATTGGCACAAGAGTCCCAGAGTCTGAGTGGTGAATTCAATTTTTAAGCAAGCTAGAGACTTTCCCATGTAATCCATTTAAAGGTATTTTTTTGAGTTAGGAAATGTCTGGCACATGAGGCACTGTTATTGCTTGTGCATGCAGTTCTAGCTAGCTTGGCAGGATCATCACTCCAAAAAACAGGCAGACTATTGTCCTGGGGGAATATGCTGACTCTTCTTGTCACCCCATTCCCATGATCTTTCATTTGGAGAGATCTGTTGTCTTGTGGCACTGTGTGTGCAAGAAGACAGCTCACTCGTGACTTTTTTTCCTAGCCCTTTTTCTGCCTGTGTGTAACAGAGAGGCATTAGCTTAGACAGGAGTTTGATCCCTGATGCCTTCAGAGACAGCAAGGCAACAGCAAGACAGAGGCTGGATGTTAGATGTTTTTCATAAAACATAACTACTAAACCACAAATTAAAATGAAAGGCAAAGGATAAAAGAAGTACCTTCTGATGTGTGGTGCGTATGCACATTTCGAAAAAAAATCCTGGAAAGGTAATAACAACACTGAGTATTTGCTCCTCTGTAGACCTCTGCTTCAAGTCTTTTGTTTCCTGCTTTGTGCAGCATCAGGCACGCCAGCATAAGCCTCCACCATCACTTCCCTATTTTTGCTCCAGACACCTAATTGCTCTTCTGGGTGTATTTGTGGGGGTCATGGTTTTAGATTCTGTTTGCACTGGAGTGCAGCATAAGGAAGGATTTTCTCCTCCCGTCCCACAGAAGCAGAGCCGAGAAGAAGAGAATAAAGGTCAAGTCCCCATACAGTCCCTAACTTCCACTGGAAGGTCCAGGCTGTCAAAAGCCTTCAGGAGCCCTGGGGCACCACCCATGCATACATATGGATGCAGTGCTGCAGTGCTTTCAATTTTCTGTAGCCAGGTCTCTGGCCAGAGCTGGCTCAGGTGGACTTGAGCCCTGCTTCAAGGCAGAGTGCCTGGGTCTGCCCCATGCCCCCTTGCTGACTGCCTGCACTGCCAACCAGAGCTGCTTTGCTGCTACCCTGATTCTCCATCCTTAGTCACCATCCTTTACAGGCATGCATGTAACTGGGTGACTGAGTGAGACTTTAAGAAAATAGCAATCATGTTTCTTCAAGTTCTTACATGAAAGATGATACAGATGCACAATGAATTATTATTTTCATGTTTTCCTTCCATGCTGTGATTTTGTTAAATACCTACAAAGGAGTTCTGTATGCCCACTGAATAGGCACCAGGCATACACTCCTCTATATGCTTGCTTTCACATCCTGTGCATGCTTGAAAAGACAAAGTCAATGGAAGAGAGGTCACCCCTCGTTTTCCCTTCTCAGTAGAAAATGACATTCTACTTCCAAGAGATCCTTGCTTACACTTGGAGTTTTTTTTTGAATTCAACAGGATCCTGACAAGTTCTGTCAGTGCTCCCAGCTTCTTGATGGGACCGGAATGCAAACTGAGTACTGATCACTGATGAATCCTGGAAGGGCTCATTATCTCTATCACAGAACAAACTGAACCAACACCTGGGGCAGCTGAGAGCATGAATTGGGCCCAAATCTTAAATCTCAGACTAGATTTAAGGAAGAAATTTTTTACAATGAGGGTGGTGAAACCCTGGCACAGGTTGCCCAGAGAGGTGGTAGATGCCACATCCCTGGAAACATTGCAGGTCAGGTTGGATGGGGCTCTGAGCAACCTATCTAGTTGAAGATGTCCCTGCTCACTGCAGGGGGTTGGACTAGATGACCTTTAAAGATCCCTTCCAAGCCAAACTGTTCTGTGATTCTATGATTAAAATCCGGGCCAGGTACGTTTCTGGTTTGAGCAGCCTGGAGTTTGGCATTATGGTCTAAAGCTGCTCTGGAATTAGCCAAGGATCTGCACAATACAGTTAAAATCCCTAACTGAGCCCGGATTAGAACTGAATTTCCCTGAATCATCTTCACAGAAACAATTGCCTGAACTAATAGTTAAGATAAAGGAATGTCAATCTAAAACGCTATTTTATTTATTAATGAAGAAAATGAAACGAAGCAAACAGGATGGTAATTCCAAAGACAACTATGTGGCTTACCTTACTCTAGTATACCTGGCTCTGAAGCCTACCACTAAATGCCCCTACAAGTAACCATTACTATCAGGAGACACAACGCATTCTTGTGATACTAGTTCCCAGTGCCAAGGGACTGAGGAAAGGATTAAAGACTTTCTGAAGGCAGAAGGACATTTCAAGGGAGGCAAGGAGATGCTTGAAGGTGGTGGCAGGGGGGAAATGTTTAAAAACTAGCAATGTGTTGTACAGATAAGCCATGATTGTCACACTCACAGCTCTGTGTTCCCATGTTAAAGATGAATTACTTTGGCTGACAGCAGCTTCATTAGCCAAAAGAGGCCATTCAGATGGGCCCAAATCTATTTACCTTCCAGAGCCGGCTGTGCCTGCTTCATATTGCAGGGCCCCACATTGGTTGTTCAATGATGCTGATAACTCCTGTGGGAGCTTACATCCTGCTAAGTAGTTCACTGTTTAATTGAACTGACCTTTCCTGACGGTGCCCCTTGTATTAAAAGCTGCTTTACTCCCCAGTGAAAATGGTTTGATAATCATAATATTTTACTCAGTGGACAGTTGTTTAAGAGCAGAAAATAATCAGCTAAATTGGTAGGCTCGCCTCTGGAGGGGCCCAGCACTAAAATGACAAAAGGTTCTGCAGCTCAAGAGAGCTGGCAGAGCTGACGATCAGGACAGAGCTAGGAGCAGGAGCTGTGCTGCTCGAGGATGGGGGACGCCAGCAAACTGGATGGCTGGGAGAGGCGAGCGCAGGCTGAGCCGGCACAGCACGCTCTGCTCAGAGCCGAGGCATGCTGGCACAGCTTCAGCAGGGCACAGGGTGGGCGAAGGCACACGCAGAGGACGCAGCAAGAGAAGGCAGCTCTGGGCAAGCAAAGCGGTGCGGGACTGCAGAGTGCAGCAGCAGCAAGGGACGCACAACAGGGCAAATATCTTAAGCTGAGATGGGGAAATGGCAAAACACTTGCTTCTGTAATACAGGAATCCATCTTAGAGGTCTGTCTGACATAATAAATGCACACCAAATTCAGGTTTGGATTAGGAGCCCTTTGAGGATGTTTGAACATGAAATTTTCAGTGTCACTTTTCTTAAATAGAGGAACCATTTGCCTTGAGAGCATGAGTGGTCTTGGGACAAAGAAGTCTTAAGTGAGAGGCACATTTGTCAGGAGCCCCTTTTTCTCCCTGTTTTCTTCTAAGCCAGTTGTCTTACCAGATGGTTGTGTAGCATCTGGGAGAGCTCTTTGGGGCTAGAAGCCAAGGCTGTGCAAAGCAGCACATCCATGTAGACTGTTAAGCACCTGATCACAGATGATGCTCTGCTTTCAACCTACAGTTATAATGCATTCACTACCCTGAAGTATACTGTGCGCTGCTACACCTTCCCCTTCCTAAGTACAGCAATGTGTTCATTCCCAGAGCTTTTTATACAGAATTGGCATTTTGTGGGTCAGCAAAAGGGCTAGAGTGCCACATCACCTTCTATTTTTCCACTGCAGGAGCAGCAATTTCATTTTCTCAGTTCAGCCAACCCTCTTCTTTCCTCTTAGTGTCTCAGAGCTGCAGGCATTCAAAGAATGTGCTGTTCAGTAAACTAATTTTTTTCTTGTTCTTTATTCACAAGGACATTTCAGTTGTTTTCCTCTTTGTGCTAAAGCTACACAGGACAGGAGAACAATCATATTTTCCCTCCCACACCGGGGTGGTTTGACTGGTTGTGTCTGGTTGAGTCCCTAGGAATGCGGAGTGTGTGGGAGCTCTCATGGGCTCCTGATGCCAGGGTGCCAAGATAAGGCAGCTGAACCTGCCACAGATTCATGGTCAACAGAGGCCCTGAGGTGGCAGGGCTGACCTGGCAGAGATGCCAGGATGGTACCTTGGAGATTCAGAGTGTGCTGGGGGGACCTACATTGGCTCCTGTAAAGTGGACATGCAAACAAAAGTGTCCCCTCTCCAGGGTGAGCCACTAACAGCCAACACTCCTCCAGCTCTGCCAGGGTACTACGTTCTTCTGCAGTGCCCTGTTTCCCCCTGCTTTTGTTACATAGCCTTCTTAGCTTGCCAAGAAAAGGAACAGAAAGAAACAAGAACAAGAAACAGCTTGCTTGGCCTTTGGAAAGCTATCAGAAGTCCATTGCACAAGAAGGTAACTGGGTTCACCTTCCACACTGCTCTATCCTCTCTTGGCACCGACTCAGTCTCCAAGAGGACCACAGCTGGGCCTGAAGGTCTACCTTTTGCCTCATACGGTCTGTGAACCGAAACAGATGAGTTGAGGACATCCGTCAGCATAAAATCCTCTGAAATAAAATTAACCCAAGGAGCTAAAATTGCAGTCTAACTCCAAGAGCTCCAGCTTGATTTCATCAACGCCCCTTTGAATGGCAATTACATTGTGATCAGTTCAAGCCTAAATCCTCCATGTCTTCTGATTAAATACTCATTGTCTAAACATCCATCTTATTCTCAGTACTTCTACTTATCAGTTTAATCAATTCCCCTACTATTCACCTGTATGCTTTAGCCTGCATTTTGCCATCATAATTTTTTTCAGATGATGCAAATTTGCAGAAGTTCTTGTTCACTATAACTGCAAAGCAAAAAATACATCTTAGCCTGAACGTCTTCATACTCCTGCATTTCTCAGCTTTAAAAAGAACATTTAAGTAAGTTGCCTGATATTCACGGGGGATTGCCTTGAAACTTTGCGTACGTTCCTTCCATGCTGGCCCCAAGGAGCAAGATTGCATTCAGGAGAATACAGTATTTGATGCTGGTTTGAAAAATTAATTTCCTAACCTTGTATAAGTGGTCCACGACGTCTCCCCTGAGACGGAAATATTTTGTTAGTGGAGTATTTTGAAGAACTGCCTTTGAAGGCCAATTTAAAGAAAATATAAGAACAAGGACTCTTTTCATTTGCTGTTGGTTTTACAACATGCTTTTGATAAAAATGATTACAAGGAGGATATCTTTTAATTGTGTCCCTAGTAATATTTGCCAAATGATCCTTTCTTACTTTTTCTTTTTTAGTCTTTATAAAATGACATTTTCACTTTCTCAGAAGGTTATGCAGCTTTATCCTTGCTTGTAGCAGTTTTTCTCAAATTATCTGTTTTCCTAAAGACATTTTCTGTGTACAGTTTATCTGTAAAATTTCCCTGATAAATCTGAGGCCCTTAGGAGCGAAAGGATTAGGCTCACTGCATTGCCTACTGCCCTGTCATTCTAAGGTATTGTCTGGTGGATAAGTTTTTAGCTGTGTTGAAGGGAGTTGCTGCATTTGGGGTTTGGCAGGTGGGGGGTGGATATAATTAGCTATGAATAAATAAATAAATAATAAAGGTGTATTAACCAGGATTTTGATATGGTATCAGCGATGCTGTAAATATGCCAGACTTTGGTGACAGGGAGTACAGAGCCAAACTGAACTTTATAGCACTCTTTCATCTTTGCTTTCTCTGAGACGTGGCTCCAGCTTGCTGCGCCTTGCAGACTTGTAAATTTTGGAACATTTGTTCCCAGAGGAGCATTAGCCTGTTATAACTGATAGATTCAAAGAAAATATCATTTACCCAGCTTGAATAGATATCGTCAAAGTCACTTCCAACTGTGCATCTCCGTTTTCTTACAAGTGAGCAGTGACAATGTGATAGTGGAATACCACAGTAAAACCAAGAGTTTTGTTAGCAGTAGTTCCACAAAATCAAAAACAAACCTGTGCATCTTCATACGTATATCTCCCTGGGTCTTTGACATTTTGGCTTGTTTTCTCATAGCTGTGGGAATCCAGGTTGATAGCACTTTGAGCCCCAGGAGCTAGAAACTCTTGCCAGATTTCTTCCACTCTGGTGGTTACATCCTGTAGAGGTTGTTTCTTGAGATCTTGGACAGCCAACCAAAACCTGTACTAGGCAAAAATTAAAAGGGCAGAAAAGAGAAAAAGAGAGAAATCTAGATAAGACTTCATGGATAAGCCTGGGCAGAGTCCCAAAACACAGATGTAGAGCCTAACCCCACATCTATCTGAACTCACACAAGACTCTCCATTTAGCATGATTTCAGCTGAAGGTGGACTATACTTTACACCAAAACCTCACACTGTGGCTAAGATCAGAACAGCGACTTTAAGAAGCAGTATGTTCTTATTCAAACTGCCCCTGCAGAAGCGTGGCGTTAGGCATGCAAACAGGAAACCTCCAGAGCCGTGCAGCTGGAGGAGAGGAGCGGGCTCTGCCTCCACAGCCTCGCTGCAATCTGCTGGTCATTCCTGCCTGCAGGATCGGTCGTCCGGAGGGGATGCAAAATGCAGAACAAACTTAATATTCATATCACTTCCAGGGTGAAGTTGTAGCAATGGCACTTAAAGAATCTTTTCTTTTTTTGACTTGTAAACTGACCAGCATTCAGATGGACGCTATGGGAAGAGATGAATCTTGTCATGGCCACACTCCAATTTTACAGGGATATTTTCTTGACTGGACCACACTTACAGGATAAAATAAGTTCATAAACATTGAGAAGATTATCTCTTTGATGGCTAAGGGCATAATGCATATCTTGATCTGTGAAACCAAAGGCCCCAAAATATTTTTGCAAGAGCGACATGCATTGTCTTTTACCCTAGAATAAAAAAAGGGTATTTTGTTGGTGGGGCTGGTTTTATTTATTGTTGACAGAAATACACTCTTTCAGGTGATTAATTCAGAAGATGCATGGCTCCCAGTTGCCTTTTGTTTTGGTCAACTCTACCTCCTAGCAAGAATAGATATCGTCAAAGTCACTTCCAACTGTGCATCTCCGTTTTCTTGCAAGTGAGCAGTGACAATGTGATAGTGGAATACCACAGTAAAACCAAGAGTTTTATTAGCAGTAGTTCCACAAAATCAAAACCAAACGTGTGCATCTTCATGCACAGGTACACCGTGGCCTCTGCTCTAGGTACCCAGGTCCTGCAACTCAGCTGAATGGGTACGATAGTGCTCTGTAGGGAGCACTGAGGGCTACAGGGCAAATAGGTACAGAAGGGACCTTTGCAGGCACCAGCAATAATCAGCTCTTTCCTACCCTGTGGCAAAGGACCCCGTGGCCCATGGTTGACAAGGAGGGCAGGGCTTGCCTTGGCCGTCCCTGCCCTGCACCGCTCTTGCATGTCCGCCTCTGCTCTACAGACTGTGCAGTGGGGACAGGGTTTGTCTGGGTCACTGCTTGTTCAGGGCATCCGCAAGAGCTGCACAACTTAGAAAATCCTGTGTCACACCTTTGTCTTTAAGGGACATTACTAAATAAACCAGTTGAACCTTAACTGAAAGCCTGATTTCCCACCCCAAATGATTCAACGGTGCCAGCCTGCTGCCACTAAGGCAAATGTTCCGCACAGTGGAAGGAGGAAGATAAGAGTCTCTCCCAAACCAAGATCCTGTTGGCAGTGAGGGCAGGTAGAGGAGCCAGCAGCCTGGTGATTCCTGTGCTGTTTTTGACCCTTTTTGCCAGCTGTGAGCAGTACCTAACCACCCCAGAAACACTGGGGTTATCGTAATCAAATGGTGCTGCTAACGAGTTTAGCCTGGTCCCCTACCCACAATAGAGGCAAATGGACAATTTGGGAAAAAAAGACATCTGCACTGTGTGTAAGGTCAACCTAAATCCTCCTTGCCCGTTCTCTGTTCCTGCCCTGCCAGGCAGCTGTGTGGGGTGAGGATGCTCCCTGCACCCATGCCTTCAATGTGTTTGGAGGTATGCAAGCTTTGTCTCTTAATGCTCTGCTGCTGCTAAACCAGCGCAATCTTGTGCTCTCCCCTGTTGCTACTGTCCCTCTCTCGCACCCAAAGAATGTGCTTAATCCAACCGTGAAGCCTGCGAGAGATAGCAGGAGGCTGCGTCACTGTGTTGGGCGCTGGGACCCCATCTAGGCAGGATGCGCTGCCTGACCCTACCAGTAACTCGCAGAGCGACTGCCTGCCCTTTGCAGTGCTGCTCCAGCATTCACAGGACTGCTGCACACACGGGGACTGATGCCACAGCCTTGACTCACACGAGCCACTTGAGCATATTCCTTCATACGGTTTTCCCTGCTCCCTAGCAGGCTGTCAGTAAGACAGTCCGAGGTACGCTCAGACACCACACCAGTTCCTGCAGAGTCCCATACTGGTGGTGCTTACACAGTTGTGTTCAGTTTTATAAACTAACTGAAATAGAGTATTTGTGGTTGGTGGAGGGGTGTGCGTGGCTGGCCCTTTTCCGTCTTCAAGATGCTAAGTGTGCCTGATGTCCTGCCTTGTTATTCGAACCATAAGTGACACCCTTACTTATCACATGCATGCAGAGAGGAAAGGGTGGCACTCACAGTGCAGCAATCTGATGCCATATGTGGCTTTCTCTACTTCGAAAATATTTTATCATTCAATTTCAGATGGGATGGGAACATGTGAGCACAGAAAAGGCATAAAGAGAAAAGATGCTAATCATTCCAGAGTAGCTGGGACACTTCAGACAAGCACTTGGCTAGAGAGAACATTTTCTGCTGGCTTATCTTCTGCCCCTGGAGCCGGGGAGGCGGGCTGGGAAAGCACACTCGTGAGAGAACTGGGCGCGCTGTGAAGTGACAGCTTGCCAGAACAGGAGCACCATCCATTTTAATAACCATTTGGCTCAATCTGAAAACCAACCAACCAGACCAACCTGACACTAACAAGAACAAGCTCTTTTTACTGCAAGCGATTGTGAATTCATGCCCAAGGCTGGATGTCCTCTTCAAGGCAAAGGGGAGTTTTGTCTTGGTAAAAATTTCAAAGCTATTCACTATAACTGGTATCTGAAAATCAAGGAACATCAAAGAGGGGCACCCAGCCCGCAGCCTTGACTCCGAGGCAAATTCTCTGCCACAAGGAATCATCCTGAAGCCAATGCATAAGTAGGGCTTCCTATGGGATTTCTGGAGTATTTACAAGAGAGAAGCAGGTATTTCTACCCAGGAAAAGAGCAGACACACGATGGCTGTGCTGGAATTTGTGCTCAATTATAAAGTGCAAATGCACTCCCTGAGTCAGTCCAACAATTTCTGAAGACCAAGCCCAGCCCCATGTTCACAAGGAGTCAGGAGAAGATCCCGCATTGCCTCCCGTCCCTTTCTCTGGGAGGCAGATCTCCAGTGGACACGTCTTGCACAGGGCAGGGGAGGAGGGAGGTATCCTCATGTGTCCTCTCCACAGGTGCCCTATCAGCAGAGCAGGACTGGCACAGGGACTGTCTGCACCGAGGGAACAGCAGCATTGATCACAGGTTCTTTGCCCTTTATAAAACAGCATGTAAGACCTGGAGAAGGCTGATAATATGGTGTCCTAAACTGTTGTCAGAGGCATAAACCATTCCAGCTCATCCAGCATGTAATTAAGCTGCTGTCACTTGCAGGAGATATCCTGAAATGGCGCTTTATCCTACACACAAGGCAAGGCACAGAGAGCTCCTGGGCCTCAGTGTGCCTGCTCTGCCTCCCTGCAAGGCACCATGGAGGTGCTCAGTCACTGTGGGCTGCTGTTTGCAGATGCCCCTCGATGAAAAGTCTGCTAGGGAAGGACAGGGGCTTGCTTCAGCGGTATGTTGTAAAACAAAATGAATTTTAAAACTTCATCGGTGGCAAAATACAGATGACTGCAGAGACTTGAGAAAAGACTATCAACATAGGGACAGTATTGTAACCCTATGGTGGGGGAGGACGCGATACCCCTGCTTGACAGGGAAATCACCGAGTGACTGAGTTTGAAATATGAGCACACTCCTCTCCTTGCTCAGCAGCTCCACGTAAATGCCAGGTGCACCTCCCACCTCGCATCTCTCACCACTCACGGTCTTGTTCTCACTTCCTTTCACCAAGAGGAGAAAAACCATCATTTTAACATCGCAATTGGGAGGGGAAATGAATGAAGGTAATAGGTATAAATCAACATGCAGTTCAGACAGGGGAGATATTTGCATCTTCATGTAGCTTAATGGCCTGATCCTTGGTGTGGTGCTCTTGGCGTGGCCGAGACCAGGAGGAAGCTGTGCTCCGTGGGGCCCACTGGGGATAGATGGCTGCAGCGAGGCTGCCTGCGGAGGGCACAGCAGGGCGCTGGTCCTTCGCTAACGCGGCGCTTCAAAGGAGACCGCGGGGCCGGTGTGAGCGACAGCAAGCTTCCCACCACCCAACTGGCCTCCCCCTCACCGTCCTCCCTCCTCTCCCCAAAGCTGCATGCCCCACGTCCCAACTCTACGTCCCTCTTTTCTGCTGCCTTTTTAGTTTTCTGAGGCAGGAAACGTCTTTCTGTCGTTAGGCAGCACCCGCTCGCTCGCCAGCGAGTAAACAAGATGCCAGTTTGCTGACGGACGGCAGTCGGCACCGAGAGAACGCCGGCACCTCACGCCATCAGGGCAGTGTCCCAGCCGGGCCACGGCAGCCTCCGGCCGGCGCAGGCCTCGCCGCCCGCCCCGCCGCGGAGCCGCCGCGCCGCCTGCTGGCCGGGCGGGGACGGCCCTGCCGCCGGCGGCCGCCCGCGGGCTGGCGCTGGCCCCGGCCCCGGCCCCGGCTCTGCCCCGCGCGGGGCGCCGCGGCGGAGCCCGCGCTCACGCACGGTGCCGCGCCTGCCCTCGGGGTGGCCTCAAGCTGCCTGCGCAAACTCTCTTTATGAGGTAAAACCCACCCAAGGCCCTTGTTTTCTAAACGTGTCTGCTCTCGTCCGTGCCCGAAGTTTGCCTTTCCTGATGAAAACTTAAAAAAAAAAAAAAAAAAAAATTCGCAACAAGTTTCAGCCGATAAGGGGTCATATACGATACAAACACTTTCTGCAGGTAAAATTTTTTCCGGATAACTCGAATTTCAGTGTATGTTCACAATAACGCACAAGCCGCCTGCATTCACGCATTGCAAGCGTCGCAGTGCGTGCCTATGAAGCGTCATGTGTTCTCTATTTAGGTCTATAAACAGGTGTGCAGCCTCCTTTCCCTTCGGGTAAAATTCCCATGTCCCATATTCCCACTTAGTTGTTCCTCTTTCCAGATGATACTCTTTAAAGTTGGGGGGAAAAAAAAATCAATCCACCGGTTAGATGAACGTCTCAGCAATCTCAAGACGTCTCAAGAGATTTCTAGGTCATAAAAAATGTATAGCAACTCTCTGTTGTCCTTTTTTTTTTTTTAATTGAAGCTTGGCATTTTGTCTGCTATATTTTGGGTACTTCAAAAAAATCCACAGAGTCAAAACAAATTGTAGACCAAAGATAGCAACAGAGAGGAGAAAGAAAAGAGAGCAAGAAAAAGAGTTAAAATAAAAACAGAGAGAAAAATACCCAACTGACTGGCTTTCCTGCTCTCACATAAATAATGGACAGACAGTAAATAAATAAGTTACAGAGCTCAGCCGAGCCCAGGAGACCGGTGGACATGATCCTGCAAGTTTATTAGAACACAGAAACACAGCTGGAAGGAGACCTGGGAGGTCACAGAGTCTAGTCTGCTGCTATCTCCAGCAGTGCCTTGCTCGAGACCCCCACCGGGACCAATTTTTCTCAGCTAGGAAGATGTAGAAATACCCCACCACAATCCACCACATGATTTGGGACTTGCAGCGCTGGGTGTAAGAGCGGAGTTTGTTCCCCTTGCTGTACCACTGAATTACATTCATTTCAAGGCATTCTCAATTGCACACTTCACAAAATCTCTTTTCTAGCAGTACCAGGAATTTCTAGGTTTCCCAGCACTTGCTTTCTCAGACCTGCCTTGAGGACAGCACAGGGGCCTACAGGACTCCTGCCGATGTTAATGAAGACCATACAGACATTCCCAAGGGAGCGCACCTCCCCACTGCAACAGTTCCCACACCTCCACAACGTTACTGGGAGAAGAGTACTTAAAAGATATCTGCAAATGTAATTTTTCTAGCGAGGCGCTAGACACTGTGCCCTCAGAAAGTTCCCTACAGCTTCCCAGCATTTAGGTGGGATGCATCTCACTTAACTGTAGATGTCTACCGTGCAGACACTATTATTTGAATCAGTTTCTCCAGGCTTACGGACGGTGAAGAGAGACAGGCGCCTTACAGTGTCAGTTAGGTGCTTTTAGGTTTGTTTCCACTTAAAGCTGAAACAAATCCTTCCCTGGTGATTCACTGACTCCTCTTCAGCTTCTCTTCTCTCACTCTGAAGGGAGCCTGGATGATAGAGAAGAAAGCACATGCTTCCAAGCTGCTGACTTAGGTGAGGCAGATCCCAAGCTTGCTGTTGGGTGTAGCTTAAATTTAGCTTGCATGTTTAAGCATCCAGCAGTTGCTTTCCCTCCTGCCATACACTCCTCGTGAGAATTCAGGAGCTTTCTCTGCCTCACCTGAACCCGAGGGCCACCTCCTGCTCTCTAGCACCGCTGCTAACAATCCATCCCATTCCCGTTTCTTTATATATCTGCCTTTATGTCCTGTTGTTATTTAAAGCTTTAAGCAGGCTTGTTAATCCTGATCCCATATTAGATGATACCATATAAGCCAATACCATAAGAATGATAGCAATGTTACCATATTAACTATAATGATACCAGTGTTTTCCAAAAAGGATGTGGGGTTTAACCTCTCTATCCTGATTTGCAGCTTCCCTTTGCTACAAGACATCTCAACACCAGAGAGAACGCACATCAGCAGCAGCTCTGACTGACCGAGGAAGGTACATGCTTGCTTTCTAACAGTGAAACATTCTCCATATGTTTGAGTAGGATGAACATGGGGGATACCCTCTAGTCATAAAACCTGCTGGATTTCACTAGTGCCACCTCAGATATATATCAGAAAAAACCACAACATTTGAGGAGTATTTCAATACAGTATATTAATTTTGCACTTCATCACTGCAATTTAATTGCAAATAAGCACCACTGTACGTATGTGCAGTAAGCATGTACAAGTTCAGTGATAAATTATCAAGTTTATTTATGTAATTTAGTAACACTCTCTTGTTTATCTTGCAAGTAACTTTCAGGTTTTTAAACATGACAAACACAAAGGTCCATTGTTTTTTCACTGTTTTGCTGCTGGCATGCTTTCTGTATTTCTCCTCAGACAGGAAGAAAACATGATAAATATGATGGTAGTTCCAATGTCATTTAAAAGTCACATTCTGGGGAATTTCCCTCTCTGATCTCACAGGTTAGCAGACTGCACTTGAAGTGGCAGTTGCTCAGATGCTTTAATAATGTATTTGGTTTTCCAAGTGAAAAAAAATTAACACAACACAAACTTAAAGACTGTGCAGTCGAGTTCTTAGCTTTTGTAAACTGAGAACATCATCAAACCCACTCACTACCAGCAAAGGCACAAAACGTGACGGACTGCACGTTCATTTGACAGCAAATTTCCTCATCCCTGGAGGACGCACGGTTCTGCCAATGAAACTGCGAGCTCTCTGGCCATCTCTGCCAACGACCACTGGGCCTACTGGAACAGGACTGCCCCTGAAGAAAACTTATGAACTGGTCCCCATGCCCACCCATGTTGTTTTTACTGGATACCACAAATATCTAGGGCAGTCACATTACCACTGGATCCTTCTGTGCCTCCAGGACTCACCAAGGGAAGGAGAAGGTGAAGATCATTGCAGACATGCGTGAAGTGCCTCTGACCTCGCTACGGAGTGAGGTTAAGGATCCCGCACACAAGAGTACAAGAGCACAGGCTAGCACGCTGACACCGACTCAAACACTTGCCTTCAGCACTGGCCGGTGGCTGCAGCCTGCCCTGCTGCCAACCGCAAGTCACCCGCCCTACTGCTAACCGCCGTCTTCCTGCTTCTGCACAAATGGCTGAATGTAGCAGTAAATCTGGCTGTTTGCCACGTGCGGGTGAGAGTCTGAACCATAGCCTCACAGAATCACAGAATCACAGAATCACTAGGTTGGAAAGGACCTTTAAGATCATCAAGTCCAACCATTAATCCAGTGCCACCATGTCCCCTAAACCATGTCCTGAAGTGCCACATCCACACGTTTTTTGAACACTTCCAGAGATGGCGACTCCACCACCTCCCTGGGCAGCCTGTTCCAATGCCTGACCACCCTCTCAGTGAAGAAATTTTTCCTAATATCCAATCTAAACCTCCCCTGGCGCAACTTGAGGCCATTTCCTCTTGTCCTATCACTAGTTACTTGGGATAGTGTCCTATCACTAGTTACTCACCCACCGACTACCAACCTCTACCTGTTGAGGCTGCCTTTTTGGCTGGCATGAGTCCTCTCCCATTTTCTTTGGACCTTGCAGCACGAAGAAACGAAGCTAGCGTTTAAATGGCTGCAATCCTGAACACTAATCCCAATGTTTGCCCCAGCCCTGTTTCAGGCATAATCTTGGGAACCCCAATTTCTCAGAGCTCACTGTAGTATATTTGCTTCTGTTGTTACGGGACCTGTTGTCATTTGGTTATATCTGTAGGATACAACACCAAACTAGCTCTTCCACGGACCTCACACTCTCCACAGCAAGAGAGCTGCTTTTCCCCAAGATGAACTTCAGGGTTAGGGTTGAAATTGAAGTTAAAATTCAAGACAACGGTGGTAAAACCTGTGGCTATATCCTGATGAACGCTAGGACAAGCAGGGGACTCAGGTCTTCCTATGTAGGAAGGGCTGTGGGTTTAGCTTAGGGTCTGCAGGGGGTATCTAGCTAGACCTCTCTTTTTCTGTCAGTGTGAGAAGTTACCTGCTATCAATATGGGAAAATGGATTAATACATTAGTTCTGGATTATGTAGCAGTGACTAATGCATCCTAAGGTGCTGGTTAGCTGTGAGTTTAGCACCCAGTTTTGCAGCTGGAAGGGCTGAAGAGATAGGCATACTCTTTGAAGGACCATTCTTCACCAGAATGAAGCATGCCATTGGCACTTCCAATGTCTTTTCATCAATTCTGCAATGGGACCGTTTCTTAGAGCAATGGCCTAAGGCCAGAGATTAGGTTTAGAACAGTGTTACGGACAAGGCTGGAGAGGCTGGATCTTCTAGCAAAGGTTTTGTCTTCATCTAGTGTTGGTTCACTAAAAAATGCCAACTTATTACTGCTGCCTATTCCTGCTGTAGTTGTAGTAGCAGAATTGTACACAACGGATTTACAGACTCTAAATCTGACGTAGATCACGTGGGTGTCTACATAATGTTTCATAATAGAAGTTTTCTCATCTTCACACTGTGATAAGCCAGGTACTCAGAATCCACACACAAAAATAGTGCTATTAAGGTGAGAGTCAAGCTCTCAAATGGTTAGGAGGTGCCAGAATTAAAAGTAGGTGGTGTTGCAAACCTGATTTGGTGAGTACCAGTACTGCAATAGATTTTAGCCACATGATCACAGTTGGACTCGATGACCTTAAGGGTCTTTTCCAACCTAAATGATTCTATGATTCTATCACCATATTATATTTCCCTCAGATGACCCTTGCCACAAATATACATGTAAATCCTGTATATTGTTAGGGGGCTTAATAGGTGTAGGTCATGCCTCATCTCATTATTACAATTTTGCAAGACTTTGCCTATGATACTTGACAACACTGGCTGTGCTAAACACTGTTCCTGCAATTATTGATGTCGTTCTAGTATAGGCATCTGTAGCAGTGCTATGGGCCAAATCCTGCTATTCTCAACTTTATTCAAATGGGTGTGTTTAGCAGTTCAAGACAGACCAAGCATTGCATTTCACCTATGCAAGACAGTAGGATTAGCCCCATTCATTTTGCTCAAGTCAAAAAAGGTTTCACCTGAGGTTTTCTGAGCTGAATTCTGATTCCAGGAAACGAAGGAACTGGTCTCGTCCTACTGGGTCCTTCAGCACCTCATCCATGGAGAAACCCCATCTTTTTACACGTTGCTGACTAGGTTCTTTGCTGTTTGGAGAGAGAAGGGAAAAAACAGATGGAATGTGCATTTCTGCCTGCTGTCAGGAGCAGCTGCTGCTGTTTCTACATGTTTTTTTCCTCAAGATTTTGCAGAAATACAAGTTAGCAAATAACATACAAACAGAAGCTATGAAGACCAGGGTCATCATTTAAAGCAACTGTACTATCTGGAGCACACATCAAAATGAGAGAGACAGTGAATGATATGATTTTCAAAGGAATTTCTGGTAGGTTCCTTGTAAAGGACAGCATACCATACTTGAATGATTATTCATTACACACTTCTTGTCTATCTCCTCAAATGAGGAATTTCTTATATGTCAAGGCAGGCATTTGCCAGCACTGTTGTCTGGGCCGCTGGTGAGCTCCAGAGCATCTCCTTGTGTCCCACACAGTGCTGGCTGGTCACTTGGAACTGGCTTCAGGTTTTCAGTTCCACATTTGCATTAAAAAAGCAGTTACACTAAGAAGCAGGGCAGACAAGATTTCTAAAAATGATTACTGGCCTGTGGTCTTTCATTTTTAAGTGCCTCTGATTTTTGGATGTCTAAGTCTTGGAAGACTAAAAAGCATCTCCCTCCTCCCCTCCATGATAATCAGACTCTTATTTTGTGTCTCAGCTGGGACACTGAGATGAAGCAGCACCCAAAATCACTAACAACCTTTCTCCTAAATTATTTCTTAATACCATCCCACTTAGATAAGCTGTTGTTTGAATTGCCAGACATGTTGCAAAGATGCCTATGGGGAGAGGCAGTGCCTGGGAATCACAATGAGGATCCTACGAGACAGTCCGCATCAGAGCGTAATCGGGGCTCAAAGTGTTTGAAAGCTTCTGGTGTGATGGCGTCATACTATGAGACAACCATTAAAATACAGCTCAGCTGCTCACGTTTGTGACAGCAGAGCCACTGTTAACAGTACATATCTATTAAATGACATGTCTCGTCATGTCCACAGCGATTCCTAATCCCGGAGCCTTAGGGGACAGTGGCGATCTGTGCTGAAGACAAATAAGCCAAAGGGGTAAATAAAATGCCCGCTTTGATTTCCTCTTGGTGTAAAGACTAAGCGAAATTGATGGGCATGTCCTCACTCGAAGTGCAGAGCACTCGGGACGGCTCCTCCCGTGCTCACGCAGGAGCCAGCGGCGCTGCGGACCAGGGCGCGGATGCCAGGCTAAGCGAATCAGCCCTTACACGGCGATGTGAGAGCCACGTTTGTGCAGAGCCATGCACGTGCGAAGCTTGGGGTATTTCCTGCTGAATCCACAGATCTGTAGCTGCTCTTATTGCCACCACACAATGTCCTAGCACAAACAAAAAGGCCGAAGCGCTGTCTAAAATTGAAGGCTTTCCGTGGCGTCTCCCGCGTCCCGAGTGCCATGGAGGATGAAATGACACAGGGTTGTCCACACTCAGCAGCTGGCCTTACCATTAGGACCGAGAGGCTCTTTGTTTTCCTGAGCGAGGGCTCTGCTCTCCTGACTGAGGAAACAGCTTTGCAGGCAACACAGGGGCTACCGCGGCTCTCGGGGATCATTTACTTATTCATGCAAGTTGCAACTAGATGCAGATGCAGTGAGTTCCCTCACAATAGAGAATAAAATGGAAATACAAAGCTTTTGTTCTTCCATCTCCCAACAATACAACTTCCTCTTTTTCATCTGCAAGAGAATCACCTTCCTTAACTCTGAAATCACAGCAGAAGCCAAGCATTTATTCTAAATTCCTACAAAGGCCGTGACATCAGGTTAACTGTATTCTTCAGGGACGCAGACATCTTTTCTGTGATTTGCAGCTACCTCAACAGATGCAGAAGTAACGGATGCCTGGATTACCTTGTGGGTGAGGATTCCTCCAGAGAAGTATTTTGCAGGGGCTGCATCTGATTCTAGCCTTGCTAGGGAGGATGGAGAAAACAAGAGAAACCGACTAAAAAGGAAATCCAAAATACTGAAATTATGTGAAGAGCGGCAGAGATGAGGGAACTAACAGATTTCTGTGAGTACCAGAGAGCAGGTGAAAAAATCTTTCACGTCCCAGACCATGTGGGTCTTAAACAGGGAAATAACTTGCCCTTTTCCTGGAATGCTGATTCACTATGAATTGGCTTTCTTAGGCTAGCAGCGTCTTAAAGCTTACATTATTATTCAAGAACAGACAGGATTAGATTTGGCATTCTCCTTTCAAAGATTTGCTAAAGTGAACCCCCATTTCAGATTTGGTGCCAGACAGCAGCAACTAAACACCAGGAGAAGCTGCTGAGCATTTGCAGTAGGTGGCCACAGGATGTGAGTGAGTAGCGAAGGTGGTACGAGGGATGGTGATTCCATTCAAACCTGCTGCGATAGCTGCTAGGCATATAAGCAGGCAGGGCAATTCTAGCCCCACTGCGAGGGCTGTGGATAGCCTGTGATGGCAAGAGCTGTAGACACTGGCCAGACTTCCCTTGCACTAGCATCACATGGTGATCACAAAAGGTGATCTAAACTGCAGTGCTGTGCTTGTTTTTTTGGAGAAACTCTTCTGAGGTGCAAGGCATTGAAGGTCCTACAGTCATTCCTCCTCCTTTTCATCTATTAGACACCATAACAGAGACAAGCCAGCTTGTTCACTAAGAGGCCCAAACTCACTTTGTCAATCTACTATCATTCTGACCTGCCAAGTCTCACACCTTATGTGTGAGCTACACTCCTCTGGCTCCTGTGCTCTGCACAGTGGGAATGGCCACTGCCCTATAACCCCTCTTATTCTGCCAGCAGCATCTTTCATGGGATCCCAGGACAGGAGTAGAGCTGGAGCACTGCAGCTGGGGGAGGACCAAAGAGCAGGCTTTCAAAGGTCAAAGGAGATGTGCTGGAACAAGTATCTCTGAGCAGTATCCTGTATCTGTGGACTCTTAGTCCCGAGTCCATGCATGTCTGTGACAGGCATAAGAAACTCTGTTACCTGACTTACAGAGGACCACACATCAAGTCATATGGAAGTGGAAGGGCTGAATAATTCACAGAAGTGATAAAGCATAAACTCCTGTTTAAACTTTAGCTTGTATCCTGTAAAGTTGCAGACATCCAGCTTCCTATCCAAACAGGGCAGTGGGAAGAGCATACAAACAAAATGGCAAGAAAACTCTAACACTACTTAAAACTACCAATTCTTACCTCATTTCAATGTCCCACAATGCTGCATCATCACTTATCCAGGGATTGGAAGGCTCAGCAGGAGTTATAAAGGGGTCATATTCCACATACTGCTCTGTGTAGGCTATTAAACTGACAGATATTAAAAAAAAGAAAAAAAAGAATCAGGGTCTGAACACTCTGTCACATGTCAGACAGATACAGCTTTTCTTTTTTATTCTTTTTTTTTTTTTCTGGTGGGCTGCTTTTTATTTTTGTAGGGATCAGTCAGTTTCTCAGCAACCACAGGAGTCCCTTTTCCCAGGGATGGTGCACGCGAGGATTCCTCTGCAAACACCCACCAGCTCACTGCAGCATTTTCCTCAAGCTTGTCTGTGTCGAGATGCTCACAAAAAGCCCCATGAGGCGACAACGTAGTCGCTAGGGCAGGACTTCCCGCCGAGAGCCATGGGACGACTATGAAGCGTGTGCCCTCTTCATTTGTTGCACACTGCTGTTGCCTCTTGCCTTTTTGGTTTTTGCAGACTTTTGCACCCACTTTATGCATTGTGAGTAACTCATCTAAATAGGGTCATGTACTGTAGCTAAGAATATGCCTAAATCTACAGAGGATCACAGTCCTGAGTGTCAAAGCTTCAGGCTACAGATAATTTTTTTGTTACATTGGTATACCATTTAGTCTAATAGCACTATTGTAAAATACTTCAACAGTAGTTTATAATAATTAACTTAGAATGTAGTAAATGATGTGCATGTTGGAAAAACACCTGGCCTTTATACTGGCTTGCTTCGTGACGAGTCAGATAAGACATATAGCCTCTAATCCTCACTAGAATGAGATTCAAAGAACTTCCTGGGAAAAGGACTGTCTGCTTGCGTAAGTGATTCAGAAATTCCATGGGGGTTGGGGCTAGGGGCGCATTTTTACAAAAGAAAGACAGCATATATGAAATAAATCAAAAGAAATTTGTCCCAGTCTGTATTGGGAATGCTCTAAGGCACTTTTAAATTTTTTTTTGCCTAGGTCTGCCAAGTAATTAACTAAGTTAATTGAGTCTCATCATACTGAACAACTAATCTACTGGCACTGTGATTGTCCATGCTAAACTTTACCTCTGGTCTTCCACACCTCAAAAAGACAGGAGAATGAAAAGACGCTGTGAAACAAAGGGTCACAAAAGGCAGAAAGTTTTCCTGACTTGCTCTACAGTAATTATTTCTTTTTGTTTGTCCTAGCTCTTATCATGAGGCATTAAAATCATACACTTTTGTAACCACAGCAGGTTCCCATTGCCCCTCAGGGCACTCAGGGCTGTCTCATCTCATTTCATTAATTACATTTCATGACTGCTGTGGGTCAAGGGTTGGAGGAGGGAGCAGCGTCCAATTTTAGAGAGCAGCAGTAATCCCTGAGACATGAATGAGAGGCAGGGTTGTTTAAAAAAAAAACCCAAAACAACAAAAAGGATCAATCAGGAGATATCCGCTGTGAAACTTGAATTGCTCCTAATAAAATAATAAGGCGGCATCAGAGGTGCGAGTACAAGTACAAGCAAAAACAAAAGGGGAAAAAACTAAAATAAATGAAACAAGGGGGACTTGCTAAACACATTTTGCTGATTCAGTTTAATGATGGCAGCGGAATCATTGCCTCATTGTCTAAAAGAGGCTACAGGCAGGGGACTCCTAAAGGGAAGCATTTCTGTCAAAATGCAAACCCGGATGTCTGGCCTTCCAGGTGGATGCAATGCAATTCTGCTAGAAGAGGTGGTGGGAAGAGTTCACCAAAGGGTGCAGATCTTGCCTTGACAGCCCGACTGTCTTGCAATGTGGGGTCCCTGCTAAGCCTTCACAAAAACTTTGGGAAGCTGAGAGGATAACACAGATTTGTGACATGTTTTCATCTAGAGTGCCGAGATTGCTCCTGGCAGGAAGATGCTCAAGTTTTCTCCGTCCATTTCTGTGATGCCACATGCACTGAGATTGCACCAACACCGCACGATGCGGTCACGGAAAACAGTAGGTAGGATATATTGGTAGTTTTGCTCAATAGTTCTCAAATCTCATTGCCAAATCCTAAACCTGCCAGTGTGTAGGTCCCAAGTGGGGAGAAAGGATGTGGAAGAAAGGAAGAGAAAACCATTTCCCAGGGTGCCTGGAGCAGCTGAGGGATGCCTGCTCCCACAGTTGGTGCAGATCTACTCCAGGCAGGGGAACAGGGAGAAGGGGGAAGAAAATCTTTAGTAGTGGCATTTATTTCGTGGGAGCCGGGGATAACCTTTTGAGAGCCCTTCTATTCCTCTCCTGTTGGACAAGGGCTATCTCACAGAATAGCATGCACTCATGGAAAACGTATGCGGTCAGTCTATCACTATTAAACTATCACTATTGCTATTACAGATTAGACAGCAGCTTGCTTCCCCCCACGCCCTGCCTTGTCTCCTCCCTGTGACTTTTCCCTCCTCCGGCCTGAAAGCGCCTTCGCGCTGCACCATACGAACGTGCTGCCACTGTCAGGCTTGGCTGTTGGAAGGAGTGTGCCAAGAAGTCGTCTCCAGCACCCCGACCTGCCACGCTGTCACTGCAACTAGTCCCAAAAGCGGGGCCCAGCCCGAGACGTGACGTGTGAATAACAGCACCCCCTTATGCAGCAGCTTTGTTGCCGGCGTGCGCGTTCAGTGTTTTACGTCAGGCTTTTGGGCCGCGCAGGTTTTTATTTCAGGCAGTCATTCAACTCGGGTCACCCACATTCATTCCTCCTCGCCCATCCCCACCTCTGCCAGCTCTGTGACCCTCCACATCCAGGCTGTGCTTCCCAGCACGCTCCGCACCAAGCCCTGGCACCCTCCGGCAACGCTGCCACCCAAAGTCACGACATAACTGAACGCTCCTTCACAAGCTGTAAATATCGCAACCGTGATCTTCAGTCTTTATAGGGGAAAATAACTTTTTAATTGTTCTCATTTTATTTACTTTTCTCCTGGTTATCAATTTGCACAGGTTTTGCTAGCAACCTTTTCTTACCCAATTTGGGACCAATTAAAAAAAAAAAAAAGCCCAAAGCCCTTTCAAATTAGGAAATTTTTCTGTCCAGTTTTACTGAAAACTAATATATTCTTTTTGGCATTGACAATGTTACATTTATAATGTCAGTAGCTCCTTATGAACTTGAACAACAGGTGTGTTATGTGGACAGGATTTGATGTTCACAAGTGAATGAGTTTTACTGAGTGCATCTTATTGAATAAATACCTACCCAGAAAAAAATTCAAGCAAAACAGATCTGCTTGCTTGTAAATTACCAGCCTGGAAATTATTACTGTCTCAGTATATTAAGGTCATTGTAAGTCAATTCAGTACAAAATGTATTTTTTTGGTAAAGCACAAATGTATCTTCTTAATAAAAAAGAACCAGAAAACCCAAAACATAAATATGAATGCGCTAATTTCAGTTGTACAATATAGTGTATGCAGGATTTCAGGGAGCCTCAGAATGTTTTCTTTTTAGTTGGATAAATTTTCATTTTAATTGTTAAACTTCATGAGCCAATAGGAACTGACGTTGGCACTCGCACCATTTAATTTGCCTAGTTTAGTACACATGTGCTAATTACAGGTGCGGGCACTGAAAAGCACATTGCATATGGTAATCTTTTTCTAATTTGCTTAAAAAAAAATCCTCTATTATTTCTCTACAAGGCATCAGCCCTTATCGTGTCCCTCATGTTGAATGCAGTTTTGCCCTAAAAGTGATGTTACCAAAAACCATGGTGATCCCTACATCTGTCTAAGTGATTCCCCTGCAAATGTGCATAACTTACAAGTATCAAAGTGAAGGAGCTGTCATTCTCAACTGAATTTGAGCTTGTTCTTTACCTGTTCATACTTTCCTACCAGAAATATTCTGCAAGTCAAATTGTGCCTTGATTTGCCTCTGGGAGAAATCCACCTCTTAAAACACTGCCTTGTGTGGTCCAGGCACCCAGTACTTCCCACAGGGTTTCATATTTATAAGTGGAAGCAGAAACTGGCCCTACAACCCCAGTATGAACATGGACATGAACACCACGTGCAACAAGATGCCAATGCAGCTCCTTCCCCAGAGCTGTGCCAGACTAGCGAGGGATGAGCACTGAGAGTTCACCCACAAAAGAAAAAAATAGGTATGTTCAAATTGAAACAGGAATGACTTTTCTGTAAATAAACTTGAGGGTTGCGAAGATGTGGGAAACAAAAGTACTGCAAAGGTTTTTTGTTTTGTGAGTGATATTTCTTTTGCTTTTACAGTACGACATCCTCCTCATTTTTCACCTACTTTTGGTCAGCGGCAGGAGAGCGAGTGCAGAAGCATCAGTGGTCAGCAGACAGGCAGCGTGGCCAGTCAAGGAGGGGGAAGGATTGACGTACAGAAGGGGGACCAGCCTTTGTGCGTTCCTGCCTGCTCTCTGTTTCTGGAAATGGCAAACTGGAGATGGGGAAAGAATGGGAAATCATGCAAACGGGGACACTCACCTTTCTGCTACTTTGGACATCTTTAAACAATGTCTCTCTATCTGCATGTTCAGAAAAGTTATCTGAGGAGAGAGGTGACAAGGACATTAACAATCCAGGAGCTCTACAGCATGCATTGATCGTATCCCAACACTCTATTGATTTCTTCTTCCAAACAGCTTGAAAGTAACTCAGAAGGAAATGGGACCCTTCCCTAGGTATTAGAAGAAGTGTATTAACTGCTTCCAACAGGAGTCTCCATTTCCCGTGGCAAAGACCCAGGGGAAGCTTCAGAAGACATAATTAAAGGTAAGAAAGGCACATATTCGGGGCCGAGGTTCCTAGACTACTCAGGGTGCAATGTGATCCCCCTTTTACACCACACTCCTCTCTTCCATTTCTCTAACTGACTGGCATCACAAGACCAGTAATGGTTTTACAGCACATTTGCACTCTGCTGTGAACTAGTTCTTCGCAGTACTCTGCAGCCTATGTTGCCTATGATGGAAAAAGCTCAGGAATTTAGTGTTCAGGTTTAGTTCAGAAGACCACCCCAAAGCTGGCTACCTAAGAAACATGTTCAAAGCTGCTTTTACTAAAATGCTGACCTAGCGATTCCTGCCTGTACTTCAGTGAGTGCTGCTTGTTGCAGGAAAGTAATTTTGAGGGGAAGCTCCCTGATGTGCGAATTGGCTGGCCATTCCTTGGCGTGACTGTGCAAATGACTTTTTCCTAGTTCCATAAAAGCTCTGACTGTACGGTCTAACAGTCATGCACCAACTGATGCCTTTCCTCACCACCTGTCCCCAGCATGCTGGCTTCTTCCCTAGCCTTTGTCACTGCCCACTTTTCAGACATCCTCAGTGGACTGGAAGTTAATCTGTCTACTGGTCCACGGGCAGAATAACAGTAGATTCAAAGGTCAGTATTATCCATAATACATAGCATCATACAACTGCACTACTTAATGAATAGATATCTATATCTATCTATCTATCTATCTATCTATCTATCTATCTTTAAATACTTACTACTTTACATAAAGTATGTGAGGATCAAGGATACGTAAAGCATACAATTGGTTTTGCTGATATCTCAATAACTTTATATGCTTTTTTTTTTTTTTTTTTCAGATAACAGTTCTCAGTAGAGTTGTCATATAGATATCTACTTACTTACCTGTTTCCGGAAATCCTCTTTTGTGGTTTTGCGTACAGGTTGGGAGGGCACGTGTACAGGGCTTTGGGGCTGAGACTCCTCTGTAACCCCATATACCGACTGTGAGGAACCAATAGACAAGCAGAAGAGATTACAGCACTTTTGTCTGTTACGCCATGAGGAAAAGTGCAGTATGCAAAGCAGTAAGGTAGCAAGCCAGCAATTTCCTACTGTTTATATCCACACAGGCCAATAATCATTCCGCCTGGAGCAAAATGTACAGATCAGACCGTGCTTGCAGATGGTCTACAGGCACTTTAAGAAAAGAGTTTATTTTAAATGGTAGAATGCAGCTGATATTCTTTAGTAGCTCTGAAGGCTGTAGGTGTCACTGGGAGTGGTCATTGTGGTGAACCAAGTGGAGAAAGAAGAGACTAGAACCTAATCCTATGCCATTTTCTTTCACTCAGTTTAATTCCTCGCAGTAAAACTACACATTGAAGAAAGAGCTTAACCAGGTGTCAATGGTCAAGTTCACGTGAACCTCTTTAAACAAAATGCTGCAGATTGACTTGTAGTCATTCACTTTCAGGACAGAGACCTGCACTGAAAGTAGTATCAGTTACCCCTTCATCTTGTGCTTTTGCTTTTTATTTAACATTTGTAAGAGACATGTGAATAGGTTTGCTGGAATTTAACTACCAGTAAAAGTTCAGCAGTCTGCTGTCACCTCTGAAACAGGTAACTAGTGATAGGATGAGAGGAAATGGCCTCAAGTTGTGCCAGGGGAGGTTTAGATTGGCTATTAGGAAAAAATGCTTCACTGAAAGGGTTACCAATCATTGGAACAGGCTGCCCAGGGAAATTGTTGAGTCACCATCCCTGGTGGTATTTAAAAGATGTGTAGATATGGTGCTTAGGGACATGGTTTACTAGTGGACTTGGCAGTGTTAGGTTCATGGTTGGACTCAATGATCTTAAGGGTTTTTTTCCAACCGAAATGATTCTATGATGCTATATACATGGAAGAGCTAAAACTTGCTGCAAGTCAAAGACACCCAAGTTGCTAATGATCCAGCCTTTGCAATGACTAAGGTGGGTAAACAGCTCTGAAAAATCTGTGCTCAAATAATTTCTCAAAATGGGACCTAGGTACCTCTGCCAATTGCTTTTAATTTTATGGGAGTGCAGAGCCAGCAGATATCTCGGACACAGAGCTCCTTAATGACCTTCTAGCTCTACTCATCATCCAGTCTGTACTGCTTTGCTGGTAAAACAGCAGTAGTAAATTCACCAATTAGAACAAAATGGAAGTGATATTTGCAAAACGCTTTTTTTGGTTCCTATTGGGTAAGTCTGATATCCTGCAGGTGTCAAGCGTGATTTGCATTAAAAGCAAAACAAAAAAAACCCTCACAACCAAACACAGAAACTCAAACTGACCTTCTTCACCTTCTGTGGGTTTTTCATACGACGACACTTTCTAATGTCCATTTCTGTGGTGTTCACACAGCCCGGCTGAAAAGAGATGGTATTCGTATTATTCCTCTGTTTACCTTTCTAAAATACTTGTCCAAAATTCTTTCCTGAAGTTTGTGTCTCATAAATTATCCTTGCTAAACAAGAGGTTGCATATACCCAAAGTTGGCATCTCAGCATCCAATCCATTTGCTTATAACTTTGGCACCGAAAGGAAATATCTCAGCTAAGAGGGAAGCTTTTTCTAAGGAAGGCTGAGCCAAACTGGGTAAGCTGCTTTTCTTTCATATGCACCATAAATAATCTTCAAAACTTCGCATTTATCATCTATTTCCAAATCAATAGTTCCATGCATGCACAAGCCTAGAATGTCTAAAATAATCTTGTAGACACTCGGTGCATTTTGAACTGCGAGGAAAACCCTCGTGCTCACTTTAAAGTCAATGACTTCATGCTATACATGGCACAGTGTTTACTGGTATTAAACCGTTCCTGTCAAAACCTGGAAAGTCTCATCATTCAAAAAGAGCTTTACCACAGGCCTGTGCACATCCCAGAATGCTCTTTCCTGGCTGTCCAAGATTTTTCTTTCTGTTTTATCCTTTTTTCTGTCGATTCTGAAACCAAAAGCATGAACATCTAAGTCAATGTACAAGTAATGCTTTCTTCTTTGTTCCAGTTCCTAACTGGGGTTTTTAACCCCATGATAAAAAAAATTCAGAAATCCACTTTTTTGTACAGCAATGTCATACTCCCGCTTGCAAGGCTATGTGCCATGAACAAAGTATCACTGATGTTTACTCCAGTATGAGTCAAAAGAGATTTTTCTATTAAGGTGGAAAATTTACTTTAACATGTGTTTTTTCACCTGCAGAGGAAAACAACCTTTCCTGATACTCTGTTCCCAGACTCTGATTTGGCAGGCTGGGGAAGTTCATGTTTGGCTTTGGCTCTGTCAGGAGTCCCACTGGGACCTCTTTACTCCGAGTGAAGCTCTCAGCTGGTGCTGGACAGAGGTCCACGTCAGGAGGCTCCGTTACACCCCGGTGCCCCAGCGGCACCACTGGCGGCACCACAGATCGCGAAGGGGCAGCGGTCCCAGGACAGCACCGGCAGCGCTTGGGGCCACCCCCCTTAGGGCTTAAAAAACGCACCCAGGAGACACGCGACTGGGCCAGCACAACTGTAACTCGGTAATTTCAGCCCTGATGCAGGCAGTGAACTGACCTGCTGAAAGCACAACACACCAAAGGCGACCAGAGGTTGTTCAACCGTTCCCCTCTCTCTCGGCGGCATTGAGCAGTTCCTCGCTCCTGTGCTCAGCTCTACACGTGAGCACAGCAAAGTCACCACCGGCTTGCAAGATCTACCTGCGGTGACACTGGGCGAGGCACAGGGAAGGAGCAATCGCCTTTGCCTGCAGAGCAGGACTGAAAAGCTGAGCGCATCTCTGTGCTGGGCTTCTGCACTGCTGCCTCCTGGGAGAATCAAAGCAGTGAGTCAAAAAAACACACCAGCTGGGATTTCTGACCATCAGGTTCTCCCCTCTCGGGTTTTTCTGTTGGAGGGGCAGTGATTCTCGCCTAAGTCTGTGCTAGAAAAGGAATTTGGAAACGGGGGACCGAAACTGAAGTTTCTGAACGCCCCTCCCCACAATAAAGCCTGAGTCCTCCACGGTTCGGTATCACTCTCTGAATATCCTCCCTGCAAGGCTGAGACGAGAAACCAACTCTGCACCAGCTCCGTCCCCACACAAAGACAGAGCAGCCACCAGACAGCAGCTGCTGTACTGTGCTAGGGAGCAAATGCAGACACCCAGCCCAAAACTTCTTTTTCTGAGCAAGCCTTTCGTGCTTGGCCAAAGGAGAAGGCGAAGTCTTTGGCCAACTTCACACCACACACAATCTGGAGGAACTCTTTGGAGGCTCCATGAATCGTCTTCACGGGTGCCTTGTGCTGAACCAAGGTTCTTGGTTCATGTCCCCAAACTTACTGATAACTCAGTATTTCACATTTTAAACTATGAAGACACAACATAATCAGATGCTCTGTGGTTGTCGTTTTTGAGCAATGCAGGTACAGCAATGGAAATCCTGTGTGCACACGAAGATGTGGAAGGCAGAGCAGAACTTGATAATCAGGAGGAACATTTTCAGGTATTTTTGGTTTGTTTAACTTCTTAGTTAGTTCAGGGCTGTGAATTACACTGTGAATTCTAGCCCTGCCTTATTGGAAGCCTGAAGACTGAACCATGACATGAACTGGGAACAGAGAAGCTGAAACTAGCCAGCAGGAAAAGTTGACAGTCGCCAGTCCATGCTTATGTTTCAAAGAAAACAGAATGGAGAAAAGATGAAAAAGCAACAGTGATCACATCAAGCATCTAATATTTACATTTCTTTCTTAGGTAAACATTGTATGCTGTGGACAGAATGCAGAATTTTGTTTTGACTTAGGTTTTTTTTTTTTTCATCTTGGCAACAAACCTTTAAGTAACTGAAAGTACAGTTGCTATCCTAACTTCTAATTTTCTCTTCCAAAGAGAACACCGGTGTTCTGGTCGGAAAAAATCCCTTAATTACCTTGTAAATTAAAAGATAATTACCATGTACTTAAATAGTGCATAATTACAATGTTATTAAGCAAATAATTAATCAAAATTCCAAAGAGTTAATCAGAGATAGAGAAATATACTTCAGCCACACCCTCAAAAAATGATGTTCCTTAACATTTTAACATCTAATGCTGAAAGTGCAAATTCCTTCTAGGGGTACAGAGTGTCAGTACTGGTGTTCCCATTCACCATCTTCACCAACCTTTCCATTTTATAGGTGACAACTGCATGCACAAAACGGACATGGAGGGTTATAGGCGCTAGTTTGTAGACACTTGTCTACAAACCCTGGACCATATCCATTTTGCAGCAATATGAAAACATGCTCAAAACGTTGAGAGGCTTCAAACTGTTTTCACAAGGGAAGACGAGAAAAGAAATGTAGATTTCAATTATGAGCAGAGGATAGGAAAAACCCAAATACTAAATCTGAGTTAAGTTTCATGTAAGTGGTACTCAATTCTCCACACTAATTTAGTAGCACAAGTCAGACTGCAGAGAGGAGAGGTACAATGAAGTCAGCTGGGGATTGGTATAAATGAGAAAACCAAATCCAGTCTGCTGTAAATACCACCCTTATAATCACTTTGAAGTGGCAGTATTTTTAAACTCAGAAATACTTTACAGGCATAGAGTAACACAGACAGATGACACAGTTCTGTTCTTTCCATTTGTATAAAACAAAAATACTACACAAAAGTAGCAGCAGAGTGGGCAAGTGAATCGCCCAAGCTCCCATGGTGAATCCAGGCTCAGGAGCTCCCGACCAACTTTTCCATGTGCAGATAATTAAACCCATCTTTCAGATTCTGGCACAAACCTTCAGAATTGGCTTTCTATTGTTTCTAGTCTGCCAGTGATTAAAATTCACCAATACCTTCTGAGCTTAGCTGCAGTAAAGACTTTGTCAGAGAAAGTTTATCTGTACAGAATCCCCTTCCCTGTACAGCTCTAAAAACTGGTGCAGTTTAGTGCTCCAGGATTACTCACTTCACTTGGGCCTCAGCTTGCATGAAGATGAATTCCCACTTTCTTGCAAATGCTCTCTGAAGTCTTGCTAAGTTTTCCTGACAAAAGATGAAAATAGTAAGAACAATTAATCCCTGTAATTATAACAATGGCTTAAGAGCACAGTTAGCATGGTGTGTGTTTATTTTATTCCTTTTTTTTTTAAGCTGGAAAGCTCAAGACACGTAAGTCAGTGTTGGTTTCAGGTGAACTATCTTGCAGGCAAAGGAAGGTTGTAACACATCCTTTCGGGCTGCAGCCAAGAGGGCCCTGTCAGGGAGAAGTAATGGAGTGTGATGAAGACAGACCAAGCTCTACTACGAAAATAATGGTGGACTTGTTCCCAAAAGGTAACGCTGAGAAGCTTTGCGAAGCTGGCGACTTTCATTTCCGATAGCAGATGGCTGCCACCTGCGCGTTTCTCTCTCATCCCCACCGTCCCTTCCTCCCCACTCTGCTCTCTTCTCCTCAGGCTCTCGCTAAGGAGCAAAGCCTGAGCATCCCCTGCCTTGCTCCGTCCCGGCCACCGCCGAGCGCGTTACGCAGCTGCTCCGCGCTGAAGGCTGGGGATCGCCAGGGTGCTCACGCGAGGAAACAGCTTGTTTGGCCCAAGAGCGATCATCGCCAACTGCAACGGCTGGGCCCAGATGCAGCCTTGCTCCGTGTCTGAAGCAAGAGCCCTGGCCCAGACCCGTTACAGAGCGCGGCGGCGGCTGAATATTTGGAGGTGGATGTGACTTCATCACAGCTCAAGGTCAAACTCGGGACGTGGCCAGAATTTCAGGCTCAAATGGCACCCCGAAGCCACATATCCACCCCCACCCTGACAAGGAGGCCTATGAGACCATTAACCTGACGCTCTTCTCCATTACAGCGGGTCCAACTGCTGTAAATTTTCCTTGAAATGAACACTATTAGTTCTACTGCTGTTTTTTAAATACCTATTCCCTTTATTTCAAGAAAGTGCTTAAGTGCATGCATTTCAATGCTAAAAGAAATCTTCCTGTTATTTACTTTAAAATCTCATATAACCAAAGGCATAAAGCCTGGCTGTGGTAAAAACTCTCCATGTAAGAGTTTCAGTCCATATACACGGAAGAAAACAGTTAAGCAAATGATTTACAGCTGTGCTGAACTGTGATGATTTCCTTAACTGTGGCTACAAGGAAGAACTACTTGTAATTATCTGCAAAAACAATTTTTTGTGGGTTTCTTTTTATTTTATTTTATTTTAAATTATGCTCACATGTGCCCTCTGGGGTAAATATGCTGAAGCCAATGAAACATCACCAATTGAAGCAATATTTGAATTGTGCTTATGTTTGGCCAATTATAAACAAAATTGAATGCAATTATTCAAGCTTAATCATATCATCAAGACCCCTGCTCTACCAGTATAAATGGGGGAGTGGGGGATTGTCTATGAATGCTGCAAGCAGAACCTAAAAATGAGAAGATGTCCCCTGAGACACTTTGTGGAGATTCTCTTTGGAAACTCCAGGTCAGTGCTGATGCCTGCGGAGAAGCATTCTCATACCACATCTCCAAAAATGTGTACTAAATATACAGGGCTCCTTCCCACTCCTGTAAGGCTGTTTCTCTCCCTTGTGCTCAGCTTACATGTCCACTGCTGGATCTGCTTCAGCTCCCATAATGACTAGGAAGAGTCGGTGCCATTCTTATCTGATTGTCTCTAATTAAGAGAGCAAAGTTTGAATGCAGAGGCAATCTTTAATTGTGCAATGCAATATTCACAAGAAAAATGAGAGGCTGCCAAGATCTAATTATTTGCCATCACTGGAGCATTGCTACTCTCAGTAGACAACGATGTGCAAAAGTACTTAGCCGCAGCCTTGCTGCATGTGTGTGGGAGTGTGTGCACTGCTGAACAGCCTTTTGTTGCTTTATGATAGATCTTTAGAGTACTTACAGTTAATTGGTTAGCTGTGAGCAATTTTAATGGTTTTAATAATGAAATCAACAATATGCAGAAGAGAAAACTCAGCAAAAGGATGTGTAAGTGCATGCAGAATATTATATTCCTTCCTTTATGCCTGTATTTCAAGGTTAGAACTCTTGGGAACTCTGGGAGCATTTCCAGGGTGGACTAGAAAAGTGGCAATCTTTGCATGCTCTTCACTGAAAGGACCAAATGGCATGTGTATATATATACATGTGCACAACAGTCCCAAAACGTAGAAGGTAAGGAAGAAGGAAAAAGTCCATTCTTGGGAAAAAAAACCCCACACTAAAATATATGCAATATAAATGTTTTCATTGTAATAAGCATGAACACAGAAGTCCACTAGAACCAGCTTTGAAAGCTAACCCTCCAATGAGAAACTCCACATTTGAAATTCAGCAGTTACACTGTTGAGCTGGTAAACAAAAAAAAGAGTCAATATGATAGAAAGGAAAGTTCAGCTTGTCCAATTGTTACGCTGCTGGCATTCCAAGAAACTCACACCAGCCCTGATCTTCCTGCCTCCGTCTTCCCACTCCTCTCCACCCAAACCCTGCACAGTATGAAACTAAGGTTGAGGATATTTTTATGGATAACCATTTCATAACAGAAAACACACCCTGCATAAGCCTGAGTAATAGTTTTGATACGGCATATTGAAAACAGTCCAAGTCTGATATCTGAAAACTTTCCTTTTAAGGTCTGCAATTAGATGGGTCATCAGCAATTTAATTGCCCAGTAACGCACCTGAAAGCCATTATTTTTGTGTGTTAATATCTGCTATACAAACTAGGAACTGTTAACTGGAAAGAGGAAACCAGTGTAAACTTCTGTGTAATTTCCCCAATCTTTGAGGGCTGGCTATACAGCAGATGCTCTGATTTGAGTTGTTGCAAAGCCAGGGATGTTCCCCGGTCACGTCCCTGATGTTGTCTCCAGATCAACCTCCACACAATTCTCACAACTGAAAAAAAAGACAGAGTAAAGGCTGTCCCCAAAGCACAAAATGGCAGCATTCAACTGGCAAGCAAAGCTCTCCCCGCACCCCCAGCTCTCCCCGCTAGCAGCAGTGTACCTACGGCTTCATAATCCGCCAGCTCCAGCCTAGCTTTGTTCTGCATGGTCCGTTTGCAAAGATAGATGGCTGAAGGGAGAAACAGAATGGAAAACAATTACAGACAGATTATTAGTACTAGGTCTTAAAAAGAAAAAAAGTGGTCCACGCACTGTTTGTTCTCATCAGAAAGCAACATGAGGCAAGGACTGAGAGGGCTGAATAATACCCAGCTGACATTACCCACTAGTAATCTCAGAGGCCTTAAACATCTGGGACATCTCATTTAAAAGTGCTGAGAGTAGATGCCAGGACCTAACAAGATGTCTGAGGAAGGCACAATTGCTTCTGGGGCTGGTAAAAGATTTAGCATTAGCAACCTGTTGCCCTTAGCGCTTTGGGAATACCTCTGCCAAAGTAAGCAGCCCTGCACTTCTTTTCCCCTTTTGTTTAAAAAAAAAAAAATCACGATATTGAAATGAAAACAGAAATATGGGCCAGATCTTAAAGGTTTGATCTAAGCATTTTTTCATATGCTTTATCCACTTACTCTACACATTTCAAATGGTTAAGAAAAGCCTTCTCCCGTTTCACCAACAGGCAGACACTGTAGAAACTGATGTGGTTTGGTATTCTGGGGGTCACCATGAGCCCAGTGCATGACACCAAACCAGTCCCAGGCTGCCTTCTGGGAAAGCCTCAGCTGGACTGCTAGCTCACCCCATTTCCATCACAGGCTGAAACACAAGGTCCCCAGCACACCCTGGGTACACAGTCAGGTCCGAATGACATAAGAACTACCCAGTGCTCTCATTTTGGGATGGAACTAGGTGTGAATTTTATTAAACCAGCTTCCTCCTGGTTTGCCCTTTCTCATGCTGCAGGTACTTATTGTCCAACAACATAACAAACTGGAGCGGGGCAGAAGGTGAAGCATCATCTACATAAAACTGCAATAAATCTTTTTGACAAAATTTCAGCTTCTCTTTGAAAACCATGGGGTTTTGGTTTCCTGATAAATACAATTTTTTGACACCTTCATAGATGTTTTCCATTGGAAACCTATTCTTCTATTTAAAAATCTATGTAAAAAAATTTTTTTGTGTGTGCTACGTGCTACTCATGTAATTCTATTCTATGCTATTCCTGTAATTCTAGCCTTCATATAATGAGCCAATATTATGCATGGTAACCAGAGCTGATCAGTTCATGTATATTTATATTTATACATCTCAAGAGTAGTTTCATCTGTAAGCCATTTACGACAGCAAATAAAGTGAGAGTCAGTCATCTCACAGTATTTCTTCACGCTAGGCAGTGACCTGCCATTAGCAAGTTAGTTCCTGTCCTGTGAGTGGATCCATAAAAATAATAAAAGTATGAAGAGCTGCTGGGATTTCAGTTTTATTTGGGTCTACTGCTAGTTGGGGATTAATTCCTGGGAAGACTCCATCTGTACAGACCTCTGCTATGCAAAGACTGATTATAAGCATATGTTAGAGATTTCTGGGCCAGATGAAAAATCTGTCACCACAGGGCTCAGAGCTAATGCAGTCGCAGCTTGTCCAGCTGTGGGTCAGCTCATATAGGGCTTTACTTTGAGGTGTAGTGTTCCGCTTCATGCCCTTGCAGCACAATAATCTGACTGTGAAACCAGCTATTTATCAGATACTATAGAAAAAAACAGAACTTCCCTCTTCAGATTGTTATTCTGATATTTACAGAATATACATTTGGCACAGTTCATACAGTTATATATGGTGACTGTAAAATGTGGAAATTATTTTGTATATAATGAACAGCATCATGTTTTCTCCTAAGCAGTTCCTGCAATGGGATAAACATGTAAGTCTGTGCTAGCTTCCCTGCAGATGAGGACTTCAAATGAACTATCACATGACAGACACCATTGCAGACTACTTCTCCACCCCAGCAACTGATTTCCAGAATCCATAATGATGAGTAATTACTGCCTGGGAAAAAAAGAAAAAAAACCCTGATTATTCAGGGAGGCGTTCTAAACTGTTCTTTGATTATGAGATATTTCAAAAGAAGCACTTCCAGAAGCTCCTGTTTCTTGAGCACATGCATGGATTCACTTCCTCTTCCAATGACACACCAGGATGCAACAACTGATTTTTATCATTTAACTGTGAAAGGAGTGCAATTCTGGAAGAGACAGCAACATTGCATGCAGACAGCTAAAGATAACAACACTGACATATTTTCTTTACGTATTATCACTGTCTGCAGGCACTCATATGTTTAACGCACCATGTTGCAGTTTATTAGCTCATAAACCATGCTCAGTCTTCTCTTTTTTCCCAGCTAACAGCTGGTAATCTTAAAAAAAACGGGAAAAATAAGTCTGAGGTCATATATCAGAGCACTTTAACTATGGTTTCCATTAGTTATATACTGGCTTATTGATCAGCCAGATGAGTGCCCAGATGAGGTAACTTTTTATTGATCAACATATCAGATTCAGCTACAGATTAGAGTATGTTCTCCCACAAAAGCAATATTGGTATTGCTTAAGATTCCCAAGGAGCGGTATTCTGCTTGCCATAAATCCTGCCCAAACGAACAGAGCTGTGGGAGAATGAAGGTGATGGTAGGTAAAACCCTGGCCCCACTGGAACTCGACAGCTACAGCTCCATGGGCTTGAGACACCCTGGGATTTCACTTCATGTATTTGAGATGGGCACAAATCTGCCTTTCATGCTGCAGTCTGACAAGAAACTCTGCTGATGAAGGGTTTGGACGTCCAGCAGTAATTATTTTAAGGACAATTTTTTCCATCACAAACTTTCTGTACTAACTTTCTACAATGAAATAATTATACTCTCACCATAATCTGTGTTTTCTGGTTCCCAGCAGTTTGAAGGCCAAAAGTATGGTGCCTAAGAAACAACACATGCATTTTGTAATTTAAGAGATGAAAAACAATTCAGACGCAGAAAAACATTACAAGTACAAAAAGAAGAATCACAAAGTCTATGGCCCAGTCTCTGCCCTCAGGGGAAACACTGCCACTACGGGTCTCAGTAGAATTGAGGAAGCTTTTCCAGGATGGTGTTGCCTTTAACATTCCTCACTGCAGGTAAACAGAGATGCTGTAATACAAGCATCTCTTGAGGAAGATGTCCAGTATCCTGATGACATTTTAGACAGTCATCTGAATGTGGACCTCTTACCCTATATCCCCAGAATCTCCTCTTTCCCCAGGAATTCACAGGCACCCTGGATTTTTTTTTTTTTTTTTTTTTTTTTTTAGGACCATGAGAAACCTTATATACCACTTACTTACTTCTTTTGGAGCAGCTACCAGTCTGGTTGGCAGCCTGCAAACAATTTACTTTTTAAATATAACAGATGGCAGAAGTCAAAACTCAGCTGATTAGAGTAGTTCAGAAAGCAGACGTCCTACTAAGCTTACTGCTTTTGTTTTCTATCCAGCTCTGCATATTACAGTTGCTACAATTAATTACAAGATATTACTACATGTGGCTGTATTTCAGTTTTAACATGAATCAAAAATAATGTCCCTGTGATCACACAAATTACAGAACACTGTTTTGCATTACTGATGTAATGCCAGAAATGGGCATAGGACATCACACAGACAAAGTCTATTCCTCGCACCAGAGTACAGTGAGGAAACATGGAGGGATCAAACAATGATCAAACAATACAGGGCTCAGGGCTCCTCACTCATATATATCTTACGAACTTCACAAGATGATAAGCTACTGTTAAAGGAGGGACTGATGTTGAGGTAGAAACTGGCAAGAAGAGAGTAATGAAGAAGAAAAATTATTCTATCATGTCATTTTTGTAGAAAACATCTGGGGCAAACTGTTGCAGGAAATGACAACAGGCAAAGAATAAACAAAAGTTATAGAAAAAGATAAGGGAAAGAAAAGTAAAGTCAATAAGCAGTGAAGACAATTTGATGATGTAGTTTACACAGGCTTAAAATAAGGAAAAGAAATTAAATGATACTCTGCTTTTGAAATCTGGCTCCTGAGACCTGCACAGGACTTCTTATAGTGTCCTTCTTTTAAAATAGAGAGAAACACAACTACATGGGCAATCAGTATTACCCCTGCTTCTGTCAAGTCTGGCATGACAGGAGGAGCAGGACTTTCAGAAAAGCAAGGGAACTGTCATGAAAAACCTTAGCCTGAATGATGCGAGGCAACCAGAAGGTGGGGTGAGATAAGGGGAGGTCTGTGATCTCCTGGGCTGCTTTGTTCACCGTGCCGTGGGTCTCATGTGATAACACAGAACCACATTAGCAGCAGGACAGCGAGCATGAGCAGCAGCAACATCAGATGCAAAGAGGAGAACAGGCTTTTCAAATAAAAACTAAGTAAGAGAAAACAAATGTAAAGGAGGAACAGGAGGGTGAACAGAAGAGATCACAGGAAAGATAAGGGTGGGATCATGTAACAGAAAAACACAAATTCAACCAGCAGGATTAGGCAGTAGGACTCCAGGTTTGAACTTATTGCTTCTTTTAAAGTTATACCATCTGCCCGAAAGGAGTTGTTGCAGCACAAGCCCTCAGTTATCTAGGAGGTTGACAGCAGCAGTTTTTGGAAAGGGTGTGGAACTCGAGCGCAGGATGCTTTAAAAATTCAACACATCTGGAGGCACAGGGACACTGAGGGATACAGATATCCCAGCTTAGGTGGCTGCCAACGTTACACATCCTCTGTACAAGAGCCAAAGCCTGAAGCTTGCCCCCTCCCACACCAATCTGTAACCAAGAGAGGATAAAAACTTGAATTTTCTGCTGTGCCAGAGCTTGAATGTCCAACTCCAAAGTTTGCCCTGATCCATTTTGCACAGGAGGGCTGCTACTCAATTCTGTGCCAGGGTTAGAACCTGAAAGTCATTTTCTTTCTCCTAGTTTAGTTCAACTCTGAGTACAACAGCATTGAAATCACGTATCAAAAGCAATCACAGGACATATCAGTTCATCTGTGTGAAAACTGTGGGTCAGAAAGTAGAAAAGAGTAATTTGGGATTCTAAAGCAGATCTTTCTGAAGGGACTTCATAACCTCCTAGGGCCTCTACCAAGATAGTCTCAACCCCTGGGTTCATAGACCTAACAGGCATTTAGGGATAAAGAGTAGGTGATTTCAGCAGTATTATTGCAGGGACAGAGGAGGGCAGAGGAGGGCTTACCAACCTGAAAACGATAGAACGTCCCATCATCTTTCAGGGTAAGGACGTGGTCTGAGATTGGAAAGACATAACCCTGTGCAGCGATAAGACTTCCCAAGTGTATTGCTTCCCCTGTGAAAGTGAGAAAACAGCAGGGATGTGTCAGGAAGACGCACGCTGCACACTCCTCTCTGTATCCACACTGCATCCTTACACCTTCCAACCAAACGGTGCAAGGCAGGAGAGCAGAAATCAGACTTACAATACAGACGAAACACTGCTCAAATGTTTAATCTGCTGGTTTTATGTTTACAAAATGTCACGTGCCAGTTCAGCTTTAGAGTCTGAAATTCAATTCAAAGCACATTATCCGCCACAGGTGACAGCTGACAAGAAGTTTCTTCCGTCAGTGAACCCCAACTTGCCTCTATCAAATCCGACAAACACCTGCAACACCAGGTCATTAGCAGCATGTTTATTCATAAAGACAAATCCTGACAGTGTAGCATTGCCATTTGTTAGAGGAGACGGTGCTGAGGTGAAGGGGAACACGTATCCCAACAACTGCCAGGGCAGTCTTCACCACTGCAGGGGTACATCTGCACAGATTTTCACCCAATGTCAGCTGTCAAAAGCTGCACCAACTCTCTCAGAGTTGCAAAATACACATCAGCTGCTCATGCACCCCCAGGCAGATCATAAAGCTACTGTCTGCAGCTGAAATTCAGATTTGGGACTTGAATGGACTCATGAGAAGGGATGTGCATGTAGGGATGCCCTGGGTGAGACAACACTGTCTCTATCTCTGCTTTTACATGGTGACAGCAGGCAGCAGAAACAGACTGGAAGGTGACACACTGGATTTTTTCCCTTTCCAGAAAAGGAAAAGAAACTTCTGGACCTGCAGATCTTTTCTTCCTCTTTCCCCAGTAGTTCTTAACTGTGCCAAAATCATTTTGGTTTCTCTGAAGAGTGATCTATTTGGAATAGGCCCATACACCGATCACTGTTTATGGCTGATTATCCATTTATCTATCTGCTGTGATAAATTAGCAGCCACCACCTGATCCTGTGATGGTGTCTGTGTCATCCTTGGCCAGTATGTCCTGTCAGTCACAACTACCTTTCTCCACATCATGAAAACCTGTCACTGCCTTTGCCTGTTAAACCACACACATTCACCAACTTCTTTTCTAGGTCTGTGAACAATCTTGCAATCAATCAGGTTTTCTTAGGTAGCAACAATTTCACAAACAGGCTAAGATTCCTACAAAGTGCTTTCTGTGTGTTGCAATGTAAGGCATTAGACTTAATTAAGATGTTGATTCTTATCTCTTTCCCTCCTCCTTCCCTCCAATGCTTAAATAAACCTTGTTGTTCTGCTGGTATTTTAGACTGCAGCAAAATAATCTGTCTAATCACAGACCACTAAGGTTGGAAAAGACCTTTAATGGCACACCCAGCACAGATGGAATATCTGTTCCTCCCCAGCTGTGGAGGGAGGAACCTTACCTGGATCCTCAATGCTGAGGTTCTTCATAAACCACTGCACAATATCAGCACCTTAAAAAAAAAAAAAAAAGTGAAGAAAGCATTTAAACACTGAGACTACAGGGTTTGAGAGCCCTAGAGAGGGATAACATTGAGATAGATACAATAGAACTGACATGAATTTTATTCCATTTTCTTTTTTATCTCCACTGAGGTTTCAGAATGTTTTTCCTTCTTGTGCCATGCCGTAATTATGTAGTTATTGACAGGTACTAAGTCCCAAGAAGTATTCTGTGCAACAGGAGCCTTGATATACTTTAAGTCAGATATTACTCCAACGGTTCGATGTAACTTGTTCCCTCCCAGTTGCATCTCTCTCACCTCAGCCTACAGGGAGTTATGTTTCTGCAAGCGCTAGCTAGCGAGGAGACGAAGGAGCATTCACTGGCGCCTTGCACCTGTAACGTCAGAAGCAATAATCTAAAAGTACAGAACTGAGTTATCAGTCAAAAAAAGGCAGAGGAATGTTTTGCTTATGTCAAAGACAAGCAACGTCTTGGAGAAGGAGGTGGGGTTCAGTATGCCTGTAACCAAGCCACTGTTGAGCTGTCACCTGCACTAGCAGCAACAGCATGGTGGGCAGGAGCAGAGAAGTGAGTCTTTAAGGCCCATCAGGTAGTTTATTAGGTTTTCAGGGCCCATCATGTAGTACAAAGGTTGTTGCTATCTTACAAACACCATAAAGATCTCTAGGATTGATCCTCCGCATGTATACAACCTCTCTTGCTCACACAGAAATCACAGAAGTGGAAAACCTGTTGCTGTTCAGCAGAAGCTAAGGCCTTTTGTCAAAATACAACATGACAGGGCAGCAAAATTTAGTTAAACCCCGCAGTCAGAAAGTTAAGCTCAAAATGAAACACAATGGTGTGTACAAGCCAGCTAACATGACTTGCCCAGAGTCAAAGGCAATCAGCAAAGGCTCTGGGAGGCAATTTAGCAGGTCCAAGCCAAGTCATGGCATCTTGCAGCACGACCTAACGATGCCACGCTGGATGCAGATATAACACCAAGTCCTTCTCAGCGTACAGTCAATTTGTTGAGAAATATTTGCATTCACATACAGTAAGCTAATAGCCCCAGTTAATACTCAGTGCTATGCTTTGTGATGTATCAGCTGAAGACAGCATACAAAAAGGAACTGAGCAACCATGTGTTTCAGGCTTACTAAACAAACCCCGGAGGATCTGACTTGCCTGGAGCACTTCTGAGTTCAGACATGGTGGGTACTTCAAGAAACAGCATAACCCACACGATGCCTGTTCCAGAAAAGGTCTGAAGAACATTTTGCTTTCCGCAGGTCCAGAGCATCCCCACACCCTCAACAAACCTTAAATACAACGAAAGCCAGGAGTCACAAGTATGATGTGCCACAGAGAGAAAGACAACAGGCACTGCTAGTGTCCCAGGCCCCTGCAATATCTTCAGGTCTGAGTGACTCTCCCGTACAGGTAAAATTCCGACTAGAAATGTGGGCTCTACTCCACACAGAAGGGGACGACAGCTCGTGCTCCCCTGGACAATGCAAGTTGACCCACAACTCTACAAGGAGCACCAGCAAACCCTCTTCAGTCAGGCTTCAGCGGCGAGCAGGAATATGGACCTGAACTCCCTCCTCCCCCACCCAAGGCAAGTGGAACAATTTACTTGTCCTCCACAGGCAATCAGCAGAGCTCCTGAAAATCAGGGAAGCATCTGCTTTCGCTTAAATACTGGGCAAACAGATGTGACCAACAAGCAGCAGCTGGGCATTGTCTCAATCTGCCTTGTAGGTATCAATGAACCAGATACTGAAGGACCAATCTCACAAGCTTGTATGCTCAGCTCTACGGTCACTCTCCATAGCTCCCAAATCCACCTATGAGCAATTTAAGTTGCCACTATTCTATTTGAGAAGTTATACCAGCCCCCCTCCACTTTTTTTTTTTTGATAGAACTCTTTTTGGAACTTCACAGCCTAAGTTTATTAATATGCAATTGATATATCATACCTGTATTACCATTTAATGGAATTATTCTTCTTCCTTGATAGTCCCTCCTGAGTGTTTCTACAGAGGGCTGACACATTGCCTTCCTACCTCCATGTCACTAAACCATCCAAATTCTTTTAATCTCCTCTTAAGACGGTCTCTCCCTCTACTTCACCATTCAGCAACTTTTCAAATTTAAGTTCCATTTCTTTGCACTGGGGTCACCAGAACTGCAGACATTACCTTGCAGAATGCCTAACCAATGCCCCTGGCAATGGTGCCAGCACTTTCCTGTCTCTACTGAAACCAGCTTGCCAGGTGCATCCTAAAGTCACATCAATTTTTTGTGAATAGTAGATTTATTCAGAAAATGACGTCTGAGGAGTCCAAGACTACCTGCCAGATGAGAACACATCTAGTGAACAGTGCTAGCTGAACAACATATGGATAAAATGTTCAGACCCAGTAACTGTTGTTTTGACAAGTTTGTTAATAAAATATTCTGTTTTATAAACATGTATGTTCCCTTTTGCCTTTTACAAAACAAAGATGTCCTAAAGATAGAACAAAACATACGAGGTTAGAAAACCATTTCACGAACACTCAAACTGAAATGCTTCTCTATTGTTAGAAACAAAACCTCACAAAGTGTTGCCTTTGTTCAAGCTAAACCAGAATCTTTCTTGGTTTTTCTGTTCATCCCCCAAACTAAAAAATCCACTATTTTTCCTGCTTTTGGCCTCAGATTACAAGGTTGCAGTAATCTCTTAGGCACCTTATTGCCAAGTGACATGACAGCTGATATCTGAAAATCATCTAGAGCAGCGCATTGCTTTGCTCAAGGGAGGAGAAGCACATTCTGCATGATCCCTTTCCAGATATACAGGAATACTTAATACAGGATTAAGTCCCACTCCATTTTTACATAAACGATCATGTCCCCAGCTCTACGGCTCTTTTGGAGAATCTATTCAATTTTCATCAAACCACAATGAAAAATTCAAGTAATGCTGAAAGCTGATTCCCCAGTCTTTCTTCCCCATTATTAAGCTTAAAAAAGAAAGGTTTAAGGGTGCAAGTAAACTCAAGGCATTGACTTGACCAGAACTCCTGTCATCAGCCACTCTGGAATACAAGCAGCACTTGAGATCAGGGATTTTAATTTGTCTCTGTTAAAAACATGAAGTCATTCCTGAATGTTGCCAAGAGCCTGGAAGATTTTCTAGCTGTTCTCCAGTTGTCCTGAGGCAGACAGATTATCTTTCTGCTGAGTTTGCTGAACCATTATTCATCACCTGCCAAGACTGATTACTCACCCTCGGGACAATGACAAGTCTTTCCTTCCTCTGTTAATTACTGTCATCATTAATAGCCATGTCACTAATTAATATTCAATCATAATGAAAACTCTTTACTGCCATCTCCCACACCACCTTCAGTTTTTAGGGTTACCATCACACATTGGCTTTGCCTCTGCTTGCGACTGTTTCTATCACTGTGACCTACTTTTGCCCACCTAGAAATACTACTCATGCCCTTCCACAAATGAGAAAATTCAGATTTATCCATATAAGACATGGTGAAGACTTGAGTGAATCCTTTACAAGACTCTCCTCTGTCAGACCAAGACACAGATTCCTTTATCTGTAAGTTTTCCAGAAAACTTCATCTTAACCTCTCCTGTAGGTTAAACCTGACGGATGGTCCTCACATAAATCACCTTCCCAAAAAGATATTTTTTGGCTTATTTCCAGATTCCATGTTTCACAAGCTCTTTCAGAGGACACCTGAGGAAAACCCTTGACCCTGACATATCTCCACTAAACACTAACAGGGCATTTGAGATCTTCCAAAAACAAATAGTTGTGTATGTTTTCATAACAGAAAGTGTTACTGGATCCAGGTAGAGGAATGGCTCCGACTTCCTCTACGCTCCTCACCCTACAACTACATTTCCTCTGAGTCACTATGCTCAGTTCAAGGATAGTCAACAGCCTGTGAACATCTACTTCCTCCTCACCTATAATGAAATATATCTTTTTGCTTTAGGCTCTTCTTTGAAGCTGAAGTAGATTAAGTTGCTTAATACCAACAGAATAGCTGTATTTCTATGTGCAAACAGATTCACAGCAACCATTTATCCAGCTACCTGGTCTGGAGACAGACTAGCAGTTTTATATTTCTTGCTATTTTCTCCATTTTCTGTTTGGCCTCAGTGATCCCATAATAGTAGCTAGTGTTCTCAGAAGGCCATTGCCTGTCAACATGACAAATGAGTGGCCAGCCATGAAAAGATAAATTACAAAAAAAAGTTCACAAGGTGTGAGGCCATCAGCAAGATACAGTTAATGAGGTGAGTCACCACCACTGTTATTTGATACCTTTTCTACTCAACCTATGTTGTTCTACCTTTTCCAGAAAACCCAGGACTCACTTGGAAAATACAGAGTCATCTATAATCACATTCACCTGTATTCCACGTGCTGTGTGAAATGGCAGACAGAACGTGTACCCTCCTCCAGCAATATCTAAAGACCTGCTGCCCGGAGCAGAGACTGTGCCGCTGGTTCTGGGCAAGGGAGCCAGGACCACCAGGGTCTGCTTGTCGTCCGGCAGGCTGGGCATGTCCCGGACAAGGCACACATATGTACATACACACACACATATATGTATACAAATAAAAAACATAAGAGTATTTCTGAAACTCCAGCAAGCACATGCATCTTTGCGTTTCTTTTTAGACCTGATAAGACATCTGCATTTTTGCTGAATGTCCTGAGCTGGCAAGCACTGACGAGTGGAACTCCACGGTGATTTGACATGGGACGTCTTGTGTTACCCAGCTATGGCATCGTGACCAAGGACTAAAAGTCCGTCCTTGCTCATGGGAGTTGCTAAGCTGAGCCCTGATCACTGGGTGCCATCCGGCAACTACAGCCGATGAGATGGGATGCTTTGGATCTCAGATTGTTCACAGCCTCACACTGCACTGACAAATACTAACACTGAAGAAAGTAAGGTCTTAAAAAATAGAAATAAATACTGTCTGATCACATCCTGAAAGAATTTGTCATATATACATGTCTACAGGAAGAGACATAAGATTGCTTGGTTATTTCCTGTCTTTTTCCAGTGTTATTGTAACCCTAATATTCTCTGAACTTATTTTAATGATTAAAAAAAATAAATATTTTTGCATAGTGGGTTTTTTAAAATTAATTTTATGAAAGCAATACGAAAAATGTGAAATGTTCAGCTCCTTCCTAGACCTTATCTACACACTCCACAACACACTCTATGGGCAAACAAGCTATGTGCCTAGCCTCTGTTGTCAGCCACCTCCAAACTCAAGGTCCAGACAGTCTTTCGATGCACGTGTGAAAATGTGTTCTCCTTCCTGTCACTTCATTCTTGAAAACAGATGAACCCATTTTAGTACCAAATTTTCCAGTTTTCTCCTGAACTCAGACCAATCTTTAAATATGTCTACCAGAAAAGCAAGATTGGGGGAAAAAAAAAAAAACCACCCACAAGCCTTCAAAATGACATACGAATACACGCATAGGGGTATGAGCAGCCACTCAAGCTGCCTTCTACCCTGCCAACCACAGCAAGCACACTATTAAATAAAAATAATGTGTTTTGGTCCCTCCCAAAACAGCACTGGGTCCTTGGTAAATCTAGGACAAAAAGGTTAATTAATTATCCACACTTTTACCAGCGGGCTTGCAAAAATAAACAAATAAACATCAGCCATGATAAAGGGCAAAACAATTTCATACAAAATTTCTCAAGGCCTCCAGCGCACTCTGCTACTATTTTTCTTACACAGAGGCCCTCACTGACTCCCACAGTGATTTCAGCTAGGTTGGAAGTATAGACTCCTGCTTATAGTTGGGATTTAATGCAAAACACCAATTTTTATGGCGGGGGGGAAAAAAAAAAGAAAGAAATATCTAGGTCCCTCCGTAGTATTGTGTTACAAAGTTTGGGGAAGCACTTTATAGAATTTGCCTGCAATAAGCACATAAATAAATACCAATGCCAACTAAAAAAATCTCAGCAGTTGACTCAGAAAACATGGTAATTGCAGCTCTCCTCCATCAGCATGTGGTAATTGCACCACTCAGTGTCAGCAAGGAGCATCATCAAAGCTACAACAGCTTAGAGCTTCTACCAATAGCAATTTTCCTTTACACTATAATAACTTTAAATCTTGTTTGTGAATTATTAACAATCATTAGCAGCAGGAGCGTTACCCCTTTTTGATCAAAGCAACCAAAGTTTCTAAGGAGTCTTTTTGTTCATTGTAACTTTTGAGTGCTTAATCTACAACTTACTTTTCTTGTAATAAAAAATCTGAAAAGATAATACTTTGCTTGAAGCAAGAATGATGCTTAGTGTGAAGATGGAAGGCAGTACACAGAGCTAAGTTGCACATGAGCATTCCAGGATAATAAAACAATGACAAGGACAGAATATTTGTAAATTTAGTGGGTTCAAAATCTGTGATCCTCTGCCTTTTCCTGACAACAGCGTGAGTTGTTTATCACACTGTTTGGGCTGCTATGACATTCCAACCATTTCTTCATCCTTCCTCTGTCTCCTTTACTAAGTGTTATCTGCAGAAAGCTGTTCAGTATGCTTGCCCATTTATACCAAATGTCAGTGTTTCAGAGATGAGTCCCACATAAATACCAATTGTTGGGTTTTGCGTGTTGCTTTTGAACTCGGGAAGCACGCTGCACCTCTGTTGCATGAGTGTCCGTATCTGTGTAAACAAAACCATATGGGAATCCGATCAAGGATTTATCAAAAGCCTATTAAAATTAACAGCTCTGGTGTTTGACTCTTGTTGTCCCTGACACCAGGCCCTGAAGCTTAAGTTAACAGCAAATATATTAATAAATTATTTCACCAAAGGGAGTAATGACCCAGACCCACGGCTGCACTGCAAGGTGTTGATAGATGCTTCTGGTGTTGGGAGAGTGACAGAAGAAAACCTTCCATGGAGAGAGAAAACGCCACGGGCTCCTGCAGTCATGGTGGGGAAAGAAGATGAGCAGCTGAGGAAATTGGCTCAGGGAACAAAACGAGGCAGAGGGCAACACGCTGGAGTTGCAGAGCTGCTTGTGTGCCGTAACTAGGAATTGAACGGGAATTTCCGGCAACTGAGTGCTAACACACTTTGAAATAGCTTACAAAGTAATGGGCTGTGAATTCACAATATAGCCATCGGCACTGCAGTGTAAATTTGATCTTTTGTCTCCAACACGTATTTTACATGAACACACACAATCTCTCCTGCCTGTATTTTAAATATAGACATTAATATAGACATCTTTATTTAAATATAAATAAAGATGCAAGATGGGAGATCTGGATTCGCAAAATCCAAATTCCTTGTGTACTTTCACCCTGTTAATAGCTCCTTCTTCTGAACTGCTACTTGGAGAGACTTTTGCCTTCTCATCAAGAAGATGGCCAGGCTACCAAAGCGCACGTACCCTCTCTGATGCACACCTGTAGAGGGAGGTTTTCACTAAGGGAGGAATCAATAAATGATCACCCATGACAGCGCAGAGCTCCGTGTGGGCTAGTTTACCTAGATAACAAATTAGATCGCAAGATCTCGGAGATACCACGGCCAGAATTCTTTCACTGCCCATCTGAAAATAGTTCAGGTGCCTTCACAACGCGTGAAAGCAAGCAGCGGAAGACGTATCCAAAGACAGGCTTCTGGCTTCCAATACCCTCCCATCACCACCACTTCAAAGCAGGCAGCCAGCGCTGAGCAGCAGAAGGATGCCACTAGCCGAGAGCCCTGGATTTAAAATGATTGCTCTGCAGTGGTATTAGCAAGGCTGAGTTAGCAAACCTCTAAATGGACACACAGTAAATCCCAGTGAAAGAGGTCTGCCAGCCCAGCTTAAACCAGGTCCTCAACTGGAAAAAAAGTGGTACCAGCAAAAGGCCTTTTTCCGGTTGACCTGCACCTGCGTAAAGAGTTGGGTGCTGCGTCGGCCCAGCCCTCGCAGCCGACGCTCGGCGCCTTGGACTGCCAACGTACTGGCGCTTGCTCGCGCCGAGACGCCCAGCAGCGGTCTTACCCACAGGAGCAGCCACAATGATTTGTTTGTGCTAAACGTTTCCCCACCTGCCTTGGCAAACCTGAGCTGCTATCGGGTCTGTGCTATGTACAGACATGCCTGGCATCGATAAGCGTGCTGACAGACCCAAACACAGACCCAAACTCAGCCTCCATAACCCCAGAGCAACCCCCCTGTTGTCGCGTCACTTGACTGGAATTCGACCTGCTCTAAATTAGAGCCGCACTGTGCGACCCGTGCCCAAATCTTGTTCTCTCCTCAAACGCAACCCCAAAAAACTGCTGATACTACAAGTACAGGAGGGAATTACAAACCCCCCAAAATTAACAATTCTACACTCTGCATCATTCAAACCTCTTCCCGTTCCTCCTGTAACACCCACAGAAGATGAGCACATTGCCTGGAGAGCTATTATAAAGGTATACAAGAGGCAGGAGAATTGTACCTCGCAGCCCCAGCCTCCCAGCAGGCGACAGTAACAGCATCTCGTAGTGGCGTCAGAAGTTACCTGCTTTTACAAATCGCCGAGAACCGCGGATGTCTCAAGATGTACCTTTACACCTACAATTGATCATAGCTTTACAGTTGCTTTTCAGGCTGCTCTGCCTTTGAGTTACTCAGACTACTGAAGCGGCTCGTCGAGCTTAGCGGTTTGGCGCTCTGCCACGTAGTAGTGTTTAGACGCTGCTCCTCACGCTGTCAAAATGATTCAGCAACAAAACAGCAAGGGAAGCAACTCCAAGCACTGCTGGAATCGGGGCTTTTGAGGATTCCCGTGTCAGATCTAGTTAGGGCCGAAAGATTTTTACTGCTATGTAATTCATGCACACAGCCTTTTAAATCAAAGGCGATCCTCCTGTCATTTCGATCATATATTAGTAATTTTAACAGCAGATTTTCTTCTCCAGGAAAGAGGAAGATCGATAAAATGTAGACGCGACTGCCGTATTTCCGCGTGTGACTATCAGGTCACTTCACACCGCGTCCTCATTGACAAAGAGGGTTTCAACGGCTGTCGCATCAGGGTCCTCCTTGCCCTCACCAGCGTTGTAACAGTTTCCCTGCAAAGGTGTGAATGTAACCGACTGGTGCAAGACACCGTTGACTCTTGACAAAACCCAGCCTGGTACAGCTCTCTGGAAGCAGTGCCACTGTACACACCAGCCGCTTTGTGCGCTCCGAACTCGGCCGTGTCCTGGCGAGCGCGGCAGGAACGGCCTCGGACCTCACCACGTTTCTCAGCAGGCACAGTTTGCCTGGGCAAATTTGCACAGAACAGCCTTTTAATGTGGCAAAACACATGCTGACGCTTCTAGTGTCCAAATAGCTAAGACTCAAAATCCTCTCTGTGTAAAGCAAACGCTTTTTTTAAAGCCTGCAATACTGTGTTCTGGAAGGTCTTGGGAAGTATTTTAATTTGTCAGAAGTTTAAGGAGAGGAGTCTTAAAAGATGTTCAGAGAACGGAGTTTCACAGGTGATTGGAGAAACTAGAACTATGTAAATACTTTAACATAAAACCTTCCTGTAAATATTAAAATAAAATTAAAAAAAACCCAAAACATTTCACTTGTGCTCCCAAGACTTTTGTCTTTGCTTTCCAGCAATCACAACCGTTTCACATTTACATTGTCACATCCTCTGGGTCCCGCCAGTGCGCGCTGTGCAAATACAGACAGAGCCAGCCCTGCCTCTGAATTTCCTTACAGCAGCGAGCTGACGGACAGGGATGTGGGAGCGACAGTTACGTTTCGACGAGCAGTGATGCAAAGAAAATGCTGGCTTTGTAGACGTGAGCATACCTGCTGGAAACCTATTTTGGAAACTCCCAGGGCACTGACCATGCAACAGGGACCTTTATCACATGGTTTTCATGGCAAATCAACGCTTCGTAAAACGGAAATAAATGGTTCCTGGGATTACAAACATTCTTAACTACTTTCAGATGACATTCTCATTTAAAATACGCATTGCTCCTTCCCGCGTTTCACCTTTTGCCCGTTCTCGCTCTTCCTTGCCCCAAACCTCGGGGTCGAGTTCGCGGAGCACCAGCCCTGAGAGCCAGCGTGATGCAGAGCAGCGCTGGGGCTTTGCCCGCCCGCCGCCTGGGCCGGGTCGGGGGTGCGGCAGGGGCTCGGCGGGCGGGCGGGCGGGCAGAGCAGGCAGAGTAGGCAGGCAGGGCGGGCAGCCGCCCGCGCGGCCGGGAGGTGGTGGTGTTGCCCACGGAATAAGAGGCAGCCCGGCGGCGGGCAGCGCGCGGCAGCAGCGGCCACCATCCGTCCTCTGGCTACCGGCCCGCGGCCTTCCCAGGCCCAGCGGTCCGGACCCGAAGCCGCCCGACGCCAGGTTAGCGGGCGCTGCAGGTGGGAGGCACGGCTGCTGGGGGATGGAGCCCGCGGCGGTTTTGAAAGCACCGCTCGTCAGCTGGAGAGGGAACCGGTGTTGCAGGTAACGACAGAAAACACAGGCTCCAGGCAGAAAGCAGCGGGCACCGACCCCTCCCTGCCTCGGGCAGGGCGACGCCATCTCCCCCCAAGTCACTCACAGGCTACAAGAGAAGCGAGACGCAAAGGCCCCAGGAAATCAACACGCAGAATTACGACGCCACGGTGAAATACGACAGGCCACACCACCAGGCTGTATCTGAGAACAGGCGTGGAAAGGCTGAGGGAGGAAAGGCCTCGTTTATCTTCTGTTTATTTTTCACTTTCACCACAGGCCCATGCGCTCTTGAGGAACACGCTCAGATGTCCGATGCTCCTGGTTTTCCTCAGCGAGCTATCAGCACCTCGCACCAGCAGTCCCCAAGAAAGATGGCGACAGAGCGGACATGGCGCTACGATCACCGCACCATCGGCCCGGGAAAGCTACGAAGCGGCGTCTGTCGCCCATCCCAGCTCCTGCTCCCGCAATAGTTAGGTACATATGGAAATATTCGTAAAACCTAGCAGGAATGCTGAGCTTTTTACCATGCTATAGACCTTGCCTTTTATAAATGTATTCATTCACTTCTGCTTTACTGGGGAGGCAAAGCAAAATCTTAATTTCTGTGGATCTCAGAAGTGCAATCAAGTAAAAGCCTGGACTCAAGAGGAAAGGATGGATGAACATTTGTAATCTGAACAACTTCTGTCCTCACAGAGGAAAACAACACACCCCAAACTGTCTGGGTTAAAGTTATGACCTTATGAATTAAACTGAATCACTTAAGAGAGGAAAAATGTAAGCAGCAAAAGATATAAAATTTATTGAGAGGAACAAAAGTTTTGAAGAAGTGTTTTGAAAGTACTACAGCAAATTTATCTAAAGAACAGTCCAACAGAAACAATAAAGAAAGTCAGTTCCAAGAGACCATGTTAAACACAGCAGAAAACAAATGAGACAAAAGTCACTTCTGTCTAACAAAATGTTTTGTCACATAAAGAGGCAGACACTAAAAATGAGATAAAAATACAGAAATCTATGGTTTTGTCTCCATATACCCATACAATCCCTCCTTTGGAGCATAGGTCAGAGTAATTTGCTGGATTGCTCATTGTATGGTCCACACTGCAAGAACAAGGTGATGTTTGGAAGAAGTGGGAACAGAAATCCTGCTGCACAGAAGCAAGGTAACTCAGTGACGGTTAATCATGACACCTGATTAAGCATAGCAATACTGAATACATTTATTAATGTTATAAATACTACACGGATCTCAATACAAAATACTCTTCCAAAGGCCATAAATCACAAATCCAATCAATTCTGACATAGCAAAGGCCTCCCAAGTGGCCTTGTATTTTCTGTGAAAATGTACAATTACCAAGTCCCAAACCAAGAGTTATATTGGAAAAGAACTGCCTTCGGTGGGCTACTGGGAAGCCTTTACTGGACCTGTCCTCTCAGGACTGCCAGGCTAGATATATTTACTACAAGAGATTCCCAAAGTATAATCAAGAAACAACGTAGGCTCCACTGCTATTTGTAAAACTCAGTGCATGTTATTATCAATATTACTGACAAAAACGGTGAGAAAGACAGAGCATCTGCATTTCAGCTAAAAGCAAAGTACAGGCAGGAACCTTGTAAAGCTTCTCCCAGACTACCCTTTAGGCCAAAACTCCCTGGAGGGACCTTGCAGAGATTGGGAGGATTACTTATTCCTCCTCCTGGCCACTTTGGCATTATCAAGGAGAGTGCTAACAACAATTGCGACTTTACGTGATGTAAATGTTTTTCCGTAAGGAGTTAAATTGCAAGCCATAGATCACTGCACACACAAGCAATTCTGAGAGAAATTTTGAGGAAAGCAATTTTGAGATAAAATATTCTAGGAAAGCCAACTTCTTTTATTCTTTCTTTCCTCCTCCTCCCCCCAGTGATGTATGCAAGAATAACCCTGTGGCCATACCTCATACTCTTTGGTCAAAAACAGCAAACCAAGTTTCTTCAGCCAACTGAAATCACACCAGGGCTGGCTGGCAAATTTTTCTACCATTATGCCCAGAGCAAACCACACGTAGGTCCCAAGGCAGATAACTCAGAATATTGTTTCCAAACTGAGAGAACAAATTCAAAGGGCAATATTTACATTCTCTCGCCATCTTACTCACAGACTGTCTTGTGCAAACATGATCAGTCTATGACAAGGCCATGCAAATTTGAAACCAAGGTCCCAAACAAGTAACTTTATCGTTACAAGATACTACTCAGCATTTGTACAGCACTGTCTAGTGCTGGGCAGGTCTCTTTTGTAGGGCCCACAGATACGAAGCTCATTCAGCCAAGGACCATGTCCTTTACTTGACACATTCTTCTTACAACACTGCACAGCTTCAAGGCTCCAGTCTCAGCCAATGAGCTCACGCAGCTTCGCTTATGACTGTGACTACCCTTACTGCAAACTTTAAGCAAAGGCTGCCAGATTGTGGCTAAACCAGCAATTTACTGCCAGGAGCCGGTCTGGTGAGAGGAGAAGAGACTAAAGCAAAAGTTGGTATTTGTTTCTGAAAGTCATGAGGGTCTTAAAATCATAGGATAGAATAGAATCATAGAATAGTTTGGGTTGGAAAGGACCTTTAAAGGTCATCTAGTGCAACTTCCCTGCAATGAGCAGGGACATCTTCAACTAGATCAGGTTGATCAGAGCCCCATCCACCCTGACCTGGAATGTTTCCAGGGATGGGGCATCTACCACCCCTCTGGGCAACCTGTGCCAGGGTCTCACCACCCTCATTGTGAAAACTTTCTTCCTTAGATCTAGTCTAAATCTACCCTCTTTTAGTTTAAAACCATACCCCTTGTCCTATTGCAACAGGCCCTGTTAAGAAGTCTGTCCCCATCTTTCTTAGAAGCCCCCTTTAAACACTGCAAGGCTGCAGTAAGGTCTCCCTGGAGCCTTCTCTTCTCCAGGCTGAACAACCCCAACTCTCTCAGCCTTTCTTCACAGGAGAGGTGTTCCTTCCCTCTGATCATTTTTGTGGCCCTCTATGTGTTTAAATTTGAAAACACACATCACAGATGTGGAGATGATAGCCTTACAATGAAGCGCAGTACAGCATGACAAATTACTGACCTGCTTCTTAAAGAAGCATCTCTCACACCAGTTAGATCTCATCTTCCTTCAACACACCCTTCCAGTATCTAACAGGGCAAGCCAGAATCAGCATGTCCAGCTTTCCCTCTGTGTCCATTAAGAATAAAAACTTTTCTTCAAATTACACCTACAAAACCCCAGAAAGTTGATCTAGCCAAATGACTGTGTTTCTGACAGAGATGCTTTGATGCTTTCTGACTTTGACTCTCCATAGCTTCAGACCTGGACCTCACAAATACCTGGCTTACCAGGAACAGCTGGTCTTCTGAGGATCCCCTGAGGATTTCAGTTCCCAGGAAACAAGCAGCACTTTATACATCAATCAAAACAGATATCATAGAAGCCTCCAGAAAAAATACAAAGGCCAACAGACTTGGGGCCTCTCCCTAGTGATTGTGCATCTCATGAGTAGACCATGAACAGATCAAAGCACAAACAATTTAAGCAGTACAATCTATTTATTTTAACAGGTTTAAACTCTTCTGCTTTTCCTCCAGCCCATGGGAAACAGAACTCTGGCCCCAATCTAGAAAAGCCAGCCATGGGAGAAGAGATTTATCCACTGTTTGAAATGTGAACACACAATGGTAAGGATGCATTTATTTCATGACCATTTCAGATGTAAGTTTGCAGAAAACTGGCTGATTCAGGATACGCAATCAAGCCCAGGAAGCAGAGCAGTGACAGCAAAGCAGAAAAGCATGCAGCAGGATTACCCTGGGCAACAAAAAAGCAGTTTTCAAGCATTTGCAGATGCTCAGGAACTAGATAGTTGTTGGTAATATCCCTCTGAAGCACTACTTGCAGGGATGACCAGCTTATGCTTTTTGGGCCACAGGCACTCATGAGGGGTTCAAGTGAGGTTCCCACCCTGGGGGAGTCCCTTGCACAGGAGCTTCTAGGTCATCCGAATTCCTGACTGCAGGAGAAGGAGTGCCTGCACCGCTGGATTGCCATCGGAGCCAGCACAGGGAGATGGGTACCATGGGAGGTCATGGGCACCTCCACCTGCTAATTGCTCTTCAAACTCTTACACTTCTGAGGCGTGTAAAACGGGGTCAGAAAGTTGGCTGCCTTTTGGCATGATCCTGTTATCCACTCCGTAGCACCAGAGCTGCCTAGCTAGCACAGGGAACGCTTTGACCTGTCACCACATCAAGCTGTCCTGGCTGGGCAATAGCTGGTTGAGTTAAGTTCTGGTATTAAGGAAGAATATAGTTGCCCATAAATACAGACCAGTTTGACCACTAACTAATCCCTCCCTGAGGAGGAGGAACCCACAACACCCTCTGCCAAAGCACACCCTAATGAAAACAGCCACACTGTTGATCGGGCTTAATTGCTTTGTTAGTATTAAACAGTGTTAAGAAAAGTTGATCTATAGCAACAAACAAATAGGGACTTTTATCCTTTTTGCAAGAAGAATAATCAGCAGCTATCAGGGATGGAGATAAGTAGGTCCCTAGTTGGCTTAGATTCAACTAGATTTTTTTCCATGAAGATTTCTTCAATTTTGTCATCTGGTTATTACATGCACATTTTTGTCTTAAACCTATTTTGGAGTAATTATATAGATTATGCTGATTTAGAATGCTCCCTTTTATGAAACTAAATTGTTGGGTATTTGCATGCTGTCTATAATTTAGTATTCTAAAGTAGTAATTCTGAGAGCAAAACAATGCACCTCCTTGCTTGCTTCTCCTTTTCTTCTCTCTAGTTGTTTGCATCCCTTTGCCTCGCTGAATACACAAAGACATGGACGTTTCTCTTGAATTATTACGGGGCCATGGCAGCCTAACAACCATTCATGCTTTTGAGAATTTTCCCTAGATAGATTTGTTACATCTTTTGATTATAAAGGATGTCAACCCCAGACAAAATACCAATGCAAAAAAGAAGAGGTGTCCCACAACAACCTTTCTGTATTTTTAAAAGATGATGCTGGACACAAGTTTCCAAAATGCCAAAGTGACTTAGACTCCTTTGTTCCATTTTCAAAACTGAAAGGCCCTCAGGATACTACATCCTATCGTCTTTCAACAAGATGTACTGGCATAATAGGCAGAGCCATTTTTTAATATGAGACTTACTTTTTCAAAGGCACTTCAAATGTTTTAACTAGCCATGTAGATATTGCAGGAGCTTACCTTTGGTTCCAAGCATTCGGCTCTTTCTTTAGCTGGCATATCGTCTCAGACTAAATTCCATAATTCATCAGGTTCTTTCTTTTCCCTTTACAATTCAGCAGTCAGTATTTTGTAAAACAGATTAAAATTTCTTGGAAAACCTGGGTATATTTTTTCTCTAGTTACACTCCCATGTGTAATTACATATTTTAAAAAAACCCATCCACAACATGTAAACATTTTAGTTCATACACAGTAAAATAGAGCTATGTAATTCACATCAGTCTTGAAGTACTGCAAAGATTTCTTCTAAAATGACGTACCATATGTATCAAAATTGTCCCTTAAGGGTAAGTGGATAATTTCTTGCATAAAAGTACTCACTAATGCAACATTACAGGGACAAAGCACTCTGTAGTTCATTTATTTGACTAACATTTGGGGTTTTTTTTAATATGTTTCAGGTACATCTATAAATCCAAAATGTAAAAAAATATTAACAAGTTTTGCATCAAATGCCACCACTCATCATGATCCCAATCAAGCATAGAAGTCTAAAGATATCTGTCTGACTTGAGCACAGAGAAGAGAAAATAGGGGTGATAGCAGGTGTCAAACAAGGTTAGTCCAGCAGAACAGGCTGAGCGTGTCCAGGTGGGATATGTTGGGATAAGGAAGGGAAAAATCACTTCCTTGAACTACAGGAGAACATGAAACCTTCAAGCATGCCTGCACACTAAGGGTGAGATGTCCTGCCTGCTGAAGGTAATCAGCACAGCATCCTTCTGCACAGAGCAGGTGGTTCTCCATGGCCCTAGCAGTACCTCCAGCTTTAAGCACGTTCTCAGCCAGTCTCTTCACCTACAATTAAGTAACTGAGATGGTTACTGGACTACCACTTATTATATTAGTCAGGTTAGAAGCAAACAGCTACTTTAAATACCTACACGTTAACCTGAATGTTCATTCGATCAAACACTCAAATCCAGCTACGAGAGCACGCTTTTGTATATGTCACATACCCAAGATAAGTAGTACATTATGTGTACATGTACAGAATTTTACATATGCCAATGTAAAATGCTGAAAAAATGATAATCGTATTCCAAAGGATTTCCTAGAGGCTTTTTTCTCTTTACTGTGAGGTAAAAACATTTGTTCTGCATGTCTGAGAAATGAAAATACAAATCAAATCCAAACAGAATGGCAAAACATCTGACTGTCCCCCACTGAGCCTTTCCTAGCATGCAGCTGGAACCTGAGAAACACACCACCACAATATTGCTATACATTTCTTTTTTCTTATATGCTACTCTAGAGAGCCACTACAGGATCCATGGCCAGACATTCTTACTACATCCTTTAGAAGCCTAGAGTTCATACCTGCTAACTTGCTCCCTGTTAGTTAAGAGTCTCGCCTCAGAGAAATCTTCCATACCTTCATGTCTCATTAGGTGAGACCAGTCCCTTCAGCAGCCAGGTTATCAGGAAAAAGGCAGAAGCTGGAGGGAAGGGACACAACTGAAAAAGACGTGCCTTATCTTCTGTCCCTCCCAATGCCTACAGGGAGCTTGCAAAGGTATCATCTTCCCCACAATGGTTCCAAGGGCAGCTGCATGCATGGATGTCCACAGCAGCCCGGGTTCACTGGAAGCTACCCTTTTAGAAAACTAGTTTCCCAACTCCAGCAGAGATCTTGCAGAGTCTCTCTCATAACTGTCCTGCAGGACCCACCTCAGAACAGAGCACTTGCAGCTAATTCCCTAAACAGATACAGTGCGGCCCCTTCTAGACTCCACAGCAAGTTCTCACCCAAAATATGGTAGTGCACATTATCATCACTACGACATCCCAACCTGGCAGCTTTGATTATTTGCGGAGAGTAGGTTGTATATTATCCTGTGCCCCCATAACACCATGAAATTAACATCTTTAACACCAAAGGCTTAACTTATAAAGCTCAATAATAAAAAAAGGTAAGTTCACGTGACAAAAAATGCAGCTGCTATTCATGTTAGCGTGCAAGTCTATAGCGGTTTTCATTAGAGGGAGGATAGTGGAATTCAGTAATACCTCTCAAGAAATAAAGTTTGCTGTGCAATGAGACAAAACAGGATGAACTCTGTAAGCGACTCCTTCCCTTAGCAAAGAGAGGTAGAAATGGGCTTGCAGACTCAGTCAGGCTGATCAGGCAGAGCTGAGTGACACAGCTGAAGAGCAGATGCTACCTTCCCTTAATTTAGTAAAGCCAGCAAGGTGGCTGACAGACCCATGCAGACATGACGCAAACCAGCTGCGGGTTTCACCTCTCGCTGCGGCAGCGTATTAATCCTTCTCTCTCAGCATCAGCTGCAAAGGACACCCCTCCTGTCCTACAGCGCAAACCTCCAGGTCCACATTAGTGACCACTGTTACCCTCCTCGCGTATCCCCAAGCTCCGGGGGGTATGTGTTGTTTTGCCACATGTCTGCTCTGATTATTGAGAAACGTGGACTATTTTCAACCCACCTCTGCCCAGCATCCTGCTCTCCACGTCTCCATCCTTCTCGCAGTCATAGAGCGGAAAGGGATGGTCTTGTACCTAGGTCTCCATGTTCACCTGCGCTACAGCCTTCTTGTCTAACACCAGGCAGGTGACTCTTTATCTTCACTACTAGCATGAATGGATATAATAAAACCGCAGAAGGGTGCTGTCACGCTGCACGGTTTAGCCACGGAAGAGACAGAAAGTCCACACGAAAGCACAGGCAAGGGGCTGAGCTGCTTGCCCCTGACCCGTCTGAACTTCTCCATTGGTGAGTTCGGGTGGTTAATGCAGGTTTTCATTCCCGGAAGATGAAAGGCACTAGAAACATGCACAGGCCTTCTGAAAGCATCGCACTGATAATCACTGATGTACCTGCTATGCAGGTGGCGAGAGGCTCCTCCAAGCGCAAGAAGTGGCAGAGAAGAAAGTGTGAAGCTGGGAGGAGAAGGAAGACGCCGGAAGGCGGCGGGGGTGAGTGGTACCAAGCGCAGAACGAAATGATTGTTAGCTTGAAGCAAACAGGAGCGGATCAGGCCAGGTGGGGAGGCACCACACACAAATGCAAGAGGAACCAGGAGGAGGAGCAGGATTTCTTCATTTCAAGGGAGAAGCATTTTTTTTTTTTTTTAAAAGGTGCTAGTAAGGCACCTACTGCAGCACACAGATACAAATCTCTAACCAGCTGCCCTTAAAATGAGCAACCCCTTTTCCATGAACAGGCTAGCCCAGGAATCCCAGGAAAAAGGAGTGGGTGGTGACAAAACCCAAACACTTTTTAAAGATCTTTTCTTTCGACAGCATGGGCTCTAACAGAGTGAACCCTACTTTAACAACAGCAGTTGCAGACTGACAAACCTCCAGGCTGACACTGCACAAGCAAAGCTTTTTTTTCTTAGTCTAGTACTCTACACCCTGGCATGACTTTTCCAGCACTCACACAGCCTGCTTTTATAGCGCTGGTACTATTTTGACTCACATAATGCAAGTCTCTGTTTCAGAAAATGCTTTGTGGCCTGACTATTTTGAAGAAAAATCGTGCAACCCATCCCTGAATCTATCCAAACTGATAGCAAATCCTTTGACTGCTGAAGAGACTTAATGAAAGGGAATTTAATCTTGACATTTCTGGATTAAACAGATGACAGGCAAGGACTAGAGGACTTGGTGGCACAGAGGACAGCTGTTTCCAGAGCTGTACCTAAACTGACAGGGTCTAGCCGTTATGAATGAAAGCTTGGCAGAGCTAGAGAAGCTTGTCACAGCAGAGGTGGGAATCCAGATTTTAATGATTCAATTAAAGAATGCCAAGGCTGGTGGAAAACACTGAGCTATTTCTACCTTCATGTCCCTACGACTGCTCTCACGCTACTGTGGGTGTAATTACGTAAGACATGCAATCCTTTAATGGAAGGTGGAATTATTTAAGGAAAACAGCTGGCAAATTTAGAGCCAAGTAGGAGCACAGAAACGTCAATGCTGAACCAGGAGTATGTCAAACATGACCCAGATACCTAATTAGAAGTTGTGCTCAAATCTAACTTGCACAGGGCTCAAGAAACAGGCTGACTGAATACAGCAGAGAGGCTGCAAGAGGTACATTCTTGAGCTTTATTGCCCTGATTGCATTAGATAGTGTTCTCCCACTCCTTCCCAGCTTTAATTTCATAACACCGACAAATTTGCCAGGAAAGGGAAAGGGAGAGCAACATTACAGAATGAGGATGCAAAAAGCCTCATCTGTGAGCTTTGGGGTGGTGTGAAGGCAGCCTGAGGGCTTCCCCCAGACCAGAGAAGTGGGACCTCACTTGGCTTCATGTCTGTCCCCAGCCGACCCGCTCTGAGCCAACACCCAGCCATGGGGACTGAGGAGCCAGGAGAGGGATGCTCTCCTGTGTGGTGCTGGCTATGGTAACCCCTCTGCCTCAAGGACCCCAGCCTAATGGGTCCCCACATCCCCAGAAAGTACTTGAGGAAGGAAAACCAGGGAATGTGGAGGAATCTGCAAAACCAGAATGCCGCTCTGTCTTGAGTTCATTTATCTTCACACGCAGAACAAGCGTCTGCAGCCGAGACCCAAGCCAACAATAGGATTAGCAACATAAGGGAATAAAACATATAAATTAAGAATGGCTCTATGAAAGCCAAAAGTCAAAAGTCAAAATATTATTTTCTTAAAATACAGCACTCTGCAACAAGAAAGCTTTGGTTATGTTTATTTTAATTTTTCCTTATGCTACTCTCCACCAGGACAGAGAAATGTGTTCCTTTGTGGTTTGAAATAAAAGTATCCAAATACGGAGAAAGACATCATGGATGTCTGCTCAGCTGTCTTGTACAAAAATCAGGGTAACCACAGAAATCTTCACTTACCTGTGAGTGAGCAAGATGGTCGCCATGGGACAAGCCCATACAAGTTAATGGGGAAGAACCGTCTGCAAAGAAAGATTGTAATGTGCCAATATGCTCTCCTAACGGAGCCAAGACATGCAAGGTAGACAAGGTACGTTTCTTAACTTGATGCTCAAGGACCACTGCTGACAACAGGAGCAAAAAGCTGAATAGGGAACAAATGAGCAGTAAGTGGTGGTGCTAAGTTATGCCATCACACTATGTAAAAAGCAGAAACTCATTAATTTGTTTATGTACCATGGGTAAGAACAAAGGTAACACAGTGCTTCCCAGACCCTTTCTAGATGGGCATCTCCCTATTGGGAATTTGGACCCAGTATGCAAACGGGTACCATGAGCACCACGGAACGTGGCTGTGGAGCAGGATCGGGGAGGTTGGGTTACCCCCGCACTAGGCACTAATGCAGCGGTTAATGGAAAACTTCAGATAATTCTGGTGCTCAAAAAGGTCATTAAAAACTCAGGAAAGGATTCAGGGGAGAAACACAAGAGGAATTAAAGGTCTGGAAAACAGGCTTTGTAGCCAGACACCCTTTCAGGGACAGAATTTGTTAAAAACTTCACAAATAGAAAATGAAGTGGCTATTTCACTGCAGTGATTAAGTGTCTTTTTTGGGAGAACAGGGGTCTTCATTGTCAACCATAACACCAGATTCAATACCAGAAGGTGACCTGGACAGAGTCAGACCAGAAACAAGGAACAACTTTTAGGCATATTACTACTTTAAGGGTGACAGTAATTTTTTTAAAGGTTGCAGGAGATTTTTTTTTTATGCCAGGCATTTTTTAAATTGGATGCTTTCCTATAGGATCTACAGTTGTAAAGCGGGTTCAAGGCAGGGAAGCTGTATGTAAACAAACAAAGGACACCACAACCTCTTGCTGCACAGATCAGCACAACGGGCAAAGGTCTCCATCCCTCCCCTACCCACCCATGGTCAGCCCTCTCCTCCCAGGAACATGCGCTGCACTTACAACAGTTCAAGGACACACAACAAGACTTGTGAGCCTTTACACCTGTGTTATTTATTGCTGGACACATGGCTGCAGTGTCTAAGCCGATTCCTGTCAGCTCCCACTGGGAACAACACAGTGCCTAGACACACCAAACTTGTGGCAAAGCAAGTTTCTGAACTCAGTAAACAAAGGCGTACTGACAAGCTCATTTTGAAAGTGTTTTTGCTGTCTTTCTGTTTGTTTGTTTTACAGTTTTAAGTTGTTGTGTGTTTTCAACTTCTAGGCATGTGTCATCTCTATGTACATCTTACAGCTCTACAAAAACGCAAGCCACTGTGGCAAGGACCCAACACTCTCTAAAGCTTTAAAATCAACTCTTCCTACTTAAAAAAACACCCATAATGCAATATCCATGTAGCGATGATGTAAATGACGAACATGCTACAATGATGCTACAATGCAAAACTATAAATCAAGTTTTAAAAGATCTAGTCTTCTGATTCTGTTTTTTCTACTTGAGAAAAGAAATAAACTTTGATGAATATGCCACTGTCCAATTCATTAGTTTCAGCAATGACAGCCTTGGATAGCTTTGTGATCAAAATTTTATCACAATACAGTAACCTTCTTTCTTTTCCATGGCTACTACTCTTTCCTTAGAAAGTTCACCTGTCACTGTGTCTCTGGTAGGATAAAAACATGGACCGCATTCACCAAAAATAACACTGGACATTTGGCTAATACATAATTTGCTAAAAAGAATAGTTTATCAGTCAGTCTAACCTATTCAGGAGATAAGAATGAAATTTACTGAATACTTAGCGCAAAGGTAAAATATCAAAAAAGAAAAACCCATCAGAAATTATTCACTCAGGTGAGTTTGACAATTATTTTAGCATCAAGCAGCAAACAATCAAGTTTCCAAAAAAAAAAAAAAAAAAAAACCCCTGAAAAAAAGAAAGACGCAATCCTACCCACAATAAAAATAGATAGGTACAAAAGTAACAAAATAAGACTTTCTATGCAATACAACACAAAACCCTACAGTAACTGGATGTAGAAACCTTCCACTGCTACAGACATACATAACTTTTCTTATCAGTCTATGTTTTTTTTTTCTTTTTCATCTTGAGTATAATTATCATTTTACATTAACCAACTTCTCAAAGTTTCTTGCATCTTTTATTACGCATTTCTAGGTAAGAGTTAGTCTGCAACCCTGGCCATATTGTGGAGGTATCTGCATGGAGAAAATTCTTACTGTGCTAGTGACCTTGTAATGGAGTTGAATCCTGAGACTCTCTTCTTGCAAAGCATGCGGCCATCAAATAGGAATTAACTGAACGAAGACCTAATTGCTTGGTTTTATTTCTCTGCAGGACCAAAATATAATTTTCTTCCCTGCATGTGGTAGTGAATCATACATCAAAAATATCCAAGCTCATCAATTCATACCACACTCAAAACAAATCCATGGGAAACCAGCATGCAATTTTGAGAGGTTTATCCACACAGAAAAAAAAGTTAAAGAAAATATGCAAATGTGTATTCTTTATAATGATATGTATGGAAAGCCTGAAAGCTTTCTCATTTTTCTGTTTGCCATTTTTGATGGAAGGTTCTAAAGCCAAATCTATGGTGTTCTCAGGTGCTCTGTAATGCAAATACATAACAGACCAAAGAGGTGAGTATTTCTACTGGAACAGGCAAAATAAAACAAGTTATTCATCAACCATTCAGCGTATCCACACAAATCAGGTAATGCAGTTTGTCCACTCCAGCACTACGCCAAACCTCTTCAGCTACAGCATCTTCTGGAGATGTATTCTAACTGTCCCCAGCGCAGCTTTTAGCAACAGTAATTTCTGACTGGTGCATTATTTGCAGCTGGTAAAAATAAGCTATGTAATTCTTTGTACTATTTAAAGTGGAAAACCTAAGACCAACCCTTCCTTTTCATCCCACCCCCAACAGTTACGTGAATGGCAACTTCAGTGCTGTAACTGAGATATAACATACACAGAAGAATCATTCACGTGTCAAAGCTAATGCATGTGTAAAAGAATAGAAAATTATTCATGAGACTGGATTTACAGTTACTGAAGCTAACTTCTGCATTTCATTCGAACACCACATTGATTAAAGTCAGGAAATTTAAACTCCAGAACAAACTGTTGTATTTTGCAATTTAAGTCCGTTAATTAAAAAGCAGGTAAGAATCTGCTCAGTAAATAACACCCTGAGAATGACTTTGACTAAAAAAAGCCAAAGAATGATAGAATGAAAGAATGAACAGAATATATGCAGGGAATAATGAGAAAGATGTATTCACAGAATAACGAGAGGGCTTGTGCTGGTTGTGGCTGGGATAGCATTACTTTTTGTCATAGTGGCTAGTACGGGGCTCTGTTTTGGATTTGTGCTGAAAACAGCGTTGATAACACGGGGATGTTTTCGTTACTGCTGAGCAGGGCTTACACAGAGTCAAGGCCTGTTCTGCTCCTCACCCCACCAGCGAGGAGGCTGGGGGTGCACAAGGAGCTGGGAGGGGGCACAGCCGGGACAGCTGACTATGGGGATATTCCATACCATATGACGTCATGCTCAGCATATAAAGCTGGGGAAAGAAGGAGGAAGGGGGGGGCACGATGATATTCGGAGTTGTGGTGTTTCATCTTCCCAAGTAACCATTGCGCGTGATGGAGCCCAGCCTCCCTGGAGACGGCTGAACACCCGCCTGCCGGGGGGAAGCGATGAATGAATTCCTTGTTTTGCTTTGCTTGTGTGTGCAGCCTTTGCTTTGCCTATTACACTGTCTCTATCTCAACCCGCGAGTTTTCTCACGCTTACCCTTCTGGTCCTCTCCCCCATCCCACTGCAGGGGAGCGAGCGAGCGGCTGCGTGGCGCTTCATTGTCGTCTGCGGTTAAACCATGACAGCGGTTTGGTTTCCTAATGGCTGGAATGGTATCAGGTTAAAGCAACAGGTTCAAAGGAACAGTTGTCATATTCCACTCAAAGATTCGCTCCCTCATGTTGCTATTGATGACCATTATATCATTGCTTCTGCAGTACCTCAAGGTAAAAATGGTTTGTCTAAGGGTCAGGTCTTCACATACGCCTCGGTGGGTACGTGGCTTCTCAGGCACAGCAGGAGCAAAGCTGCTCTGCTGTGTATGTGATGCTTAGCAGCCCACAGGAGTGTTGGAGGCAGGGCAGAAACAACGCAAGAGGTGTGAAAAAACAAAACTGTGTTGGTAGATCCTTCACCACACAACTCCCAGGTTGCTATGAAGTGAAGTCAGGAGAGGTGAAGTACTGCAGCTTGAGTGCAGTCTGCTCAACACTCGCATCCAAAAATCAAAGCCACACAGTACTTAATTAATCTCTGCCTTTTTGCTGTGTCATTCAGATCTGGAAACAAACTTTTGTAATAATGCTGCACTTTTGAAGATAGCAAGATGAATGCAGAAAAGCATTAATCATTCATTCCTATGAATTTCTACAGGCATTGAAATATTGTTGACTTTTCTTTTTATGCTTTATTCATTAGCCACAATATTCCATCAGCTAAATGTTGTGTTTCAGAATAAAACCACAGTCAGCAACAAGAATGCTCTTAACATGTAAGATTTGTTGTTATTGTGGCTGAATTACTAATTAATCTAAACACTGGAGTTCAGCAGGTAATTTATTATCAAATCCATCTCTATTCCAGTTTTTAGTCTCTACTGAAAGACTGAAAAGACCTAAAAGCAATTGGGGGGGGGGGGTGGGAATCAAACCATTTTTAATAGACCTGCTTTGTTCCAGGCTCACAGCTTTCATCTGATGCCTTCCAGCCCAGTAATTTTTATGCTCATATTCTTCAGTAAGAGAAATTATATTTTGCATTGTTCTAACTTCTGCCCAGGTGGCAGGAAGGTCATCTTGGTTTTATTTTCCCTTTTGAAAGCATCTCTGGTGACTAGGAAGAACAGACAAGTCACTACAGAAAGATAAATCTGGACCATTTGGTGATTTTTAATTGTATTTTTGTTGCTCACAAGAATGTGATCTATTGTATCTTCACTTGGCAGATGCAGAGGTTCAGATCCAGCAAGGACAGGTAGGACCAGGAAGGACCTTACAATTCTAATGTAAGGAAATGAAATTCCTCATAATATTCAGTGCTTTTAGATAACACTTTAGAGGGCATTTTACTGACCAAATACTGAGACCTCAGGATGTGTTTCATAAGCTTTCTACAGTCACCTAAACCAAATTTTAATGTGCCCACTGCTTTGTGAGGCGCTTTTCCTCTAGTGTTTTGCACCTCAGATATGATGCTTTCAAGTGCAGTTACAAGGAAGTACTTGGCTACTTGGAAAGTCCAATTTTGGTAATTTTAAAAGTGATGCTTAATTTCATTTAATCGTTTAGGATTTATCCCATAATCTGTGCGCACATTTTTAAGGGACATGTAAGCTTCACACAATGGCTGAGCAAGCTTGTGCAGAGACAAGCAACCCTGAAGAGAAGGGAGAGCCATGAACAAGACGTGCAGAAGTGGCAGCAACAGCAGCCAGCTATGGAAACCATCCTTCCTCCCAAAGCCCAGAGCAGACGCGGGGCCGTGCATACCCCGGTATTTGGGCTGGGTTGGTGCCACACAGCTAGGGAGGACCGCTACTGTGGAACGAGCCGCACACAAAACACACCAGGCAAGCGGCACCGGAGCTGGGAGAGCACGGTACGAGCACAGCCTGGCTTGTGCTGCCGGCGAAGCACGAACCAAACTGCGGCGTGGCTGCGGCACAGGGCAGCGAGACACAGAGGCCAGCAGCCCTCACCCCGCAGAGCACCGACCAATGCAGCAGCCTGTCCGTGCTCACTTCTAGCGTACAACACTTACCACTCCTCAGCTCAGTCTTAAGAAAAATTGCACTGTCTTTACGTGTACTTAAGCGTACACACATGCAGACGCACAGGTAGATTGAATACGCACTTCTTAAAATATTAATTCTGATTGCTTACTCTTATTTCTTTGACAACCATATCCTATTCAATTAATCTCCTATCCCCCTTCTCCTCTGAAAATAAAATCCTTTAAACTTTTGCTTCACAAGGCAATGAGTTGCATCTTAACAACAGGCAAAGAATCACTACCCGTCAGAGAGCAAATTTCTGTCTTTCCCTCCCCCACATCTCTCACCCTTCGAAAATTAGGAAGCTGGATGCACTTAAAGAGAAAAAGGGAGGGAGGAGGGAGCTGTGGATGAAGACAGCATAACTCTTTGGCTCCTTAACTAGGTTAATTTGTCTCCTGGCATGAAATAGAGAGCTTAAGAGAAAGCTACAGGAAAAAAGAAATTGCAAGGCCTGCGCTTCTCGTGTAATAGCTGACGTGTCTAATGCTATAGGATTCACAGCAGTTTTGAAATACTAGATTAAATGGTATAGCCACCTTCTTACTGAGGGAAGGATGGATTACATTTCTATTGGGTGCAATTTGAAGAAGAGATGCATAAAAAAAGAAAATACAAATTGTGATGAAGAAGCTCAGTCCTGACTTGAATTAGTTTAAATACAACTTGCTCAGAACAATTGATTTTTGATGAGAAATAAATGTATTTGTATGCCAGACCAGTGTTTGCAAGCCAGCTTCCACCACGCAATTGCACATCACCATTGAATTCACTGTGTAGCATCTGCTGTACATAAATGTGGAAAACCACCAGAAATTATACAGTACTATAGATGTATATATAAATATGTCAATTATAACCCAAGATCATGCTCTTTGTATTATTTATAAACTGTTAAACACCCAAAATTATGTTGGATATTGAGTTTAGTTTTGGCAAAGGTTCTTTTTCTTGTTTTGCTTGTTTTAACTAAATCGGCTCACTCGTGTTTAAGCAAAAGATTGCACTTGGTTTAGATTTGGGACTATCTACATCTACTAACTTTGCCTGAAACAGAGTCAGTACTGCATTTCAGGTCTCCCGTTTCTCAAAGCAAAACTACAGAGAGGAGGGAAGGGGAAGGGGAAGGGGAAGGGGAAGGGGAAGGGGAAGGGGAAGGGGAAGGGGAAGGGGAAGGGGAAGGGGAAGGGGAAGGGGAAGGGGAAGGGGAAGGGGAAGGGGAAGGGGAAGGGGAAGGGGAAGGGGAAGGGGAAGGGGAAGGGGAAGGGGAAGGGGAAGGGGAAGGGGAAGGGGAAGGGGAAGGGGAAGGGGAAGGGGAAGGGGAAGGGATTGACCTGGGCTAAAAATTCAGATTCAGACACTCATTTTGACAAATGCTTGGCAGTGGGTGCTGGCTCTTGTCAGCATTGCCAGCCCTGGTCTGCTCCCCGTGACACCTACATCTTTCTTTGTACAGTTCCTCTGAACGGGGACCTTTCAAACCCTGGAGATGAGGAACCTGCTCTTGCATCGCTGGCTGCCACATCTGGATGAAAGATGTGGTTGAGCTTCTCTGAAGAGCAAAGGCAGTAAGTACCCTCAGACTGGCATCGTGGGAGCTCATTTCGCAACGGGTATATGAAGCCCTCCAGCAGAAATTGGCTGTCCTGCGCTACGCCATCATGGAACATTATCAATAAAAATTTCTCTCTTTCCCAGCACTAGGGGATTTCCATACTCCAGCCAAATGCATTTTCTTTGGGCGACTGAAATTCTGATGTGTTCTGGGACAACTCCGTAGGCATTTGCCAAGACACGTGCTGGCTTCTTCAGGCAGGGACACATGGCAATTTAAACTTGGTTTAGATCATAAGTCTCAAGTAACGACAGGCCATCTGGCACATTTCAGTAATACTGGCACTTTCTGCTCAGAGCAGTCCGGGACTTAAATAAGACAGACGTGGCAGGTCAGGAGTGAAATGCATTGGCAGGGCTGCGTGCACAAAGCTTGCATGGCAGCACTTAACTCGAGCTGGTACAGCCGGGACGTCACCCATCAAGCCGCTCACAGCCACACAGGCAGCTTTCGGAGCAGAGCAAGACGACAAGCGAGCGTTGGGGTACGGGTCAGGAGAAGTGTGCGAGTGAGGCGCCTGCTAAGGGACTGCTGCTGGAAGGAGGAGGTACCCCTCACAATGGAGCTGGGGGGACAGGCCTGCTTGAGGTCAGGGGGTTATGGGTCAGGATGAAGTTGTATCAACACTTCTTGGGAGCAGGGCAGAGCGGTGCAAGGCTTGTAGACTGCACGTCTTCCTTGGGTTGCAGCAGCAAAGATGCTGGTACACAGGATCAGACAGTACACAGGACCAGGGGGAGTCTGGAATGAGGCTGTGGGCAGACTGGGGAGTTTGAAGGAGGATTTTTGCACTGGACAGTTCAGCTGTCGCAGCACTGACTTCTTCCTGACTTGTTTCAGCAATGTTGTATAGGCCCGAGTCTGAATCAGTGGGAGAAGAAAGGATATGCGTTTGGTCCTTCTACCAAACAGGAGGTTAGTTTTAAGATGCAATTTTACAGAAATCAAAGAAAAGGTTAGAAAGCCAGTTGTTTGTTGCCTGTTAGTATAATGAGATGTTCCTACAACAGTCTGATGACTGGGAAAACAAAGAATTGATGATTCATTTACAGAAACAAAGTCATTGCTGAGGAAACTGTTTACTCACTAAAAGAGAAACGTGAAACTTCATTTATTGCAGCAACTGCCATCATGGACATTGGCTGATGACCTGGTTGGGGCATGGACCACAGCACTACTCAATACCTGCCCTCAGTCAGTTTTTTTTGCTTCCATTTGTCCACGTCAGTGCTGTACTCAACTTACCATTGGACAATCTTTGTCGGATGCGTGCACACAGATGCCACGTGGATTGGTTTCATCTTGCTCTCCTCCTCTGTGGCTTGCCCATAAAAGTGAAGACTTAACCAAGAAGAAAATGGTGTGATGTGTTGTCCTGCCTTGACTGACCTACTTTGAGCCAAAAGCCAGGGAAGAGGATACACAAATCTATTTCTAATGCAGATTAAAACATGCCTTTGGCACAGCATCCCCGCACAGACTGATCATACATTCATAAAGGTTTTTTCATCCTTTTCCCAGATTTCTGTTGTGGAAAGAGGACCATTAATGGTGACTCCCTGGGGCTCCTTCTCCTCGTATTACACAATGCCTCATTCACAACTTAGGCATCAGGACAGATGAAAGCAAAACAGAGATGAGCAGTTCTTTCCCTGGTATTCAAACTTTAAATCAAACACCCACTTTGCTGTACTATAAACAGAGCTGCCTGTTTAGAGCACCAAGACACTGCTGTAATGTTTCTTTTTCTTTAAGATTTTACATTTCTCCTGTGCGAAGCAATTACACTAGAAGTGTCAAGCAAAAATAAACCCCTGTTAATCACAGTCACTGTGAGCTTGCCAAGTAAATCACATCTCAGTGTTGCTGTTCCATTTTTCAGGTAGAAATAAAAAAGTGTGCGAGAATGACAGAGTCTAGAAATGAAGTTCTTCCCAAGAGGGGGCCCAAAGTTTTCAAAAATACAAGCTCTTCTCTTGTGTTTATGACACTGAGTGGAATTAGACAAGCACCAAAATTGAGTATCCAGCAATCATAAGAATAATTCAGGTTGCAAAGATTCTCTGGAGGTCATCCGGTCCAACCTCCATCCAAAGCAAAGCCAGATGCAGAGTTAGGTCAGAATTCCCAGGTCAGCTGTGCGCAGGGCTTTTTCTGAACAGTTCCAAAATGCTGGTTCCACCACCTCTCCAGGCTACCGGGCCCATGCTCACCACTCTGACCACAAACAACCTTCTTCCCATATCTAGTTGGAATTTCTTTTCCTGCAACTCGTGTACATTGTCTTTTGTGTTTCCACCATGCGCTCCTGAGAAGGGTCTGACCCTGTCTTCTCTATAGCCTCTCATTCCCTTCAGCTTTACCTTCTCCGGACTGAACAAACCCAGTGTCCTCAGCTTCCGCTCAAACATACGTGCTCCTGCCTCTTCAAGTGCTCCAGCTCTTTACCCATCTATGACCAGTACTGAAACCATATGCAAATTTCTTTTAGTTTTGGTCTACATCAGCAGGCCTATGCATCTGAAAGGAGAAATAAGAAATGGAGAAAGCTTTGGGCACTCATCTGAGCCATTATTTTCGCATACTTTTCAAACTCGGAGACTTCATGCACTGCCCGGTGCACCATGAGGGAGCTGCCTTCAAGTCACCTGAAGGGAACGGTACCAAGCTTATTCCCCTCCAAATCTGAGAATTTTCTGTGAGCTTTGAGGGGAAAGTTTTGTCCTTATTTTATCTTCATCTTTTCACTATTCCCTGTGCTGTGAAAAAGCAGCCATTTCAAGGTGATGCAGTTGCGGCTGCTGTTTCAAAACAGCAGAGTGCAAGGGGGCCAGGGAACTGCCAGCCAGGGTTGGACCTCATATACTTATGGATCGGTATAATCAGTTTAAAGATGCTTTGAGGTCTCCCATTTTCTTTTTTCTCTGAGTAACAGGTGGCAGCTCGATGACTAGATCACTTGCTTAATTAATTCTATGAAAATTAACAGGAATACCAGAAACCCATTTTAGCTGAATAAATCTTAAGACATCCAGTTTGTGTATTGCAGACTTGAGCTCATGCAAAAAGTTTTTACATCAGATAAACAGTTATTTTCCCCAGGAACCTTCAAGAACAGTTCGCTTATACCTGCTCCAGCCATAACCTGCAATTTAGTAACACAATTTTCACATCTCATTCTAGATTCAGGTTTCTTTTCCACAGTAAAACCCTAATCCTGCAACTGCTAGTTACACTGAGTCACCACCCAGAAGAGCCTGTTGCTCAATAAAAAGGGATTAACTGGATTGAGCCTTACAGAAGCAAAAAATTCATTCCAATTTCTGTATTCCCCACCTATCCCCAAGAACTCAGTAAATTTGTGTTCCATCCCTGTAGCTTAAGTTGGCCCTTCTTCTGATACAAGGATATCAAATCACACTCCTGAATCAATCAACACAACCTCAAACTCTGCTAAATCCAACCATTTTCACAGTAAATTTCTGAAGTACTTCAGCTCAGATATATTCCACTGCAGGGAACCTTCTTTGCAATGACTTGACACCAGCTTCATTGCCAGCATCCCTGTTGACTACAGATATTTCCCCATTATTTTACAACAGTATAAAGTCCCCAAGAGCAAGAAAGGTCCCTTTGAACTGCTGGTCTTCTCTCAGTTATTGGTGTGCTGCCTATATGCCACAATGCAACTTCTGCATTTTTAGTGATCATCCAAATTTTACTGAAGCAAAGTCACAGCCACAGAGAAGGGAGCCCTTCACTTTTCAGAACACAAGGGGAAACTTCCCTAAACAGACTCATCAGTGTGTGTACCATCTAGTCTGATTTGGAAAGAGACTCTGCAAGACGGATAAAATGGTATTTACGCTGCAGAGATAAACATCATCATAAATTTTCAGTCACAGGAGCAGTTAGGTATCTCCTAATGGACAGTAGTCTACCGGTAGAGAGAAAAAACAGTAGTTTTGTGCCACCATAGTGAATACTACTATCGAGTTAGTGAAAGCAATTACCACAAACCCCAGTACAAATACTCCAAGCAATTTACATCACCCTGAGTAAACCCATCATCTATCAAGTTCTTTGTGGCACTGATATTTTGCCTGGAAATAGGGGTAGGAATGGTTTTGTAGTCTGATTCCCAGTTCTTGCACCACCCATGCTTTCGTACACATAGCTTTAATAAAACAGCATACATACATAAAAGTTATTTCACATCCCTCTACCTGTCACAGAGGTCTGATAAGATTATCTGGGTATGAGTGAGAAAACATTGTTTCAACTATCTTTCCTCAGTTCTTTCCCAAGATCTTCCTACTCCCATCCTAGGGAATGACTCTGCCTGGTTATACTGCAATAGCCACAAAAGCTACATAACATTTTAAAATATAATTCAAGAAATATAAATGCTTGCTTAAACAGAATTAAGAAAGCTTGGTTCAATACTTCACCCCATAACAACAATGTGCAGAAGAAATAAGTAGAGGGGCAATTGTTTTTCTTCCATTCTTTCTTTTTTGTGGCTTTAGCAATATGTTTTCTTAGAGCCAGTAACAGCCCACACTCTCTTCCCTGCTAACTGGGGTCCTTACCGGTGACGACACTGGGAATTTTGGACAGAAAGCTCTTGACGGTGCGGATGGGAACTCCACCTGTTTTGTCATCCTGCATTCTCGTAATGATGTCTTCAATCTGTCAAAAGGAAGGAGAGACTTAGTGGTTTATGCAAGATGGTCACAGTTACGTTTGTGTATGATAAGTGCTTTGGAGCCCAGCTGGTAGGATGGGCTTCAAATGTACCATGCGTGTTACTGCACACAGACCTAGAGACACAGCTACCACCTCCCAAATTTAAACCACGAGACAGCCTAGACCTGGTTGAGAGACCAAGAGATGGCGGTCTGAGCATACTGACAATCCTACTGCAACCATGCTTTTTTGCTGACCAGGGGTGACAGAAACATGTTGTTTGGCCCACATGTGCATTAGGTCAGACTTGATACTGCAACCAGCTTAAGGCATTTCCTCTGCAGCCCAGTTTTCCCCCTCCTCCCACATTCATTTAAATCCCAGATGCTGTGGCCTTGGGAGGGCTTTCATTTTCCAAAGGCTCCCAGACATTTGCAACGGCCTATGGCTTGAGAAGAGCGTAAGACAGAACGACCGCAGGCGATTCCCCGTGACTCATGCTGGAGGCGGGGATGGAGCGTGTCCGTGGCCACTGGACGAAGTACACAAGCAAAAGCAGAATGATGATGGAGAAAAACTGGTTATATTTGCACAGCCAAGTTAACTTTTACTTCACGAACTCATAATCCATCACATACAGGAGAATACACGATCATCTTCAAAAGCCATGGCAATCAGAGGATCTGGTCACTGCGGAAAGGAGCTTAATCCTCCTCCCTTTTACTCAAAAAGGGGAAGGGATTTTTGCTCCTACTCTCCCCCTGCATTTACTTGAAGGCAACGCCAGGGAAAACAAAAAGATGAACACAAGCACAGAGCAGAAATGCGGTATCTCCAAAAACCTCTCTTCTTTCAAGTTAATAAGGTCTCAGAAGCCCAACAAAAATACACCCGAAGCTGTTGGCTCCGTCAGCCGGAGCCGTTGACAGCCCAGCCCCAGCGTACTGGCGACAGGGGCCGAGGCCGACGGCAGCCGGGCAGGGAGCCCAGCTCTGATTCTACCTGAAGATGTTCTCTTCACAGATGCTGCAGAACACAACTTCAGCAGAGAGGTTACATGGTGGGAGCACGGCCCTCCGCTCTCCTAAATGCAGCCCGAGAGCTCAACCAGCTCTCTTCAACTCCGGCCAGTCAGCTTCGTTTAGATGTGCAAGTGAGTTTCTTTCACAGGCTTAACAGCTACGTTTCGAAACAAGTTTAATTTCATGTCTTCCCAAGGCGGTAAGGCAGTCTCCCTGCCAACTTCAGACACTGAATTTGATCACTGTGTTTTTAACCTCAGGCTGTCACTTAACTGAACTGTTCGCACCTTGTTTATATATTATTTTTAAGTTAACACAGGCCCTGAACAAATTCTCAGCAGGAATGAAGTCACAAAGATTAAAATATCCTGAGATATTCAACAGATTACAGGAGGGTTGGGTACCTACAGTTCATCTGTGACAGAACGCTATTTTTCCCCTCCCAACCCAAACACTATGAAAATCAACACTACCATCTCCCCTTTACCTGAGCTTTATGCAAGGTTATTTGCTGAGCAAAACAGTGTCTTCCAGTCTGAGAATACCCGAGGAGTAACTGCTCCTCTCCGGCGGGAGAGGCGGCGTTTCACAGCACCCCAGGGTGTTGAGAGGGGCCTGACAGCGTTGCTCATCGTGAACCCAGACCTACAAGGATGCAGCAGACCAACACCAACACCAGACCTGCTGGGCAAACAGCACTGCTCGGTTGCCTGTGAAGGGCAGACCAAGAAGGTCAGCCAGTCTAAGAAACCCTTCAACGAGGCAATGAAAAAGCCTCTCTGACCAACTAGTTAGGTGCCTTCATCCATATGCACTTGTAGCCGGCATCAAAGAGAGATTTTTTCCATGCATATTAGGAGGAAACTACTCTGGAATGTGTTATGAGTTCCATGTCTCCAGGAACGCTTAAGGGCTTTGAAAGCCACACGCGTAATTTTTGGTAAAACTGTTGTTTTCATTTTTTCTCTTTCAATGAAAAATTCAGAACGAAAAACAAGCTAAAATAATTGTTTTGATGCAGGAAAATAAACTTCTTACTCTTTGGCTCACTAGAAACTCAAGGAACACCATACGTGATTTATATCATTATCACTCCAAGAAAAGTTCCATCTCAAGCAAAAAACCCCTTAATTATCTTAAAAGCAAAATATATTGTTTTAACCTAAGCTATCCCCATTTCAAGCAATCAAACAGGCACTGGTCTCTCAAATGGGGCCATTAATTTGGGTTTCAGCCACAATTCTAAAAGCCTACTGCAATTTTAAATCAAGAGAGACAAAGCTGCCCTAGAAATAACTCCTTCCCCAAAGGCTCCTTCTTCCTCCTGTCTTCCAGCCCGACTACTGGCACTCTCGGCTCTCCCCATTTCCGAGTGTTGGATGTTTCTTCTCTCCTTCCCTTTCTACTCAGATGCCATATCCCTCTCCTTCCCTGTCCTCTCGTCTGATCCAAACACGAGTGCATGCGTCATCCTCCTACAGCACGCCAGCGCTGGTGGTCTGCTGCCCGAGAGCCCGCAGGGTTACAGCCTCTGGTTGTATGTAGTCTTTCCATTCCCAACATGCTTTCCTTGTGCTCTCCAGCGGATTTCTGCATTGCTCAAGGGGGACAGCATAGCCTGCTCAAAGAAACATTTGATGATCATTTTATCCTTTCTTAAAGTTATAACCAAGTTTTAAATAAAATATTAAAAAACTGTATTTAGTAACCTATGTCAAGTTTTCGTTCAGTCCACTACAAAGGGAAGATCTGACCCTTTGTACCAGCCTTTGTAGTTTGCATCCACCCAACTTTCGCAGATATTATCACCCTGGATCCAAATCCCTGCCTAGCTATGGAAATGGTTCATGAAATAAGTGATACAGTGACAAAGATTATTACAGCTTCAAGCGTGGAGAAAAGCAAAGAGGGAACATCAAGCGTGAAGGTCACTTTCATCCTAACTTTTAAGAGAGTTACTGAGACACTTCACTGCTAATGAGTCTTCCTTCACTTTCTGCATGTCATTAAATATGCTTTAGGTTTCCATATCTGGCAGTCAGGGAATAAGTCCTTGCACAGCTCACTTCATCGGGCTAGGAGGCAGGAACTAGTAAAACTAAGCGTTCCTCGTATTTATCACTCCTAAATGAGCGAGCTTCGGTGAACTAACTTGGGCGCAACAAAAGTCATGCTAAGAACAGGCAGTGGTTTTCTTCTGTTACGGGGGTCACTGCTATTTCAACCTGGTCTGATTTTGCATCGCTAAAAGGAACTGTTACTCTTCCCTCCAAGTGGATTTGAGTGCCATATCTCCCTGAGAAAGCCAGAGCGATTTACGTATCTGCTGTCGCTGTTAGCTACACACTGTAATGTATGCCTAACAAACTGCATCTGCCTTTCCTCCCGACCAGTTGCTGACAGCTCCGCTCCCTGCATTTGTCCAGAATGATTTTATTTCACATTACCCCACTTTCAATGCATCGGAAAGGACTTCTGGCTTCAGGAGCATGTTATCAGTGGAGACAGGACTCTACAGCAGGTCGTTTATGAGAGTTTACCAACATATTCTGTAACACAAAATGTGTTGGGGATTTAATGCCTATGTGGGATTTGCTGGTATTCATTAGACCACCTTCTCTTCCACTATCAGCACTTTTGCTGGCCTAAGGAGGGTGAAGGCGTGAAGACCTTGAATTTCTTGTAAGAGCTGAGATGTCTATCACTGGGAGATGAGAAGACCCTTTTCTGAGGCAGGGGAAAATAAAAATATGACATATGTTGATGTGTTACAATAAATAAGTCCTAATACAACAACAAATGTAACCTGGCAACTTTGGGTCAGTGCCACACAACATCCCTGGCATTAGCATTATAAGGGGAAAAACGACTCTCGACTTGGCGGCACCAAAACAAAGCGGGCACCCAGACCGCGGCACGTTGGCGGGCACAGCCCTGCCGAGCCCTGGAAGCGCCTGCTCATGGTCGGGGCTGACCTTGGAGGTGACACGCTGAGAGAAGGGCAAGTAACACACGAAAAAGAAAAGCTAACAGCTCCCACCTCCCAAGACCCCACGCCTGGACACCACCCTACCCGGCTGAAAACGTTTAATTGCGACTGAGTCATTACCATCTCATGATGCCAGAGGCCACCACGGTCCCTTTGGCCAGCTCATTTTTGTGAGCTAGTGAGGGAAATGGTGCCCTTTTCACATTCTAGCCTCCGAGTTAGCCGCACATAGTCCCTCAGACCCTGGAGAAAAGGTCCCGCTGCTTGTTTCTGAGTATTTCAGAAGGCTCCAGGTTCCTGTCTGGTTACCCGCAGCGGGTACCCTACTCCTGGGGACTCCTGTCACCAGCTAACCTGTGGCTGGAGAGTCTCTAAGCGTCGCTCATCAGCGCCAACTTTAAATGCGTAGGGCTGGATAGACAGCTCTGTGCGATGCCAGAGATCCTCTTCGCCCCGGCAGACGAGAGCTCTCACGAATACTGGTGGAGCTGGGTGGTACATGGAGGAAAGGATGGATCTGCTGCCAGCTAGCACGATGGCAGCAATTATAAATACATTTGACCTTTTTACTCTTGACTGAAATATAAGTTTAAAATAGACTTTTTCTCATGTTGCCAACCCCTGCGGGTCCCGTAAGTGCCTCTGACTAGTGCTCTGATGCTACCAGGTGCCTTCTGCACCCGCTGACTCCTGCCGCGTGGCCCCACAGGGAAGTTAATTTGACAAGGTGTCTGAAGCCACCTTGCTTCACCAGTCCAGACAATTTCACTCTGCTCAAACACAGGAAGAGGCAGCTTAAAAAAGAAGAACAAAAAAAAAAGGGGGGGGGATAAATACACCTCCCTTTGGCACCCTTGAGGGAGAAAGAACAACCTTGCCTCTGAGGCAGCGCTGGAGGGCAGCGGAGCAGCACTGCCAGAGAATTGCGGTGTGACCTTCAGCAAACAGCTTCATCTGTCTCTGCCCGAGTCTCCTCTCCTGTATAATGGAGATAATGCCGAATCACGCAGGGGCAGTTAAACTCAATTCAAAGATGTCAGGGAAGGACCTGGAGCACCTCAGATAGCGGATGCTACATGACTACGAAAGATACGCTGCCCGTCTTTGACCACCTTTCAAAATCCCAACAACGGCAACAAAACCAAAGCGTGGCAGAGCAGAGACACGTCAGCTGGCAGGGCCATTTGGCTGCCTCCCACATGACTAGCTTCCAGCGACGACGGCACTTCTCCTCCTCCCAACGGAGCTTTTATCTCTGCTTCTTCTTAAATTTCAGAGCTTGTTTCAGATAAAGGCGGAGTACGCCACATAGCTCCCTCACGCCCGAGTGCGTTTCAGGGATGAACGAAAATAACAACTATGTTCTTCAGATGTTTATTGGGAGGGTGAAACAGAGCTAATAATGTCACCTTGAAACTGGTAACTTGCTTCAACATTTATGTACCTCTCTTGTGAACAGGAGAGTACCGGTGATGACCAGGAGGGTACCGGTGAAGGAACGACTACCAGGACACTCATCGTGATTATTTATATGCTGCTGCTAATCTGGCTGGAGCTTCACAAAGCCGGTACCTACTGAGCGAGTCACCACATGGAGGGACAGGCTTCACCACATCAATTCATAACCAAATTAATTCATAACCAAAACGATGCTTAGGGACAAACTGTGACACTTCTTATTCAGCTGCTGAGATGCAACACCAGAGTCTGGGGAGTACCGGGCAGCAGCTTTTTGATCAGACCATGCCTCCCCTAACACAGCCTACGATATCAGCTCTGCCCGGCACCCCCGTCTCAGGCCTGGGCTGCGTTGTAAGAAAATTATAGTCACGGAAAATGGGAGCCGGAGCTATTGCCCTCTGACAGTATATGCACAGTTGGAAAGCAGGGTTTAATATTCATCACAAAAAGAAAGCCTAGCAAATTAATTCAGCAAACAGAGATTCTCCAAATGAGCTGAACTAATGCAATTTTCTCCCTCCCCAAAACTCAAGCTTTTTAGCCCATCAGTGTCAACAGTTAGAAGCAAAAGACATCAAAGCATCAGTGTTATGCAAACTCAATTTTTCATCAAAAGAGTCTTGACAGACAGCTCCTGATGAGCTCAATTTCTACGAGCTATAATTGCTTAAAAGTGGAGGCTACTTGGGCACGTTAGAAAGCTGTGTAAAATACTAAAAGAGAACTCTTGTTTATTGATTGTGCAACTGTATTTACAGTGGCAAATGCTTGGGACTCTGTTGCATTTTACAGCATAACAGAAGCTTCTTGTGAACAGTGGGGCATTTTTCTCCCCATACTTTCTACAGTTATGGCAAAGATGTCACATATATGCATGTAATCAGCTTGAGAGATCTTGTACCATTTAAAGCACGTCCGCTCTAATTAGAAGCCTTCTTAGGTTAGCTGGAAATAAGACCAAATATTTGCTTTGCTCCATGTCATGGTTTAGCCATGAGCAGGAGCGCTGAGCTTTTCATGACTGCCGGAAAGAATCATAGAAATACAGTGAAGATGATATGAATTTTAAACAAAGCACTCCAATGGAAACCAAATAGCTGTAGAATTATCACTGAGGTGTGATGCAAGCCACGTTTCAGTGAAAGAAATGATACCATTACTGCCATACAGTATGTATTGAATAAGGGTGGCTTTTGTGTGACTTACGAACTACGCAAACACAAATGCAAACCTATGCACAGATAGATGCATAAATGCACAGACTGTTTCAGTCAGGACAACTGTAGGGTGGAATCCTCTGTAAACTGTTTCTCAGTGTACAATCGGAACTGGAGGAACCACTTTGGGTCAAAAAAGGAAGAGGTTCGGTCTCTCTGTCCCCTAAAGAGTGCTGCTAAGGGAGCCACTGGTGCTGACAGCATCTGGGCTGTTGGCATCTGGCGGCAAGTGACAGCACTGAGCCTCCCAGACCATTTTATACAGGTCACCAGTCACCCAGTACTAACTACTTCTGACCACGCTATCTTCAGCAAGATTTGAATGGACAACCCTGAAGTGCTCTTCAATGAGTTTTCAAAGTCTTCCAAAAGTCTTTCAAAACAAAGCAGCAGCATGGGTTGAAATAGGAAGGAATAAAGTTAAAATAGGAAATCTAGAGCTGCATTATGGTAACGTATTCACCACAGTCCCCTTATGTCAATAACCAAGAGAGGCTTGGGGGGAGCATAGAGCATGTGCTGTCTTTTGACGAGCTTTTACTGAAGTCACTGACTGCAGGGACTGACGGCATCCTGCTGCCTCGCTCCAGCCAGGATCTGACGCACAAGTTGCCGTGGAAACGGTAGAGATTTTCTTTTCTGTTGCATCACTGCATTGAATGTAAAGCTACGCAGGTCTCCAGATTGCTCGAATGATGAGGATGTGTGATGTGCAAGGAGTGGAGCAGACGTGCCTACCACAGCCCGCACGGGGACTGTCGTGGAAGGAGCAGACTACATCCACAACGTGGCAGAGCTCCTTTTCGTGCCCTCTCCCATGCGGGCGTGCACATTTGGGCCTCTTGCCGCTCCCACCGCAGGCAGGGCACCGGGGTGAAGCCCATTAATTCAACCTCAGGAATGCCCAGAACCAAAGCTGTGGCCCAGCTGCCATCTAAAATGACACTGCACAAACTGCTTGGATTGACAAATGCCAGAAGTCTGAGAGCTTAGTTCAGCTTTGATTTTGCAAATGGTTCTTTTGGGGGTTAGCTCCCACACCCTGAATTTCCCTTTGAGTTCTGGCCACCAACTAATCAGTCTCATGCAAGACAATTACACTGAAACCTGTTTTTGTGCTGGAGCAACTGAGAAAGCTCCAGGAATCTTAAATCCTCCAACAACACTGCGTTGAGTCTCCAACTTGTAACACGATTTGAGGCCAGTTTTTCAAGCCTGATTAGAAGTAGCACCTAAGACTTTTAGGATTTCACTAGATTACGCAAGATAATCCATACTCCTAGCCTGTGGCGGTCTGTGCATGACCTGGCGCGAGGAAGCAGCACCTCCCTCTCCCCGGTGATGCTGAACTGCACTTTGCTAAACACGGTGCTTGCAGAGGGAGTTTATTCTCCTCTGGAGCATCAAATACAAGGCATTTCCAGACAGAAAAATGCTGGACTTTGGTGGGTCACCAATCCCACACAGGAACTTGCAGCTCCCCAAACCTTGATAAAAATGAAGAGCTGGTTATGAACTGCACCCAAACCACTTCAAAGAACAACCACAAAGCCAAGCAGACTCTCATTTGCACCTTCCCAAAGCTGGGAATTGGACAATATTCTCCAGGTCCATCATCCTTCTCCGGAGCTGGAAACACAGGTGCCACCTCCCACCCTGTCTGCCTTCATCACGAGGCTGGGGAGGAAAGGACTACCCAGCCACCTCCTTCACAAGCACTGCCGGCATGTGAAAATGAGCCATCCCACGCAACGGGGTGGAAAAGGCCATTCCTGGGTCTGGCAGAAAATAAAATTACTTTAAACAATGCTGAGCAGGTGTAAAAGGACAAGTTGCTCCTCATGAGTGACTTTCTCCCCCTTCGCTACAAAATGCCACAAGTGCTACATAATTAATCTGAAGTATTTAATGAAAGATACTATTTACGGAAATGAAATACACTATTTACTGAAATGAAATACAGAGACATAAATATTAAGCAGATAAGAAGTGGGGATGGAGTTGGTGGATGCCCGGGCAGGGTTTTAGCATTGTTACTGCTGTCCGTAAAAATCTGAGTAATGATGAGCAGGGAATGTCATTGTATCACCTCAAACACTCCCAGAGGACTGTGTCATTCTCCAGTTCTCGCTTTAAAACAAAACAAATTTTTCTACCCTACTAGCACATCTTTAACAGGGAGCAAACTCTGCAGTTGAAGAAGGGGAAAAAAAAAAAAAAAATCTGCTGCATTCCTGGCCATATTCTGCATACAGAGGAATAACACAGAAAGAAAGTAACTCCCATTTAAAGTTACTATTTTCTGTTTAAATCTGTAAGGCCTAAATTTGCATTTGGATTTAGGCCCCATGCCTGAGTGAAGATTTGTGTCCGTACCCTCCTGGAAGGGCAGAAAGGTATTTGTCGTAAAAAGGAGGATGCACGAATGTAAAACAGGACTTTCACACTGTGGACTTCTTGTTTCAATCCGAGCTTCAACAAAGCGCTATCAGCTGCAGGCGAAAATCAGATGGAACTACGTAGCACGAACTTGAGAACGTTACGATTTAATAAGAAATGCAGCGTACCATCCTTTTCTGTTCATTTTGCAATGCTTCATAAACACGTTCCTAAGCTCTCCCACAGCAGTGAAGCTACTTGGGGCCGTTCAGAAGACAGTTCATGAGCTACTTCCAGAATGAGATGCAAAAGTTTGGTTTCGTTGTTCCCTGCAGGGAAGCTGTATCACAGGCACCGGATCTCCGCCCTTACCCTCCCTGAATGAACTGATGAGGGAAATGATCCAGCATATCCCTTCTTTCTATTTTGGTAGTTGATGGGCTCCTATGGCTTAGCTAAGATAAATTATACAGAAAAAAAAAAATATATATATATACACACCCCTCCCCAAAAGCGTCTCTTCAAATCAACAAAAAAGTGGGGCTTCAGGAATTGTTTTTTCTGCCTTTTTTTTTTTAAAGCATTCCTCTGTGTATATAATACTGTAGCACATAATACAGTGTGACAGGTCATTTCATGCATCGTTTAATTCTTTGCACTGCAAAGTGCCATACCACAATAAAGACTAGATACAGCCTCCTCGCCCTCAAATGCTGTGAAGCAAAGCAGAGTAGTTTATAAATCACAGGAAAAGAAGAAACCCTATTCACCACCATCAAAAGGTTGTATTTTGTTTCTCTCCCTCACCACGTGATAGTATCACTTTGCAACTTTTTTAGATTTTTATTACACAGAAAACTAAAAAATTACTTTAAAAAAATGATAAAGGCAAAGATACAGAAAAAAAAACCCAAATTTTCCACCCAGGATTTACAGGTACCACTGCAAAAGGAAATGTTATTTTAATTTGAACTTCAGAACAGAGGGAAGAAAGAGGCTTTGTGAAGATTTGTTTCTTAGAGAGTGAAAGAATGTAGATTTGGATTTTTTTTCCCCATACCTCTACAAACTATGTCTTTTCTCCATATTGCTTTTTAATGCCTTTTAAATACACATATCAAAAAATTGATAATTTTATGACCACAGAAGTGTACAAGATTACCAGTGTTGGAAACTGAAGACCGTAGTTTAGCTCACGAAGAGACAAAGCTGGTGTTTAGCATTGTAAGACTTTCTGTACTAGTGCCGGGAAAGAGTTCCAGGCAAAAGGCAGTGACAGGCAAGGCTGGTCTGTCCACCCACACCATATCTAAACACTCTGCAAAATACAGATGCTATTTTTTTTAGCAAAGTGATAAGGTTTGGGCATTTAGCAATTGTTGAAAAAGCATTTTTCAAGTGCTCTACTTCACTCTCTGGTATGTTACTGAGCAGCAGTAAAATGAAAAGTATTAGAGAAAATTTAAAATAAATCTGAGCATTAATCAAACCAGATCTGATACTGCCTGACCAAAGTTATCTTAATTTAGGAATTAATTTATTCAAATACACTGAGTTATGCTGATAGGCCAGTCTGCATAACATAGGAGTCCCAGAGCCTCTAACTGAGCTACTCAATCGCTGTGGCCCGTGACTTTGATAGCAGTTATTGCTGGAATGCAAAAACCCAAACCTCACAGACTGCTAAACGGAAGGCATGAATTAAAAACGCCCATACGATTCTCGTAACATGCTCATCATTACTGGATTCATTAACATTTTCATGCACTGCAACTACCATTTATTATTCTAAGTCCGCCTGGTGCTTTCCCTTTGACAAAGCAAACGTTGCAAATCAAACAGTTCTGCCAGGACTCAATTACAGTCCTCACCATGGGTGAAGTTATTTACTTCAACACCGATTTTATGATTTTTTCAGTAGTTCTACTACTGTTAGCTCTGTCCTTTGGTAGCAGTGATATTGTCAATTTACTAAGAGGAATACTTGAACAAAACAATTTATAACAACACTTTGGAAAAAGAATAATTTTCCTTGTTCACATAAAAAGAAATGCCAAATTCTTCCCCACCCCCCAACGTTTTCCTTCTGCTAATAATGAATCAAGGAACGCACCGCTTTCAGTAAGCTTGTGGCAGGTAAAAATGATGCCATGTCTGCTTTGCTTTCAAATCTCAGCATCAAACTGCTGTTCGATTCAACTCCGGCATTTAATGTGTCTAACGCCCGACTGGGGCTCTGCTGTTCCTTTTAACCCTCCCAATGCACATCCAAACCTTCCCAGACAGAGCCGGAGGTGCCGCCCCAGCCCTGCAGAACATAAGTGCACTTGGGTTGAGTGGGAACAGCTACAACATCCATGAACCCTGCTGGCGACACCAATTTTAAAGACTTCTACCTCTTGACACCTAACCAGTATTTTTCTTAATTCAGGGTGAGGGAGTGGAGAGAGTTGCCTGTCGAAATCCCATAAAGACAGACACAGGTTGCTTTTGGTGGCTTATTGCTTCTCTGCAGGGACCTGTGTAAGAGCCACCCCAAGCCACGGCTCACAAGGTGGAATTACCCACCAAGAGCACGAGGTGCTCCCGCCTGCCTCTGCGGCCAGCAGGCAGCACAACCGCCCGCCTCTGGCCCCGTCATGCTGGCTTCTGCTTACTCGCGGAGAAAGCACGTGGATTCGTAAAATAATATAAATTAGAGGAGAATAAAAGGAGCAGACGCTGCATCCTGTGGCTACGGCTCGCTGGCCGTTTCCACACGTGAACACACCAGGTGAGAGTGAGTGAGCTACCTCCAGAGCACGAAATAGCTACTCTTGCCCTTTTTTATATCACTGCCATGCGGTATCTGTATCTATACACAGTTTGTTTGGGTTTTTGTTTGTTTGGTTTTTTTAAATGCAGAAAGTATTAGCTCCAAAACATAAATAGCAAATAATCCTTTGCATGAAACAAATAATTTTTTTCTCATGGCTTTCAGGTTCAATTAATTATGTTTTCATGGTGTGGAAGAACATCTAGCACAAGTAACACCACCATGAGCATATTAAAACTTATTACACATAAACAACTGGTTGTACAACGCGGTCTTGACTTCCACTCTACTTTACTTTTCAAAGCAATGGTTTCTGCACTAAAATACTTATACTTGTAGAGTATCATTTGATAAAAGAAGTTAAACGCCTATACATCTCAGTTGTGTAAGTCTACAAGAATGGTTAGCCAGGACGTCTTCTCCACTGCATTTTTAACCGCTTGATGCTGAAAGATGGAATTGTTAAATACACAACTATGTTGCAAGAGTGGATTTTTTTAATTGTTGAATGTCAGCTGAGAGACAGATGGGGAATTTAGTCATAGGTCGTTCTATCTCATGTACTGAGACAGAGTAATACACTAAGCAGCACACAAGGAGCATGAGTTTTAAAGCACATAAGTTACAATATAAATCATTTTAATGGGGTCTGTGATTTATCCTCCTCATTCCAAGACTGAACAGAAGCAACTCTACACACAGATGGGAAATACATTTTATGGTTTTAGAAGTACACTGGGATCACTTTTTTACGATGTTTTAAATTGTTTTCCTGTTTCGACCTTTTACAAACACACTTGTGACCCTCAGAGATATGACTTCGGCTTTTAGATACAAAGGACTTACATATTAGCAGGCCTGACTTGTACCTCTAAACTGTTAAATCTTACTAGCGCTCAAGTCTGGCACCGGTACTTAATGGTAAATTATTAACAAGACAGAATAAGGGGTTTTCACTTGATTTCACTATAAAATCATCTTCTTACCAGCAAAGGTCATTACTAAAGTCACTGAAGTATTGAAATATTCACTATTGAGGCAGATTCAAAGTCTCCCTGTTCCATAATTTTCTTTTTTCTAAGAAATGATCTCCTTTCTTCTCTGTTTCTTTTCTGTCTGACAACAAAGCAACATAACCACCTCCAAAACAGAATTAAAAGATATGTAACACACTTTCCAGCAACTCCCCTTTCAATGGGCTTTTTCTAGCAGTATAGCTATAGGTCTATCTATAAATCAACAGAAACAAAAGTACGATAATAATTCTTGTTGGCAAGAACAAACCTTGCATAAAAAGAAATTTCTTTAGAGCTTCCTCATCTCACAAAGAATAGTAATTTTTACGCATAAATTCTACTCTACAATAAAACTATGTAGTTCCACAGTAGTAAGAAAAAAACCAATAACAAAATCACCCCAAAAACTTACTCCAGAGTATTTTCTCTTTTATGTTCCTCCGTCCTCAGCAGCCTCCTGTGCCCCTCGTCCACCCGCCAGCTCCCACCCCTAAGTCCCCGCTACCTCCCTCCCTCGTTTGTGCAGGTTGTCTGAGGACTTGAGCACGTGCAACTCTAAAGGGATAAGTGGTATATGCATTGAAACAGGGTGCCACATTTAAGCCTTACTGGCTTCATCTTTCTGCCCATCAGAACCAGACAAGTGGCTCAGCAACCTTCAATCTGAAACCTTTCCTAGGGAAGGAGAAAAGCACAGTAGCCATACGTAGCTCTTTGAGGCTGAAAGCCAAATGTGGTAACTCACACCAGTGCTGGAGGGGACGTCTGCTCCCAAGTCACTAGCGATAGAACAAGAGGAAATGGCCTCAAGTTGCGCCAGGGGAGGTTTAGATTGGATATTAGGAAAAATTTCTTCACTGAAACAGTGGTCAAGCATTGGAACAGGCTGCCAAGGGAGGTGGTGGAGTCACCATCACTGGAGGTGTTCAAAAAACGTGTGGATGTGGCACTTCGGGACATGGTGTAGTGGGCATGGTGGTGTTGGGCTGATGGTTGGACTTGATGATCTTAAAGGTCTTTTACAACCTTAATGATTCTGTGACTGCTTCTCCCTGGATTGCCAACACTTGGGTTGAAGATGGTGCCATGACAGTAAATGGTAGATAAAAACTTTTCTGCAGAAAAGGTGCAGGCACTGGACCATCAGTTACAAGGCAGGAGAGGAGTCTCGGGCTGCCTGTGTCCAAGACTGTGCAGCAGAGCGAAAAAAATGGCTGGGCTCCGAGCTCTGTGTTGCCATACAAACTCTTAGGTTTGGGAAGCTCATGATGCTATTAGTCTTTATCTATTAGCAGAGGAGACTATTTATCTGTGCCAACCAAAAGCTTGCCTTAGTGTTTGTCCCTTACGTTAGTTGAACACCATAATTAGATGTTTGCTGTTAAAATATCCTAATGATAGACTTCTGGGGGGCTTCGCTTTTTAACCTACTAGCAGACAGCAGTGAAAGATGTTTAAGCTAAAGCCTAGCTTTGATGACCATTTTTCATTGTGACCAGCTCCTGAACCTAAAAATTTATTCATATTTTTCAAGCAGTTTGAGTAACAAACTTTTCAGTAAGCTTCAGTACCTATTCAGAACAATTTAGTTACTCTCTTCTTTCACCACTTGCTTTCTACTATCTAGGAGCAGTTTCTTGCTCTGACGTGATGTCACTTTTTCTACAAGACATGGAAAGACCAAATGCGGATCCTTCTATTAATGCATGAATACTGCAACTTGCATAAAGCTAAGAATACTTATTTGAAGTAAAACACTTCTCTAAAGACAGGTGCATGTAATTCTTACCTGTGTAAGCACGCTTGGCTAATGAAAAATACATGCATGCGCACATGTGTACACCATAAAAATCAAACTTCAAACACGAATGAGTGTGAGTGAACAGAATTTTTTTTTTTTTAAGACTCAACCATGTTTGAATGTTATGCCTATTCACATTTCCACAACCATGATTAAATGCAAAGGGTGTACAGTGAACTTCTACTTCTTCTCTTTACAATTTTTAATACAGAGCATTCCTTTAAAAGTGACATTTTATGTACTATATAAATGTGACTAAATGAGAAACTTATGAAACCTCTGAAATAAGTAGTACTGACAGATTTTTCTCTACTTATTTTACCCTAAGTCAAACAAAAGCGAGTGAGCAAGGTTTCATACTTAATGCCAACAACTTAAAAAAAACCCCAAACAACCAACACCAGTGAAAAGTCAACAGGAATTAGACACTTAACCCCCATCTAACGCGTCTTATGATGCCACTTGTCTGAAGCGCAAAGGCAGGAAACATAAGATTGCATAAATCCATTACTTAAACAGGGTGGTGGAATAGCCTTATACCTGCAGTCAACTCAGCAAGACACAGCTCTGCATTTCTTACCCAGCCGACCAGCAAGATATTAAAAAGAAAATGAGTAACGACTAAATAATGAGATAATGTAAAAAAAAGAAAAAAAAAAGATTCTCTACAAGTCCTCTTCAGTTTCTGTGCCAGTATCAAGTGGTCCCTATTACTGCTAGGAAGTATGCATGAAAAGAAACAAGACCTGACAGCCTGGAGATCAGCAGCTCAGGCTCCACGCTGGTCTCCGCAGCTGCTTCGGCTCAGCGGTGCACAAGAGCTCTGCAGGAGCAGGGCGAGAGAGGACGGTGGAAGGCCATCAATAATACATGTCTGAACAGCCAGAGGGAAGAAGAAAACTGCAAAGCTGGCGTTCTTCAGGGTGTTCAAGGCCAGTTCTGTGAGCATGGCCACCCTGTACTTACCGGTGTCTTCCAGTCCATAAACGAGCTGCCAGAAGGGGCTTACTCTAGACTGCACCCCAGACCTGAGCAGCTCTCCAACGTGCTTGCAGAGTGATGGCACAGTCTCTACCAGAAATTCAACTCCAGTTCTTCTCCTTTCACATTCAGGACTCGAAGTCATATGCAGGGAGGTCTGACCACACCCTCACATTTGACACTCACCAGAATTTAGCTCCTGGTATATAGGCTACTAACAGGTCTGCAGATCAGGCAACTAATGCTGCGAAAGCTTTCCAAAAGCCAAACAACCCATAGGTCTCTATTCTCTGTTGCTAAGTCCTTATTCAGGCAAAAGATCCACCATCAGCTTCCACATACCGTTTGTCTGGTCACTTCTCTTGCTATACTGCATCCTGATGCATCGCCTCACGGAGTCAGCAACAGCCTTTTTCTTTTTCCTGGGACTAAGAACGAGCACGCTGCGACATACCCAAGAGCAAAGTTTTGTAGCACGCCAGCACAGTACTGTCAGCCTCTGAGGTCCAAGTCATCCTGAGGGTTTAATGCTCATTTTAGTGGTGTTTTCCATTTCCTATCCTATCTAGATTTCTGTCCTTCCCACTACCCCGTTGCTACAACAAGTGACTGGCCACAAGCATTTTGCCTTTGGTTCCAGACATACTAAGAGAGTAACGTGGATCCTCTTACTTCAGTACATGCAGCTCTTCCTCATCAGTTCCCTGGGCTTCAGGGAAGGTTACTTCCCACCTTTCTGCATCTTTATCTCCGAGCGTCTCAGTCTCCTCATCCACTGTCAACCTGCTCCCCACCATGCATCTGCTCCTCTGAAAGTAGCAGAACTTGTCACTCCCCGGTCCCAAAGGTGGAGAGTTCTCTGGGGGGTACCTCACACACACAGGTGGGAGAACGCTCCAAAAACTCAGCTTATTCAGTCTTGCTGCCTATATATTTGATTCTCCCTCTGAAACTCACAGTTTATACAACTTTTGAACCCCCTGGCCCACATTTGGTGGAGTGGGGAGGTACCAGATACAATTACAATTCTACAGGTTCTACAAAAGCAAGTGATTACATATTAGAGAGAGTTCATCTTTCATGTCAGTGCCACAGCTGCAGCAATTTCTGCAGTGAGCACTCAACACCCACTTACCTTGAGACAACCCCCACACAACTGAGACATTACATATGATCCATCTATATGGGAAGAACTCCTGATAAAAACTCGCAATCAACTTGGGGATACAAACCTGAGAAGTTGTGTTCCTGTTACTCGCCAAACTACCTAACCAGCCAGCCCCCTTCCTGTCTCAGCAGTCTTACAGCACACCCAGTTAGAGACCAGCATCAGTTCTGTGCCTCCATCCCAATTCAGGGCTATTTGTTCTTGCCCCTGCATCGGAGTATGCCACCCTTGCCATGGTTCCAACACAACTAGTTGTGAATCAGGACACAGAAAAAAACTCTACCTGGTTGTATAGTTCATTACTTAAAACATACCTGGTTACCTGTGAAGAAATGCACAGGAAGCTTGTCCACAGTTTTAGACAATAGCAAAAGTTATGTTGTTTTCAATAAGAACAATAAATGTTTTATATCTCAATCATAAACAGAAGTACTATTATCATCTTGATAGGTAAGTACTACTGGGTACCACCAAGCTAATTAATGTTGGCTTATCGTTAAGCACATTGTACTACAAACTTCAAACACTGCAGGATTCAATGTTTTTGGTTTTACTAAATATCTACTGAAACACCCATTCACATAGTACAAATACAGGTGTACTGCTCCCGCCTTCCATGCCATGCACCCATTTTTAAAAAAGGTAGCAAGGAGGACCCTGGGAAGTACCAACCTGTCAGCCTCACCTCTATGCCTGTGGAGATCATGAAACAGACCCTCCTAGAAGCGATGCTAAGGCACACAGAGGACAGGGAGGTGATTCAAGGCAGCCAGCATGGCTTCACCAAGGGCAAGTCCTGCCTGACCAACCTAGTGGCCTTCTATGATGCAGCGACCACACCAGTGGACAAGGGAAGAGCTACCGATGTCATCTATCTGGATTTCTCTAAGGCCTTTGACACAGTCCCCCACAACATCCTTCTCTCTACATTGGCGAGAGATGGATTTGATGGGTGGGGCTGTTGGGTGGATGAGGAATTGGTTGGATGGTCACATCCAGAGGGTAGTGGTCAATGGCTCAATGTCCAGAAGGAGATCGGTGATGAGTGGTGTCCCCCAGCGATTGGGACCGGTACTCTTTAATATCTTCATCAGTGACATACACAGTGGGATTGAGTGCACCCTCAGCAAGTTTGCAGATGACACCCTGTCTGAGGGATGGGATGCCATCCAGAGGGACCTGGACAAGCTTGAGGAATGGGCCTGTGTGAACCTCATGAGGTTCAACAAGGCCAAGTGCAGGGTCCCACACCTGGGCCAGGGTATCAATACAGGCTGGGGGGATGAAGGGATTGAGAGCAGCCCTGCCAAGAAGGACTTGGGGGTACTGGAGCATGAAAAGCTGGACATGAGCCGGCAATGTGCACTTGCAGCCCAGAAGGCCAACCACATCCTGGGCTGCATCCAAAGAACTGTGGCCAGCATGTCGAGGGAAGTGATTCTGCCCCTCTACTCTGCTCTGGTGAGATCCCACCTGGAGTCCTACGTCCAGCTCCGGAGCCCTCAGCACAGGAAAGACATGGACCTGCTGGAAAGGGTCCAGAGGAGGGCCACAAACATGATCAGAGAGATGGAACACCTCTCCTGTGAAGAAAGGCTGAGAGAGTTGGGGTTGTTCAGCCTGGAGAAGAGAAGGCTCCAGGGAGACCTTACTGCAGCCTTCCAGTACTTGAAGGGGGCTTCTAAGAAAGACGGGGACAGATTTTTAGCAGGGCCTGTGGCGATAGGACAAGGGGTAATGGTTTTAAACTAGAAGAGGGCAGACTTAGACTAGCTACAAGGAAGAAATTTTTCCCAGTGAGGGTGGTGAACCACTGGCACAGGTTGCCCAGAGAGGTGGTAGATGCTCCATCCCTGGAAACATTCCAGGTCAGGTTGGACGGGGCTCTGAGCAACCTGATGTAGCTGAAGATGTCCCTGCTCATTGCAGGGGGTGGGGAGTGGACTAGAAGACCTTTAAAGGTCCCTTCCAACCCAAAGCTTCTATGATTTAAGAACAAGTGACACTAAATTTTTTTACATGTCCAAATAACTTAAAAGGAAGCTAGGGCTCCTCCCTGTTTTTAGAAATTAAACCGCTCAGTTATCACTTAGTATCTTTCAGTGGTTCTCTTTCTAATTCTGCATGGGTTTTCATGTTCATGGGAGTTTCAATAGGAATTTGGCCATGAAGTTTTTCTTTATAAAATACCACAAAATTTTAAGAAATTATTCCTTTATTATTTAAAGGAGTCAAATTTTCCATATCTTTTACATTCACAGCTGCAAATAATTATTTTCTGATAACTCATACCACTGGAGTGGTACGCATAGTTCGTTCACTCCTCCCATCTCTGTTCCTACATACATTGATCTTATGCATATAGCAAATCGCAGGTCACTTCTGTATCAATTTATCGATAACACACTGACAAACTATTAAGTAGATATTGAGAGTATGTTGAGTATTACCCAGCTAGAATAGAACAGTTTAAAGGATCTGTGATGAGTAGGAGGCAGAGATACATTCGTGCAAAACCACTGAACTAGTCTGGTCGCAACTGCCAACAGGTACGCTTTGGCTGATGAACGTCTTTGAGCTAACTATTGCTATATGCCCTGCACATGAAAATAGAGAAATGAAAATAGAGAAATGAATTATCCAGAAGCAGTATTACTCTGAATTGCTTTTGGCTTTTCCTTTACTGCAGCCTTCCCCAGATCTCTTGTGCTATTTAAAACTATTTTAATGATGCTTCACTCATTTAAAAACGCTACGTGTAACCTAGTGCATTTGCTTCATCTGAATGATGCTAAAGGCAACTCTTGGCATGCCCTAGTTGCTGAGCTCAAAACAAACAAGTCTTTTAGTGATGTACAGACGAACGGGGGTTTGTTGCTATATAGCTCTGTCCTAAGTGGAAATATCAAAAAGCCACAAGAAAAACCCATCTCTTCAGATAGAGTCCTCTGTTTTGTTCCTCTAGGAAATGAAAACTTAACTAGCATAAAATATCCTTCTCTCCCCTCCTTTGAGGTCCCAGTAAGACACCTGGGCAGCGGCTGCAGGTGTAGGCAGAGAGGAGAGGTATGCTGACTAGGGGAGAATGCTGGAAGAGACCCTGCTTCACAGAAACCTGGGCCAGTATTTTTAAAAGGCTGCACTTAGCCTGTGATACCTTCTCTTCCGATCCTTCTTGTTGTTGCTTTATCTGCCAACTCTTTACCAGAATTTTCTCCTGCGGACAGCAAAATGAGGAATCCCTCCCTTTCCTGCAGTTTATTCAGCCAACCAGCCTCAGTGGCTGAGGTCAAGTGGGGACAGAGCCACAGCTCATCTGGCAGCCCCCTCCCGTGGCCTGCTTTGCCCTCCAAAGCAGGGCAGACGGGTCCGTCCAAGCAACATCTGGACTCAAGACACTGTCTCTTAAAGTGTGCTCTTGAGGGATCAATCTTACGCTCTGCTTTCTTGCACAGGGTGAGGTCACAATCTGGTCTCTTAAACCAGCAGCAGCCCTTCTACAAGTTTTTCTTTTTCTCAGTAAGGAGCTCAAGGAGCTGTAAAAACATGTGACTTGGATGTTTTTCTCTTTTTAAAAAAATAGTGTTTCTGCCTTTTCAGCTTTATCTGTCTGCACAATTTTTAAAATAACTTGCGACTACACCAGTTACAGGATGCTGTTTCGTACAAACTTCTGCTGCTTATATTGCACTAAATCATATTGATGAATTGGGTCCATCATCACTAAGGCATAAGCAAGCTACAAATAAAAAAAGCAACTGCTCTTACTGTTAGCACTGGGAGTCCAAAACTTAGTCCACGGACATTTTTAATTGCAATCGACATGAACCTTGGATTTTTGCTCTAATTAACTGAATGAGAAATGAGCATAAAACTGTATCTTGGGAGGCCTTACAAACCTTTTGCCTGCTAGGTAAAATATAGTCAGTGACCTTCACAGCTGGGTGAGGAGTTATAGAAAAGCAAACCCCACGAAGACACAGAGCCCCACTGACTCAAGACACAGGCCAGGGAATTTAACCCACTGTTTGCTCCAAGTGACAGCCAGCAATCGGAGATGAAGTGGAGAATTGCTTCCTCATCTTCTCTTGGATTTCAAAGGTGCCTCCCTAACACAACACTGAATGCCCAACCATCACTTGAATAAACAAGCAAGAGTTGCAGCAGGCCCTGGGCTCTCACCATCCCTGCTCTTCCCTTGCCCCGGCCAGCCTCAGGGAGGGGGACAGGCCACCACCGCTCCAGCAGCTCCCCGAGACTGGTAGCTTTTGCCAGTGAGCATTTCCAGCCTCTTCACAAAGAAAAAAAGCACACACAATTCTGGATAAGGGCAATGTGGCCCCCAATTCTTGCCACAGACAAACCCGGGACCTGGGGATGGGCTTTGCGATCTCCTCAGCCCTGTTCAAACCTGCTACAGGAGCTGATGTAGACAAATGTAGTTAGACTCGCCTATGCATGTGGGACAGCTAATGGGAACAGATGCAGCTTCCTGCACAGACACAGCAAGTAAAATGGCTCTTACCTAGCCAAGCAAAGTATCTTTAATTAGAAACACACCTTCATGACAGTCTTTAAAAAGGAAAATTCAATTTGCACCTAACTTGAAGGCTTTTTACATTGCTTAATTAGTAGCAACTATCCTAGCTAATGAAAACTAAATACCTTCTTCATACGCTGTTACTTGGGAGGTCATGAGGTGCAGCTGCACATGCTATCGGGCTTTCACAAGAGACAGAAACAAGGGAGGAAACCTGGAGCTCGCCAAGGGCTGATAGTACCACTGCAGCAGCTCCTTGCAGGGTGCCTGGCCAAGCCCTCTGCGTAGCTCCTCTCTGGAGGACTATCACCCTCCACAGCTGACGGGCTTTTCCAAGAAATGAAGAAACGGTATTTCTCACACAAACATCCCAGATGAAAGAGGCAGGCTGCCCTAAGCATAAGCCCTTTGCCTCAAAGGGAAAGCTATTGCGTTTCCCTGCCCTGTCTGCATCCCTCCATGCTGAGCTACAGCTCGTTATTTCCAAGCTCCTGGTCTTCCCCGAGCAGAGAGGAACATTCACAGAGAGCGTGGGGTTGCTGCCGCAGTTACTCTCGCACAGCTCCTGAAGTCGCGCTCACAGTTTCTAGTAGTTGCAACTCCCTTCAGAAATGCCAACGGGCGCAACGCCGCGCTTCAGGGGTTCACAGGAGGATGTACGGGGTGCCTGGTGAACACGCGGGGTGCTTCAACTCACACCCGCTGAATGAGCCGCTGCAGCCGCTTAGGATATTAGTGTCCCCAGCTGCCTGCGTGGTAGGAGTTGCAAATTCCACCCAAACTCTTCGCTCTCCTTTTTTCAAGCTGTTAACCCCCTTGCAATCAGACTGTAACAAGTACAGCTGTAGGCATGCCTCATTGTGCAGGTGACTTCGGAAACACCAGCCTGTGAGTGAGTTGCAGGACTCAGTTAACTTTGGTTCCCAAGTGGCACAAACCCCCGATTTCGCAAGTTGAAAGCCTCAGAAGGCTGGGAAGATCAAAGTAGAGCAAGTGCGTCTGCAGCACGTGCCCCTTCACCTCTCTTCTCCCACAGGAGAAAGCCCACCAGCTGAGAGCCGGCTCACAAAAACCCCAAGCCGTGGCACGTATCTAGCATCTTCTTGTCATATGGCACATTCCTTCTGCACAGTGATTGTAAAAAACAAATGCCTCGCCGCTCTCAGTGCCTCAGCCCCCTTTAGATCCTCCAGCCACCTCAACTTCCTTTGAGCTACTCGGCTTCAGCAATTTTCTTTTGACTACAAGTCTTCAGTTGAGAGATAATCTGTCCAGTTCATCAAAAAAGCCTGCACTAACAGAAAAAAAAAAAAAGCAGCATCTCGCTTAGCAACCTCATTTCAGAGGATTTCCTTGTTTTCTTTAGCTGCGTATTTTGGGGGGGATGTATGTACCACCTTTGGCAAGGGTCTGGCAGCCTTGCAGAGTCTTTGACAGTGTTCCGAGAAGCGACTTGTTAAACTGATTACAGCAAGACTGCAACGTGTTGGTCACATCGCTTCCCTGACAGCCGAGATGATGGAAAAGATGCTGTATTTTGTTCTTGTTACGCTTTGGTCCCCCCTTGTTTTCATTTTCATCGCTACTACTCCGTACCTGTCAGCTTCTTCCCACTCAAAACAGATGCTTTTACTTTAAATACTCATTTAAAAGAGTGAGAGCAAAGGAAGTAATTAAATATGCATATGCATTATAGCACCCTGAACACTCTTGTTTTATTCAACACCTAGATAATGGGCATTCCTCAAAGTGGCATCTGAAGATTGCATACTTATTTTAAATGACACCTCAAACTATTTAAACGTACAACAAAACATCAAAGGCTACTATCTAACTCTGATCCATTTGACAATAGCGCGTATTTAAACTACTTAAAAGCTTAATGGAAAATTGTAGCGTTAAACAAGTACTTTTTAAATGCAATATACATTTCCATAAAAATACCAACAATTAAAAGAAGCTCCACCCTCCTGTGGCTGCAGCGACCTAAGAAAATATATTTGCTGGATCTGTTACTACTGGCAATATTCAGTGCACCAAAGCAAAGCAAAATCAAGGTCTTGTTCTCTGCTGGAATTTCACCCAGTGTTTCTCAGCGAGACCTGGAAAGCTTAAAGCCAGCCCATGCCTTCGCTGGGAGGTGAAAGCCAGCTGGGTCTACCAGGCTCTCTCTTGCCCTGCAGTTGCAGCAACTGAACCATGAGTCCCTAACAGGGAGTTCTCAAAGTTTCAGAGCACAAGACAAAAATCACACCAAATTTACTCTGGACTGTTCTACAGCACCTTCTCCTTCCTTAGCACCATTTTCCCTGTAAGTGGTCACTCTATTACCCTTATCCGTTTTCAGTGCTACAGCCACTGATCATAAATAACAGAACGAACCTGCGAGTACACAATTCAAGGAGTGCTATGTTGCTTCATTTTGTTATCAGCATGAATTTCAGAACTGCATTTTCCCCGACACATCACAAGTACGGTGCCCTATCATTCCCAATTACAATTCTGTAACCACTTTAAGAAATACATGTACATTTAGGTAATTATTAAGACGAGGTTATATCCCCTTTTCCTCTCCATGTTAATCTACGTGGTGCCCTCCGCCACAGTATTACAGACCTGGATGTCAGAGTGATTTATGACCAGCGATAAGCTGTGCTGCAGATCAGATCTGCGTTACGTGGGCAGATCAGTCTGGAAGCCTGGGCTGGAATAAAAACGCGGCACAAGAAGGGAGGTTCACTGTCAGATATCTGTTCACGTGCCCGGCGGTGACCAAGGTGGGGATGAGGTCCGATACCGTAATAGCACAAGGAATTGCTAAAAATCAGGATTAAGATGTGTTGGCAGAGCTGTGCAGGAAGCTTTGCACGTAGGCTGCCTACCCCGTGGCTGACTCGGAGCTCTTAGGCACGTTTGTACGAATAACATCCATCAAACAGCCAAACGCAACCGTGCCTGGAACGGTACCAGCGCGAGCGGCCAATTCAAACAGCGTAAGCAACTCTTCCCCCCGTCCAAGGGATTTCAGGACGAATGTAGTAGCATTTGCAAAACCTGCAGTGGGCTGCAGTTTCGGATACTGCAAGAGGCACTAGAAAATACATCATTATGGTCCTTTAACTGTTGCGCCTAAATAAAAATAAACCACGGAGGGAAGTGCAGCAGATGTGCAGCAGAGGCGCAAGCCGTTCTGCACAGGACGCTCCTCCCTGATCTGTTACCCTCCAGGATCACCCAGATCACCTTTTCTACTGACCAGTAACATTTGGTAGCAAGTCCCAGACACACATAGGCAGAGAACAGAAGAAAAGACCCCACCGGGAAGTAACCAAATGGAAAGAGTATGGTGAGAGCGAGGTATGTGCTGGCAATGGGGAAGGTGGTAAAGGCTGCCCTGGGAGCCCATCACCGTGGCTTCAGGCAAGGCTGCAGGCAGCCAGGGAGCAGTGGGAGGACAGGCTTTCAACAGGGTGGGGGGCACTAGGTGCTGGAGCTGTGGTGTGGGCTTAGATACTGAACTGTCAGTCCCAATAATCACTCAAACCCATTAATGGAGCTGCTGAGACTTCCTTTGCTCCCCCGCCTGGCTTTGGAGGCAAGCCCTCTGTAAGGGCAGAGCACAGTTAAATTTTTTCATTAGGGAAGGGAGTCTTCAGGCAAACACTGCTCAGTCCTGGTGACTTACGTGTGACCTCATCTGCCTTAGCTCCTCCAAAGTCCCACCTCTGACAAAAACCTTATTTTCTTTTCTCTGAAAGGTAACCCCAAGGCAGGAGACTCTTCCTCACCTTTAATAAAATAGATAACGTCAAATCCTCCAGCCCCACGGTTACTGTGCGCAGTGAATCGGGAGAGACAGCTTTGCTCCGCCCCACACATGAATGCGAATACCTGACACAGGAGTTTTGTTTAATTTTTAACCACAGACCAGGATTCAGCCTGGCTCTGCAAGACCTTAGCAGGGGGCAATGGGAGGACAAGCGAGTGTCTGAAAAGCTTATACCTGTAATCTTTTAATCATGACAGAACTCATCCGCCTAGCTTCTTTAAGTAATAAGAACCAAGATATTTTATAATAGCTACTCTACAAGATGATTCCAGGGGATGTGGCTACTATGGAGTAATCAATCCCATAGGATTAGAAGCAGTCTGCTGAGCCTAATGTCTTAACATCTGAGAATTATTCATCATCTCATGACAACCGTATTTTCTCTAATGTATTATTACTTATATGTTAATGGCACCCTTACAGCAGTTAAAAGCCTGTCACGCCCAGCACCATACTGCCGTTTATTTCCTGTATATATACCGCTTGCTGTCATCAATGCCTCTTCTCAAGCCTTTTTAGCTGCTGACCCAATTTAATGCCTTGCTGGAGATTGTCTTCTCAGCTGTAATTACAGTAAAAAAGGACTTCATAATAAATGCATTTCTCCAGCGCCCATACCATCCATTAACTCTTCTCTCAGCGTTTGTGCTTGCCTGCTAGACGTGTTCCAAGAAGATACACATTTGGTAGCATAAATTCTGTGTCTTCCTAGTACAATTCACCTCAGAATAAATATTTACATCCTAGTAATGAAAACCCAGCTAATGCTTTAGTTGGCATTTTGCAGTGCTATACATGCTTAGAAAAGGCATTACCCACAATACTGCAATCCAGCTTTACCTCAGCGGTGATTACAGCATGGCCATCAGTCAATTGAACCTAATTTGGTTGCTCCTCCTCTGACAGCTTAAGACCAAGATTGCAACAAGCCCTATCTACAACATGGTAATTAGCAACACACATTAGAATAAACCAGCTCATACACTACACGCATTAGCAATCTCCAAGAATACTTTAGATGAATGACCTTCAGGTACAGTCTTTCTAATTCTGTAAAGTAATATCTGTTTGGGGTTTATTTGAATTTTCCTGTGATTTCCCAGGATTCTTCTGCTTCTGCAACTCAGATCTACATTAGAAATAGATAATAATGCTGACAACTTGCTGGATCATCCTGGTAAGGGATCATTCACAGTATCAGATGAGGCATCCCCAATTATTAAAAAAAAAAAAATTACGAAAATCAAATAAACAGGCCACTACTATTTCTTTATTGCCCACCACTCCCTACAGAAGAAACTTGTTTTGAGGGGAAAAGGAAACTGCACTGAAGGTGTGCTTGTGGATTTTCTCTTCTTGTACTCTCTGTATATGTAGGGGGGACATCATCGACTTTACCCTTCTTCAAGGAAAAGTACTTCCCCACCCATATGAACCTACTAGAGCTTAGGAAACAACTTGCCATCAGTCAGCCGTAGGATTTCCAAAGCTGGGTCACAGACCTGATGGGACCATGCTGTCCTATGCAGATAACAGACACCAGCTTTGAATGCAGAGTGAGCACGTCAAGCCACGCTCACGCATCTCATGTACGGTACCAACTCGTTTCACGCATAAGCAGGCAATTGACAGACGCATGTCAATCCCAATGCCAGGTGAAGGTATCCCATGACATCAGGACACCCAGAATAGAAGGATGCAGAGCCTCCTACACATCTGTATTTGTCAATCAGATCTGGATATGTACCACTGCAAGAAAGTTTACTGCTTCCTAATTTCAGAGAGATGGTGGGTGAAGAAACACTGATGAGGGTGGTGAGGCACCGGCACAGGTTGCCCAGAGAGGTGGTAGATGCCCCATCCCTGGAAACATTGCAGGTCAGGGTGGACGGGGCTCTGAGCAACCTGGTCTAGTTGAAGATGTCCCTGCTCACTGCAGGGGGTTGGACTAGATGACCTTCAAAGGTCCCTTCCAACCCAAACTATTCTATGATTCTATGGAAGAAAGGCTAGACACCAGCAGGAAGGGATGAGAGCAAGTCAGCCATGTCAGTCCCTGCAGTATGTGTGACACTGGAAAGCAAAGCTTAGACTGAAGTGTTCTCTGACTTTTATTAACTAACACCTTTTTTAGGATAGGGATGCAAAGTGATGAAGCATTGTCAAGTAAGGAGCAAACATTACAAATGAAAACTCAGTAAAAGACTGAAACCCTTTACAGCAAGTCTTGCATTAGCTCTTGCGTTTACCCCAAACTCAAATAGAAAATCCTCTCCACCAAATAATTATTAAGGAGAGAAAAGTGCTTACAACAATACAGTCCCATTAGAATCAGTGGAAAAAAATAACTGAAAAAACCTACCACTCACAGGTAGGCAAATGCTTGATTCTGACATAGTCTTTGTTAATACTAAGAACTGTTAACTCTGAAGCAAGAGCCATTCGTCCACTTTGTAGGTAGCACACAGGGCCTCCAGCCATGCTTGCCGTATGTGTGCGGAGGTACAAATACCGCCCTAGGACAACTGAGCGAGCGTAGCTCATTGCGTTTGTTGATCTCCTATCCAGATGCAGCTTTGTGACGCACCACTAGTTATATAGCGTCAGACTGACAAGACACAGATGATTCAACCTGAAAAGGAGTATTGTTAGAATGAACTTGATTTCCTCTCACTTGACAGGTGGGAGAAAAGACTCGTGCCCTTCTTCTTCTTCTTCCACGTGAGGAAAAGGGACTGCTTGGGGAAATAAATGTTCAAAACTTAGAATCAAGAGATAAAATCCTTAAAGTAAATTACTACTGTATTTCTCCACAACTTCCTCTCATCCTACTGTCTTATTTTGCTTTTAAATGCATGCATTGTTTTTCCTTTTAAATTGAGTTGTAACCTTTTTAGGTCAAGCACAATCTTACTCTGTTCACACATAACTAGGGCAGTGGACACCCTATTCTATGAAATATACTTCAGTTTCTTGTAGCTAGTGAATTCAATATAGCATGTTGCTACATCTGGAGATGTAGTAATTCTATGTGACAGTGATGAGCAATCATAGTAGGCTCTCCTGAAGCCTACGCATTGGGTAGGTCATCCTGTTTAAATGTTAGACTTTATACACCACTATACACAAAAGATTGATTGAAAGAGCACTCCATGGTAAAATTCAAGACTACACAGGAAACACCTTCTTAGATGAGAGCTACAAAGATGCTTCTTACTCCTTTGAGGGAAAAAAAAGAAATCCTACAAGAAATGACAGGGAAAGGGAAAGACCCTCCAGCAATCAAAGGACGGGCAGAGACCAGAGAGGGTCTGTATTCAGTAGCTTGTGGAAAGAAGGAGCAGTGGTTGTCATACAGCCTACAAGGTCTTGTCCTTTGTGATGACCCAAGAGCTGCTATGCATGGTCAAAACATCATGGCTGTGTCTCTCCAGCATCACAGTGCATCACAACGCCAGGACTTAGCAACTCTCCAAGTCACTAGTAGGAGACATTAAGCTGCATTCCGGCACTACAGAAAATGAGTACCACCATTCAGTAAGAGTTGCAGCTGTGCAATCTTATACAATGGGACAGGTCAACCAGGTCTCATGCTTCAAGGCGTAATACAGTTGCCTACAGGATGAAGAAAGCACTTCTGGCCCACAGTATTTTATGAACAGTTGTTCTTACCTTTCTCTGAAACAGGATGAGAAATAGGCGTTAAATATGGCCAAATCACACAAATTATGACAAATCATATATAGGACATGAATTTACACACAAGAATTATCAGAATATTTTTTATCGCTTCTACTTGCTTCTCTTCTAGTAAAAAGATAGTTGGAAAAGGTTGAAGTTCTATGAATTAACAGAAAATTGGTGGAAAAATGCTCTAGTCTCTGCCTTCTCTACTTTTTAACGTACACTTAACCTGAGTTCATTCACAGCCCGTTGATTAAAAGTATTTATATGCAGGTTTTGTTTCACTTCACATTAAAAGATTATTTGTAGCAATGGCAGAGCTAAAAAATATCCTCCTCTGATAAATGAACAAATATGAAATAAACACCATTAAAATCAAGTTATCTTAAGCAGATTTTTTTTTTTTTTTTAACTGAGGCAGTATTGGCTAACTCTCATTTATGGTTCCCGCCCCCCACTCAGTGGCTAGGCTAGATTTTTTTCTTTTTTAATCTATACCTTTTTGCAATAGGTCTGAGGGCTTCGCCTTCTAGGCATGTCCTGTACAGGGGGTGGAAAAAGTTCAAGTTACATTCAGGCTGCAAAGTCAGCGTCTCAGAAAGTAGGAAGTTACAGAAAACACGGGGAATACAATTAATGACTATTTGTTTCAAGCAATTTGCTCACTGCCGTGCAGGAACTCTGTGGCAGAGGCAGAAAGCAGCTACATGGCTACCATTTTCCTGCCTTCTCCTTAACCTCATCCTCTACACACCTGCTGCCTTCTGCAACAAGCCGGGCAGGGCCTTACAGGTGAACTGCTAACTTGTGAGAAACTCCAGAGAGCAGGGACATGCGTGGTAAGGAAGGTGCAACTGCAGGCAGAGGTAAGATTGTGGAGATGGAGACATTTAACATCCAAGAGCTCACAAGGAAAAGCACTGAGATGAGGAGACATCAAGCTCTTCAGGAAAAAACACACGAAGTTGAAAGACCACAACTGAGCAACACAGAGGATCGGTCCCTTGCAGGAGGCTGGACAACCTGTCCTGTCCCCGCCTGCTGACAACTGCCCAGCTCATCGCACGCCTAGCTAGGACCGCTTCGCTCAATAGCTCCCAAGTTCTACCCATCTACCTTGTGTATCGCCCAATAAATAACTGCTTTAGGCTTTAACGTTGCGAATACCCTGCTTGCAGAGTCTCTGTGCACAGCAAAACGTACCTCAACAAGGCGACCCAGAGAGGAACGGTTACACGGTTGCTGCAGAAAGTTTAAGCCTGAAGAGTATGGGAGCTGCTCCCACAATAATATCTCCACACACAAACTGTGACTAAATATCTATTTTTTGCAAATCTGTAGAGGAAAGAATGGAAGAATCTAAGTTTACAAGGATCCTGAAGATTTATCAGATTTCCATAATAGTTAACAGATAAAATCCATATGGGAAACATCCCCTGAAGAATGAATTTTACTTCTCAAACATAGTATGAATAATATATAACATGAAAGTGCAGCAGAAAGATATACCTGTGTTTTCTTTATGGCAGTATCACTGGACAGATGGCAAGGAGCTCTTATCAACCACAGTATCAATATTCCATCATTTGCACAATAATCTAAAACTCTAAAAGCAAGACTTTAATGCCAACATTGTATAATTATCCACAGTTGCTGCCTAAATTGCTAGCCAATCTCTAATGTCACTTCGGTTTTGCAGAAAAAAAACCAACACACCACCAAAAAAACAGACACGGTGGAGAACATACTGGATAGAGTTGTTCCAGGCTGTTTACTAGCACCATGTCATACAAACTGTCAAAAGGTTTTTATGGATAAATCCAAGTTATAGCCAGTGACAAAATTCCTAAAAAAACCAAGAATAACTTGTCAAATTAGCTTAGAGGATTTTCATGGTGGGATACTAAGGTTCTGGTGCTCTCCGGTCCCTCTCCACTTACTGATCTGAGTGACTGAAATGAGAGGGTTTGGGAAAAATAGTTCTCATGAATACCTGACTTTTGCTTCTATCCCGACGAAAATTGGGAAAATTTCCCGTGTTAGGTACAAGGAGTTAATATAAGAGCTTTAACATAAGACTTTTTTTTTTTTACTGTATATAATTTGGGACCCAGTTCTGCAAGGTTCTTATGTAGGGAATGATAAATCACAATTTAATTTGCAATTGCAAAGAGGATGGGTGAGCATGTGAAAGGGATTCACAGCCACTTCAAAGCCTCACCCCAGAAGAAGAGGTATTATGAGACCTTTGTAGATATTGGAACCCTGTTCAACAGCTGCTATTAGGTGGATGCAGAAGGACACAGAAGAAAGTATAAGGTTACATTTGGTACAGGCTCGGGAATCCTGCTTAAACTCCCAGGGCTCAACTCTGGGCACTGCCATGGCTTGCTCAAAAAGAAAAAAAAAACCAACAAAACAACTTCGAGCATTATCATGAACAGTTCACAACTGGTTCCAAACACTCATCTGACCATTTCAGCTTCTATCCATTTTTGATGGAATGGCTAAAAATGTGGATTGAGTTTAAGTGAGCTGGAAGACAATAATTACACTGTTTTCTGGTTCCTTCCATAAACAGAAGGCAATCTTTGAAAATGATGGAAGAAAAGCTATTGACATATTATTTCTTGCCTAGAAAGGTAAGAATATGCTTTTTCCAGAACACTGATTTTTTTTTTTTCCCCCCACCTCCTTAAAATGCATTTAAAGCAGATTTTTATTTAAAACACTGAGGTAAAACCCCTGGTGACCTTTCAAATTCAGGAAGAGGCAAGTGCAATGATCAAGGCAAGTCCCTCCATCATCCTCCTCATTTTTCTAAACACAGCACAAAATGCCATTGAATTTTTTTTCAGTTGCAACTCTAGCACACATTTCTGGGAAGCTATAGTTCAGATTTCCTTCCTCTACAGCTATATGGGAAGCCTTTCCATTTAAATGCAGGTACTTTTTCCTGAAAAAAAAGTGCAGAACTGGCAGCTAAGCAGAGTCCAAACAGCAAAGAACATTTTTAATAGTCTGCCAGTACTGAAACCTGTGAGACAAACATTCAATTTGGGGTTTTTTTGGTGTGGTGGTTTTTATTTTTTTTTACTTTCTGGAGAGTATGCACTTCTAAGAATTCCTTCTTTACCTGTCAAAGCTCCCAGATCACATCTCTTGGGGACAGCTGGCATTTTAAGGCTGGTTTTTTTTTCTGAGCTTCTGAAATGAGGTCATTCTTTTTACTATTGTCACCTTTTAGCAGAGTGAAGTTTCTTTTATCAAAACTTTATCTTCTCACAACGTGCTTCAAAGAAAAAACTTTCCACCAACTTCTCTTCAGTTTGGATTTTGTAGGCAAACTTCCACGACTACTGAAAATTTTTCCAAATATAGTTTCTGTATTAAAAAACACCGTTATTATCTGAGTTAGTGTGCTTTGAATCAATGCATTCTTCCTCTGGAGCTCAACATTTTAAAGAAGTGTCTAGCAGAACAAGCTCCTCACACAATCTGCACCGTTCTCGTACCACGTTTCAGAAAGCTGCTGAAATAGTAGGAACGATTCTGACCATTTTCATGCTGCACCACTAGTACTTCATTTTCACCATGCTACTCTAAACTCGTACCAGCACAGGTAAGCTAAAACTCAGGGCAGGTGCACCAAGTGGAAACAGGGATACCTGGGCTTATTCTGCTCCGAGACCTCCGGAATTTTTGTCCCACGTCAGCTGCGCATGAACCCGTGGCACTAGGTCCTGCTGAGCAGGTGGGCAGCGCTGCCTCGGCTCCCTGCGCGGGGGCGGATGCCCGACCCTTTCTCCAGGACGTACTGTAGACATGCCCCCACGTCCACTGTCTCTGTACTGATTAAATATCACAGGATCCGAGTCAGCAGCATATGAATCCTATTTCTTGTTGATCGAATCCTGTTGGGTTTGCTGGAATTAGTTCAGATTGGGACAAGCCTAAAGCAGTGATGAATCAAAGTCCTTCAAACTCTAGTTCTGCAAAAGAACAAGCTCTACCACACCTTGTTTTGAAAACGTGGTTTTTATTTGGGGTTGGTTTTTTTTTTTTTTTAGCTTTTCAGCTCTTTACAACTGAAAGACTTAATTATACTGCTGGGTAAATTAGGAATACATACTGGTTTGCCTCCTGCATAATTCCTTCAAAGAACTCTAAAATATTTTCTAGTCCTTCAAAACAAGCGAGCAATTTCGAAATGTCAAGTTGAATTTGGCATGAGAATAAAATGAAGAAATTGCCTTTTATTTTCATCACATCACTGTACCGAGGATGCACACTGCAAATATTTTTCCCCAAATCAAAAAACAGGCAATGCAATAGTAACTGGCAATTTCTTCCTTCTGTGTAACTGTAGCCTCCCAGCAAATAATTTTCCGGCTGGCAGCTGGTCTGCTCATACCATTTTCTCCCCATTAGTCCTGGTTTAAGCTTAGAGATATCGGGGCCAAGTGGGAAATGGCTGCAACACTGATGAGATCTTCCAGTTCCCAGCTGATGGACGACCCACCAGGGCACAGCGCCAGCCCGCACGTGCCGCCCCCACCACCACCACCACGGCGAGGCCGGGCATCATGATAGGAGAGCTCGAGGGAGAAACGCAAGACTTCACTGTGCGGTTCTCCAGGGAGAACAGGCTCTGGTCTAAGTAAGAAGCAACAGAAAACTAAGTTTCTCCATCTCCAAATCGTATGCCGTTCACATTTTACAGTTCCTGGTGGTCTCCACAAAACGCTGCTCTGACGTTGTGGGGATGCAAAGAAAAGCAAGTCAGACCGTTGGGGCCGAACGCACACTCGGAGGCAGCCGTATGGTAAGATTCTATGTACGGACGATATAATTTCAAAGACTTTCCAATGGAATTACGCACTGTATCTTGCAGATGATAGGCTGAACTATGGAAAAAGTGTTTGCAGCTCTACCACGAGCCATGAGAAATTAGCACAGTTGTTTGTGAGTTGTGACACTTGTCAACGCTTAACTGAAGAGCGGGAACCTTTTGATGGAAGTGGTACCTGTTTCACGTGAGCACAGAAAAGCATGGCTTGGGAGCAATGTCACTCTGCTCCAGATCAGCTCTAAAAAGGAGCTGGAAGCTTTCAAAACTGGAGATCAGGCCATAAATATGCCCATATGTAGTCTAATTCTTCTAGAATAAAAGCAACCATATAAGTGACAAGAGGGACCAGATTACCTTTTCCACCAAACTGTTTCCTGCAGAGGAAGAGAGGGGCAAGCGCAGAGACCAGAGGCTATAGAGGGATCGAATTAAAAGCTGCTGTGCAACATTTAAGCCTCGTCAGGTGGGGCTGGCCATAGGGCAGCGTGAGCCAAGCACTGCCTCCTCCCTCCCAGGGACATACAGGAGGCTGCCACACTGCCATGGCCCACGGGGTCTTCTCCATTTCAGACTCAGATGAAGAAGGGGGGCTCATGGATGACTTCTCCTCCCTTTGAAGCAGTACACACAAAATGCAAGAACAGAAGAACAGCAGTGCTGAGTCAGACCAGAAATCCACCTACTCCTGCACCCTGCCTAAACACTGGTCAATAGCACACGTCCAGAGAAAAGTGCAAGGACAAGGTCATTACAAAGATACTACTTTAATTCTATTCCTGTACACTAATTGTGGCTTTTGGACATTTTATTCGCTGCTCAGGCTTGAGGGATTTTTTTTTTTTCTTCATTAATCAATTTTTTAAAAAAGACTCCTTTCCACTGACTGCAGAAGAACACTTTTACAGGTACGGACTTGACGGAGCAAGTATCATCCTTGCTCCAGCTGCCCCTTGTAACGCATTAGTGTTACAGCTGATAATTTCATGTCACGTCATAATTGAGGTATGCCTTCCAGCACTCAGATGAGTTCATAAAGCTACTTGAACAAATGGGAAAAAAAAAGGGGGGGGGGGAAAGGAGGGGGGCTGAGGGGAGAGTGAATCACCTGCCCACACCTATGAGAAAAGTTATCAAGAAAGTTAAATGCACATCCATAGCTTCAGGGTTTTGATTCTGCTTTAAAACCACAGTCTATCCTTACTTTTACACTTCACTCACAAATCCTTCAAAAAAAAAGTAGGGAAACTGAAGACTGTTATTGCCCTCACATTATGCCTGAAAGTAGCACTTTCGTACTGAAAGTGACATTACAGATGGTGACAAAAATCAAGGTAATGGTTTGTGAAGCATTGTTAGTGCAGCCTGTTTAATTGTCCAGGGACAAAGTCATCATTAAGGTCTTCATTCAGAAAAGCATGGAAGCATATACCTACACCATCCTCTTCAGTAGGGCATTTAAGTGTGTATCTAATTTTAAGCACCTGCTTAAGTTCTGAATCACTTATTTTGGGAGTTAGGTGTCTGTCTACTGCCCTTTCAAAGAGGGATGGTTTGCTGATGTGGTAACTACATAAAAATCACAAAACGTAACCACAAAGGAAATTAATTCAGAGTCTTCCAGGAATAACACCATCCCACCACACGAGCTAACTGGGCAGGGCCTCAGGCTGAACCTGTAGAGGGAACCCAAATGCTGCACGCCCCGGCTGCCACCTGCGCAGGCGCGACATCGGTGCCCACCTGCGCAGGCAGCGGCCAGAGCTCCTGCTTTGCGGCTGCAGCACCATCCACTGAGGCTGCAGCACGGCTGCTCCTGCTAGAGCAACCTAGAAAGACACAACCATTCTTCGTGGCCTCATGGTCTGTCATGGATATATGGACATTTCGGTCTACATACATTGGATTTCTTAAATTAATTTTTAAGGGACCAACATATTAAATGTAGCATGTTTGTACAGCCTAATCTGTCCGACTTATATTTTCCAGCTTTACTACTTCATTCACATTATGGCTGTCTTCTATTACACCACATAATCTAATGTTCAGAGCATGCACAATGATGAACACCACCTGAAAGGAAGGCAGACATGTAAGGACCCAATCCACAACTTTGCCATCTTAATTTTCTTTTTCATATATATATCTATATCTATCTCCATTTGGTAGCACATTTGTACTGTTTTCTCACTGCATATATTGGTTTTGGGGTTGGGCGTTGTTGCCATTGATACAGGTTTTTCTGGCACAAAAAACTCACAAGTGGGAGTTTCTCCCCCACTGCCTGAGAATTTCTTCTGCTTAAGTGTTTTGGAAAGGCTACAGTGGGTTTCCCATGAGTTTTCTGGCAGCCTACATTTTCATCCTTTTTCAGCATCTTGAACTGAATTTGCATGTGAAAACAGATTACCCTGAGACAATTACAATGTCAACTGATTAAGAAACTCCTGCATTGTCTAAGGTTGTGGAATTTATTTAAAAAGGACAATGAGGACTTTGTGGACAAGTGAAAAGACTTGAAAGACGTTAAGAAGCTTGAAAATACCTTTTTTCTTACAGCATCACATTCTGTGGGAGAGGGCTATCGGCTTCTCCCTAAGTTAAATTCACTCAACCACACACCATTTCTTTCCTGTTGGACTGTCCACAGCAAAGTTTCACACACTCTTTCAACAAGAGAGGATCTGCATCCGTTCCTCCCAAGGACACAAGCACTCAACAGATACTCCACAGAGTGATAAACGCAGCACCGCCACGTGAAAAGAGTGCATGAAGTCAGAGGAACCTTCCACCAAGTCAGACCAATGCAGATCTGAATAGGAACTCTGCACTCACTTTATCCACTGCCTTCATGACTCCATAAAACATGATCAACCCTCCTTCAGCTTTCTCTCCAAACTGAGGAATCTCAGCCATTTCAGTATCTCCTCATAAGATGGCTGCTCTATGTCCTCGATGGTTTGAGTTGCCCTTCTCCATATGTTCTGGAACGCCAACATGTCCTCCTTGACATATGGACACCAGAAACATTAGCTTGCATAGACTTCATATGAGGAACATATGAAAAGTATTCGCTGACTTCGCTAACGTCACCTCTGTCAAAAATCTGAAACGCCCTCCGGCTCCAGTTGCTCCATGAAGACAATCTGGTGCTGACACCTGTTGTCAGCAGTGAGGGTAGTTTAACAGGGAGTGAACATGATCTAGTGAAAATACTCTCGAGGCTACATCGCATGCAGCTGGATTTCAGAAACTGCAAATGGGTTATATCCTCCCCAACCCCCAGAAAAATAAAGGAAATGGTGGGAAAAGAAGGTTTTTTGCATAGATGCAAACCCAGCAAATTGGTCACAGCTGTTACTTGCACAACTCCCCAGTTTGCCTGAAGATAAAGGATGAACTCAAGGGGTTGGGAACCATAAAATGGGAAGTTCATTCTACTAATGGTTACATGGAGAAAGAAAAGCACAACCATTTTGTATTTTTAGACCAGAAACATAATACCATAATTCATTATGTCAAGCACTGATGTAGGTTTGGGGAGGAAAGAAATCAGCAGGTTCTATTTGGAAGCATGTGGGATGAATCCAAAAGCAGGTCATTGCTTCTGTGATTTGTAAGAGGATATCATAATAGCTGGATAGAAGTAGATTTATATGGCCTGTATGTAATTTCGACCCAAAAAGAGAGGCAGTGTCACTTATAATGAGCCTTAGCTGTGAGGTATGTCCCCCATTCTCTTGCTTGTCAGGCATTTCAAATATCTCACTTGTACTTTGTAATAAATAAAGCTGCAAGGAGATGTTCTAATCCAGACTGTCTGGAAAAACCAAGGGCTCAAAGGAGCCAAGATTGACTCGTATAATAACCAGGTTTTAACTCAGAACTACTGAAATCAGTGATTATATTCATACACAGAGAAAACCAAAGTGTTTTACTACCACAGAAGTACAGCTGTATTTATCTCACCAGTGTTCCTCAACAGTCACCACGATCTCTTGGTTCGACAAGCAACAAACACATGCAACGTGCACTTCCGAAATCCCCGGTTTCTAACAGCTGGCTTTCTGGCCAAGGAAAGTTCAGCCTTGCTCGCACAAGCACGTAATCTCACGCACTGACAACTGTGCTACTGGCCAAATTGCAAGACAGCTGTACTAACATGGACCAACTTAGTTCTACAATCTTTTTCCTTCTCCTTTCATCTCCTCTCCATAGTTTGTCCTATGCTTTGTCACATACAACTTGTCTCTCATTTCCAAAGACCATTATATGAATAAAAATTTTACGGCATTCATAGTGTAGAATGTATCTCTTTTATGCTTCATGTGACGCTGTACATTCATATGATAGCACCACTTGCATATTACCAAGGTTACATGGACTCTTATTTTGCTGCTTTGCAAATACATTTCCTGGCAAGTCAAGAGCTTTTTACAGATTACTTTCCTGAATATTAAATTCATCCTACACTAACAGGAACATTCATCCAGTCCTTTCTCACATGCTTAGTTGCGGGCAGCTTTTACTAAGACTTATCTTCTGTTTATTAAAAATCTTTTTAGAGTTCATAAGCTACAGCTTCAAAATATTAACTACAGTTACAAAATACAGCATTTGAAAAGTCAATTCTTGAATGGAGACTACTATTTTCTCACCGGCACATCCATCCAGACCACCGAGATGCCAGGAAACGCAGCTGCAGAACAACAGCTCATGCACAGCGCATGCCTGAGCAAGGTAAGGGGAAGGAGGAGAGGGGACTAAATGCCCAGTCTTAACTACACCCAGAAACAGGGCGGCCTCACTTACCGGCATGGATTTCACCTGAGCAGTTGCTTTCCAGGAGCTTTCCTAGAGATGATGTCTATCAGCAGCCAGCCAAGAACCATGAAGTACAGATAATTTCAAACTGGGCAGCCAGCCACCTCTACCTCTACCACGTCTAAAGTGCAATCCCAAAAGGTGCAACACAATTTTACATTACCAGAGGGCACCGCCGGTTTTCACCTCCTGAAATTCAAAGAGCTAATTAACAATGTTTTGTTTTTCTGTGTCTGGAGGGCAAGTTGAATTTAACCTAATTCCTCTGCCACAGAAGGTAACAGCATTTAAAGGCACCAACACCAGAATTTCCTTGCTCTCAGTTACTTATGCTTCTGGACTAATCACTTACTGGTAGTATGAGGAAGCACATACTACTCCACTACTAAGTTGTTTTAAATTTAAACTAGGAATTAAATCCCCCATGGTAACCTCAAACATCACACAGCACTTTTACCAAATGTCTATCTTCCCAACAAGGAGACACTTGGATGCACTGGGTACTTTTCATCTGACATTGCTGTGTTTACAAAATACAATTACCCTTCCATGACAAGACGGGAACTGCTACGTTAATAACCGGTACTCCTGTGGTACAGCATCTTTAGGAACACAATAACTGTCTGGCCAGTTACTGTATTTTTCCACCCTGGGGTGGTTAAGCACTGGAGATGTTCCCACAAATCTGAGAATTACCTTCCCAAAGGGTGTCCTGAAGTGGCAAGTAGCCACTAGCTAAAGCCAGGCCAGGTCACAAAAAAACATCTTTTTGGAAAATGGCCTTGTTAGAATGACTGCGTGGACATTGGTAGATACCTCACAAAAAGGATGCAACCTGTTTGGTAGCTGTAAAATATTTTTCAAGAGTGCTACTCTTCTCAGAAATTATACTTTGCCTTGAAAAGGCTGCTGAACCACGGCTTATTATTGGCACTCAACAAAACCCATAAATAATAACTACCATGGAAGTGACCTGGATTTACCAGTTCATCAGCTGTGCTGGTAACCTGTCTCCTAAACTGGCTGCTAAGGGAAAAAAGGTAACTTCAGTCCAGTACAGTATTTGTACATGTACATAATATCGCTAATTGTGTGGTTGCCCTGCTAGAAGACAGAGCAAAAAGGAGCTCCCTCACAGGCTGTTGAGTTTGGAGCACACTCTGGAGTTGAGCTAAACTGTGAAGGAATAGGGACAGCAAAAGGATGCGAAGGAATTGGTGTACTTGCAGGGGATCCCCTGGAATGTACCATGCACTTCCCAGCTTAGCACAGGTGATGAGCAAGCATATATACATACATATACATACGCAAACACACCCACACTCCCCTCCCACGAAGGGATATATGCGCATTTTATAAAGAGGAAGGTGTGCCCCTCTTTAAAGAACGCTTTGCAAGGGGGGCGGGAAGCAGAGGCTTTGCCATGATTCCATTTCAAAGCATCTGTCTGAAAACATTTTAATTGCTCACCAGCTACAAATAAATGTATTGCAAGTGGACATAAACATAGATCCCTTTTGAGGCAATTGGCATGATTACTTTCCTTAAGTGATGAAAATTACTATGTAAACCAAAGTCATAAACTGAGTGAAATGATGGACTCCCAAACCACCATCCGAGCATTAAAATCTCCAAACTGGTAGTAAAACACTTTTATGTTCACGTAAATGTTTGTTCCTTCTACTGCTGCTTAAACCTAGGAATTTTTGGTGGAAATTGTTACCACCGCAACTTTTTATCAACAGAATTAATAATGAAAACAGCAGCAAAACCAACCGCTAATGATTATGCTATAAATTTAATTAACAGCAATGAAAAATGTGACCTTTTAACTGACTCAAGTGTCATACACAAGTGTAATACAGGACAGTCAGGCAACCATGGGAGTATATTAATCCCTGTGATGATAGAAAAATGGTAAGTGGGAGGGTAAGTGAAGACATATTTTTTTGCCATTCACATAAACACCAAGAATGTAATCCATATTATTACTGATTTTTCTATGATCACTATAAAAAGCTGAAGGCAAGTTAAAGTTTGATTAGGTGCTTGGGAGACAAGATGAAAATGTACAGACAATACTTCATAGAAGTATAGAAAGTATAGCAGTAATCTGAAAGATGCCGTAACCTCCCTGAACAATCTCATCCTGAAAGAGAAGCAATGAGAACCGTAAGAGCAAAGACTCATATATGGTAGAAGTTGTTAGTGCTAAAACTGCATTTATGTAATTTAAAAGATTCAGAAAATTAGTGCGGAAGAAATACAAGTGAGAGTGAGGAAAGGATTTCTAGCTTTAATAAATGTAGAGAGCATGCATTTGCCCAGAGAGAAGTCAGGAGGACAAAGCAGCCCCGGACTAGAAACCCGGAGCTTCCCAACGCACAACCAGTTTAGCTGCTGGCGCAGATGGGGGGCACGTCTCCCAGCACTACCTAGAACTTCCATTTACTGTGTGAGATTTCCCTTTTGTAACACTGGCAGTAGCTTTGCAGGCAAGAATAGGTACCACTTTGCTAGATTAAATCTGGGTTTTTAAGCTTGTTTGACGATATTATTGCTCCCAGGTAACTTGCAATACTCTGGGAGTAAAGCACCTCCATAACAGAGGGGGAAGAATTCAGCAGCACGTCTTCTGCTGCAGTCTGATTTTACGTAGTGCTTACCGTGGCACAGAACTGCTGATGTCATTATTCTTTAAATGTGGGGGTTTTGCATAAAATAAGACTTTAAAACGGTGTAGTACGTTGCCGTGCTCCATGGCTGGCATGGTCTGAGGAGTAGCCTTGGCCGCGGCGCCACGACCTGGGGTGGGAAGCTCAGTTCTAACCCCTGGGACTACTGTCCCCAGAGAAACTCCCAAAGGCAGCGCAGCACCCCAAGCCCTCCGGGGTGCTCCCACCCAAGTCCCCTGCGATGCCTGCTGCATGCACGGCACCACGCTCCCTCCTTCGTGTGGTGGCTTTGCTGGTGCGGAAACCCTGCACCTGCCCTCCTCTGCTTTCTCCTGCCTCCACCGGCCCCTCCAGGGCTCGACAGGCTTCCCAGCGTAAAAATGCAGGGACTAACTCGGACTGGGTTTCTAGGTATGAGGCTGGAAAGACAAGACTATGAGGGAAACGAACACAGAACACAACCCAAGTGTCCCCTGAGGAAGAGGCCATCCCCTGGCTGGCTCCGCCACCCATCGCTGGGAGCATCTCCATCACCCCAAGCCTCACCCACTCACGTGGCGGAGAGCAGCCGTGCCCCTCCTGAGCTCTGCCTTACCCAGGGACCTTACTCAGGCCGCTGCTCCACCCCACCGCCCGCGCTCCTTCTGTTAAGGACTATCAGTACATTTACAGCGAATGCGACGCAACGCTTGGTTATGCGGACTTCCTGCGGAACTCGGGATTTTGGCTTTGCTACCAGACTCCTGGCGTGATCCTGCGGACCAGGGGCTGGCTACCAGGTTACTCCCACTGTCTCGCCCGGAGGAGAAAGCCCCGTTGCCTTCTGCCTTGTGAGGCAGGAAATTTTTGCTCAGGTTCCTCTGCCGTGCTTGTCAACTGGATTTCTATTTTGTGAATCCCCAACTGCTCAGCAAAAAGGAAGCTGGTAACTATAGAATTAAAGTTAAAACCTTTTAATTCTTTCTTGGCAGTGGGGGGGGTTTTTTTGCTTATTTAAATCAAGTGCCTGGTACGTGCTTTCCAGCTACGCAGCAACCCAGAGGTATGTAGTAACCATCCTGCCCTGCGGTGCTGAAGAGTGGGACACATTTTGAGGGTTTTGTTCCCTGTGACATTTGAAACCTTCGTGACACCAACTCTTGACGAACAGATGGCTATTTACCTCCTCGACACAACCAGAGGCGGTTACTGTATGTCTGTATGAAGCAGGCTCAGGTAAGAGCTTTTTTCTGGGTTCGCTTTCTGGGGATTGAGTTGCTGATCCTTATGAAGCTCAGTTCCTCCAGTGACTGACATGCTACAAAAACCACCTCGTGGCCATAATCATCTGTGAGACAGAGCTAAGTGAGCCGCTATGAAGACTGAGCAAGGTTTGTCAATTTTATACTTCCAGAATTAGAAAAATTCCAATGTTTTGATACAAAGAAGGGGTGTCTGGCTGAAGAATAACTTTTCTGACAACAGTTTAATTTCTCATACACCCTCAGTTGATAAAATATTATTATACCGTCTGACATATATTACGTTTCAGCGCATTTGGTGGTAGAGCACACTACTTCACCAAACGCAAGCACTTCATCAGAGGGAAAAACAAGCTGTTAGACCTGTGTTTATATCTCTTTTAATGTAACTGTGGACGCTAAGGCACTTCAGGCAAAATCCTGAGGGAGCCAAGAAACCTGAAAACAAAAATGACTGAAGCATAACTAGGTATATACAACAGAGAGAAAATACTGCCATATAAACATAATATGCTTGGATTTTTTTTGTGTGCTTTCCTGGTACTTTAAACAATTTGCATTAACTTTGTAAGGACAGCAATAGTGAAGGTGAGCAAGCTTATCAGATACAGTTTCTGTGATATAATATTTTAGAATTGATAATTAATATTCTAATTTTATATAATTTTAAAAAATCTCTTGAAGCAGACCAAAAAGAAAGTTACATATCAAATAGTTGGTTAAAAAACATTTTAGACTTTCTCTGATTTCCAGAATAGAGTTTCCACAGAGTTAAAATGAAAGAATAAGAACATTCACAGTTAAATTCAAACACCAGAAAATGTGAGGCTGTAAAATTATTCTCTCCTTTGCTACCAAACATAAGCAAACCATGCTTTGAAATTAGCAAGTCAATGTTTGGATCAAAATTGCAAAAATTTGTTCTAGTGTGAAGCCATTAAAAAAAAAAAAAAAAAAAGAGGAGGATCGTTCCCAGCCATTTGTCAAGTTAGTGTTTCCAAAACATAAGATGAAGTTAGCCAGAGGACAACTTAGTAGCCCTCTTATGCAGAATTCCACGAACCGCAGTGCATTTGCCTTGACAGGATCCATGCAAACATTTCCCAGCTCTCTCCTCAGCTTTGCTCTGCGGTCCCCTGTCTCCTTTCATCTGCATTTTCTTTGAATCCTTGAATTCAAGAAATTCCAAATATGAATGCAACGGTCTGCCGTGGACTTGGGTCGTGTCAGCTTTTTCTCAGTGCCATCGCCTGATCACACTGATGCTCTGTGAGTTTGATGCAAAACAACGCAAGCCTAGGTAGTTTTAAAGATGTTCGCTCTGCAAATGACCACTTTGGGTAGAGAAGGTCTGAGCTAAGAAGGCCATGACGCCCACAGCTTGATAACTAAGTCCAAGTGGTCATGATGACACAGCTCTCCAGCCCACAACCCCCGATAAAATTCAGTTGCTTTCAGCTTTCAGTTCAAACACCTAAATCTATACACCCCACTCAACTGTCGCTCAGCTTCCTTACATAAACACAAACCAGGGCTCAATATACCAAACTGCAGCCCTCAGGACTTGGACATATTTCTAGAAGCAATGAGAGGTGCAATATCAATGAATTTACCTTTCTTAAGCACGCAGCAAATTTGTTCCACGCTGAATAAATTTGCCTTTCAAACCATCTGATTTGGCTGAACCAAACCTCCTGACCCACTCTGCGTAAAGCCGCTGGCGTGGACACCAGAGACTCATCTGCAATAGCAGCCCTGCACATTGCGCTTGCAGTAAGTGGTCCACCAGGCACAGCGGCTATTGGTGCTTGGCCAGCGTGCTCGTATGTAATTTATTCACATTTATATATACACAGATAGAAACCCGACTGTGTGCACAGGCAGAAATACTGGGAATAGTTCAAGTGTCTTGTGGGAGCACCGATGTTAACACCACCAACTGCCCGTGACAGGGTCCCGGCTCGAGTCCGCGGGACGTGAATCACAGTCGTGCTCTGCGCTCGTCGCAAGAGCAGACTGTATGCCGGTGGCACCGCCTGCTACAAGAGCTTTATTTTTTGTCAGCCTACCCCTGCAACTCTTGGACTCTTGCTCTGGCTGCCCTGAGCAAGAAGAAACAGCATAAAGCACAGTGGTCGGGGTTTTGAAACGTTTAGTCACTACTGTCGCCAGAAAAAATGATTGTGGACATGTCAAGCTGCTGAAAACAGGCTGGCCACTGCAGGCTTCAGGCTTGTTTCTGTTATAGCAGTCTCTCATGGGAAGGCAGGGGAAATACTCCCAAGTAATGTGCTCCCTCCCGTGTCACTGGCGTATTTCTGTTGCTTGGAGAGTAAGAAACAGGGTAGGAGCTGTGAGTCGGGCACTAGCCGGCTACCTCTGAAAGAGCAAGCAGTACAAGTCCGGCACAGCCAGCCTTGTCCTCCTGTACTACCAGTGCTACCAGGTATGGGTGGTGATCAGCTGTGGCTCCCAGATGTGGCAGACCCCAGGAGAGAGCAGGCTCCAGCGCCTGAGGCGTGTGTGAGCAGCTGGGAAGAGCCCAGCGGTTGCGATGTCCTGCAGCAGCCGCAGAGAGTGAGCTGCCCCGGCCTCCGCCAGACCCCGGTCGGGCAGAGACTGAGAAAGGGAATTCAGGTTAAGGAGTCCTGCCAGCTTCAGCTGCCCCGACCTACGAAGTGAACAGTGTCTCCGGGGGAACAGGAGCTGGCTTGCAGTTAACTTGGATTATCTCCTTTCCCGAACTGAGGTCTGACACCACCAAGGGATGCAGTCGGATCCCGGTTCTGAAGCACACACACTGAGTGAGTACTCTCAAGTGATTCAACCCAGCCAAATTTACTCTACAATTTATTATAAAAGGAGCGTTTTATACATCAGGAATGCCACCACTCTGCAGCGGGCATAATCTGATTTCAGCAAATTGATCTTAGTTTTAAATGAAACCAAGTTCTGCAAATATTTCTTGCTTTAGGTATTTGCTGTCCTTGCCACACTCTCCCTTCATTTCCCTGAGCTGGCTGGGGATCCTCTTCAAGTACGTAAGAGTCTCCTGAAGTGAGCAAGAGCATTACGGGTTGATATTCAACGCGGGGACATCCGAATAGAATTTTCCAAGAATCTCCACAGCCCAAGCCTCTTGCTGACCCCTGCCTGTATCCCCAGGCATCTTCCAGTCCATCCACCGCAGAAACCAGAAAAGCCAACAAACACTCCCACGCCATCTTGAAAATAATAAGCCCTACCTACACTGATTACACAGTCCTAACACAGTAATTAATGTAACATTTTCTAGCAAAAACCAAACCTTCTGGCCAACGGTCATACACCAATAGTTTCCAGGGCTGTCAGCTGAGAAAAAAATCACTTCGCTACACCCATTTCCCCTTCAAAGCTGGGGAAAAATACACTGTAATTCTAAAAATGTACAAGGAAATGCTCAGCAAATAACGTGCTGCACTGCTGTGGTTCTCTTGTGTTACACCTATTTAGTGGTCAGATGTGGCTTCTGGGTTTGGAAGACTCAAGGAAAGGGAAATTTATGTCACAAAATATCTGTGGACATGAACCTAAATCACAGAACATGCTCAGTGGAATTTCCCTTTCATAAATATCACTTATTACTTATAGCAATTCTTCAACCTATAAACCAAAATATTAGTCTCTAAAGGTTACTTCTCTAGTTGCAGTTAGGATCTCAATCAAAAGCCCAGAGCTTTGCCTGGAAGATAACTAGAGGCGAGGGGACCAACAAAGCCATGTTACTTATGTGAACTGTCAAAATGTGAGGCACAAGAGATTTTGCTTCTGTTCATACTTCTGATTTAGGGCTTGTGCTTTTCTATAGCTCTAGAATCAGTGATTATGTAGGCATAACAATTCAGACGAGATTTTTCTAAGCTGGCCCTTACCACACAAGTTTAGCAAGGCTGCATTATTTTAAACATTGTTCTTTAAAAGTGGCATCTGTCCTCCAAAAAGCTTTGCAGATAACAAGCTGGAGGAAATTTTTTCTCCCACTCAGTTTCTCACTTGATATATTCAAAAATAAAACCTGAACTATAGTGTAAAGTTAAAGAAGCAACTTTATAAAGCCTGGGGGGAATTTAAATAAACTCATTACACAAATCATTGTATTAGGTTTACAGAGGCCAATCTTTTGTTTGAAAGGAAGGAGTTTTATATTTAGCAAATGGTGAAGACACGGAAGCGGAAAAGATTTGCTTTTACAGACAACATACAGTTATTAGACAAATTGTAATCGTGCAAAAAGCTGCAGTGAAAGCCCTCAGCCTTCATCTCCAGAGGTACAGCAATCCGACGCTGCAGCTAAAAGCTTCTGCAGCCCAAAGCAGCAGACCTGGCCTCATCCTTTCTTCTGCCTCTCTCCGCTTGGGAGGCACCTCCCACAAACCTGATCCCCGAGGAGACTCTCAGACCACTGCTAGGTCCATTTCTCTCCTTTATGCCCTCGAATTTATTTACATGCAGACGTACACCTGTCCCCACGCGACCACCCATACGCACCTGGACGCCGCGGCAATTCCCGCTCTGACTGCGGGACCCAGGCTCGCGCTCCTGGCGTAAACTGGACGGGTTTATGAGCTAACTGCTAAAACACGGACAGAAGGTTTCTGTGAGTGGGAGTAAATGACAATGGTATTTTTATTCATGCACACCTAAGCGCTACCATTAACGCAGGACTCTGAGCATTGACAGGTGTCACCTTCCCCTCCTCTGGGTGGACCTGTCCCCCGTTCCTCCTCTCATGTCATGAGAACAAGGGAGAGAAATCACTCACCCGCCAATCCCACCAAATTTGACACGCAGCTCAGAGCTGTCTTCGAGCTTGTAATTTCATGCACTCTCCCGCAACCAAACCATTCTTACTTATAGCAGACATTAATTATTGTTTCCTTATAATCAGGGTTACATGCAATCTGATTTGCACATCTGTAAGCCTCATGTTGGTATCTGTTTCTTTGTTTGTTAGTGACTAATTTAAAATGTTTCATTAAGCCTGAAACAAAAGAACTGAGGCAGGAGGTTAAACCATCACTGCAGGATTCCTCCGCTCTCTGACTACTGTCGGTATTTGAAGAGGACAGAAAACCCTTTGCGTGCTGCAGATGTAGTCAGACAGCCCAGCCTCTCCCCCACGCTGAATTTACAACTTCCAGTTGTAGCCTTTACGATTTGACATCCCTTCAATCCCTTTGCGTGACGGAACTGCCAGGTATGGTTCAGGCCATGCTCTTCAAAAGCAGATCATGTATTCCGCTCAGTATAACAGAATATACTACATTACCTTGTGTAGCAATAATATTATACACATATCAGTGTCTGAGCAGGGCCACACACTGGCTTTATGCACAGACTGTTTTCTTGGCTAAAAGCAACACTGAAGCAAGATGGAATTTGTTTGCAAGGAACAGTGTGCCTTCGGCATCTTATAACCTTCAAAAAGCTCGATCATTTCATAGGCACCATCTCCCAGGTGCCCTTGAGCCATGGCTCTAATGCTACCTACCCCAGATGCTTCAACTTCATACTCTACTAATAAAAGCTGTTCTATAGCTTTCATTTTATATCTCTACAAACCTCCATCTTCTGTGCAAGTGCATTTGTGTGAGTACAGGTGCATGGAAAGGTGGCAGGAGATCCTTCCTCTGTTGCCAAGTGACCTGTTTTTTATTGAGTAAGCTTTTCTTTTGGGGAAGGGGTTGCCAAGGAGTCATGCAAAGGGGAAGACAGACCTCTCTCTTCTCATTATTATTTTGTTTCTGGGTTATGTCAAGGGAAGTACTTGACCTGATAAAGTCCCGCCTGCTGCTTGCTGAGGTACTAAAGACCTGACCTGAAAACATACAGTCTTTTAAAAGTCTCCCCCCTTGTCAGTCTGCTATTTGTCACCTATTTCAGGTTGTCAGAAGAGTATCGCCCATGGTGGCTTTGCAATGGCTGCTGCCATGGGCCCAGCATACGCAGTATACTATATATACACCATCAAGGGCACCATTTAGTTACCTGTGGCAATGCATTAGTCTGAGTGTTTTTCTGTTTGCCATGACTCTGGTCATTCCGCTCTCTTTTTCTTTCTCTCTCTCTCTTTTTTTTTTTCCTCCTAAGACCTCTTCTCCCCTGGAATAGGCTTCAACTTCCACAACCATACATCTGGAAAATTAATATTTAATGAAACTTATTGAAAACTTCTGGCTCTAAAAAGCATTTCCAAACCCAACAAGCTACATCACCCATCATTTGCAACCCATGCAGATGTCCAAGTTGTCAGTCAAGGGCCTACAGAGTGGTATTAAAATGCTGATATCAAATAAGCCACAGTTGCTTTCCATTTACAATGTGCTCTGTAAATTACATGTTTTCTTTAACTTATCTAGAGAGGTATGGCATGCAACTAGATCTAGTAAATCAGAATTTTATTGTTAAATCAGTACTGGGATTAGAATTTCAGATGAAGCAATCAAAGTATACTTGCCCTATAAAGATGTCTTCTTTTTCCAATCTCTAGATAGATACATGGGATGTATGTATACATTCCCATAGATATATGGGAAAAGATTTACACATCACAAAGGCATTAAGCTTCTTTGATTCAGCACGTGCACTCCTTTTTGAAAAGGAAGGAGGACTGTATATTTACTACCTAAGTACCTACTTAAACTCACCAAAGAGAAAAACTGGAACTAATAGAAATCCTGACCACAACAGAATTGCCTATCAAAAGTGGCTAGGATTTGTTGTTCCCTTCTTTTGCCTGTTTCGGTTCTACTTAGAAATCAGCAACATCTCCATATTACTGCAGTGTGATCTGTAATTCTCCTATTTAAAAAACCTGAAAAATCTGAAGAATAACTGTAGATGTTCTTTTCTGAAATTGGCTGTCGTGCTTATGTTCCACTATTAGTGCAGTTATTTGTAAGCACCTTCTCTAGCGCATCAGAACAGTAACAGAAAAAAGGTTTATGTTGGAAGCAAAAGTTATGTTGGAAGCAATGTTTCCTACAAGAAGGCTGGAGAGGGACTTTTTACAAGGGCACGTAGTGATAGGACAAGGGGTGATGACTTTAAACTAAGAGAGGGTAGATTTAGATCAGCTATAAAGAAGAAATTCTTCACCATTCTTCACCAGTGCCAGGTGAGGCACTGGAACAGGTTGCTGAGAGAAGCTGTGGATGCCCCATCCCTGGAAGTGTTCAAGGCCAGGCTGGATGGGGCTTTGAGCAACCTGGTCTAGTGGAAGGTGTCCCCGCCTATGGCAGTGGGGTTGGAACTAGATTATCTTTAAGATCCCTTCCAACTCAAATCATTCTATGATTCTATGAAACAAAGATTTGTTTCTCCTAGAAATCCATTATCTGTTTTGTCTCCTGTCATTTACCTTTTTCCACAGTATTGTGGAACCTGAATGTTCATACAGATTGCCAATATTTTCACCATTTTTAACAAGTCGACTCCTTTCAGAGGAAATAGAAAAAGACTTTCAAAAGTTCATTCACCCTCTATTTCACATTGCTTAGTATTCTCTTTTTCTTCTGCTTGGACTACCTGAAAATAAAACCTTAGACACAGATAAACTACTTTCAAATGTTTTAAAATAAATGTAAATGCAAGGAAGTTTAATACAATGAAACAAAATGATTTCTGCAACAATGGGACCTATCCTGGAAAATCGTGACTTAGCGCTGCTCAGATTTTTACAGAATTCTCTCATTTCCGCTCACACTGAACTCAGCAACGAGAGCAATCTCATTTGCTGGCATCATAACTTGGTACAGTGTTAGCACAAGGTTCACTTGCCTTTATTGATGTTAATGTGCCTTTTTCCTAGACTCCGTGTAAGACCCTCCATTCACCGGGAGCCTTCACCGAGGGAAGGACAGTGGTCAGGCTGGTGGGACATGGTGAACCCAAGTTATAAATGCTGCTTGGGTTTGGTCTGTCAATCACAAAAGTACCTCTAAACACCTACTTGTAGGGTTTCCAGGAGACACCTCAGCAAAGGGAGTGACAAGAGGTCAAGGTTAATGAAGAACTTGGGAAGCAAATACTTTTTCCTTCCTGTCCCTCCTCAGATGTGTGGGATAAATGAAACCCCCACAGGAGACTGCTCCTACAAACTTTCCTCCAGCCAAGAACCGCTCTCCTGAAGAGAGTGATTCAAGAGAGTGTATTTAAGCCTGGTTATACAGCATATATTGTACAGATATGCGCTGCTTTCCAGCTGCCTTCTTTCACAAAATGCAATAGAACAGTAACAAAAGAGTAAAATATTTATGAAATGGAAAGCCTAAATTACTGTTTCTTTAAGGGAAACAAAATGTGAAAACTCTTGTCTGCTGGTTTGCCAACAACATTGAACTTGATCTCCCTTACAGAGGTTTTATACCAAGGTAAACATGTAGTTTCAATAGAAATACTGTTGATTTCTATCAGTACAACAGTGGGACGAGCCCTGCCAAGGACCCAGCCTCAGTGATCACCTTGATCTGTCGCTGACCTTGGCTCTCGAGCTGGGCGAGGGACAGGCGAACGCTGAAGCCAGCAACTGGCACAGCAGCTGAGGAAATCAAAGTGCTTTATTTGTTTCCAGCCCCTATTAATTTTAGGTGAACAGAGGAAGGGAATTTATGCTACCACTACAGGCCAAGAGATGCAGTTCTAACAACATCAAGTTGTTTTTTTTAATTAATATGATTAAAATGCATTTTCTATCTAAAAAGATATTGAATATTCAGAGCTTAATAACTGTAAGATGGGGAAAGAAGAATGCATGTTCTAAAAGCCTTCCAGGAAGCCCTTGACAGCTTACTGAGCCTAGTTTCCTTAAAAAATACTTCCTGCTATTACTAGAATTGTTATGCCATGACATGGGATCCATGCAGATGGACTTCCCCCTCCCCCAACTCTATCTGATGCCTGTTTCTCAGCCAGACATCAGATTTCTGTGGAGCCATGAATTCCTGTACCATATTGCTTACAGGTGATGAAAAACCAACTGCGGTGGCCCTTATAAGGTACAAAATGTATTTAAACATAAAATAATGTCAGGGCTTACCCATTTTCAAGATATAAAAGTCATTTTTCTTTGAATTACCTGTATCTGAAGTCACAGTTTAACACACACACAAATTCATACAAACACAGGATTTTTAAGGATTTTTTTTTTCCCCTGAAGGCAGAGAAAGGCAAGGAGGGAAGCTGGCAGGTACTGTTATGACCAGCAGTAGCAATGTTGCAGCACTAACGTAGATAGTCACTGCTTCACCCTTTTCTTGGTCTTTAGAAGGAGGAACAATAATGACTAACAGTTGCTTTTTAAGTACTTGTGAGGGAAGCCAGCCACGACTGTGGCAAATGCAATACGCAGAGACACGGTTCTTCGCATCCCTGTGGTATCTGCCTTTTCCTATCGCGTTGGGGCACAGAGGAGTTAAGGGCTTTACCCATCCTCACAGAAGGAATCCATCTCACAGGGAAGTGAAGAGAACCAGGAATACAACTGTACCTATGATCACGGAGAGTATTCCATTTCTTTATTCCCTGCATCTCCGCTGTGCTTCCGTATTCGGGAGTTCTTTCATTTCACCACTACCAGCTACCCCTCTAACAATGACACCGCTTCAATCAATAGCAAATGATTAAAAACCATTCTCACTGACTCATTTTCTTTAACGAGACAATCAGTCTTATTGAGAGCAGTATGCCCCAGATAAATAAACAACACACTTATTGACTGCAACCAAATCATGGCATACATCGTGAACAGATTTATTTTCTTCCAGGTTCTTCTTAAAAATAAAAAAGCACTTGTCACTTTTCTTGTTCAGGTATGACTGCTTCTGTCACTGTGTTATGCTGCATGACGCACATGGAGATACTGTTTTCATTGCCCTCACTAGGATGCTCGCAGGTAAGCCTGGCTGGTAACTGTCAGCCCTTATAGCGACTGCAGGGCAGAAAAGGCTGTTCTGAGCCTTTTTTTGGCTTTCTGAGAACACTTCTTAATCTACATGACCGTGGAAACTGTGTTTATCCAGAATGAAAATATAACTCTCCACCTCGGGAAGCAATTTCATGACAGCAATGAGGCATCCCTCAGAGAGCAGAAAATTCATTAAGCAGTTCAGATTTTAAAAACAAGATTACAACTCATCATGGCAAGTCTTCTTGGGGGTGGCACCCTTTGGCAGGGAAGAGAGAAGGAACTGGGAGGTCACATAAGACCATATGCGAGAGCGGTCAAGCATTGGAACAGGCTGCCCAGGGAGGTGGTGGAGTCACCATCGCTGGAAGTGTTAAAAAAACGTGTAGACGTGGCACTTCAGGACATGGTTTAGTGGGCTTGATGGTTTTGGGTCGATGGTTGGACTTGGTGATCTTAAAGGTCTTTTCCAACCTTAATGGTTCTGTGATACATTGTTCAGCTAAACTGAGGAATGTGATCTACTGGGCAACTTACAGTCCATATTCAGAACAACGCTAACTACAACCTGTATTTTATTAGCTCCAGGTACACAGAGCAGGGCAGGAGGAATACTTGGCACCTGTTTCCAGGGCATGTAGTGGGATGTGTGCTGGGGAATGGGTATTTTGCCGTGCCATTCTGCAAGTCAGCATCTGTTTCAGAGGATTCTTTATCCTTGAAAAAGAGCAAGGAGATGTGTTTTCACACTGCTCAGGCCTCAGTGTAACAACTACACTAAACAGAGTGTAGTTAACAAACAAATTAAGGACTGGAAACAACAAAAAGAGCCCTTCCCCAAAGCCCAGCTTATGCACTTAGCCAAGCCTCAGCACCAGCGATGTGGTTCACTCCCCTGGGGAGTCTTTGCACATGGGCAAAGAGCTTCCCACCCGGGCACTTCAGTGGCTGTGGAAATGGGAAATACGGATTTAATCTTGACTGGAAATTGTAAGACTCTGCCTAACTGATGTCTGTGAAAGCCTGAGCTCTCCTCACACTTTCCCCCTTGTAATAGGACCATATGGACAGAAGCATTTTTCTTTTTTAATTCCCCTTAATTTCATCTCAGTACATCTTTCCCTAACAAGCATTTTTCCTCTTTTTGTCCTGCTGTGTCTCCATACCTGCAGGATCATCCTGCCACTCATACTTTTAGGAAAAATTAAGTTAAGCCTAAATGATACCTCATGCTGTACAGCAGATAGCCCGCAAGAGCAGTAGCTGTATATTAAATAAAGCCAGCATCCTCCATGAACTATATTCCTACGGGCCAGTTTGGGCCAGTTTATGAAGGGCTCCATAAAAGACACAGACATGGGATGAAAGGCATCCAAGTGCCAGAAGTGCAGTAGTGGCCGATCACTACCTGCTCAGAGCAAGTGAGCCAGGTAGGGATCAGGAACTGACAATTTATCTTTTTTTTTAAAGGAAAGCACGTGAGGAAAATGTGAGGTCTACCTCCCAAATTGTTAGATGACACAATGCCATACCCCACCTTCTCAGCCTGCACTGCGCTCTTCGGTATCAAGGTGGAAACTACACATTTCAGGAATTTCAGCTGTAAAACAGCCATTTTTCACATGTTAATATAAATATTTAGTACTAATGACAGGAGATGGACTGACAGCTCTGGAACCCTTTATCTCTTCACCAAAAAGGCACAACATTAATGCAAGTTTCTCTTGTAAATCAGGGTCCCACTGCTAAACATCTCAAAAAACAATGTATGGATGATGTCCACTGATGAGTGGGCAAAATCCTCTTCATTGACTAGGCAAGACTTACAGGCATTCAACACCCCATGCTTTAAGATAATTCAAACATTTCTTATTCTACAGATTGTGCAAGGCTGTTGTACTTCACACAGCACAGTACGTGCAGTTTATAATGTGATACTTCTATAAACAAATCAGTCTGCTTTAGAATTAAAATTTGGGGAAGGTGGTGGAGATTGGTTTATTTTGTGTGCTGTAGAAGACTGATTTAATAAGGTTAATTTCATTTAAAACCCTCTGCTGCTTTATGGGATTACATTTTTTTTTTAAATTGCTAACACTTACAAATAGCATCTCTTTACTTAAGAAAAAACTGAAATACAGTATTCTTATCACACTTATGTAATTGTTTTCTCTTTACCAGCCTTTGAAACAAATTTAAATATCAATATCGTTGTTAGATAATGATGAGAGGATATTTAGCTTTCTGTGGTGTTTGAAATCCACAAGACTGCATGCTGCAGCTGGAAATCCACAAGACTGCATGCTGCAGCTGGGAACGGCATCCTAAACTCTTGAGGGAAAACATGCAGTGAAATGAAGTCCTGTGACAGATCCATCTGGGTTCAATGGACTGAATTCAGACCATCAGCTATTTTGAGCAGGACTCTCTTATAACCCTTGATAACAACAGTATGTCCAGCAAACTAGAGTAGCTATATGAGATACAGATGTTTAGCTTTCATCCCGATGGCAATTCAGAGAGCCATGAGAGATGATAAGCTAAGTATTTGTGTAGTTGCAGATGATATGGAGAAGGTACATCTAGCCCTCCGAGCCTGGCACCAGTAGCGCACGTGGACGGTGAGAACAGGTATCACTGTACTTTGACCTCTGGTGCCACAAGAGGTTGGACTGAAATAATTCACAGGGTACAGACGATTCATGCCCACACGCTAAAGGCGGCTTCTTTCGGTAGGAAGCAGTTGTTTAACATCAGGCCGATGAGCTTGTTCTGTAATTTGCCACACAGAAGAGGAAATCCCTAATTCATCGATTTCCAGTTTTTCTCCTCCCGCACACCACAGGCTTCCCTCATTAGGATGAAGGTGCTGAATCTCTGCTACGGGTGGGGAAAGTTGCGTGAGCTATTCTGCTTTTCAGTGAATCAAAGATATTGAATTGCCTAATTGAAGTAGTATTAACAATAATACAGTAATACTTTCCACTTCCAGAGCTTTTCTAGAATTTCTGCTTTTCAGTGAATCAAAGATATTAAATTGCCTAATTGAAGTAGCATTAACAACAATACAGTAACACTTTCCACTTCCAGAGCACTTCACAGCTGCAGAAATCAAAACACTTCACAAAGATGTAGGTTACAAAATTCCTGGCTCTGTATAAGCCTGGGAATAAATTAGCATATTTCTGATCAAATGCTCTTGTGTTTTTAGGCTGACTTCCACCAGTCTGTGCAATTTGAAAAGCTGTAGCTCACAGCTACATCTTCTGTGAGGACACCTTAATTTTGCTTTTCTGACCTCTAAGTAAAAGGGGTCTTTGTTTCTTTGTTTTATTCAAGTAAAGGGAATGCAGCGTATTAGTGGAGCATGAATTACCTAGTAATCTCCTGGTAAAGTGTGGTAATGAGCTCGAGCATCTCTGATACCCCAAGTACACTGCATATGAGTGACATGTAGAGTTAGTCACAAACCAGTGGCACAAAGATGAGCCATAGGGTCATGAGAAGGAGGACAAGAGCAGCAAGAACAACACTGACTGCGTGCATTAGAATCACAGAACCACTGAACAGCCCAGGTTGGAAGGGATCTGGAAAGATCATGCATTCTGCAGGTTTTAAAGAACAATTTAGACAAGCTTCTGCCAAAATTTGTTGAGCTGATTTGATTTTGGAGTTTGGTATGTCTTGGTGACTTTCCCCTTCCTCAGTTTCCTACATTCCAGGAAAAGGAAGCAAAGGGAAGCAGTGGAATAGTAACAAGTAGGTATAAACAGGGAGATGCTCCTGGAGCTACTAACCGGTGGAGAATGGCATCAATGGCCACATCTCCCTGCACTGTGGCTTGGGTCAAGGACCAGCTTTTGCTCTGTGTTTGTGCTGTGCTTAGCACAACAGGCTCCTAGGCCACTACTGCTCTCCTCAGTGGCACACAAACTCAAATCTCAAGTAGATGACACACTATCCTGATTTTCCCTTTTTTCCTACTCCCACAGTCCCTACCTCTACCTCCTACCCCATAACAGAGTTGTACTGCTTCCTTACCACATTTCTTTGCTTGGGTGTTTTATCTCCCTACCCTTCAGATACTTGCACCTCTGAATCATAGTCTCCAACTAATGGATTTGTGCAAAGTTCTGAGTACAAGTCAAGCTATGGTGTTAATTAGGATCTTTAAAGGCTATCAAAACTTTTATTCCTGTTATTACTACTTATAATTAAAGGTAATGGATTCTTTTCTCACCCCTGACAAGTGATTTACATGCACGCTGCTTCTGCCAATTACAAAATAAGGAAAATAATTCTGCCTTATCATTACAAAGCACTTCTCTTGCACCAAAATCTCAAAAGGGGAAAACAGTTGTCTTTCTTACAACTCACTGGTAATCCTTCCACAAAAGAGTAAAGGAGTATGAAGAGAGAGGAAAACTGTTCTCCCTTGGTTTTCACTCCTTTGACATTACAAGAAGCTTTTCAGTATCTGGTCTTCGGCACATGCCTGCAGAACACATGCATGTTTGAACAATGCAGTTACACCTATACAAAGAGTTGCTTTGGCAGAGGTCCTTCAAAGTCCCCTGTTCTTTACACATACCAACAGAAAGGGTGAAATTAAGATTCTCATCGTTTTGGTGAGTGATAATGGCAAGTGCAACAGAACACTGATTGTATAAGGAAATTTTAAAGGTGCCAACTACAGTATACTGGAACATCACCTTTAAAAAACAAAACACACTGAATGTCTAACATACATATTTTGAGCCAATTCCTCCCTAGTACATTTTAAACACGGAAGGCTATTTTGGTAGGGTAGACCAGCAAGTCCTGCAACCACAGGGGAAATGAGTGGGCAGCCCTCACCCCAGAGAAGCAGCACAGTAGCTAGGGAGATTCTGCACAGTTCTCAAAAGTTATCGTCCAAAGTGCTCTAATGGTGAGACCCCCTGGGCTCTGCCGCTGCCTCCCAAGGGGAACAGCAGAAGCCCATCATGTGATGCATTCAGGATGAGACTACAGAAAACACAGGGAAGCAAGACCGCAGGGAACAAAACAGACAGGCTTGAAGGGACTTGGTAAGATGTCTTAGTGGATTTGTCTCATTTTTAACTTCTGGGATTCTAAACCGTTGCGTGACTGTATACAGAAGCTTTGCTTTTCATGTCCTGCAGCACTATGTATGCTACAAAAAAATCATAGCATGTCTGATTAGCGGCATACATTAATAAATGCTCCCACGGCAGACCAGTATTTCTTTTCACATCAACCTACCACCATAAAAGTGATCTGGGAAAGACCTGGAACGGTCTGACGCACTGCTAAGTAGTTTTTATTCTAGCCAAATGGAGAATGTGAGAACAAAAGCAATGTAATTTTAAAGAGAGAATGAGAGAGTGCCCAAAATACACAGACAAATGGCCACTCTGCTGGCAGATGGGAGCAATGAACAGTGAAGCACCAGAGTTTGTAATTTCCCTTTCAATTAGCAAAAGGAGTGAATGCCATCGCGAACGGCTCTCTAGTCCCAGCCCCATTTCCAGTGGCCCATGCTGTACGATGTTTCACTGAACAACCCAACACTCCTACACAAAGTATCTCAACGCTTAGTCAGGGGACGGCTTCAAGTATTCAAAGCAAAAACCTACCTTCCTCATCTGGGCTGCATCTGCAACCCGAAAGCTTACGCACCGACGGCTATCACAGTGTCCTCCCCACTGACTCAACTCATGCCTGTGAAGCGTTGGTTATCTTTGACATTTCCATCTCTTCAGGCGTTCAATAATTTAAAAACCACTTATGCTTATGCAGTTATTTCTGCTTCACCCTCCACCAAACTTGGATGTACATCAAGAAAAAGTGTCTTTCACTTTCTAGAAAAACAAATGAAAATTATTCAAAAATATCAATGTAACGAAGACTTTTTAAATCACAGCTGGATAAAACTAGAGGTGGGCTAATGTAAGGGCAAAAAGAAAGAGGCAACCAATTAAGTAAATTATTCCATTCACATTCATTTCACTTCATTTTTGACATTCACACTTTAAAAAAAAAAAAAAAACCAAAACCCAAACAGCAGAAAAAGGGGTAGCATGTCTTCCAGCAGACTGACTGGTTTTGACTGATGCATACTTGTCAATCAAAGTGCACGGATTACCACTCAGAACTGATGTAAAATGATTCTTTGAACTCATTCACCTTCCTTCTCCGACTCTCCAAACACTCCTATTCCTTTTTTGTTGCTGTGACCAACCATGGAAATCTTTTGACAAAAGGATGAAAAATAAAGGCATGGGGTCTAATTCACCTTTCCACTGCATCGGTTTTCAGCACTGTAACCGCACTGACTTTGAGCAAATATCCCACCTTTTCAACACAGTCATTAAAACAGGCCCAAAAATCCCGTTGCTATCTTGCTGTTGAACCATGTTATTTGCCTTAAACAAAGAACTGGTATGAATGCCACTACACAGAGAAGAGAAGGGTGCACAGACCAGTGACAGTAACAGACAGCAACAGCTTAGGCATTTCTAACATGAACAGCACTCAACTCATGTGCAAGAGTAAGTCTGACAAAAGCCCGTATGTTTTATGTTCTGCTGTTAGGAAGGAATGAATGAGAATTCCCCATAAAACATGGACCTCCTACCTTCTGTTGCCAAGGCCCAGTTTTCCAACCAAGACTCGTTTGTAGATGCACATATACACACAAGCACACAAAAGCACATGTAATTTTCCTTCTTTCTTTATACATTTCCAATTATTTTACCTTCTGCTGTGTTGTCTTGTGGAGCAATGACCAAAATACTGTGTTTTCACTCATATTTCTTCTCCACTGTATCTCCTCAAGCAATAGCTATTATTTAAGTGACAGCTTTTACTTTTATCACCCCAAGGAATCCCAAAGGTTCGGATGTTGACTTATAGTATACAGCACTGATCATATGCAACTTAGCTGAGCAAATAGCCTGCTTCCAAACCCTGAACATACAGAGTCCCACAATACTTAACATTTTACAAAGAGAACAGAATAAGGTCTCTCTAACTTCATTTTAGACATATGAAGAAACACATGGTACCTGAAATAAGTGAGAGCTCCGGGACCTGCATAGAGGCAATGCTGATGGTCAATGATCATGAAAATTGGAGTACTCTATCTTTTGTAACTAAGGCACAAAATACTGTGGAGGTAATTTTATTACTGACAATAACACACTTTTTTTTTTTTTTTTTTAAAAAAAAAAAAGGCAACTCAGTTTAATTTCTAGATCCCAGGCTGAATATGAGAATCTGACAGGTAAAAACATTATCTTACGGATAGGCACATTGATAAGAAAATATTGAGGGGGGAAAAAAAAAGATAAAATCATGCTGTGCCATTTTTAATCTTGAATTTAACACATGGAAGGAGCAGATCTGAAGGCACTTATGCAAGATGTCGATTAAGGAACATGTACAGGCTCTAAGACCTATCCTAGTCCCAGACTGAGAACTATCCTAATCTAGGGTTTTCCCCCCAGTCCTTCGCTTTTTCTTTGCTATTACTGAACTGTGCTGGCTAATGTCAGCTAAAATGGGTTCCAAGCCAAATACTTCCATTTTCTGTTTAACAAAATTATTTGCACAACCTTTTCTTCGACTGCTCATTGCTCTCCTGCAGCACCTTACCCAACCCAGCATTGCCAGCTGGGTTGCTCCCTGCATCTGAGCAGCCCCTGTTAGTAAGCGGCCATCTGACATAAAGGGTATTTTTCTGACTCAGGCCAGAAGGGACAAGCTACTACGGTGTTTCCCTGGCGCACAGTGAAAGCATATGCCTGGGATGGCGGAGAGCAGTGAACAAATGATGGAAGGCTGGGAGAAATACCTCTTGGCTTTGCCGTGGCAGCCTTTCCCACGAGCCCCCAGCCATGACACGTAACAGGGAGGAGAGACACACAAACTGTCACCCAGTAAGAGCAGTGATGGGGGACTACACTGCTAGACGACACCTCCTCACCAGTATTTCTGCACTAGAACATGGCAAAGAGATGCATATAAACGTACCCAATTTTACAAGTAAGTATTTAACGAAACGGGGAGGAATCTATGATCATATTTTTGAAGCCCTACTATCCCCTGTCTACTCCCCATCATTTATCTAGTGTTTTGTCTAAACACTGCAATAAGTGTGGGATTTACCTGTTATGAACAGAACTTGAATCTGAGACACACCATCTTCCAGATGCTTGTAAAACAAGTAGTACATGCATGGATCAGTAACAACTGCTAACCTACTGCCCCACATCACTGTGAAGGGAGCTCATTCTTTCCCGCTTCAGGTAGGAGAAGGACTCCTCAGAGAAATGTGAAAATGCATTACCTCATCTTTATTTCCACCTCAGAATCCCGAAACAGTATATTGAGCAACACTGGACATGCCTTATTGTTATGGTTTGAATTGGGAAGCATCAGATATAAAGTGAAATATGGCCACTCTATTCTTTGTAAAGGGGAGATCAGCTCTTCCTCTTCTTCTTCAACTGTTGGTACCATTAAGAGGAAAAGCTTTTCTGCTTGCTAACTGCCAGGTACTTGGATGGGCTAAATAAACACTGACACTATGACAGACTTTACTGAGTCTAACACTGGCAAATGCACAAATTTACATCTGTATTTAAACCTGAGTGCAAACTGAAACATTGCTATTACTAGGAAAATAAAAAGCCCAAATGCGATGATATTACCCTAGACTTGGCAAATGGAAACAGGGGCAGATGGATTTTTCTATTTACTTGGCAAGAGGACATTATACTTTTTGACACTGGCTGTAAAGCAAGTGAAAAAAATAATAATTGGATAAGTAGCAATTTTAAGCAAGACTGCTGCATTAAAGGACACATGCTGAGCAAGTGATGGATTTCATTGATAAAAAGGTTGGAGGCTCTTAATGGATTGTTAAAATGCTATTACAAAAATGGTTTAGAGGTCCACCCTCTGGAGAGATGGAAGGGCATTACTTCCTACATACCAATTTGATCCTCAAGGGTGTGCATACATGTGCATATAGTACTTTAATATGGTGGTGATTTGCTGTGATGAACGTCCACTGATATCCACTAAAAAGCAATAAAAGCCTATTCACTCGCGTGAAATAAGTCAGTACTCTCAGACGTCTTTACAGTTATACCTACAAGGATGTAACTTTACATAATTGAGTTTTCTTCCAGTCTTGGAATGGGATCACACACCACAAAACTATGTCCAAACCTGATATCCTGCCGTGCATGGCACCGTGAGGCTTTCTAATGTTATCAATCCACTTTTTTTCTATCTTCCATCTCTGCAGTGAAGTGCTGACAGGCCCTCCTGATGATCTTTGAGAACAGAAAAGATTATATAGATGTATAAAGTTTGAAGATAAGAAACCTCTAGAAAAACGTGCATTTACTACCTGCATGATTGGGAGAAGCTCCCACTCAGTGCCAGGCATCTGGTTTTGGCTGCTAGCCCGTACTTCCAAAGGAGTTGGTCACAAATGCCAGATGCAAGACATCAGAGGACTTCTTGTGGATGCAAGATATTTTTAGTAGCACTTTAAAGTTCAAGAACAGTGATACATTTCTGAATCTATCTCCATGTTTGGTACTTTGACTGTCAGTCTCTGCAGGGTGGTGAAATATGGAGTGGTCTAAACATACTCACATCTCCTCTGCCACCCCTTGAAGTGGTCACAGTCGAGTAACAGAGGAAGGACAGCTCGTGGGGAAAGCTCGTGTCAGTCTAGTGGTATTGTCAGCAAAACAATGAATTTATTTCCCCATTAAACTCCTCAGACCCTGCACTACTTGTAATCAGTTTTTTTTCCCCAACACCAAGATTTGTTCCAGTTTCAGGTTTTTTGTCACCCTCATCACTAGGAATCTCCTATTCAACAAGGAGATTCCTCCACTGGCTGCCCTTCCAGTGAGTCAGGACAGGACATCAGCTTTTTTCATGTCTTATCAAATGTGTCACAATTGTCGTGGAGGTATGTGATCTGTGTAGTTATGCAAATAACTCTCTCCTTGAGGGAGATATTTTCATACTTAATTTTTCCTGAAGCAGCAATGCTTATGTGGTAGCATGGTCTTAGCATCGGTCTGTGTCTGTCTGTCTTCCAGACCTCTTACTCTTCAATCAACTGGCCAGTTTCAACCCAGTTAAGCAGAATGGTAAGAGACAAAAAAATGCCAAGCTTATAGATGTGCTTGGAAAATAGAAGTGACCAGGTGCGAGAGTTTGGAAACGCCATTAGTGGCACACTGAGGGAAAGGCAGGGAGCGGAGTGCAAAACTTAGCATCATCGGACAATTACCATCAAAATAGGTTTTGTGGGTTTTGTCTCACTAAACCATTTCTTAATCAGCCTCTTTAAAGAAGGATCATAATTGCAAATACTACAGCAAAACCTAACTGTGACCATACATCGCAGGTATTCAACCCAAGTAATGATAACTGATGCCCCTTTTCCTTTTTCCCTACCATGGTAAGGTGATGTTTTCCTGCTACTTACACGGTATTCACCCTATTCTGAGTCTTAACAGCTCCATCTCATCAATGACACAGGAATTATATAAAGCTGCACAAGAATAAAATTAGATCCCACCTGTGCAACAGAAGACATCTGAAAGCCAAAACCTTGGGGGAAAAAAATAAAATCAGGAAAATATTCTAGCAACAGAAACATGCAACGTCAGTGACAATACAAGTAAACTTTGCTTTTTTCCTCCGTCCTAAAGGTGGAAAGTAAAAAAAAAAACACTAATGCCGCCTGCCAAAACTAGTCCTAACTTCCCAAGACCACTTTGTGGTCACTAGCTTGTCAGTGAAGAGGGAGTAGTTTGCAACAGCAACCAGTACCGGGAGGCTCTCCATCGGGCAAAATACATTACCCAGGCAAAGACCAGCAGCGGTAAACGTCTGCAGGCAGAGATTACGGGAAGCAGGGACTGCTCTGCCTGCTTGGCAGCTTTGCGTAACACTTTCTGGCAGCAGACTTACTCCCTCTGCCAAGCTCTGCAGAAACGGGGTATCAGGCGTTTGCAGAGCAAGGTTACAAAATAAAAGAGCAAAACAAAACCAGCCGTCTTCAGTTGCTGCTCTGGTTCTTTGTGGTTTCATCCTCCCACGACATTGCTTCAGCAAGTCTTCCTCTTTGAAAAAATATACATTTCAACATATATATTTAAATAACACTGTTTTTATTAATATGGCAATTATAGCCATGCTTGCTCAAAAGATCACAGATTCAAAATTCACAGGAATTTGCAGTTCAGAAAATTCACAATTCACAGGTACTGAACTCTATACAACAGGGTATTATCTCCAGCTGGGAACCCTAAGCTGCACTGCAAGAGCCAAACTTGAAATTTCATGAAACAGTTTTCTTTCAAAAAATGATAGTCAAAATAAGTAGTATTTCCCAAAACATGGTTAATTCAATGAAACAGACAGACACAATTTCAAACTAAATGAAAGAGTATTTGTTCCTGTTTTGTCATTTTTCTTCATCTCTAACTTCTTACTTTTTAGTATTTTAGACTTTGATGTGTTTCGAACTCGTTATACAGTAGTTCAAAACCTGTCTCATTAGAGATATCTTATACAATCCTAGAAGACATCAGGAGATATTTAACAAACAGGATCTTCTCTTTCTGGGATGTATAAAAATGTTATAAATTAGTTCCAATAATTACTTTTTGATATTTTACTAATTTGGAAGAAAATCTAAACTAAAAATAAAATCTTGTGTATTACTGTGCTGAGAACACAGCCTAACCCCTGATGCTAAGAATACAACAGGCCAAATCAAAAGAGTTTACATAATTATACGCAAAATTACTTTAACCATGACATGTAAAATGACTCTAACAGACTAAGACTGACTGCTAATGATTTATGTATCCAAAATACCCACAGGATCTGCGATCTTTCTGTACTGTGATTGAAAACTACAAATCTTAGTCTACTTTTCTGAGTTGTGAGTCTAAATTCTCACTAGAATCTTACATGATTTTATATTTCTCATATTTCTTTCAGCAGCTATCTATCACTCAAAGGCTCTTCAAATTTTATTTGATTTGCAGAAAGTTCTGTTCCTTCGACAAAAGTTTATTTTAGAACCCTCGGATAAATGTTCCTGCACAAAGACAGGCTACCTGCAATGATCTGTAAAACAATACCATCAGAATTTAGGCTCTTAAGTTTAATTTTATTTATTTATTTATCCTGAGACAGCAGCTTGCAAAGTCCCACACTCCATCTTAGTCTGACTTTATACAGGAAAATAGCAAATCTATTTGAACCAACATTTTATATTCCAAGGAGCATTTATTATGCACTGTGTCTACCTATTTAGGTCATTATCTGAGAAAATTAAGATTTAAATGTTTAAAGTTAACTAAAAGTACTCACTAGTTTAGTGCAAGTACGTAAGAACATAACTGTTCTGTAAGGAATGACCCTAAAGAGTTTACTTGTGCACTTAAAAAAATTAATTTCATGGAAAACAGAAGCATGTGAATTTAACCCAGGAGATGAGCATGTGTGTGAGGTGCCACCTGTGGGAATGAGTGGACGGTGACAGTGACCCGAGATGAAACTGTAGCTACAGTTACTGGATGATTTACTCCTGGAGTTAATGGCGACAGAGTTTGTCCCTGGAGCATGAAGAACATCTCAAAGAAACGAAACAAGTAGTGCTGTAGGCATGGAAAACAAAAGAGGCACCAAGGTGGCTCATGGGAGGTCTTGGTAGAGGCAGTCCCTGGGCTTCTTCCTTCCCACCTCTGCACACTCAGTGACTACTGTTATATCTAATTTAGTCTACCGGGACACCGAGTCCCCCCAGACCAGGACTGTAGACAGCTGCCCTGGTTTCTACTTGCTTAATCCAGCTCCAGGAGATCTCGTTTTTAGATAGGAGCAGAGTAATTCAGGTTGGGGAGTGACTCACGGGAGACATCTGATCCAACTCTGCTCTCAGAGCAGGGCTAACCTCAAAGGCAGGTAAGTTTGCAAACCTCCAGGGATGGAGCCTGCAGAAGCTCGCTGGGTGCCTGTTCCAGTGCTAAACTACTCGCATTTTTGTACATACATTTCATGTAGTGCATAAAGCCCCCCTCAGTCTAAGTCCCATTTACAAAAGTACAGACTCTTCCATGTGGGTGGTGGTGGACTACAACACGTAGTCCCAGGGCAATCAAAAGAGACTTCAGGGCCTTAGGACAGTTGGTAAGGCGATCTGGAGCACAGGTTATTTTTTCCTCTCTCCTTCCATTTGCGGGCAGTGACACTGGAAGAAACAGACGGACCCAGTCTATTAATACATGGCTCTGTGGCTGGTGTCACCGCCACAATTTTGGCTTTTTCGATAACGTGATGGCCCCACACAGTACCAGGCTTGCTGGTGTCAGGTGGGATTCACCTTTCTCAAAGCGGGACGAGGGTCTTTGCTCACGAGCTAGCGGGGCTTATTGACAGAGCTTTAAACTATACCTGAAGGGGTAGCGGGATAATATCAGGCCTGCCATGACAAGCTGTGGGATGACATGTCAAGGTTAGGGAGATGGGGTGCTAGTGAGAGCCCTCAGCCTATTGCTCTGAGATGTGCCGGGTACACTGGAGCACACCTGAAGTCTCACAGAGATGAGCCAGGGGCTCTTGAGGTAGCAAGAACCAACAGGGAAACATTAGTGAAATACTTCAAAAGAATTAAAGGGTGTTCCTCTTAAGAGGGTGACATGGATGACAGCCCAGCTGAAGTGCCTCTACACCAACGCACATACCATGGGCAACAAACAGGAGTTGGAAGCCGCCATGCTACTAGAGTACTACAACTTTGTTACCATTACTGAAACTTGGTGGGACAAATCCTGTGACTGGAGTGCAGCTATCAATGGCTACAGGCTGTTCAGAAGGGATGGGTGAGGAAGAAGGAGCAGAGGTGTTGCCCTCGATATCAAGAACTGGTTAGTGTGTGAAAAGCTGTCTCTGAAGAATAGCCTTTAGCAGGTTGAAAGTCATGGGTAAGAATTAGAGACCAAGGCAACAAAGGGAACCTCATGATTGGTGTCTGCTACAGGCTACCCTATCAAGGGGAACCTATTGATGAAGCCTTCTCATTCCAGCTACAGGAGGCATTGCACTCACAGGCTCTCATCCTGCTGGGGGACTTCAACGACTCTGACATCTGCTAGAAAAGTAGCACGGCGCGCTGTAAGCGATCCAGGAGACTCCTGGAATGCATTGAGGATAACTTGTTAAGCCAGGTAATAAACAGCTCTACCAAAGGGAATGCCATACGGGACCTGCTGGTCACCAATGCAAGTCAGCTAATTGGTGATGTCAGGATTGGAGGCAGCCTGGGCTGCAGTGATCATGCACTGATGGAGTTAGCAGTCCTGAGGAATATGGGGCAGGCGAAAAGTAAAGTCAGGGCTCTGAATTTTAGGAAAGCAAACTTCCAGCTCTTCAGGGAGTTAGTCAATAGGACCCCCTGGGAAACTGCCCTCAGGGATGAGGGAGCAGAACAGAGCTGGCAGATCTTTAAGGATGCTTTCCACAGAGTGTAAGAGCTGTCGATTCCCAGGTGTAAGAAAACAGAGGAGGAAAGCAAGAGACCACTATGAATGAGTGGAGACCTGATGGACAAACTAAAGGGCAAGAAGGAAATGCACAGGTAGTGGAAGCAGGCACAGGTACCCTGTGATGAGTACAGGGATGCTGCCCAGTTGTGTAGGGATGGGGTCAGGAAGGCCAAGGCATGGCTGGAGCTGAACTTGGCAAGGAATGCAAAGAAGAACAAGAAGGGCTTCTCTAGATATATCAACCAGAAAAAGAAGGTCAAAGAAAGCGTACCCCCCCCTTGATGAGCAAGACTGGAAAACTGGTAACAACAGACAAGGAGAAGGCTGAGGTACTCAACAACTTCTTTGCCTCAGTCTTCACTGTCAGTGTCTCTTCCCACACCTCTCAAGCAGATGGACCGCAAGATGGGGACTGGAGGAACAAAGTCCCTCCCACTGCAAGGGAAGATCAGGTTCGTGACCACCTCAGGAAGAGGTGCACCACACTATGGGACCTGATGAGATGCATCCTAGAGCCCTGAGGGAACTGGCTGATGTAGTTGCCAAGCCACTCTCTATGGTATTTGAAAAGTCATGGCAGTCAGGTGCAGTCCCTGGAGACTGGAAATAGGGGAACATTGCACCCATTTTTAAAAAAGGTAGCAAGGAGGACCTGGGAAGTACCAAACTGTCAGCTTCACCGCTGTATCTAGGAAGATCATGGAACAGACCCTCCTAGAAGCTAAGGCACACGGACAACAGGGAGGTGATTCAAGACATCCAGCATGGCTTCACCAAGGGCAAGTCCTGCCTGACCAACCTAGTGGCCTTCTACAATGAAGTGACTACATCAATGGACAAGGGAAAAGATACTGATGTCATCTATCTGGATTTCTCTAAGGCCTTTGACACAGTCCTCCACAACATCCTTCTCTCTACATTGGAGAGAGATGGATTTGATGGGTAAGCTGTTGGGTGGATGAGGAATTGGTTGGATGGTCACATCCAGAGGGTAGTGGTCAATGGCTCAATGTCCAGAAGGAGATCGGTGATGAGTGGTGTCCCTCAGCGATTGGGACCGGTACTCTTCAATATCTTCATCAGTGACATACACAGTGGGATTGAATGCACCCTCAGCAAGTTTGCACATGACACCAAGTTCAGTGGTGTGGCTGACACCCCGTCTGAGGGACGGGATGCCATCCAGAGGGACCTGGACAAGCTTGAGGAATGGGCCTGTGTGAACCTCATGAGGTTCAACAAGGCCAAGTGCAGGGTCCCACACCTGGGCCAGGGCAGCCCCCAGTATCAATACAGGCTGGGGGATGAAGGGATTGAGAGCAGCCCTGCCAAGAAGGACTTGAGGGTATTGGTGGTTGAAAAGCTGGATGTGAGCTGGCAAAGTGCACTTGCAGCCCAGGTGGCCAACCACATCCTGGGCTGCATCCAAAGAACTGTGGCCAGCAGGTCGAGGGAAGTGATTCTGCCCCTCTACTCTGCTCTGGTGAGACTCCACCTGGAGGACTCCGTCCAGGTCTGAGGCCCTCAGCACAGGAAAGACATGGACCTGCTGGAAAAGATCCAGAGGAGGGCCACAAACATGATCAGAGAGATGGAACACCTCTCCTATAAGGACAGGCTGAGAGAGTTGGGCTGTTCAGCCTGGAGAAGAGAAGGCTCCAGGGAGACCTTACTGCAGCCTTCCAGTACTTGAAGGGGGCTTCTAAGAAAGACGGGGACAGATTTTTAGCAGGGCCTGTTGCGATAGGACAAGGGGTAATGGCTTTAAACTAAAAGAGGGCAGATTTAGACTAGCTACAAGGAAGAAATTTTTTATGATGAGGGTGGTGAAACCCTGGCACAGGTTGCCCAGAGAGGTGGTAGATGCCCCATCCCTGGAAACATTGCAGGTAAGGTTGGACGGGGCTCTGAGCAACCTGGTGTAGTTGAAGATGTCCCTGCTCATTGCAGGGGGCGTGGACTAGATAGATGACCTCTAAATGTCCTTTCCAATCCAAACTATTCTATGATTCTGTGGAAATATTTGTCAATACCTGCAAGAAACTTTTGAGTTAAAAGGATACACAACCATAAAATAAATGTCATCAAAGATTAAGGATGCCGTACAAGTACAAATCATTCACTCGTAGTCACTTGTTTCTACATGTTTTCCTGCAATGAAGATACTGCAGTACTTCTCAACAATATCAAAGTACCCTCAGTCTCTGCTTCCCTATGCTTTCAGGACCACCTTGCTTTTCTTCCATAAAAAACACTGCCATAAAATAAGGACAGGTTTGACTTGCAGCCTCTAGCCCACTATAATCTACAAACATCCTAGGGTGTTGCAGCAAGCAACTGATACTCGGATGACCATCTGCTTTCCCCAAGATCATCTACAGACTGACAGTTGGAAACACTGCAGTTTGCTGAATCTGATCCTCCTCATCTGCACACACAGTTGTTTTAAGGGTGCAGAAATAGAGCCAGGGTAGAAAAGAAACTGAGGGCACTCAAGCAATTACCCAATGAGCTCGAAAAAGGGTGAAAAATCAAAATTCAGGGGCAGACTTCACAGATTGACTTCATGCACCTGAACTCTTACTAGGTTTTATATACAATCCTCCCATAAGGAGGAGAATGCAAGCTGAAAAAACACAGGGATGACCTCAGGCTGAAAGATGGGATGCCCTTTGGGGACATTTTGTAGCTAGCAAACATTACTCGGGACATCTTTGTTAGGAGTGAAACAGACAACCTGGCCGAATCCTTGGTGTACAAGACAACGGATCAAGAGAAAACAGAAAGTAAGCACAAAATTCCCATTTAGTTTTAGTCTCTTGATATTAACATAATATTGTTTCGTGGTTTTAATTTAAGCAAAGTATTTTGTATATTTCAATACACTGTCGACATACCTAATTTTAGTTCCACATTATACAATATTGCTATGCTTTTTTTCCCCCTACAAACAAATACATGACTTATTTTATATTCCATGGACATACAAATGGAAATTGCCTTCTCTTGCAACAGCTAATAGACTTTTGTAAAGGAAATAATAGCGCATGTTTTCAGATTAATACATCCACAGGACTGATCCTTCCCACTCCATCCACACTACTGCCTGGGCTCACTCGTAATGCTCACTGTTTTAGGGCTGTTTAACAGCTTCAGAAATACCTGTCAGTATTATATCCCAGCGAGGCACAGAGGAAGATGGGAGTGATGAGGGGAAAATTGCTAACCTTCTCTTTTTAATTGCTTCTCTTGCTAACCTTCATTCTCCTAGAGCTAGAAATGCCCATGTTATCAGTGAATTTACTCAAATTATCACTGCTCCTCAAGTCTCACAAATGAGGTGGAATGGTCCTGGGACTGTCTGTTCATCAAACTGCAAATTTGTTAGTGCTTCTTCTGAGAAACATTTTGCTGATATACACTTAAACAAAGCGAGTATGAAATAAGAGCCCCTTAAGGACTCACACAGCTTCCCAAAAGGATCATTACGAGGAAATGGAAATCTCTACTGATCTTCACGTAGAAAAGAGGATAAATGCTTTGTGAGACGTTACAGAAAGTGGTAAGGCTTTATTTCCATGTGAGGCCAAAATGGATGGCAACTATTTCAACATCTTATTCATGCAAAGCATCCAGCAGCACTTGCAGGACATGGTCTCTAACACTGGCCTCATTTTGAGATCTGTGCTATGAAAGATTATCTCCTTATATCCCTTCACTACGATACAAACTGTTAGCAGACTTGCAGTGAACTTTTGCTGCTATCTATCTCAAAGCAAGCCACAGTGGCTCTTCTTTTATCTCTCAAAGGACATTTAGGTTTACTAATTACTTTTCAAAAGGCCAGTTTGCTTCTGAACAATTTTGCTAATGAAAAAGAACATAATCATATACTACTTCTATTATGATCATCTCACTAACTTTATCATCTCACTAATTTTATTCACCAAATATGAAACACAAGCAGTTTATGCACCTACGCAACTTTGATTTTGTGTAAAGAGAAGTGTCACCCTGTTTCCATCACCAACAATCCTACGTTGCGGATTTTTAAGCTGCCTTGTTGACTTTTATCATTTGCTTATATTAAGGGAGCTGCTTTGTGTATAAGCTTTCAGCTTTGGGGTGATTTCTGGAAGAATGAAAATGATTTAAAGGCACGAGAGGGACCATCCCTCAAGATGGAAACAAGTGATTCAGAAACACAGAATTGAAAATATCAAAATAGAATTGAAGGAAGGAAAGAACTAGAACAATTTAGGAAATCTTCCTAACGGTGGGGTCTGTTAGCTCCAAAGTATCTTCCAACTGGCTGCTTGATAAATGGAGTTTGTGGGTGACAAGGACATGTTTTTTCCCCTTTCTCTCCTTTAAACACAAAAGTCAGCAACCCACCTCCACTCCAAATGCTTTCCTGACAATCCTCACTAAAGGGTTAACTCCAGCTACTGTTAAAATCCATTGCATAGCAACTTCCCTTGCCTGACTTCCAGAAGTCATACAGACCAAATCACTATGTCCTGCCAACCGAAGAGTACAAATCAGGAAAGTTGTGAATGCGTAAACTATTTCCAGTGTTAACAGTCAGTTGTCAGCTCTTCGCCACTGTTACCATGCTGTTCCTCAGACCAACGCAGTGATTTCCATAGTGATGATACAAAGAGAGTTGCTGTTCATATAACCGGAGATCACTTCTGCAACTGTTCCTGTGTATACGATGGCAAAAAATTTGGAAACATTGCAGATGAAATGGAAGGATCGAAAGTCCCTAAGCTTGCTGATGTAGAATGCAATTGACACACGCTTTTACTGAAGTTGCAGTTTTGAGCTGTTATATGAGTTACAGAGAAATTTTGTAGCTCGTGAACATTACACACACGTCCTCCTAAATAGCCCGTCTAATGTTGTTTTAATTTACTTTGAAGAACTTCGTAGGATTACGGGAAAATTCAGGTTGGAAGGGACCTCAGGAAGTCTCTAGTACAATCTTCTCCTCAAGCCAGACTTGCTGTGAGGTGAGACCAGGTTACCTAGGGCTTTGTCTCTTTGGGTCTCAAAAACCTCAAGGGATGGACATGGCACGATCTCTCTGAGCAATTTGCTCCCTGCCTGACTATCCTCAGGGGGAAAAAGTTTTTAGAAATACTATTTCTTGTATGAAATCTGTATCAGAAGGCATTTGGGTAGATTTGCTTCATGATAGCTGGGTTTCTCTTCATTTACCTACCCATCAGCTTCTCTCCACAGTGTAGTTTCACTATGAAGCAGCTCTGCCAGATTAAAATGAGGTCAGGCTTTGATGACAAACACGTGGCTGAAATGGTCCTGTACTCCAGCCAGAAACAGGCCATCTCAGAACACCTCCCCATTTTTAGCTCAGATAAAACAAAACAAAAGTTTTTGAGCATTTCAAAGGCTGAATTTTCCTGAGCACATTGTAAAAACAGTAGTGTAAGCTGGCAAGAAGGGCAGGAAAGAGGCAGTTAACAGGAAAATTGAGCCATGCTTTTCTAAGCGAGAGGTTGGCCTGTGCTGGCTGTGAAATGCACCTTCCTTCTGGAAGGGGAGAGATGGGAACCTGGTGGATCAGGAATACCTGAATGTTCTGCCACCAAACACATACTTAACTCCACACGGTAGTTTTATGATGCCATGTTGTAATGACTGAAGTTCATTGATGGTTTTCTTTTTCCCCTCCACCAAATACTAGAGCACAGACCCTGTGCCAAGACAAGTGAAGGCATCATGCAACAGGGCTTAACATTTGTACTAAGGACAAGGACTTCAACTTTCTCCATGACAGTGGGCTTAACATTCCCATTCTGCTCCCCTTTCCAGATAGCCCATAAAGTAAAACTTTACCACAAACACCTGATCAGTTATAGTTGCTAATTTCATACTCCACAGTTCAGGAAAAAGTTACCCTATTTGTAATCCAGAACAACTTACCTGGTATTGTTCTTTTAATGTAGTTTCATAGAAACATGTCTAAAAACCACTTGGACTTAAGCTGGGGTACATCACTGAATATATCAGCATTTAAACGATCCAACAGTTCAGAGAAAGGCCTTTTACAGCAGGGAATATTATCCTTGACAGTTACTGAGCACCAGCATATCCTCTCAAGCATCAGACTGGCACCATCACAATCATGTGGTCTGCTGAAATAGTATCTCCGTGTTGGGCATCACTATCACTCAACCACAAGACACAAGGCATTAATTCAGTTTCTGGTCTTCCTGCACATACTTCTTCAGGAGCAAAATGTGTCCCAAACAGCATCTGTTCCCTCTCTTCCTGGGCAAGGTTAGGAGCCAGTATTTGTTGCAACGCAAGGACAAAGGGAAACAAATGACCCCATAGGTTGTTCCTTCTGTCAGCACTTGTGCCACAGATACCAGGGAATTTACCAGAGACAAAGTCCTGTTTCAAGCCGACAACTTTTTCTTCCCCCAAGAGAGCACGTATTAACATCTACAGCATTTACGACTTTGGCAGGTTGTGGTGGGCATAACACAAGGCTTTTCCACCAGAGAACAGAAGGCATAAATGTGTTGTGGCCATTGCTTGCTACACCAGTGGCACTGGGCATTTGTCCCAGTAACAGCTAAAGGGGAGGCTGGGAGGGCACGAACTGACTTCTTACAGCACAGTTTAAAAAACAAAAAACAAAAAAGCACAGAGAAATGTTTCATTAATAACATCTCACATAAAATGCATTCATCTTGCTTCTCACTATTGACCCTGTAGTTACACGTTCAGCATTCACTCATAATAAAAGTCCAGAGTTTCAGAGGTACGAAACTTGGCCACAAAGAGCTTCCCAGCCCCTATTTTTATAGGCAGGTCATTAACTCAGTAACAAGTTTAAAAATTTCCTTTTAAAATTTGACCATGTTTTTGCAAAATGCATGAATATCATAAGCTCTTTTGTTCTGCATATCATAAAAGCATGTATAAAAGCCTTTTTTTTTTAATGCCTATAATTGCCTCTTGTCAGCCATTACTCTGTAACACAGTGAGCGCTCCTGGGAGGGCGGGGGGTGTAAAATCAATCAGGATTCTTCACAGCACCTGTAGTGAAAATTCCTGCTATCTCTATGAACTCCCCAAGCTTTTAGTTTCCTTTGTTGTGCCATTTAGAAATCATTACATACTTTGCAAAGGCAAAGAACTGAAACACGCAGAGCTTACGTCTAGGCTGAGCGGGTCTGAAGGAGGAAGGAGCGCACTCTCCGCATCAGTGCAAAGGCCGTATGTTTCAGACTGTTTGTTGTTGTTATGCCCTGGTTTTATTTTTAATTGTTTTAATCTTTCTTTAGATTACTCATATCCTTTAAACTACCTTTTCCCCTACAATCCTATAAATTGACGTACTACTTACAAGTCAATGGTTAACTGCATATTGTGCCTTTGGTAGGAGCTGTGCTTAGTAATTTTTCCTCAATAAATGAGTGATAAAACATTGCTGTTACTGAATAACACAAAAATGCAGGTTATTCCAGCCTTACCACCTGCAGTTATCTCTGTTAGTAGTGTAATGGTGATTTACAAGCCTGTGCTGCCAGTTACAGGCCAGATCACTGGCCCACTAATAAGCCAAACATACAAGAAAGTCCACAGATAATTATGACTTCAGGCTTCGATCTAGGCCAGACATGAACGCACAGTTCAGACATATAAGATGAGACGATTTTGACGGCAGAAGCAATTCAGATAGATCCAGACAGCAAAATAAATGCAGAAAGGAAACATCAGAGATGGTGCAGGACAACATTTTCATCTGCACATTTTATATTTGATTGTGTTAACATCGTGACTTTCCATTTCAAATGTTTAACCCTTTCTCATATATAACTTTGTTTCTGTGCTTCTGCTTAAGTGCATGAACAAATGTAGGAGGATGGATGGGGGGTTTCACTCATCTTCATTTCCCTGATCTTGTCTAAGACAACTGCAGGAAATGCAGCCATTGCCTTGGCCCTCACACTCCTATGCAAACATTTTGAGACACATGCAGATGTTAGATGACAGATTCCATTAGACTGCTATGGCATTTGGTTGCTTCACACCAAACAGGTATCTCTTTCTTTCAAAACTCCATGTCTTCTGACTAAGATGAGCAAACAGCCATCTCAATGGGGAGGGAAAGGACTGAGACCACCGCTCCATCCAGTAGCTGCAGGAGTCAGTAGGGCAGCTCCACTGGAAAATATCACAAACTCTCACATGAATGTGTGTGATTACCTTTAGCCTCCCTTATGACTTTTGAAGACAAAGAGATATAGATTACTTGAAAGGTAAAGCTGAAAAACTCCTAGAGGTCCCGACAACACAAAAGGTCACTATTTTTCCCTTCTCTTTTATGCTTGCAACTCTATATGCATCAGCACCTCCTCAGGTCTAGGACTTCACCTCTACCAATACCTTCCTTTCCTCTCTTGATTACAGCACCCCTTCCAGATTTCAGCTTGCTGCATGCCTAAGTAGCCGTTCCTTTTATTCTTCCTTTTGCACGGAAGCACAACCATGTTGCAGAATTCTCACACAACTTCCGAGCCACACACTGATTTCAAGCCGTAGCTCATGACAATTTGTGCATTCAGCACCTCCAGTCTCTCTGCTCTCCATTTTGATTTAACATTTAACATTGTTGGCCCATTCAGTTAATCTTGTTGCTGTTAAATACAGTAGCCTTTCTCTCTGCAAATCCTGCCATCTGGAACAGTCTTCTACTTTTTTATTTTTCTGCAAATCACTTGCTTTTAAAAATCTGGAAGTATATCTTGTCTCCCCTTGCTTGAAACTAATTTCCTTTCTTTATGACTGAGAAAGTGATACCACTGCACATAGGGCTGGTTTGTCCCTCATGCCCAAAAGTACCCCTAAACTGCTGTCATGAACCAAGCTCTTCAAAATGACTGACACACAAAGCAAAAAACCCAGATCTTTCAGACTGGGTTCACCTCTTTTTTTTCTTTTTTTTTTTTTTAAACAGACCATATGACAAAACCATGAGGCATCTGGGGATGCAGTCTGCATAAAAGCTTTTACACAAAATAAAGCTGTCTTACCCTCTTAACTGGCCAGTATTGCGTGTTCTTGGATTACTTGTGATGAAACAAATAGCCTCCAAATAAGCAGCAAAAGTCAGTTGTGTTGTCTGCTTTGAAAACATTTGCTTGAAATGGAGCAATTAGTAATTTGTCAAATAAATGGTGACAGTTGATAACTGCTGCTGATATACCGCCTGGCATTACTCTCATGTTTTAGAATCAAAAAATAGACAGTAATTTACATATATTTCAGCACTTTGTGCTTTACTAGCTATCTCTTTCAAGACTCTTCAATATGCTATCAGAATTTTAACTGAACAGACCTTGCTTTAACATCATCATTCTGTAGACATGACATTATAATAATTCAGAATATAGCATTAGCCCTGGCTGTTGGATAGATAACAGCATAACCTTAGGGTGGCAACGAAAGATACAGACGAAGGTCTACCGTCAAGATTCTCAAGTGACAAAACCTCTGTGCATTAGGCCAAGGATCTGTACTCGGAGTCATAAGCTAAAGAGCTAATTTCAAAGCGTATCCACAGCCCTGATGAGTTAGGAATTGTGAGCCATGAAACATGTTTGATAAGGCTATGACCAGCTGTCAAAGGAAAAATACAGCAGCTTTAAGCAACTGATGGAAAGGTACGGGGTATTAAGCCCTTCTCCTACCTCCCAGAGAAAACGGTTTTATCATACGCTGTTGTTCTCCAGTTGAGCTGGCCTTCAAACAGGGTATGACTTCAAATCATTGCCATGGAGATAGGTCCATGTGTGAATTATCACACTGCACAGTTCCGGTGAGACAAAACAAACAACCATAATAAGAGAAAAGAGATGGTACCATCTCCTGCCCCAGGTGCTGAGGCGCACAGCACAGTCAGCAGTCGTATTTTTTCTGGAGAGCTGCTCCATCCTGGCTGGCCGTGCTTGGTGACCTCCTCGATGGTGAGCACCTCGTGCCAACATGTATGGCTCCAGCTAAGACCTGATGCAGGACTGCAGAAGCCTTCCAGCTCTTTTGACAGGGTCTTCAGGGCAGGCTGAACTTGACTTTATCTTCTGCACTTTAAAAAGCCACATTCATTTCATGAAGTTAAAATACAAACTTGATTTCCCTTGCAGTTATGGTACCATAACAATGGCTAAGACACTATATTAAGAGATGTATTTTCTACTTTAGTTTTTCTTATTTTCTTACATTTTTATCTTATCTCTGTAAATCACAGTATGTATGAATCACTTGGCAGAATATGACTAACTCCAGTCTCAAGCACAGGAACTAGAAGTAGGAAAATAAAACTCAAAGTTTCTTTTCTGCTATAGATACGAGACTTCATTTAGGAGAATGCCAATGGAATAAAGCTGCTACATTTACCCTTTGGGCACACAAAATTCATCATTAAAACTTACAATTAGAGAAAGGATATGAAAGCAATATAGGTTTTAAGATGGAAAATTCTTCCTGGGACAAACAGGGAAAAAACCATATCAGTTTAAAGCTAATCACAGCCTGAGATCTGAGAGAGAGTACACAGGAAGGCAGCAAAATAACTGAAGAGTCCTGGTACAGGACTCCTGTACAAAAAAATGCAAACATTAAGCCTTCTCTAGTGATCCTCATACAAGGTATGTGCAAACAGTATTACACATATTTTGCCTTGATTCTAAATTTCTCTGACATCACAAGAAGATCTCTTCCCCTAAGGATCTGGGGATCACAGCTGTACGTTCGGCATGTTTGTATTTGCTTTAGAAATTAACCTGAAAAATAGATTCCAGGTCCTTTTTACGAGGAAAGTTAACTTTTACATTACTGTTTATAGCTGAAATGTTCCCACTAGCTGAAACACAGAAGTTATCATTTCGCTCGCTTGTAAGTACTATCCTGACCCATTACACAGCTATTCTTCATAAGGAAGGAAATCCCAGCTCCTCAACTCCATCTCTACATTGGAAGTAGTAGTCCTTAATCAGACGTGAAATGGGCAAAGGAATGAATTAGCGTCACTTGAACTGCACAGAACAAGAGAAATGAATTAACATGATGGGTATTTGCTGCTCTCAAGGCAGCAAATTGCAGACTGGCTGACTACAAATAAAGAGACAGCGCATTACAAAAGATGGCTGATTGATAATTCTTGACTGCCAAAAAGCTGTTCAGAATGCACCGAGAGAAAATTTCTGCAGCCAGAAAAAATGATTCCTGATGCTGATATAAAGAAAGGAAGGGAATCACTCCCTCCCCCACCACCACCCCGAAGCTTAAAATTACCTAAAGGTTCTGGTGTTAAAAACAAAGAAGAAATCACACTGAACCTGATTAAAGACAGATTAAATTAGTCAGTTGCATGTACTTGTTGATGAAAAAGATGCTGTTTTGTGAGTCGGAAATTACTTTAAAAGGCATATTTTAAAATACCTTGGTTGGACTTTCTGGTGTTCTTGCTTAAGTTTGGGTTTTGTTCCTGTCATAACCTCACTGAAGACACTGCAACCTTTCTGTTAGGAACACAGCTGAGGAGAGCAATTTCTTTTATTTTAGCCAAAGATAATGTTTTACGCCATTCTTTTTTTATCTATTTGGAAGAAATGCCACTAATTTTACCGGAGTCTTCTACCAGCAGTGCAGTATTAGAAGCTGCCTGACAGTGGCTCTACATCCAATTCTGAAAACCTTGGATGAAGTGAAGGAGACAAGAAGAAAATGGGAAGAATACTGCATCCCCAGAAATAGCTAGAAATTCTGGATTTAAATCTTGCATCCACTCCTACCAAAGTCTGAAGAAAACCATGAGCATCTCCTTTAAGCCCTGTTATTTCTAGGCTTGTCTGTACAAAGAGAGGTGGAAATATTTAAGCAGTCACATAACTTCAGGACACCAGCATACTTTCTGCATACTTTCCACTGCACGAGCATGCTCTGGTCAAGTTCAGCCAGCGATGGTACACTTGGTGATTAAATGGAGTTGGCCAGCAGGATCCCAAGCAGTGCCAACCCACTTGGGCTAAGTGCAGCATGATGGTGCCCAGACCCATCGTGACTCAGCCTTGCAGCAAGCCAATTCTGACAAATGATGTCTTCAAAGCACATAAATAAACTTTGCTAATAATAATACAAGTATTTATAATGCAGCCTTCCTCCAGGAATCACAAAGCACTTTACGAATATTAATACATTCTCTGTAACAGACTTCTTGTTTAGCGATTCCAGGATTTATACCCCAGTACAATTGGCAAACAACTTTTCACTTGAATGACAGGTACTTCAGCGGCATCATCACTTGCTAGTTTAACATAACTACTCTGTCTTCCTTCAAACTAGCATTCAGACACAATCCCTGTGCTTTTTGAAAGAATAAAACAGCTGAAGTCTCATGTCTGGCTTAAAGGCTGTTGGCTAAGCTGAATGAAAAGGCTATTTCACTAGAATAGCCTAGAACAGCTGGGAATAAGAATTATCTCACAGTAACATCTGGGAATACATGAATACACTGGATTTCATCCTGTTCTTTCAGTGGTAATATTCAACTGAAGCTGTAAGGCTACAAATCCAAGTAGAGTAATAGAAATATTAGAATAATGCCAGTAGAAGCTGTATTGCCAATCATGTTTATTCTCTTAAGGCCACCTAAGATTTAAAGCTAAAGGGACATTTACATCATGATTTACTCAAGTCATAGTTCATTTCAGCAGAGTGATTAAGACTCCAGAACTATTCAGACACCAGGTTGGTCGCTATTGCCCATTTTTAACCCAGAAGACACAATTTGTCCTCAATTATTTCTCCTCATGCCCGAAGAGTGTCTGATCTAAACAAAGCGATTTTTTTCCCATCATCTCACTGACTGGTATGTTTTCCAGCCAGCCAACCACAGGCACAAAAGCCAGCATTTTCTTTATGACCAACACTTGATGACCTTGAAAAAACCTGCAACAGCAGCCTGTGGGAAGTCTTGGGAGATCAAAGAAACAATTCAAGTTTGTATTCCAGTGCCAACCTATGTCTAGCACTGTCTGGAGTGATGCTACAAGAACTGTGTATTACTATTATGCCCAGCAAGCACAAAAACAGACCTGCAGAGGCCAGTAAACAAAAAGCGCTGTGTTGCACTGAGTGTTCTATCTCTGCCAGCAAATTGCCAGAAATTCCCAGAGAACAAAAATTATGTTGTGTACATCTAGATAAGTTTCTATCCACAACCTCACATGACCTAAAAACATTATACCAATGCATATTTGAGAGAGACTGGGGAGGGGTTGTGTAGGTACCACTTCACCTATCAATTAAAATGAATTACGTCCAGGGTGGTACTATGTGGAGTGCTTTTATGCAGCTGCTTACCGTTAGCTTTGGAGAACAGCCTAGCTCTTTTAAAATGCCAGGAAATTTTAGGAAATTAATAGGAAACTGAAGTCAGGCCCACCTGTAGATTTAAAGCCTCCTTATTTACAAAGTTTCTTTAATGAGAGCTGGTATCCAAGACCTCAGCTTTACATTTCAGGCAGGAGATTCCGCCTTTTGCAACAAAAGGCTATGGCCCAGCCAGGCTACCCTGTCTGGAGAGATGAGGAAAGAGAAGCCAGGCATGTCGGTACGTCTCAAAGCTGACTGCTTTAGAAAGTTAGCGATAATGAATAACTAACTCTCTAGCATTTATACCGCTCGGGGGATTTTTAAGTATTTGTGTACTCCCACCTCCTAACACAGGACAGCAGATGAGCACCAAGGCAGACAGCGGGAAGCTGGGGAGGACTCTTGGGATGCAACTCAGAATTACATGGGTCCTCTAGTGGAAAATAACTAAAATCCATGACTGGGGATAAGGAAGTCCAGGCAGAAGTGTCCATTCAGTACTGCAGGGACAGGGAGGTTGCACAGTGCTGAGCACAACCGGTTTTGTAACAGTCAAACTGTGCTTCAAAAGCGTTATCTGGAAAGATTCCCAGATTGTACATTTGATCCCTTAATTTAAACCTCCGAGAACGAGGGCGGCCACAGAAGCAATGAGAAGGATTAAAGGACTAGTTTCCTTCTCCCTCTCCGGCACTGTTAGAAGAGGGTGAGTCACATCTTTTCTTCATCACTGAGCTACAACCCACCTCCCCCCTTTTTCTTCTCCCACCTCCCCAAGCCTCCCCTCCCAAACCTGTCTGCTATTACCAGGCAAACACAAGCCCAGCCCTTCCCGTCATGGGTGTGTTCAGCTGTCAGCATACAGCAGTAAAATAAGCTGCAGCGTCCATTTTCCGTGACGGATGCCTATAACTGTTTCTGTGCTAGGTAGTTACACAACTCAGTACCCTTCCTGGAGAGGAAGTTAATTCACCCAATTAAAACAGGAGGTGAATCAACGATGCTGTTATCACACCACTGAAACGTGGCCAAGACACTGAAATGAGCATCCGTACTGTCACACTGAAGGGATGTCTGTGCCATTTCTCATGTTCAGGGCGCAGAGGGATGCATTCACAATGAATTCAGTTAATTTGCCAGCTCCTTCTCTTGTCACTGGAGAGACAGAGGCTGGTCCAAGTGGAAATCCAGAACAATGAAAGTTAATCTCTTTCTCTGAATTGCCCTTCCTAGGAACACTACATGTCCTTGCTGACAGGCAAAGTAATATCCGTCACCCGAGTCTCAAGGTATCCCTTGTACATACTCCCTGGAGAAAGCCTCTGGCATTTCTGATTTTCTATGTAACATCCAGAGGAGCTTGTTTTGCCATATTCCAGGCCTCTCAAAATACTAGGAGCCGATTTTAACCCTTTCTGTTTTGAAAACTGCACATGCTGAAATTTCAAAAATAGTCTGCATATGCACTGGACATTTTTTGGAGTAAGAACATAAAAAAATATATTAAAAATCACTACTCTAGCCAAAAATCTGAGGGTTATAAAATAAAAAAGCCTTAAAAAACAGGGTGCACAAAACAGAATAAAAAGTTCACCGTCAAACACGCTTGGCAAAAGTGCACATGATCCCACAGCTATTATAGGTGAAATGGCTGTTTAGATGGTGACTTTCTGGGGCCTTCAGGAGCAGAACACACATTCCCTAGCCCCTGAAGTTTCTTCCCAGCAAAATGAAACCGGTAATTCAATTACCACCAGAGATAAACAATGTGGTGCACCCCATCCAGCAAAGGGTAGTTCATATGCTTCATGATAGCTTAGAAAAGTATTGTAGATGTTCTGATGTCTCTAGAAACAAGTGTCTCAATGCAAGAAGTGTCCTATTTTCTAATGCACTAAACATGCAGCACTGATGTACAGAACTTCCAAACAAGATTATCCTAATGTATTTAAAACACACCCACATACAGATATGTCAGCAAATCCGGACTCCTTAGCCTCCTCATTTTCAGCACCATGTCAATTATAAATGATTCTGGCTGAGCGAGATGGCAGGTTGCTGAAAACACTGTCAGCAACTGGCAAGCTGACTCCATTAAAGTACTCAATATTGCTAACATTGGTTCAACAGGACTTAAAAATGCTTCCCCTGTGAAATCAAATTCATAAGGTTCTCCCTCACACTGCCCACAGCATGAATAGCTCACAGATTTCAATCTACACAAGCGCAGGGCTTAAGTGCTCCCCTGACCATGGGTCATTTTGCATTCAGGGTTCAAACAAAAATAAAATTGCAAATGGAAAAATTACTTGAACCACAGAGGATATCATTTTGACCATTAGTCAAAAATCTGCATACAGATCCATACAGAACACAAGGTGATTCACACACCAGCTTTGTGATGATATCCACAGCAAAGTCATGGGTGGGGAGGGTGGGAAGGGGGGTCCCAGGTTACTGAGCTACGGTAATGTCAGACTTCCTTGCATAAAAAGCAGTTTTAAGGCTCAGAATTGCACTGCCAACTCCACAGACGGCTGAAGAAGATTATGCCACTCAGAGACTGGGGTCTGTGTTCAAATGTATTTAACCACTGAATTTCGTTTGGCTTCAAAGTATGAAAATGTTTTCCTAATGCTGGTAAAACACCATAAAAAGCACGTATTTTATAAAATCTTATCCCATCCCCAAAGCCAGAAAGGCTCCACCATGGGTGGAAGAGTCTACGAACATGCAGAGGTGGACCACTGAACTACTACTGCCTCAATATCCTCTTCCTAATACTCTCTGAGATCAAATGAAACCCCAAATCCTGTACGTGGTTCCACTACATGAAGCTTTATGGTCTGTGACAGGTACAAGCTGGAACAGAAAATGTTAATGGCCCAGCTTTTACACCTACTTACTTGAGCTTGAAAACTGCACAAGGCAAACACCTTCCATCATATCACAGGACTTTGGGCTCACTAAACCCCTTGGAGGCAGCGTCCTCACTGCTCATGCCAGCTGCAGAAACATATTGCCTAATTTATCTCTGTATCATTAGATCAATAACACTAGCAACCTACTTCAAGCAAGCCTGACTGTAGCTTGGTAAGAGTTCAAGCTTACACTATCTTTCTTCATCCAAAACATTTTGCATTCTGCTGGTGTTTAGGCTAGACGCAAATACTTAGCTCTTCAGTGGGATTGCTCTATTTCTGCATGGTAAGAGCTCCTTGAAGAAGAAAAGCAATTAACCTCCGTGGAATCTGTGGAACGTATAAATCTTCCCTACCTTCCTTTTGAATTTATAGACAAGTTGTAAATGGCCAAGGCACAACAAGAACCTTATGAGGAAGGTGACTTCTTTTTTTCCAGAATTAATCTGTTCAATATGTATGTGAATGTCTGAACAGTCTCATCAGACAGCAAAGAGAATGAACATGGTATATGTCACTCTACAGATAAAGAATAAAATTAACCTGAAAAATGCAGATCATCCACATAGTACCTCACCTGAAAAGTTCCAGCTTTGGAATGCTGGAGCTTTTTCCCCCCTCTTAAATATTTTGATAGCGTGACTACTTTCACAATGAATGGATTGTTCTGTACACATTCCTTCCTAATTTACTTGCTGAACGGTGGATCCAATTGTGCAATAAATAATCCCATTTTCTTGAGAATCTGTTTTTCTGAGCAAATATCCAAGGAAGGTTAGCAAATACTTCAGAAAAGTTTGAAATTTTCGGGGCAAATCTATAAATGTTTTTTTAGGCAGGTTCATGTGGACACTACAGGACATATAGATTTGCTGGATTAAGTCAAGCCTACCTGAAATACTGATAAAACCAAGCTCTACAGCAGTACAACATCAATACACTGGAGAACTGAAATGATAACGTCTCAGCTATCAACGCCATCATCTAAGAGAACAGACCACTGAAGAGACCACTGAAGAGCCAAGCCAGGAACGAAGGTGGTGGTGCACAGCTGCAGGTATGGCTGGAGGCATTACACTTGCAAGACCAGGAGCTGGGATATGAGTAATGCATCTGAGAAAGCTGATGCACGTCCTGGAGGCAGCTTATACTCTATTCTACCCCTAAGGAAAAGTGTAGGCGGCGCAGGGAAGGGATGATCATAGCCACCCACCATGTCTCCTTTATCCTGACAGAACCTTTTATTTCTGTAGGGCACTTTTGCCGGCATAAGTGTCTCCCCCCTGCTCTATAGCCTGAGGATTACAGAGCAGCCAGGCAGTTTACACAGATGCCTCTAATTTGACAGTAAGTCTCCTTAGCTTCAGCACATTTATCACCTTTGTCTTGTCTGTCTTTTTTTTTCTTTCTTTCCCTTCAGTTCTGCTGAATTCTTTTCTTAATTACTTTTAATTCTTTGCTGATTGCCATTATTAGAAGTAATTAGAAGAACATCTGGAAAGTGGTATGCATCGTACTAAACAAGCTTACAACAGATTCCTGCATTACTCATCTCGATTCATTTGAATATAGTTGATCAGACAAGTATATTTTATTCTGTATCTAGGCCAAAGTTTTAACATGATATACTGAGGTAGCTAGCTAGCTAGGTGCTCATCAAACCTTGAAAATAAAATTGGTGAAATCATGCCAAATGCAATTGAGTTAGATGAAGCTGAAACAAAAAACTGCACAGTGGCAGAGTACTGTTCATGTTCTTCTGAGTCACACATCACAAAAAAGTATTTAAAATATAATGAGACTTCATGCATTTGGAAGATGGGAGGCAGTCATTTTTTTTTTTTTTTCAAATTATGCCAGCTTTGTAATAGAGATGCCATGAAAATTGACTGCGTTTCCTGACCAGCAAACTTTCTGTCTCAGCAATTAAAGCCTCCTGTATTACTGTAAAATAAATGTGATCTAGCTTCAGGAGTTTTCAAAAGCAGTTAGTTGAGTTTACAGGACTAAGCATATTAGTCGACACATAGAAACACTCTTCCATGAGCAATACTCCCCTATAGAAATGTGTATGTAGGACTTCAGTAGCAATAGTGTCGGGAGGTAAACGGCTCGATCTAGTGAAGGCAAAGCAATAAATGCAAACACATTTCTCTCTCTCTCTGAGAGTGAAGGAAGACTTAGCATTTCACAGAGGGAGTTCCTTAGTTTCTGTTGCTGAAGCTCTGCCAGTGGACACTTTGGAAGAGATACGCCAAACAGGGATGTCCGAGCACACATTGCTTCCCAAGCTCACCACCTCCTGCGGTTCCTGCAACCCTGTGGCTGCTTCTCCTCCAGAGGACCTTCCTCCCCCAAGCTCTGCCACTCGGGTACACCAGTGTCCATATTATTTTGTCCTCACAGACCACTACTCCAGGACATCCATCTGGAGGTAGTGTCAGAAACAGAAACAGATTTTTAAGTAGAATCATAGGTCTATCCAGCCTCCAGATCTACAAGAGAATTGTAATCTGATATAACACATTGTAACAGTAGTAGTAAAATAGTAGAGTTGTCTCTTCAATGGCTGAAAACTTTGATGAGAAGCACTACAGTGCCCATCCTTCTGGCCTTCTGGATACTTGAGTCTGTACACTTGTTGGGACTAAAATATCAGTAAGTCACTCTCCTTCTCCAGGAGAAATTGGAAAATTAGTTTTAGCCCAAAACAAATATCCTAATACATGACAGGCACTGTTAGGGAGTCATGCCAGCAGAGAATTTAAAAAAAAACGAAACAGCATCACCAACTACTTCTCATCCTCTGTTCTGTGAAAAATCGCCACAATTAGAACAGCTTGAAATTAAACTCTCAAAGGAGTTGCAGTGTTTTAACCATCCTAATTCTCTTGTGCTCCACATCTCTCCATCTTGTGCAGTGTGACTCGCATACCTCTGCATTTGGGAAGTGAAACGCTACTCAGGTCCCCAAGTATGCATAATTTTTCGTGGGTAAGACAGCGGTAGAGGTTTGGATCCAGAACGTTTACAAAGTAAGGAAATATATTTCTACCAAACCCCTCCTGCTACTGTTGGCAGGCCTCTCTGTTAGCTGTAGCCAGCTCCGCTAGCCATCAGGCAAACATTTCTGATCGAGACTGAGTTTAGGAGGAAGTTTCAGATCAGCTTCCTTTTTGCTGTTGACAGTGATTGTCTTCCCAGAGTAACTCATCACTCGCAGCCCAGCAGTGCTCTCATCAGAAGTGGGCTTGACAACTTGAAGTTTCTGAGAAAAGAAATCTTCCTGCCAGTGAATAAGTGCTGTTGTTTTCCATACGTTGCTCTTCTCCACTCTAATGACAGCTCTCTTGTGCAAGACACCTGTGTGAATTCTGACAGACACACAAAAGAAAAAAAAGCAAATACTGCTTGCCAATATTTATTAAGAGCTAATAGCAACTTCTTTAAGTGCCACTCGCTTCCCAGTGAGCATGTGTTGCACAGATGCAACTTCAGAACTGAATTTGCAGGAACGCATTTCCAAGTGCAGGTAGATCAGACAGATAAAAGCCCAACTGCGCGACACAGCCTGATCTCCACAGGATTCTTCTGCATCAGCGATGATGCTACTGACAGAAGAAGTGCCCAGCAGAAACCCTACCTACCTCACACTCACACAGCAGAGCGCTTCTTGTCCCATCAGGGTAAGACACAGAAGGAACATCCACTAAATTCCCCTCGCTTTCACCAGCGCTGTCGCACGGGCCAGACACGGGCCAGCCAGCCAGCTTGTTCTATATTCATGTGGCGAGCTACATCTACATGAAAGAAACAGACCTTATACTGCAAGTGGCACGTTTTCGGTTAGCACTCTCTTATTTTTTAATCATATTTTAAGACATAGATTTTTTTCAGCCATGGTCAGTCAGCAAACCCGCCCCAATTTTAAACTAAGCACCTGCTTTTCCCCTCTGCAGAAACTTCAGAAAGCTTCCCTGCTATTATAGCAGTACTTTGTACTTACTGTGGCCCAAAGGCTTTACTACTCACCTGAACAATTACTGAGAATTGGTGAAAATTTCTATTTCAGATTCAAATATAACTTCACTGGGAAACAACCTGCAACTTTTACAGTAATTAATTATCTAAGTTACATACTGGTTTTTTTTCTCCACTTTGCATCTTTACTTCATGCCTGCGCTACCTGCTGCATATGCACAAGAGCAGAAGCTAATGACTAGAACTCTGCAGGTCACCTTTCTTGTGAAGGAGAAATGCCAGAAACTGGCAATATTTTAAGGCTTTGCACACACAACTCATGAAATAATTAAGTAGACGCATTTTTCTTTCAGAAATTCCTACCCCATTGCAGTCTTTAGTTCCCAGGGAGCGACTCTGCAATAATGGTTGAGTCTGGAGACTACGGCTGGCCCTGAGCCTTCCTCCAAACCCTTCCCCTCACAGCCAGCACGCTGTAAGTAGCTACAAGTTGCGAATGCTCTTCCAAAACTGAACTTTCCTCCAAGAGAAGGAAAAGAACCTGTCACACCACACCAAGACAAGCTGGTGATGGTCGGCACGCCGCGCTGGCCGGGGCATGCAGGTGGCCACCTGTGCTGACCGAGTTCCCACAAATGCTGCGAGAGGCCGGGGAATGGAAGGAAATGGATTAACAAGACATTTAGGTCTAAGCTCCTAAACAATCTAAACACCCTTAAAAAAATAAAAAATGTTAAAACAAAGAAAGAAAGAAAGAAAATAACAAACCTGGGTGGACCCTGGTTAATTTTATACTCTCTTTTGACAGGTTTCTATTTTTTAAGCTTCTAGGGCTGTAGTTTTTACTTTAGGTTGCCAGTCAAATACATTCAAGGAACTAAAAGTGATTAACGATATGAACTGCTTCCCATCACCAACTTTCATCCGAACAAAAACTTTTTAAATCAAGATTAACTAAGTAATATAATTCTTAATTCATAAGTGGAAAACAGAAACAGAGCAGTGATTTATTCGCAGAAGTCAATGCAGGGAGACAGTCCTGCACTGCTCAAGCCTGTCTCCATCCCTAAACGGGAGATAATCATGTGTAATGTGCAATAAGGGCTCTTCCTCGCTCTCTCAGTAGCAAACTTTTGAGGACATTCCAAGCACAAGCTAAAGTGTGCCCCCCTCCCCCCCAAGTATTTAAATATAATTTATAGAGACAGGCAGTGAAATGAATCTGAGAAGGAAGCTAGCTCGCTAACTATTCTAAAGTAAAAACCAGATCCTGTCTCCTGTTAAAGCAAGCCAAATATTTCAGAAACCTCCAATACTGTTTGATGGAGCATCCAGAACAGTACTGTTTATTTACTATGGCAGAGGAAGCATAAACAAACTCTACCTGTAAATCACTTTCAGCAAAACTGCATGTTTTGTTCTAAAAAAATGGAGCTTGATTCCCTGTGGCCTTGTATCTTCTCCAGTCATTTACATCAGCATGAAGCATATCAACAGTCGAAAGAACCACTTCTTTGATGTAGCAGCATTTTACCTACATGACACAGTCATCTGCATTGCTGCAAATGTCTCAAATGGCACAAGCCTCTTGTGTTTTGGAAGAAACAGTACAGTCAATCTGTTGGACAATGCAAAGGCATACCTATATAAAAACAAACAAACTACTGACATTAAAAATCTGCCTATATATTAAAATGAAAGTTAGAATGGGAAGACAACAGCTAGAGTGGGCAGAGTCAGTCTTTATTAATACTGTTTTATAAAGTTCACACATGTATCTTTTACACACGGAAACACTATTGAAGAACCCCACATTATAAGATCGTGCAAGTTTAAAGCTTGCATTTTAAAGCTTTAAACAGATGTCAGAATTACAGTCACTTCAGGAGCTTTAACCCAGCTATCAAGCATACTTTGGAACACAAACTTTAAATGCTCATATAGGTTTTTTTCTACAGGGTCCTTCCTTCAATCAGTACATAGAAACTATTGTTGCTACAGCTACTAGACAACTATTAAGTGTGACTTAATCATCATACTGTGGCTTTCTCATCATACTTCTACATTTAGCCACAGGTCTTGCATACTGCGCACTATTCACATTCTGCTCAGAAGCCTGAAGTATTAATTTCATGCTGCCCACGCCTGTGTTACCATCACAACTGAACCCAATTGCTTCACAAATATTAGTTATTTTTGCACTGTATCATCCACGTTTTACATATCTGTAACTGGTTTACAGAGAGATCAAGGTCAAAAAAATATCCACTGACTTTCAGGAACCCCAGCTGAGAAGCATAGGACGTGATCTTCTCTCTGGTTTAGGTATGACTTCATGTACGGTTGTGGTGCTTAACCTTTCTGCAAACCAGGACCCAAGTCTCATCCAGTAAAAGAGGATCTTGTCATTACTAACAAGCAAGAAGTTTGGTTTAAGCCACTTCAGGAAAATGATGCAACAGGCAGAAACAGGATTCAGCTCTCATCTGCCTTTAACCTTATCATTTCTTCCCGCAGCCTCTTTCTTCAGCCACCGTGCACTTTTCAGCTGCTGAAGCAAATAAAGTCAATGCAACAGCCTCTGATCTGTACCAGAAATGAGACCAAAAGTACTGTGGAAAACTCAGCCAGTGCAGTCATCCAGTTAGAAAGACTGTATCACAATTTAGAAACAGGGGGGAAAGCAGGGTCATGGAGATACCCTTCCTTCTGGCATTTCACAGTCTCCTGAGCACTGGCCTTTATAGCTTTAACAACATTCTTTGGAGCTACCTTGTTACCTGCATAACAATCTAGGAAGTTCTGTGGTTTTCTAGTAGACTACTTTTTTAAAAGCCCAAAGGTTCTATCACGTGGCATAAAATCAATACCCAATCCTGTTTTAGATCTTGTGGTATCTGCAATCGAGTTAGACAGCCTTTTCCTAGAGACCGCATGGGAACCCAGGGAGCTTAGGAATGAAGCAGGCTTCATTCTCAGTGCTGGTTTTAGAGCAAGCCTCAGCGTTGGAGCCCAGGGCTGCAGAAGTAGAGACAGTAATGGCCAGTGTTGTGAAACCTTGGTTGTTAAATTCAAAGAACTTAGAGCATACTGCATGGATTGCCACCTGGATGACACAAAGACCAAAACCTTAGCTGAAAGTCATCATTCTTGCTCCAAAGCACAGGATTGCTACAGTTCTTCAAAGGAAGGTTCATGAAAATATTTACATGGGGGAGAGAAGATACTTTTTAATTCTGTTTCAGAAATGTGCTGTCCATTCAGACCCATAATGATTAGCACGGAAAACTTCAGCCTAAACAGTTAAAGTGTGGCAAAAATTATAAGCACCTGAAAACACGGTCTTAATGATTAGGCAACACAGATAGGTAGCATATTAATGTTTTTCAGACCTTAATATGTTTATACACTCTTGTTTCTTCAGTCTCTTCTGATCTATCCAACTATGACATTATTCCTGCTGGACTAGATGACTTCTGGAGGTCCCTTCCAACATTATTCTACAAGGAGAGTTTTTGACACATGGCTCTTTTCAGGTAGAGACCAATCCTGCTTTTTTCATAAGACCAAGTGACATCAGCACAAACTCAAGTATTATAAGCAGTGACTCCAAACTCTCAGCTTGGGAGGCCACCAAATAAAACATTGACAGGCTTGAGCTCATTAATGGGCATCAATTTTCCAAAACCCGTCTTTTTGCTGTAGGCAATTCTAGACCGGAAACTTTGTGTTAATTTCTTAAGTACTCACCTTGTTAGCCAGTAACTATGGGTAAAACTCATCCAGCTTTTATCATCACTCTGTGCCCTGAATTACTGTCTGAGAAAAACAGAACTGTCTAGGATCTCAGTCAATTTATTCAAAAGAAAAAACAATCCAGCAGGCACCAGATTTACTATCTCAGTGCTGTTTCCCTAAACCCACTGAAGCTGCAATAAGGTTTGCAAATTTGTCATTTGGTTCCCTGTGTACTTGGGGGCAAAGTGCACTTACTCTGTTTGTAACTGCATCCTTAAGCTTGACTGAAACGTGCTTTTCATCTGACATCCTGCAGAGAATTTAAACTTAGCTGCTTTCGTTAATACAAGTGCCTATGCAGCTAGAATTTCAGATCAAGTCCCTGAAGCATTGGTAATCATTATTCTCTCCTCAGGCTTGCTATAAGCAAGCAGATCATGACAAAAAGGAGGATCGAAAGAAGAGGGATGGAAAGGAAGGGAGGAGTTAATTTAAATATACCTTCCCCATATAAAAAGGCCTTTCTGTGCTCTGAAGTGTGTTGCCAGATCTAGAGTTTATCTACAGTGTGAGCTGGACTCTTAGTTATTTGCAGAACATCAAATATATTAAAAATTACTGATTTTTAACTTTGATGATACAGTACATTTTCTGTAAATCAATAAGGTAATACAACAAGGAAAGCAATGCTCTTCCAACGAAAAACAGTGCTCTTCAGTTATACGAGATGGATTTTTGATATTATATATATTGTTGAGGGGAACTTAGGCACAGACGTAGAAGAACAGTGAGGGTGCACTCTGAATGGATGCATTTTGAATCAGGATTGCTGCTCACCTCATTCAATGTATTACCAGGATCTTAAACTGTGCCTCCTTACTGCAATTCTCTTCTTTCAATGTTTCCAGGTACTGGCAAGAGTGAAATGGACTAAAACTCTAATATTTGGAATACCATGGACTGCATCTTTCCCCAGTACTATTAACCCTTTCTAAACAGAAAAATATTTAATTACAGAAATGCAAGTGACAGAGAAGAAAAGAAAGAAAAATTTGGAGATGATGAATGAAGAGGCAAATGGCACAGTGAGGAAGCGCACTTCAAAAGAAAGGCTGCACATGCCAAAGGCAGGATGCTCTTAGGAGGACAAGTTCAAATGAAGAAAGTGGCTCTGAAATGAGGGACTGACAAGCATGATGGGACATGAAAGCAACAGGATTTGGCTTAACACAGAAATGCTGAGACCTGAGTGCTATTATGCATTAAATGTAACTCTTGAAGAAGGAAAGCACAGTCACTGCTAGGCAAAGGAAAAGATGCAAGGGAAGGGTGAAGGATGCTTTGGAAAAAAAGACTGAAACACATACCGTAAGAACACTAAAGGATGATGACATGCTAAACAGCAGCTCTCAGTAATCTAGCGAGGCTTTTCGAGGGTAGGGGAAGAAGAAATATTAATATCCTAGAATCACCTGTATTTAAAAAACAAACAAACAAACAAAAAACCAGAGAAGCCACGCATGAAAAAGAGTAGGGAAAAATCCAGCTCTGATCTCTGCCGGCAAGCAGAGATATTCTTGCCTAAGGAACAATACTCTGGGCCTTAGCACAATTAATTTCTGTTCAGCATTAGAAGAAAGTTTGTCTTTCTGTGATTCTTTACCACTGTTGCATGACTAATACTTTCAAGCACTGTTAAAACAAGTTACAGGACAGGCATCCTTTCTGCTGCTGCTTCACATATTCAGCGTGCAGCGTGTACTGTTCGCATTGGGAAGTTGGGTTTCGGAAGGTGTTTGAATTGACCGTAAGCGTTCGGTGTGCAGCACGCAGGATTTACACAGAGCACCTGCACTCCAATGTTTCTCTAGTCACACAACCGAAATACCAACTACTGAATTCCTTCATCATTCCTCTTACTTAAAGCTCTGCATCTTCTCTCAGCCTCATCCCACAGGCACAGAAAGCATTACAGAAATAACAATCCCCAACTAGAAAATACCTCTCTGGATTACTTCATTTTCTCTCTCTGCTATCTTAAAACTTCAAGGACACCCAAAGCATATGTAAGGGAGCGAGCAGGAAATCTTTGATGCGCTAAAGGAGGGATGACTGGTAAATGCAATACAAAGAGTCGGAGAGTGTGGCTCTACTCCCTGCTGCTGGGAGAAGTAACCCACCACGCAGTCAGTCACAGCTTGTCCCTCAGGCACTCCAAGCAACACGTACTCCTGGATATCACTGGTTATTGGCATGACTGCACAAGCCCTCTGTTCCTCCTCTTCGCCTTCCTCCCCCTCAACCAGACATTGCTTTTTAGTAGAAGTTTTGCTTCTTGAATTTTGCAGGCTTACTTCCCTGCAAGCAACAGGAACTAACTGTAGTGCTTTTGGTGATATGGCCAGATTAACCCAGCCAGCCACTGGCTCCTTAGTGACATCTGAACGTAGGCGGCCTTGCCTGCAGGTCCAGGTTGGCCTGTCTTTTCTCTCAGTTAGCAGAGAGCTTGCTTAGAAAAACTGATGAAAGGGGGAATTTAGTCAAGTGTCCCTTGCTCTGGAGCAACAGCAACTGATCATAAATCTGCAGCACAGATTAGTAAATCATCAGGAATTAAACAGTTTCAGGTGGCAAACTCTAGAAATGCAGCTCTGGGAGAGAGGATGACATAGGACAGGGTCTTCCTTCAGAGCTACTTGGAGCAGCATAGGAGGCATCTATTCTGCTTCCCAGCTAGCAAGAGGTGGCTGGGAGGGATGGATCTGCTGGGGAATGGTTGCAGCCGGGCAGTGCAGTGCAGAGAGCAGAGCGGTAAGACTGCCGGCATGCTGCAGCAGCGGAAAGGCACACTTGCTGCCTCCCATCCTCGTTCCAGTGCTCTGGGCTCTCTGAGTTTGCTGCTGTATGTTGACCAAGAAATGAAGAAGCAGAGCTGGGGAGAAAAAAGCAGCAGCAGGTGTTGGAGGCAACTTATGTTCCCTCCCGTCTATGGGGAGGCCGTCTTCCAGTTTGGAAAGCTGAAAGGCAATGCAAGAGAGCAGTGTCAAAGGGGACCGCAGTCGCCAATTTCTTTGTGTCAAGTCTGGCAAATGCTTCTGCTTCTCACTTCCAAGCCAGTGACGACTGTACTTTATTTCAGATGTCTTCAAGAAATAGACTGAATAGATGAAACCGAGCATCTGTAAACTATCACACATTTCAATTCTCAGCTTCTGCCCATGCTAAGGAAAAAACATTTAAAGTTACCCTTGACTAGCTGTGTTGTAACATGGCGTTACGTTTTGTACCCACAAGGACCCATATGAAGAGTGAATGATGCCACAGCATTTTAAATGAACAAAAAATGTAAGCCTGGAAGGAATGAAAAAACATGGTTCTCAAGAGTGGATGCTGCCATGCAGCCATAGCACATGCCATGTACAACACACAGCCTTGCTGTGGTTTATTAACTGCTTTAATTGCTACGTTTGTATTAATAGAGACGTGAAAACCGCTGCCACCAGTGTCCCACTGCCTGTAAAAGCCTCTGTTATACAGCAAGGTCTCAAAGTCGGCATCTCTGCTGGATATTTGCAGATCTGTCAAATCCCATACGTCTGACACAAGACAGAGCTGGCTCCCCTCACATCCGTCTGCAGCACAGCCTGGACCTCATGCAATTAAATCCTGGCTCCTGCTCCGAGGCCCCATGCCACAGTCAATCACATTGACTGATGCCAATCATGGGGCAATGCATTACCGTAGAAGAAAGATGCCAGGTCTGCATTTGCACAGCACATCATACACAGGCCAGCACTAGAGAAGGCTCCTAAGGGTGAAGAAATAATCAGACAGAAATAATCAGGGGACATGAGATGGAAAAACAGGTGCAGCTGCTGCACACCAGAGTCCCCTCTGCCCCGGGCAGCAAACACCTACCAACGATGGGGCAGTCATCAGAAAAGCCTTATTTTAGAAATGGTGCTCAAGTATTTGTACCATTAGCCCAGCAGGCTGCCAACTTTTCTTGTTTCTCTCATCTTAGCAGGATTCACACAGCTGATCTCTCGAAAACAATTAATCAGTGGCCTAAATTCCACTCTCCAATGAGCCCTTGCACACAGTTTTCTTAAGAGGAAAAAATGAAACTTTTTAATTAAGTTTTTTCATCAAAAATCCAGTCCTGCTGGTAATGGTCAGGAAGGTATGCAAAAGTAATTACTCACACAATCTGTTTTTCACACACTTGCCACTCTCTTCCGGGGCATCTAGCCTTCCTCTTCCAATTCATTAGCACCCCTGCCCTGCCCACAGTGCCTCAGGAACAGCATGCCCCTGTTTTCCTTCTCTCGGATTAAATGCTTCGGTACATTCACAGGTCAAAAATTTGGACGCCTTCCCCCTTGCCACGACTGCATGAACACATCTACGTTTGTCCGTTTGCACGAACCTGAGAGCAAAGGAGGAATCCAAGCCATACACTTCCCTGGTGAGCTTAATTAGCATGTCAGACATAAACCAGGGGGAAGAAAATTTATTAAGAAGCTATTTTCAAAATTGCAGCCACCTGCTAGACAGTGAAACTCTTTAGCCTTTCCTAAAACAAAGAAGGACTGCTGGGCTCAGAGCAACCTTCACCTCCCGTCTGCCAAAGGTGCAGCACCACTCAGTTAGCACCAACTCAAATGTGAAATTTTGTGACTTAAGTGAAAAAACCCAAAGGCAACGTGACTGCCTACACCACAGTTACATGTCTCCTAGACCCTTCAGGGAGACAGAAACGATCGATGACAACTCTCGCGTTTTATGATGACCACCTCACTTCCAATATTTCCTACAACAGATGACGGGCACCTCAGTTTATTATTTTTGTCAGAAAACACTATACTGTATAGTTTACTGTATAACCTGTGTTGCTCACCACTGTCAAAATGAAAGCAAGTTAAATCACAGGGCAATCTATTTGCACCTCAGCTGTTTGTATTTCATTGCTTGCAATGAAACCGATTCCCCATCAGGGAAATGGTTAAGTGCGGTGCTCAGGTGTTTCCCTCACTGTTTGGCAAGCAGATTTTTACAGGGAGAGGTGATGCTGCTTCAGCCCATTTGTGAAATAGAAACCATATCCCCCTCTCTAGGGAGGAGGGCCGGCCATAGGAAACCTTCAGCCCTTTGGCCAATCTCTGACCTCCTTAACATGGAAAAGACTGCATCGAAAAAACAGTAAGTTACGTGGCAAGGTATGCGTTCTCACAAATAAATCCAAGGCATAACTATCACTCCGGTTATCAATACCCACCCTGAAACAATCCTTCACCAACTGAAAACGAAGGCGCCCACCTGTCAGTCTGAATTTGCTTATCTTTCTCATTCCACAAGCAACCCCCAGGATCAGACTGGTGGCACTGCAAGGTTACTCGTGCATGTATCCATCGTGCAAAAGGTAACTCAGAGAGCAGCAGCTCCTGCTTATGAAATCATGGCTCTAAGATCTCCAGCAATGTTCCTCAAGCCAGGCAGCCAGAGCAGTGCTGTCACCTGAGGAAAAAATTTCCCAGTCCTTCAGTATTTCAAAAGAGAGATTGCAAAGTGGCTTTGGACTTCTCAAACATGAGAGGAAATACGCAAGTTATAAGAAGGTTGGGAGCAAACTGTTTTTCCTTCAAATCCTTTCTGCCTTTTCCTGAACAATCCCTACATCCTGCTTCACTAGACCTATACGAAGCACCTGAGCGAAGACCAGAAATCCTACCACTGTGTTTTTAGTTTGAACTTGGGAAAAAAAGCTTCTAGATAGAAAATACCAAAAACCTCCATTTCTCCAGCTGTAGCTTCTCCTCTTAAGTTGCTTGGCTAATACTGCTTCTGCTGTCAAATCTGGGCGCTGCCTCCACAAACGTACCTTATCGTCCCAAATACTGGCCACTGTCCTAACAGCTTGCTGTGTTACACCACAGCAGTGTAAGAGGAGGCAACGGGAGGCAACGTAACCTACCACCCAGAGGGAACTCCATGTGTCCTTCCATTTTCAGGCTCTCGAGTCTGCAAGTTCCTGCAATGAAACCTATTTCTGGAAACCTATGCAGGTAGTCCTATTTTAGGGGAAAACAAGTGGCACCTGTCTCTCCACACTTCAAAGCTGATTCAAGTAGAACACCTTCAACCAGTACCTTTAAGAAAGTCAGGCTATTCATTCAATTGCTTTAGTCATTGACATTTGAAAATTTGGTCTTAGCTTTCATGAAATACAACCTTTATTGCCAAGATCATAAAAACATGATGGAGTAGCTAGAGTTAGGGTTGCCACCCCAAAGTTTCATGCTCTTTGTATTTCATATACTGAAAAAATTCTCAGTCTTTTACTCAAATTCCATTTTCAGAATTTCTGTTTAAGGCAGTTTGGGGGTACAGTATTCCTTGTCTGTTTTGTTCAAGCTTTCAGACCTTCTGGCATTGGAGGAGAATCTGCAAATCTGAGGTCCATTAGGTGGCCATTAATACATTATCGACAGAGTTAATGACTCAGCATTCATCTGCTGCATATACTTCTCTAACCACAGAGACTGCGATTAAATGCTGATTGTACAAATGCTACATTTCCTACATAAAATATTCTGTAGATTATGGGTCTGCTTACATTGCTAGATCTGAAGTCAGATTAATCCCTTTAGGGTAAAAGTAAAGGAAGGATGAAAATCTCCTGACCTACTTTTTCCTTCTAAACTTGAAAGCAGTATTTTTACAGTACCCTTATCTTCCTCTTCCCAAAATACACAGCAAATATTATATCCTTGACTGTGTCGCTTGATTTTTAAAAATACAGCTGACTTTGCATCTTTGACTAGAGTTACTTTCAGGGAAGCCTAGTTCACTGATTATTTTTATTTCACAAACTCTGAATATGTTCCCTGACTCTTAAGCCCCCAGCACCTTTCTGACTCTCCAAAGAGGTTTATTCCACAAACTCATAAATCCATCCATAGACAGAGAGCATCAGGGCCATGGTTTGGTTTCTGCCATGGGATTCTTGCCCTCTCAAATTTAAACAATTTCCGAAATGTTTATGTTTCTCTTGGACACGGCTTCATCCTTATTTGCTACATGTTTCTTTTTATGTGTTTATAAGGTTTTTTACCTTGCCTTTCTTGGATAACTCAGAGCAGTTATCCAAGACCCTAGTAAGTTTTCAAATTCCCAATTTAAACAATTAAGAATACCTAAGTGCTCAGCAGTCTCATAAGCACAATTCTGCCACAAGTTGTTGCTATTTAATGAACTGCTGATTAGAGAGTGCTCTTTCCCTCTTCCTCTCTTTAATAGTCCCTGGATGGCCTTTACATATAATTTCCTTCCCAGTAATTCAAAGCAGATGGTCAGGCACCACTACACTGCGAGTGTGCATGTGAGCACACATATTCCCATATATTTGTGGAGAGGGAGATCAAAGATACATATAAATAAAAATTAATATAAATCAAAGCTAGGGAAGACTATTCTATGTAGGCCTCTAATGAGACAACAGTGCAGCAAGACGAAACAAGACTATTTTTTATAGCTACCCATGCATCCAAAGAGCAAAAAATGAACAAAAGCACTGACCGACATGAGAGCATTTTGGGGCTGCATCATCTTTACATAGTAAAGGATCCTCCAGTTTGATCCCCACTACTTCAGTAGTCCCCAGATGCATCCTCTATCCCCAAAAACAAGTGATTAAACACAATAGCACCACTTTGGAAGGAAGGAGGACTACCACAAAGCCACCAGTCCATGTCAGGATCACTTCTAGGGCTCTGTTTCTCCTAACATCTTTAGATGTTCCTCGCCCCCCAAAGCAGCCCTCTGGCAGGCAGCAGGCATGGCTGCCAGGCAGACGTTCCTGTGAGCAAGGGCAGACGCTCACGCCTCAGCTGCTCATCTACGCTCCTCCCGTAGGGAGCAAAACAGGGTCAGACGGAGCATCCCTTAAATGTGTCTCTTCCCCTCCACTGACTACACAGGAATACAAGATAAACACAACAAAATTTTGATAAAAGTGGGGATATTCAAACACCTGCCACATAGATACTTAAAATCAGATTAAATGAATTACCTTGTGTGCCAGGGTTCCCTTCCCCTCTAAAAGAGCACTTATTTGTACGTTAGGGAAATCTGACGAGCCCTTTGAAGCACCCGGATAAGCTGCTGCACCGCAGAACAGCTTGTTGGGAGCACAAACTTCTCCTGCCGCAGGCTGTGTAGCGGGTGCTGCGTTCAAGCCATTTGCCTTCAACCTTTCCCTGGGAATGGATAAGCACGTGGCATCTCAGCTGATACCTGTGTGGTCTAGACAGACTTCTGCACCACTTCCAGCGAGCGGCTCTCCAGATAACCAACACTTCCCCAGTCACCTGAATCATTTTATGACCAGCTCAGATGAATGCAACTTGCATTATTTGATAGATATATAAAAAACGGCGGCGCTTTCATTCAAGATGTTTCATTTGACAAGCTCAAAAATACTTCATGTCTTCAGCAGATAAGGAAAACAGGGATAGAAAATTAAAAACATTAAGTGTAAATAGAGATTTTTATCATTGCTGTTCAGCAGGAAAACAAAATTCTCCCATTGTGACCTGATTCAAGGGATTTAATTCATTAGGAAATATTCCATCTCCTGCACAGAGTAGCAGGAGCCCAAGTGACAGCTCTGTGTAGCCATGCAGACATTATACCCACCCACCCCACTTGCCTGCCAAATTCAAGTCTCTTTCCTTAGGCAAGGATATTTCTCATCAAGTAGCAAATCAAAGAACAACTCTACAGAGAAACTTGAAATGGGGTCACTGACAAAACTGAAAGGCAGAAACTGTGAAAACAGATAAAAATGCTCCTTAGGAGAACAGAGGGTTAACCAGCGGAATTCACTGCCAGTGGAAATCATTCAGGCAAATAAATTAGAGGGATTTAAGTGGCTTGAACATTTGTAAGAACACGACTAGTACCTGTATTTGAACTGTAGTGGACTCCATTTAAAAGAATCAACTTTTAAATCAATGAAACTTTAAACTGTACCCAGAGTGGCTTTATTGAAAAGCAGAGCGTGCAGCCATGGGGAAAGGACCCACTTCATGAGACATGGGATGCAGCCTCGCACCATCACCTGGCTATGCCGCATAGCCACCGGTGCTGGGACCAGGACAGTAAATACATGAATGCCATTAGATATACCCTACTCTGCTCCAGTATTGCAAAACGTATAGAGTATTTCTGTTTCAGAAACTTAGTTGCTTTTATGAGATTACTTGAATGACTGTGCTGAGCTGTGTGTACTTGCACATTCAGCATCGAAGTATAAGAACATGCAAAATAAGAGTTCAGAGTAGAAGCTGCTTTTATCTTTTATTTCCCTATCTGTACAGTAGGGATAGCAATCTTCTACCCCATGATGTAACATGTAGATTTATCAGTATTTATAAACTGGTTTCAGAATTCACCTGCAAAAGAGAGGGTGGTGAGAAGGCATTCAGCTCCTCTGGGCAAAACAAGAATGGGCGAGTTTAGTATCAGCAAAAAGAACTCCCACAGAGAAACCTCAACAGTAGCAACACTTTACACCTTGATTACCCCTCCAGAGAAACCAGAGCGTAGTAACACTAAGAGATAGTACAGTCAAAGAATATCGTCCTTCCACCCCAAATAACGCAGCTGACTCGATGTTAATTATAATAGTGTCTGAACATTAACTGAGTTTTCACTAATGTAATGTTGTTATAATATATTGCTAGGTGGTAGAAAGAGAAGAGGGAGTGGAAATTTCCAACTACTGGGATTAAAGAGCCTGAATCAGGCAATAAAAACTACTCAGCTGATACTGGACTGCTGAGGAAAGACCCCACAGCATCTCCTTACACAATGTATGTCAGGAAACCCTACTTGGTAGGCAGAATTTCCTTACCTTCCCTGTATCAAAAATAAATAATCACCTGCAAATGCCGATAGGTGTTACGTGAGAGTATTTCACTGAAAACACTGCCCTGGGACAGGCTATAAAGCATCCCTGAAACAATGCGATTCATATCAAGTACCTCAAAGGGACCATGTTTTGAGTCTATCTACAGCTAAAACCTTTATCTACTATGGATAAAAACAAAGCATTGCAGAGCACAATGTCTCCTGCAGCTGAAGGGTGAATGGAAGGAAACCAACCCCAAACTACAACACTAGGACAGAGGAAAAGAGAAAGCAAAATGGGGTTGGACTAGATGACCTTTAAAGGTCCCTTCCAACCTAAACTAGTCTATGATTCTATGAATTCATTACACACACCTAGAACTGCATCTCTGTAACGAATTATTGTGTCGTGGTTACCTGCTAGATCCCAGCACTCTCTGCTTGGGTAGACAAGAAGTTGCCTTGGAGTTCCTAATAGCAGTTTTCTAAAGCTGGAGGTGAAATGTTTTATCTAAAGTACCTGTATACACCCATGCACTTGAAATGCATGAAAATAGTACTACTCAATTTTAATTACTTAAATATTTCCATTTACAATGACACTGTATTTTCCTACCACCCACTTAAAACAGGAGACACAAGAATAAACAGTTACTAAAACAGATACTAAACATTATTCATTGCAAACCTGTATTTAAAAATTCAAATACAAAGAAGCTAGCACGCAGTTTTAAATTGAGATTTGAGATTGATTCGAGCGCTTCAAATCCCAGAAGGGCATAATTAATCCAGAAAGACTCATACCTTGTAGTAGTATCAACTGCACCCAACACTTTGGAGAGGTGCAAGACGCATCCTACCAGCCAGGCTGCTGGTGCTGCAGCGTGTGCAGCCGGACCACACAGGGAACAACCCACCCGGGTGCTCCAGAGACGCTTGGCCTCAGGGTGGTAGGAGCTCCCACGCTGAGGTATGCTGCCAACGGGAATGTGTTGTCTCCTGTTCTCAGCTGTGAATTTGTGGTCTCACTGGTGCAAGAAGACACCACACAGGCCACTGGAGTGCTTCTGTTTGTGGTGTTTGCTTGGGGGCCCAGCAGAGAAGAAAACAAGGAATGGGAAGATGAGAGCGGTGGGACAAAATACTTTTATGAACGTTCTTAAATTGACCTTGATTCACTACTGCTTTGGGATTATACACATTATTTCTACCTGCTCCTAAACACTTACACCACCTTTCTAACAGACACACAGATTTTCTATTTAAAATATACTACTAAGATTGTAGAATAAGCACAACCACCTGCCAGCAAACTCCCACCTTTTCTCCTCCTGTCTGCCCAACACAGCCCTCTGCAGCCACCCATCTAAGGACAGGAGAGTCAACTGGCTCGGCAGCATTATGGAGTTGTTTCCACAGACCCCCAAAATTGATTATGGAAGCCATTTATTGCAATATGCATAAAGACAATGGATTGTTCTGGTTTGTTCAGGATGCTTATGAGAGCTTACACACAGCAGACGCAATGACTTAAACTGGGGCTAAGCAGGCAGAGGGATGCTCACCTTTCAACACACGAGCTGCTCCCACTAGGAACGCGCTTAAAAGCATGGATGTACCTCCATCTGGATCAAGGCAGAAACACTGAGGTGACTGATACAGCTTGAACCAACATAAAATCTCAAACACATGAGGAATGTAATAAAGCAGATATGAAAATAATGAGAAAACTCCTAGAGAATACAGTTCAGAAGTAAAAACTATTGTAAAAATACTACTTTTGAAACAGACCAAAATAAAGCCTGGCAATGCTGAGGTGTTGGGGGAAGAATATTTGTAAACCATAAAATATCAACTATCCCTTAAGAATTATTCCTAAAACAATATATTTGGCAACAATACTTTTAAGCTTGAAAGTGTCATTGACCATTTTACAGATTTTTAAAAAATTTTTTCTTGTAAACATTCTGTGACTTCCAAAATATAGATAAATTATGAAAACAAACAAACAAACAAAACCCCACAAAATAAATTAACAGTAAAAGCTGTTACCCATTTCACTCGCATTGAGAAGCATCTCAAGAGAATGAAAATAATCCCCAGGATCTTGGCTGCTTTTCTTAACATTAGGAGACATGAAGCGACAGAAACACACACGACGAGACACCTCATCTCTGAGTGATGATCTTGCCAAATACCACTTCAGGTATTACTGAGATCCTCAATATCTCAGATAAAACACCATGCAAGAGAAAGAAAATGCAATTTTGTTCAACACTGCCTCCTTTCTTACACTTGGTAGTTTTATTAGTAGCTTGTATATATGAAAATGCATTTGTGATCATAAACATCATCTTGTGTTCTTCATTTAATGCTACTGTAGCACATAACCATACACATTTATTGAGGTGAGAACAAAGATAAGGTTACCCTAGATGTAAAAAAATAGATACATGCTTTTTATGATTTTAAACATCACAATATCCCAACTCTTCTGCTGTTCTAGCCTTTCTGTTTGCACATGAAAAGTATTTTTCTGTTACATAAATTGTACCAGAGACAGAAATCTGCTTTGTTATTTTATTTGATTTACCAAAAATGAACATTAATTATTCAGCCCATATAACTAACCCCCAACAGAGACAATATTCTACATGCAGGAAGACTCTGCTTTGGGCAATCGAACTGAGTAGCGGTTCTGCTTGAGAGACTTACCAAATAATTCAAACCGGGAACGGGTATAGGAAGCATGCAAGACACCAAAGCCTTCCTTCTTTGGGAATGCTCCATCATTTTATGTTCTTCCCTTCCATAGGCTCTCCTTTCGTTCCTGCTCACCCCACACGCCATGGACACATCCTTCTCCATTCCTCCCGCCTTTCAGGCGTGCTCCCATCCAGCCCATGGCGTTTTGGCTCTCCCCCCTGCCATACCCTTCCTCCATCCCCTTTAAGACTGGATATAGTGAGCGAGCTCTGAGCAGGTCACCAGAGTCACAAGCGAGACATTAGAAAACTCTTTGTAACACCCAGTACGCTACAAGATTGGCATACATTGCTCAGGATATATGCACCTGTGGAGATACGGAGGTTAAACAAAAGTACATCAGGAATGACGTAGTTATAGTTGATCCTGCCTTGAACACTAGACCAGAATAAGTCTCACTTTCCTTCCAGTCCTGTATTTGCTCTTGTTTTCTATGGTTAGGTTTATGTAGGCAGCCAAATTCTACTAGAATAGAGTGTGTATATATAGTATATACATGTGAGTTTGTATGGGCAAAGACAGAATATGACCTTTGGGGATTTTTTTTTCCCCCCTCTAAATTTTAGGCTAATTGAGTTATTAAAAATCATTATATGCAGAAATACGATGAATTAAAAAAAAAAGCGTATCTGCACTTCAAAAGCTTCCTGAGTTTAGTAAGCTCCAGAAAGCCATGAATGACACTTAGAACTACTCAGAAAACATACTGTCTGCACATATACATGCAACGATGAGTGAGAAACAGTGAAATTAAATAGCGATGCTGGCTGGCTCTGCTCTTCCCTCCACCAACTTTATTTAGAACCTTTCTTAAGAGGCATATCCACAAACCCCTTCCAGTCCAGGTATGCTTTGTATTTCCTGACTTTAACAGGCAATCTTTCCTCCCAAGCCCTGAATTTAGAATAATAGAAGTTCACTTTACAACAGTGAGAGGTGACACTGAACTCTGAACTGAAGTTTTCAAACCACCTTTAGTCAAGCTTCTTCAAAGACTCTGCAAAAAGCTGTGAAGTTTCAGCAGGTATTTGAGAAACATTATCCCCTAATCTGGAGATAAGCAAGCTGAAGTACAGAGCAGAAACGTAACTTTTCCAAAGTTATTATCTGCACTGGTAAGACCTCAGGTTTTCCCAGCTGCATTTCCAAAATCTAACGCACTTGCAGCATGTGTTATATTACTTTCAAGAAACGAAGGCAGCTTTTATTTTATCCATATTTTTTAGAACTTTCCCATCTGTGATTACATCACTGGCCGAAAATGCTTTTGTCTACCATGACATTTACTTTTTTCACTCATCCTGTGAACATACTTTACATCTCTGTTCTTAATGATACAACGCACAAACAATAATTCTTGCAAAAAGCTGAAACACAGTATAGAGGATTTTGAATATAGAGGGCTGGAGAGAAGGGAGAGCACAGAGGATTGACGCAATTCACCACATGGATCAGATTCAAATTCAGCTGTAGGTCACAACTGAAGGGAAATGTGAATAATGGCATCGTGAGCTCAGTCTACATGTCACTGAGATGAGAAAATCAATTTGGCATTATGGGTCATCTCTTAGTGGACTAAAACAACAGTTTATGTTACAATTCAGCAAGGAGAGAAGCTAGAGGATGGGAGCATAGATTACGTTAGCAGGTAGCTTGCATGCACCAGGCAACAAAAAAAAATTCTCACTTCAAGAGTGCTATGTTTACTCACAAGTTCTCAAAACACAGAAGTCGGAGAATCAGAAAGCCCATTAAATAAAAGCTTTAAAATACATTTTAAAAGGGCACAGCATCAAAAATAAAATGTTTTATCCCCACAGCTCCCTAATCAAAGGGTTTGTAAATTATGGAAGAAAACCGATTTCATTTTTCTACTCATTTCTTCCCAGGCTTACTGAATAGTCACTAAATAGACACTCTTGCTAGGAGGGTGAAGTAAAATATTTTTTTCCTATATCCTCATAACTTACATCTCTTCCAAAAAACATCTGATAGACATTTCTAGCCCCAACTTTTGAGTGAAGCCCTAGCTGAAATCAGAATGCAGCTGTTCTCTTTTACTTCTCTCTCATCATCATCATCTTCTCCTCCTACTTGACCAGAGCCTTTCAAGTATTACCTTTCAGGAAACTATCCAAGACTAACTAAAAGACTTCTTTAGCATACAGTTTTAAATGAATTAACAACACTGTTGCTAATTCAACCTTTATTAAACATATTCCTTGATTTTGTTCAAATGGCTGTAAGTGAAAATACTAACATTTGCCCTCAAAACTGGTCCTTGACATGTTTTGTTTGTAATCTTCCTCCTAGCAAGTACTTCTTTCAAGCCAATGTTATCCTTTCAGTGGATCAATTTCTTCTCTGCCTTGTAATTCTCGTACTAATCTCCATCCTCTCCCACACATGTCCATTTAAAATGCTTTAATGAAGTCCACCAAGATAAGCACTACTACACTTCTCTCCACAGAAAATTATTTATTCTTGGAGAAATCTATAAGGAGTTTGGAAGAATCTTCCAAATGCCACTTTGCACTTGGCTTGGTGTCTTTAATTAAATCTTACCTTCAAAACTGAATCAAGAGCCTCGCATTTGCTGAGGAACACATGCAGCCAGCTGGTGAATCCAGCCACCATAGGTCGGGAGAAACTCTGCCAGAGAGGCTACTTCTGTGCCTGACGGTCACTACCACGCACAGCCAAGACAGCGTATCCATAAAGACTAAGCGATGCAGAAGGCCGAGGGGCTTTTGTGGTGTAAAAAAGAAGGAGAAACACGCAGTAACAGTAAGTTATGGAACAGATCCCATGAAGAGTATTACTTTGGCTGTTTAGGAAAATCAGGAAACACCTCCTAATTTCCTGCTGTCTTATCTCATTTCTCTTCTGTGGTTTATCTTCCGTAAAAATCACAGAGCGGTTGTCAAACTGCTGGTGTAGTTCCCTGGCTTGTGTCAGCAAGGCATTCAATAAGCTTCATTTGAATGTAACAATTTCAATATCAATAGCGAGCAAGCATGACACTCCTCCGCACTCTCAGCCAGAGTAGCGGCGGCATGGAAAAGCTCTTTCTTTAGCACCTGGATGAACAGCAAAACCGCCTTTGATGTTTTTTCTTTGAAGTCAAGGCAGAATTAGCTTTTCAGTAGCATTAGGAATGACTCATTGACTTTGGATGCCAACTAGGATACTCTGACATTTTTATTTTTTTAAATCCTTGTGCTCTCAGGGAAGAGACAGCTCTCCTGCTAACTCTTCCAGGAGGAATGATTATTATCTTAGGGACTCTGCATCCATCTCAAACTTGCTGATCCTCCCTTAAGAGGCTTAAAAGAATCCCCTCATACCCGTGCATTAGAAATCACTCTAAGTCCAAACACAGATTGATCAGGCTATTCCCAATAGTCAGATCCCAAAAGCTCCATGCTGTGGTAGCCCTCTTCTCAAATCCAAACAGTAACAGGAGGCGCGTGCAAAGAAGTTATCACCAGCAGAAGCCCTGTATTTCAGAGACCCATTCATCTACACTTGCTGTTCTGATATTGGTAAGGAGGGATTTCGGACCCTACAAATTGCATTTACACCCGTGGCCCCTTCTGTTCTCCCAGTGTGCAGAAACACGAATCACTGGTGTGTGGGAGTTCAAAGAACTGCCGATGTTTTTTAGGGGTGACCATTCGTACGACATGCAGATGCCCAGTCAACATTTGCACATATGCAGTTAGAACACCACCAGTCATCAAGACCAGCATTCCTGCCAGAGGTAAAGGAACAATTTCTTCTGATCCAGACACACTCTCCCACATACCCACAGACACACTGTCCTGTACAAATAGGGCCAGTAAGGATGTTGGTGCAGGCTTAATTAGTGGGTCAAGGGAAAAGGCTGCGCTTGGCAGCAGATGGCAAGGACTCCCATCCATCCTCAAACCAGGACCAGATCGTTACCGTAATTGCCGCGTTCCACTTTGCCTGACAGGTTCCTTTGAAGATTGGCATTTCTGCAGCTGCAGAATTCTGCTGCTCTTTTCCTCCCACAATAGCTGATAACGAACCGGATTAGAGAAAGATAGTAATCCCAGGAAACATAGGATTTCTTGCCCATGAAAGACAAGTATTGGGGCTTCTTTCATGAAGTACCTGGGAGCCACTGTAGTAAAGCCTCCTTAGGAAGTGAACAAAATAATTTTCCCTCTACAATGAAGAAATACTATTACCCTTCACGCCTGAGATATTCTTCCTGCTCCATGGGATTAATTTCAGTGTATTTCAGATTAAAACTCCTGGCTTTAAACGTAGCTGGCACCTAGAGAAAATGAAACATAGTAGAAAAATAATCCATGCATTTTCCTAACTGAAAAAAAGGAGAATATCCCAAACCACTGATTTGCTGTTGATTTTTTAACTTCTAACACTTAGGTTTGTTTGGGGGAGGAGGGAGGAGTGCTAATGCACATTTTGTGGGTTTTTTTTTTTTTTTTACTTGAAAGATCCAACAATACATCTTAGTGGAATTAAGCAAGAACAAAACTTTCACCATACCACTCCACAAACACACTCGCTTTGCAGCTTGCACTCTTGAGCCTGTCCTACCTGGCAGATGTCTGCCATAAATTCATCTTATTTTGTCAGGTAAATGTATGAGGTCCGTTCCTACCCTGGCTTACACTCCCATACACTCTACTGATGTCAGAAGGGTCCCAGGTTGTGTAATAAGGTTGTGCAATGCTGGTAAGTGCCAAGCAAGTAGGTGAAGATCAGGCCCAACACATTTACTGTGTAATCAGAGCAGATGTTTGAAGCTTTAACCTTTATGATTCACATGATGTAACTTCCTTTCTCTTTTGTACATTTACTGCAGCTGCTTTTCAGCATGCAGAGAATGGTCCAGGAGTAAAAACTCAGAAATCCCACTGAAAGGTTTTGGGCATCTCAGGCAAGACAGCCTAACCACTAAAGTGTTTTTAAAACAGAAAATTCCTTTAAAAAGCAACACAACAAAAAAACACATTTAGAAAATTTAACTGTTTCACATTGACCAAGGTCACAAAATACACTGATAGCAGGCAGAGTTGCGCTGTATCAGAACAATTTCTGATGAATTTCATCAGAAAAATCAGAAAACGTCACAATGAAGATGGCTGTAATTTTCAGATAAGCATCTACTTTGTTATCCCACCAATTAAAGAGATGGGCAGTCAGTACTGCAGGCAGACAGTCCACCTGATCATTTGGTTACAGAGACCGTGGAAGACTTTTCAGAGATTCCAAAAACTTTGGCTATTTTTTAAATGAACGAAAACTGTATGGTTCAAACTGACAAATGGCAACACACTCGATGCTAAAAAACACATGCCTTGTGATGACACCATAATTTGAGCATATATTCAGAGTAGGTCTATACAGAGTAAACCGATTATGATAGTAGGAAGGCTATCAAAGACAAGACTGAAATCTAATACAGGGTGAGAACAGAAAAGTTAGGGCATTTGGTTAACCAAGGGCTACAGGAGAAAATAAATTATTTCCCTGTAATAAATCAATGCTATTGCCAAACTGTCAGAGAATGAGAGGGAAAACCAACACGAAATAATGAAACAACTTCAGAATTAATTTAAAAGAAACATCATCACAAATGTATCTCCAGATTCTGAAATATGCTGGCAAACAGGGCCAAAATTCTGAGTCTAGCTTACTCATGGTTTTTAATAAAACCTGAGGATGTCTCTAATTAGAGATGTCACTCAAACAAGAAACATAGCTTCAGATAATACAGAAAAGTATAAGCAGAGCTCTACAACATTTACATCTAAAATGAATGCAAAGAGTCATAGAGTTGCTAAGCACCCCCACTGGGTAAAAACATGAGAATATAAACTATATTGGGCAGACGTCTCCACAACGCCTAAAAATAACCCACACAGAGCACGCGCACTGGAGCGCATCCTGTACAGAATGGTGATATTTAAGCCATGGAAGAATTTTGCATTCACCCCTAAATATGAAAAACTAGTATCTTCACAAAATGACCATTTTCAGTAAACACTATATTTATTCTTGGCAGATCTGAAAATCAGATTGCCCCTGGCATGGACCTGGTTTCTGCAGTACCTCTAAGGCAGAGCCAGGCTTCAGCGCCTTGTTGTCCACACACGCCCAAGGAACTGCTGTGCCGTTGCATTCCGCAGACGGGACTGTGAGAACAGCGGGCTCCGAAGGGAGAGGGGAGCCCAGTTTTCAGTTTCTGAGCCACGAAAGCCTTAGAGCCTGGAAGCAGGGCTGACCTACAACTGGCCACCTTATTACCACGCTACTCTTTCTGGTAAGCCTAGGTAATGACTCTCACAGGTGGTACAAAAGCGGCTGTGGACAGAGCACTAACTATAGCCATTTCCAGGAGACAAAAATATGTCCTGCCACTTTCCCCATAGCTCTGAACCAGCTCCAAAACCATACCTTTTAGTGTGCAATATCTGAAAGGTACCCAAAGGTAAAGAGGAATGATTAGACACCTGGGGTTTAACATCTAGGAAGCTCTGGAGTCCTTCCTTCCAGAATGAAAGGGCACACGCATCTCATGCAAGCTTAGATGTACCCTAACCACAGGGTCACAAAGCCTTTCAGAAGAAAGAGCCTCACATAATCATCTATGCCAATCCAAAAGTCCACTACTCTCCTCCTTGCTCCTCTCTCAATAATAGGAAATACAGCTGCAAATATGGTTTAGGACAAACCAGGGGAGAACTTGTTGTACAGAAGAGCAAGGTCAAAGGCTGTGGACTGCATAAGGCAGACCATGCATCTGGTACATCCTAGCAGACTCCTAATTAGCAGGTTATTCTGCAATTAAAGTATTTTTACAGAAGGTTACATGCTTGTCTCTATTTAGTGCCCAGGAAGATATTTCATTCCAGACCCCAAAACCTTATGCAAAAAACAGTCAAAAGTGACGCATCCTCATGAAAAGTAGCACTTTCAATGAAACAGCATTTTGATCAAAATTCTTTCCCCCTCCTCCAATCTAAACCATTGTAGAAACATCCATGTTTTCTTGCAGACCTCAGACCTTTTACTGTATAAGAGAGATTCAAAATTTGTCACTAAATCACCTGCTTAGGCTGGTCAAACATTTTCTGACTACACTGGAATAGGATCTTTGCAAACAATGAAAGTCACTAATAGAGAGGGAGAACCAGCAATTTATTATATTTGCCTCCCTAGTCAACCTCAAATCGTAAAAATGAAACAAAGATTGCCATTGGAAGTAAGCATTCAGACATTCAGTAATTTCATTGCAATGATATGCTGCAGGGCTGTTCCACTTCTACATGTTTTACGTATACAGTAGAAAAATGTGGGCACACGCAGGCAGTTAAATGACTGCTAGTAAAATTAGCTATAAGCTTGCCAGCAAGACAATGTTTTTCTTTTCTACTGCTAAATGCAATTTTATTTTAATTACTGATTGCAAGTTACACAGGATTGCTGAAGACAAGATTATCTGTTCCCCTTATAACACAGTACATCTGGCAAAAGCCTTCATGGCCAATTTCTCTTATCTTGTTCAAGTGTGTATGGCTGATTTCAGCTGACTTCTCTACTTCTGGTGCAAAAATCCTAAAATTATAAATACTCAGGGTAGAAGTTGTAGTTTTATAGGCCTGGACTCCTCCATCTAGTTTTCTGAGTTTCTCCCCACAACAGCAGGACAGGAATTACATTACTTCAATTTTTTCATTGAAGGATGCCAATCTGGTAAAACACAAATTGCTGTGGGAAAAGTAGAAAAGAGAGAGGATGTGATTAACTGAATACAAAATGAGTTGCAAACATTTTTCCAACACATAACCCTCTAACTAAAACTAAACAAAGGTTCTCAACCAAATACTAAGATTGCTCAACAACTGCTATGTATTTTTAGGGACAGAAAACCAGAAGAAACCTTGTGAGTCTATTCATTCAGTCCTGTGCTTTTGCAGACTATCTTTTGTAAGGGAAGTTTCAAATGCCACGTTCCTCCTACCAGAAAGCTCTTGAGGAGCTCAATCCTCAGAAATGTCCTCAAAATTCTAGCCCAAATTTTCTTACAGCTATCCATTTCCAAATAGCCACACTTTCTACTAAACTGAAAACTTCTTCTCTGTGGGCATTTGCCAGCTCTCAGCACATGGAATTCCCAGTTCTCTGATCCTTGCCTTTCCTGCAAGCCCTCTTCTGCATCATTTCCGGCTTTAGTATACTTTTCTTGATATTATAGACATAGAATAGTTTGGGTTGGAAGGGACCTTTAAAGGTCATCTAGTCCAATCCCCTGCAAGGAACAAGGACATCTTCAACTAGATCAGGTTGCTTAGAGCCCCGTCCAACCTGACCCGAAGTGCTTCCATGGATGGGGCATCTACCAATGGAGGTATTAAAGATGAGGCCTGATGGAGAACTATGTTTGGGTACAGTAATCTTGCCGTAGACTTTCAGTCCTTAACTAGAATATTGGATGATCCTACTTTCATCTGGCTTGTTATGTCACATTGGTCCTCCATGGCTCCTTTTACGATTACTACACTGATCCTCTTCAAGGGATGCATTTAGTACAGACAAAGTAAGAAATTTATGGTTTTGATTCAACATGCACAGGCTTGCACCTTGGATCAGTCAGTTCCATGGATTTATGTTTTTCAACTGTTTTAATTCTCAAGCTCACCCAGTTCTTTCCAGAGTATCCTTCAGTCCTTTACCATACTGACTATAGATGACAACATTGCACCGTCCGAGCAGTTTCTACTCGGGTCATGGGGGAAAATGCCAAACAAACTTGCTCTTTAGAAACTACCTATAATCTTTTCTTTAGTAACTTTTTTTTTTTCATGTTTATCTACTTGCAAATACTGTTGTGTTTGGGCAGTAGTGTGCCCAAAGGAAAAAGAGTGCAGTTCTGCAGCCAGAGCAGAGTAGGAACAGTAGAACTGTAACATTTAGGGAATTCCTTTCTGGAGCAGACATGCAGAAAAGCAAAACACAAGATAAGAAAAGTAGAAAGGCTTGCTGGAACACACAGATTTAATCTTTAAATTGAAAAAAAAACCCTCTGAAAGTAGAGATTAATTTTCACCAATCAATCCTTACTATTGTTGTATCTGCCTTCAAACAGGAACTGCAATGGTTTAGATAAAGATCTAGCCAGGTCATCTGGTTTCACTGCAATTTCTGGAAGCACATTTGGTAAGGTCGCCTGAGAATGCTATTTTGAAACTTCCTATTGTAATCTCAACAGCTTTATCTCCCTCTACACTGTGTATCAGAATTTGGTCTGCTCTGAGAGGTCTTGCAATGAAACCTAAAATGTGTGCAATTTATGCCCAAAACATATCTTCAACTTTTACGTCATTCAAATCCAAAATGTACACAACATGACAACCAAGTGCAAACTGGTTCTTATTTAATCTCATTTGTTTATTAAATTTATTATTAGTAATTATTAAGTTTTAAAAATTAATTTAAGGTCTTATTTAATCAGGCAACAGAAAAATCACTGGAGCCAGGAATGGAAATGAGGAGTTGTGAGTGTGTGTTAATAACAGCTAATATGTTGCAGCCACCAAATGAGCTCTGCTACAGACAGTGCAGTTTTGGCAAAACAAATGTATTTCTGATTTGTCAGACCTGGACTGTACCTGTCTACAACAACTAGATGTGACAAGCAGTTGTTGTCTTCACTTTCAATTTCACTGATTTAAAAGAATGCAACAGAAAAACTGAAAAAAAAAAAAAACCAAACACGCATCGCTCACTTTAAGTACCTTGTTTCTACAGAGGAATCACAAATAGAGCTCAATGAACCCTGCAGTACTTAAGTCATGAGATGCTTGCACTTGCACCCTAGGGATTCAGCCTGCAAGGTCTGTAGATGAAAGCTTCCTTGGAAGCTCAGGTTTGTAGTTCTGTGGCCACATGAACTTACTGCCTCCCATGGCCAAACCCCAACTCAGCCAGAGCTTTGAGGTGGAAATGCTTAAGAGTTCGCTAGCATGAACCTCCCACAGCAGGACAGAATTTAGAGCTTAAAATCAGAAAATCTTAGTTTCATAGTGATTAAAAACTCAAAACATAATTTTTAAATCAATTCAAGACAACTAGCGAAGATGGAAAATAAAAGAAAAAGTTTGTGCAAAATGTTTCCCCAAACCTTGAAGCCCTTGAAGGCAATTCCTTGCTTCTGTGCTCAGCTGAAATTAACTCAGTGGCAGTTGACGAATTCTGTCTAGTCAAACTGTTCGTCTTTCAAAAAAAAAAAACAAACAAAAAAATTGCCTTTTTCTTTATTCACTTTTACTTATTCTCAGCAACACATCCTGTTCTTACGTATACTTCAGACAGTACAAGCAGGAGATAATCTGAGTATAAACTGGAGTAAGAAAGGGGAGATGTAAGGCTTCTTTCTTTCCCAGGCTAGTTTCCTACTGGAACTCTCACCATGGGAAGTGATGCTTTCCCTACACCTCTACCTTGTGGCCCTTGCATAAACACATGCAGTGCTCTCAGTTCTGACAACTCAGGGAAGCGTAGCCTGTGACTGCAGTGCTTGTATAGCCCTACAAACTGTTCCACAGCTTCAAAAAACAAGCATTGATTATAGCTGCAGAACAAAAAACCCACAACTGTTACTAAACAATATGAGAATATATTTCTCCAACTGGAAACAAACAAAAAAGTTTAGAATAAAATTCATAACAAAAATCCATGATCCAGAGCACACAGTAGAGCTCAATCTGCCACCAAATCAGCCTAAAAAAATCAGAAAACACTTCAAAATTAGAAAGCCATAAAAAAAGATTAGATAAAAAGGCCACCCCCAAAAAGCAATGCACCTCTGCAGAAGGTCTCAGCAAAAGCAGAAAGGAGAAGTTAGGAACTAACAGACCTGCAGGTACCAGAGCTCACAGGCTGACGAGACCACGATGAATAGCCGCACACGAGCTACTAGCCCATGCCTGACACTCCACCGCACGACAACTGCGGTAGCTGCCAGGACCTCATTACCTTCCCGTAACAGCTAGCTCATACCCCCAGTGGAAGGACATGAATTTTGAACCGAAAAACCAAGTGTTCCCGCGCAGACGTGTAATTCTGCAGCAGACGATTTCCTGCCCAAAGGCACAAGCCCACGTGAACTTCACAGCGCAGTAGGAAAAGATGCTCGGGCTGACTGCAGGTGCCGGCAGAGCCCGTCAGGAACCCACGCTACAGATCGCGTGGTCTTTATCATTGTGGCATAATGAGCAGCCGATGTTTCCATCTACCCTTACTTCTGTGATAACAACCTTGTTGAACTTGAATGGCCCTGTTTTTAAGGTTTTAAGCACCTGAAAATATAGGGACACATGTCTCATGGGGTTTTTAAAAGTGCTAGAGAAGACAAACACTAATCCTCTAAAGAAAGGGATGCTCAACTGTCATATGTTTCAGAAGTATGTCCACATAGGTACCATCAAGGTTAAGTAATCCTAAAACCTAAACCCAATATGCAATCTTTCATATATTTTAGGTACTGATCTGCTCAGTTTTGCAAAGCCAGAACTAATCAAGGTTTAGCTATGCTTGCACTGCCTTATGAAGCATCCATACAGTGTTGGACTGGTCTCAAATAAGCCTGCACCATTCCTGGCTCAAAACCAGTACTGCTGTGTCCATCCTTGCCGCTTCCATGGCTGAGGATTTTGTTTGGCTGAGCATTGGAGTTCCTGGACAGAAAGCACTGGAATTCCTCCACAAAACATACATTGCGAACGGTTCTTCCCTGTCGATCTAGCGAGTCAATGCAGGTATTGAAAAATACTGCCAGTGCAAAGTAATCCCACTGAAGATGAAGGTGACGCTGCCAATTGCTGCAACACCGATAGTCACTAACGCAAACATGCTCTGGTGCTGGCAGGGGTTCAACGATGGCCAGCGTGAGGCAGAAGAACTCACCTGTGAGAACTTCTGCAAGGACTTTTCTTTGAGCACTGTCATTCAATGAACTGTTGCTTCCAGATTCAGCCAAATGGCATGGATGGGAAGTGCAGCAGATCTGGCAGTAAAGCCATGTTCCTAGACGTTTTTTGGAGCACTCAGAAGGCACTGCGGAGACCGCTCCGATTTGCATCCACCCATGGCAGCATCCACATACCAGAGCTCCTCCAAAATACCTCCTTTTCAGGGTGGCTTTGCTGTTGTTCCACGAAAGGATTATATGAGCAACTTGGAGATAATAAATTCACAGTGACAGTTTTAACTTTAATAAAAACCCTTTCAAGATTTCATAAATAGCCTAATTAAGGTGGGAAGAAATGATTACCTGAGAAACGTTATCCTCCAAAACAGTATTTGAAAAGGCTCATTTATTAACCAACTTTACGCAGCATCACTTCTCCTCTCCACTTCCTGTGTTTAATCTCCTGAGGACGGAATGATTTAACCTAATTCAGGGATTAATGTAAGAAAGTAATTTTGTAAAACACATTTGCCTGTCATACACAGGTGGCCAAATCAGCTCACCTCACAGCCCTTTCTAGCCTTGAAGTGTAAGAAATTATCTGTTTACTGAAATTACAAAAAAATATGTCAAATTTTGGAATAAGTCAGTAGATACCTCAGATTGCCACTGTATTTAAAATGATAGTAGGTGGTAAAAACTGAGAAAGTCTTGAGGCAAAGTTATCCTCTCCTCAATACAGTTCATGCTTTTGAGGATTCCTCCCTTGGCTTTGCAGTATCAGAGATAAAATGTGTAATCCACTATAGGATGTACAATTTCAGTATGTCATTTTTAACTAGTTCATATAACATCGCTATAATTTTAGGAATAACCTTAATTTTAAACGGGCTGTCAGTCTCAACCTGGGTTAGGGCAGAAGGTACAGGTAGACTCTTTTCCTGCACAGGAAAAGATCTTCTTACTTTCCAGGCAGCTCTATGCTACTAATTATTTGCTTATGTCTTGATAGGATATTATTCTCATTGGGCTGGTGGTGTAGAAATGGATGATAAATTCTTACTTTAAGATGACAAAAATCAGGAAAAGTCTTTTAGAAGGTCTAGTAGAGCCTCATTCCAGTAAGTCACATTCAAAAAAACAAAAAAACCAAACCAAAAACCACACAAACAGCTAAAAAACTCTATGGAGTGCATGGGGTTGGGAGAGTGATAAAATGCCAGAAGGGAAAGAAACCCCCTTGCAACTGATCAAATGTTTCCTGTCTGGTATGACAGGAAACACTGCTATGACGCAGTGCAAAGAAGTACCCAACATTATTTAACAAGAACTACAAGCTTCAGAGTGTCTGTGTGGTGCCCCGGAAGGAGCTGCAAGCACACTCAAGTAAAAGCCCATTGGGGCCCCAAAGTAGGCACCAGTGGGTGAAACTGTTGATAATCTGGTAAAAGATCTAGAAAGGAGAATGAAACGCACAATGAGGGGAACGACTGAACGCGATATGCAAGAGTTCCCAACAGATGAAACTAAAATTTCAGAATTTGGGAATCTGGTCAGAACAACCACCACCACTCCAACCCATTTTTTCCTCCATCTTTTTCCCTTTTCGGATGAGAAGAGAACCTAAAACCAAAGTTTTGATTACTAATCCATTTTACAGGTGTTGTCCGCACACTTTAATAATGAGAATAATTTTTTTTCCATATACCGTCAGTAAATTAGATTCAATTAGTGATCGAGGAAGGAGAATGAAACACACAATGAGAGGAATGACTGAAAGCAATATGCAAGAGTTCCCAACAGATAAAACTAAAATCTGGAGCATCCTTTAATGCTCCCTACTCCATGATAGATTTCTGCAGTTCAGAGAATACATTCCTACAGCAGAGTTTTGCACAGTACTTGAGGAGGTCAAAAAATAGCAATTCCTGAAGATTAAAAGCCCATTGTGCTATTGGCACCACTGTCCCTGTTAAAAATAAATCTCAAAAATGAGGATTGATTTAATGTTCTGTGTCATCACCGTTGCTATGACAAAAAAAAAAAAAAAAGGGTTAGCCAGACAGTGAGTGTCACTGTGCAATTCCCACTTTTTCTGTTTCACTTCAGCAAACAAAGCATTAAGGACACTCTGCGCTAGTGTTAATGAATCATGCCTGTAATTACATCCAGCTATGATGAGCTGTTCATACCTGATTGATGCAGAATAAAATCATTCCAAGGACATCCAAAATGAAAAATAATCTGTAGCAGATACAAAATCATTGCAGATTATCCTTAAAAATGTGTAGCCCTCCTCCTCCTCTCAATTTGTACCAGACTGTTGCACAGTCACGAGAAGTTCCATCAGATACACTGAAAGCCAGAGTTTACTCACTAACAGAAACTTTCCCCAATTCCCCAAATCAAAGCATCAGAGGGTTTGAAGCTAGAAACTGCAGTGAGAAGCAACTATTTCTCCCCACCACCCGCCCCGGCAGCCGGAGGAGAGCAGAGGAGGATCAAATTTAGCAAAACGCTAGTCAGGCTGATATGAACTATGGTACCACCTAAACTGGAAATTACACATTTCTTACTCCTCCACACAGAAAGTGGAGGTTGCAGGACTGAATTCTTAAATTGACATGGCTCTGGAGAGTGAGGACTTCTCATCCAACCTCCTGCACCAGTCCTCTTCAAATGACTCTCCAGTATTCAGAGCAGCCACTGGATCATTTATCAAACGAGGAGGATGATAAATGGGGATGTACATAACTGGATGGCAGAAAGGGATGGGCATCACTAAAAAAGGTCACCTTTCCCCAGGTCAGTTGAAACGCAGCTTTAATTGTAAAAATAGAAGGTATAATTTCTTACAGCGTAATGTATTGCTGTTTCTACAAGTGAAAGAGCTTTAAAAAAAACCCCAATCAATTGTTATGAGAGTATTAAGGCTACTCCAACAATCAATCCCATTACCAAACGTCTTAAACTGAAGCTGTGCACCACTCATAGCGTTCTCCTTTGGAGGGTCATACTCTGCCTAACCACTTGGTCACATGCTTTATCTGGAATACCACCATACATCAGGGATACCTGGCGAAATGGAGTGGATAAGTATTTCAATTTTAGTATGGTGAATATGGAACTGTGTAAAAAGGATTGCAGAATTTTTAAAACTGAGAAATCGAGCATTCTCCTAGTAAAAGTGCAAATTTAATTTTATGTACCATAACTTATTATGAATTAATACTACACATTTTTCTCCAGCTTAAGAAGAATCAGTTTCATATTCAGGCAAGGACCAAACTTTAAGAGATTCAACCTGTAAGGGAAGTTTTTGAACTTTTAAATGTGTATTTTATTAATCAATCCACCTGCCCTTACAGTGGCAGCCAAGACAAATGCAAAGAAAAAGCAATACAAGAACTCGAAAAAGGCATAAAAATTGTTGCAGTTTACCTTTTTCTTGCCCTTTTCCATGTAACGTGAATAACGTTTGCTGAGCTGGAATACAATCGCAGCCAACAGGTTTTGTAATTATCGAGTGTCTTAGCCTCATTGTACACTTAATCACCTGCAAACACCATTCACTGCCTCACAAACTCCTCCACCGTGAACATTATCCTATAATTAAGCAAGATGAAAGTAAACAATGTCATAAGAACATGAATCTCATTTGATGCAGTGCAGTCTTAAAAAAGGAAAAATTACTGAAAGAAAATCCAAAATGTGTCATCCCACACATTCAAAGATGGTAACATGACCAAGTGAGGTATCTAGAGAAAAAGTAAAGTATTCGAAGTGTAAAATGCCAACAACTGGCAAACTTACAGTATTCATATTGCAAGTTGGATTGCAGACTTTTTTAAAAATAAATAACCTATAATATATGTCTGCTGTTGGCACAGCTTTGGGACTCTCCAAGCTTAACCAATGCGGTATCTTCTCCCTGAAATTGCTTGGCTTAACGATACAGAAATGCAAGTGCTCAATCTTTGTTCATTTTGAATTCTGAGTATGCCATTACTTATTAATCCCTCTATATTTCTTTTATGAAGTGCTTTTGTTAATGATCCTATGCTATATTGGGAATGATAGTGCATAAGGAAAATGAAGATATAAAAGCATACTCACAAAAATAGCTCAAAACGTTACAGAATTACATATCCATGTATTTACTGAGAGGAGCAACCTTCAGAAAAGGCAGCAATTATATAAAGCTATAAAGATACCCAGCAGCTCTCAGCATATAAAATGAATGCACATTTTTGATCTGAGGTTTCATTACCTGAAACAGCAGAGTGACTTGGACTGTGTCACTCTAGAGCTCTCAGCATTTAACAATTCCAATATTTGGCTGGCAGTGGTTGATGTATCTGTCAAGAACAGCACAACAAAATTACACAAGAAACCACTAGGCGACTGGCTGGTCATAAAGATGAACTCTAGTTATAGCCAGCCACATTGACCCCCCCATATTTTTGGCACAGAGGAATTAACAGTCAATGCCACAACTCTGGTTCCGAAGACTGAGCAGTTGTTTCTGCATCTTTCACCAAAGCCATCACACAGAGAGGATAACACACTTGCTCAATGTGAAAAGAGAACCCATGCTGTCTGCTAGCCTGACATGATCTTCTGGTACACCAGAGACACTACCATACAAGACTTTGGTGAGGCCCCATCTGAAATACTTTTTAATCAGGTCACTCCTGTTCAAAAAAAGAACTATCCAAACTGGAAAAGGTACAAAGAAAGGATTTGAGGATAATTGGGGAAGTGAAGAGCACATTTTTCCTAGAGATTTCAAGCTTGAATTGTTTAGTCCTGTGGACTGAAAGCCAAGAAAAGCCAGGATTTACGTTCTTCCAGCATAACCTCTGGGGAAGGGGAAAGCATGATTAACTCAAAGGACAATGACAGCAGTGGAGTAAATGAGTGTAAACTTGCCCATTGAGAAGCTTAGCCCAGAAATGCGAGGAGGATTTCTAAACAGGCTTAAACTTGAGATTGATTACTTTAAAAAAGGCATTCTAGGGCAGAGACTGGAGTTAGAAGCCCTATATTCTCATACTTAGCTGATTTCAAGCAGATCTGTAGTGCAAGGTCAGTCCAAAAACACAGGATGACTTGGATCCTGCTTTCTTTTTCATGTAAAATGACACGGCTTGGATAATACAACTTCATTAACTGTATGAAATGAGGTAATACTTCTCATACTCCCATCTCCAAGACCAACCATGTAGCACCAGGTGCTGCAATCAGAACGTTATTTCCCTGTGATTATTTTTTAATCTTCCAATAGTGAACAAAAGCTGATCTCAAGACAAACAGGACTAGATGACTACTTGAGTTAGAGGAAGAAACAAAATTAAAGAAAATAGAGACCATGAGTGTTTCTGGCAAAGTACCACCGCTCTTCGCAGCCAGTGCTTGCGTACTGAACACTGCTTAAACAAGCCAGAGTTAATGTACACCACCCTAATGTCTTCACTGGTTTGCTCAGACCCAAGGGAGATGGGATTGCTGAGTAACAGAGCTAAATTATTCCTGCTGCTCATTAGTAAGCAGCCTAATAAACCCCAAAAGGAGAAACAGTTTCCAGTCATGATGAGGATCTTCACAGGTGGTGTGCACGAATTAGCTGTGCCAGCAGCCATGCAGGGAAAACTAGGGGAAGAGTCTCTGCATGTAAAACTGCCATAGGTAAAATGTAGAACTGTGGACCATCACATCAAGTGAAGGCAGGGACAGCAGTACAAGAAAGGTGGAGAGCAGTAAGTGTCTTGCCCAGGGCCTTCAGACACCATGAGGCCACACAAGTCCTGGGATACGGCCAGTCCAGGAGCTGTAGCTTCCCCACCCAGCACACTGAATCGGTACTTGGTTGTGAGACACTACAGAAGTAAACGTTACCACTAAAAAAGCTCACTGGAGAGATTCTGCACCTTATCGCTGTATTATTACACTCAAATTTCTGAGCAGAAAAACGTATCAATTACTATTTTATAAAGAAAACCTTCCCCGGTCCTTTACCCAAGGCCCAAACCAACGAACCATGCTGGTCCTTTCTGCAGGAGCTGACCCACCACCTCTGACTCCCGCAGAGGTATTCAGGAAGACGCATCAAGCAAGGGATGCAAGCGGCTGAAGAGCCGTAGCGTGGATGCTCTGGAACGGGAGCAGAGTGTCACGGAGCAACAGGGAGAGAGCAGCTGGGACTCGTTTCATAATCTACTGAACATGAAATGAGTTTGTTTCTATCTGTGACAAACTGTGCTACCACTTGTGATAGATATTAGGCATTGCTGCTACCATGTCGTCTAATACCACTGTAAAAATTAAAACCTAAGCAGCAATGAGTTCTCCGGTTTCTGCCGCGTGAGACAGTGACACAGTTTTGGCTGCTGCTGGTCTCACTTTTAGACTCGACGATCAGCCCTGCGAAAACAACAGAGGACCAAGTGTTGGCCCATTGTTTGTCAGAACGCCCCATTCACATCGACACCAAAGGCTTGTTCCCTGCTCACTGCGAATTCCCAGCTAGGACAGAGAGGGATGCACATTTCCAATGATCAGAAAAAAAATACGTTCATAATAATTACTCATAATGTGCATAATTTTTCTAGCACCAGATCATGAGACCTAATAGCCTGGCATTATCCAATCCTTCTTTCCAAGGGGCTACAGTAGATCTTGCAGTCCTGGCAGCTGAAATACATGAACCCCAAGAGCATTTCAAAGTCAAACGTGGCTCCCTCGTTATGCTCCTCTACTCACTCCCACGCAGGCTAAAAGCGGTACATCCTCACAAGCTGGCTTAGCCCTCTTTCTACCAAAGGGAGCTGGCCCCACATTAGTGAAAGCTGCCCGAGACGGCATTAGGGTCAGATGGCCATTGACCAAAGAGACACTCTCATACATTCATCGGGTTAGAAGTCTCCACGTGGTTGATCTGTTTGAGAGTGAAAACAGGATGGCATGTAAAAGTAACGAATACACATGGATTTCAGCAAATATTTAATGAAGTAGCATCCAAATTAATCATGAAATGATACTATGAAACTAAATATTTTGACAGGCAAACAGTTGGCTTCATTACCACTGTCACCCTTCTCATGACATATGCAATTATTATGTCATTTCATTTTGTGGCAGTCAAAATACATTTGTGTGTTAAGACACAAACAGATAGCAGGCTGCTTTTCTTTCCAATTCTGAATGGAAAAACTGAAATATTGCGATTTCCAGTACAGTGCAAATTTCAGTTTATGGGTAACTCAAACTGTCAAATCTTGGCAAATCAGTACATTATCTATCTTCTCCTCAAGAAGCTTTCTGCTAGCAGAAAGTATAGGTGCTTTTAATGAAGAAATAAAGCTTCAACAGAAATTCTCAGCAAGGTTTCAGAGTTGTGTGCATTTGTGCTACCATCGTGTCAGCAGTATACTTGTTTTATTCACACTGCAACAGAAAAGTACCAAAATTAAAGAAAGAAAAAAAATTTTACTTTTTCTCCAGACCAGTATATTCAATGGGCCTCACACACACAACCTACACAACCTTTACTTTTCCCTCCACTCTTTGATCAAATGCCAAAGATGTGACAGATGCAGTATAGTTGTAGGAGGATCCCAAACTGTGATACAGTTGTACTACAATTTACCTCAAAGCAGTACCCAAACACTGCCTCAACAGCCTGACATCTCTTCCCGAGCACAAGCATGGCTAGGCACAGAGCCAGGAGCTGCTGCTGCTGACAACAGTAGCATCTTTGCAAATTTAATTCAGGAAAGCCAATTTTTTAGTGTAGGACTGGAAGTCACAGGCTTCCGAAGTTTAATTGCAGTCTAAAAATTACGCCCTGAGCATCCTCAGGTATATCAGTGTCTTTCATATGTCTCATACACACCCCTACTTTTCCTCACAATTTAATCTTGGTGCCTTTTACAGCTAGTCATAAGTGAGATTTCATATAACCAAATCCAAACACCTTGACAATAACAAGTGCTGTGCTTCACAAATCTTTTTAAAAAGGTGAACAGACATTAGACCAAGCATGCATCCTTGATTTTGTACCACACTGCACTAGTTTCTCAGGAATCAGAAGGGCTGAATTTCACAGAACGTTGGTAGAAGTAATTTTAAAAACAAATAAGCGAAAAGCAGGGGTCAAATATTGTGGAATTTTTTAGACATTTAAGAAAACCATCGCTCTTGGGGACAGAAGAAAAAAACAAACAAAAAAACCCAAAAAAACAACATGCAGCCCAAACACCAAAATGGGGCTCCCGGAGGGCACTGCACCCCCACCTGGGTGCAGCTTCCTGCCGGAGGACCAGGACACGGCAGTGCTTGCAGAGAGGAGAAACAAAAGCCCAGGAAACCTATTTTTTTGTTTCTCCGTTTAAGCAGGCCAGACCTTAACAGATGGTGACAGAGTGATGAAGAACACCTTTAATTTTTTTTGCATTTTACTAGCAATATTTTTACCCTGAAACTTGTTAGATACACAGGCAGACTAAGAGCATTCAAGCTTGGATAACTGGAAGCAGGGTGAAGCCCTGTGCTTGGGAAGGAGTGCCTTCCCTCAGGGAAATCCTGACGCAGCTTTGCCTATTTCAGAGGCCAAAAATTTTCTCTGGAGAAATTATTTTTATGAGCCACTGATGATTCATCCTTGGCAGAGTGATTTAACTTTAGTCAGCAAAGCCGAACTCCAGCAAGAGGAAGAAAATCACCCTGGTCTTTCTGTCATTTTGATGGCAGAACTGAACAGCTTCTTGTTAGCAAGTCTCCTCCAGAGCATCACTGGATGCAAGGAACGCTACAAATACAATTTACTAAGGACACACTAATGCTGGCAGTAAGAAGCTCATTAAGGGGAGTAGCTATCATTATTAGACAGGTAATCCCACCTCCAGGATTTTCTGCAGCACAAAGCTCCTACTACTCAGCTCGTCTCCAAGGGTATAATTACCTTCTGGAAATGAAGTGTGGTTGTATGGGGGAAACTTCTGGGAAAGATTCAGTTTCATACAAATCAGTTAAATGCTGAAGGCTTTACATGTGCTAGAAGGCTTTAAAAGGCAGTGTCATTTTGACTGTGGGCTGTTTTAGCAGCAAATGTTTGCTGTATAAAAATCATTATCTGATTTAGTCTTTTATTAGCCTTGTCACCACTCCAGAGAAATGAGATGAACTAATACCACTGCAGTTGCTGCTTTACAAACGTACAATATATGCTCAAAATTAGCAAACACCTCCTTCATAAGACTGGGCAAAAATCATTAGAAGAGATCTGAGGGCATGGTAATCATCTCATTATTCTTCATCTGAAGTTATTTAAATATAGAAAAGATCCTTTGCAGAGAAGGACTAGCAGCACTAAAGACAGCATGTCAAAGATAATGACTTGTGCAGCTAATCCCCATGTATCACACTGCATATTTACCCCTTGATATAGTAAGATCTGTGTTTCTCCAAATACAAATTCATCAACACTAATATCATTGGCAGAAAGAGGACAGAGAAAGTAAATCTTGTAAACAGGCTTTATAAATAATACCCGTAATGTTTCTTTTTTCTTTCTATCTAGCTTTCATTCCAAAACCCATTCGTCACAATTCAGTAATGCAGTAATGCTGGCAACCCACAGCACAGGTGATATTTAAAAAAACACCATCTCCAACTAGAAGACACATGCCTGAGGAAGCCCGTTCATCACCACAACCTCATTCCTAGTCTCAGATATCTCAGGGAACCTCAGTGCCCCTGGGTGAGGCATGACCTTCCCGAAGCCCAAACCAGACTTTCAAACATCTTTGGTGGGTTCACAGTTAGCACGTGCCTACAGAGATGCTCATCGACCGACAGGTCCCAGATCCAAGCTGGCTCAGAGGCAGCTCACAAGCAGCATGTGTTCAGGTCAGCACACACTAACACGTAGCTCGCTCTCCAGATAAAGCCCTCTCCAAAACTTTATGCTTCCCGGCTATAAACCCCTTGGAGTGGACAAGCCAGAAAGCCGCATATTTTCACTTCCAGTTGAGGGGTCAATCTCAAGTGTTTTGGTGGTGAAATCAGGACCTACACCTTCCTTCCTCCTTCCCAGTCACCTTTAGGTGGGCTTGCAAAGCCCTCTCTTCTCCTGGGGGAGAGGAAGAAGAGGATGACATCCCTACCGAAGTTCTCCTAGCACGACGGCGTCCACACCCGCTGTCCCCTGAGGGACAAGGACAGGTTTGTGTGGTTGCCTCAGGAGCCCCTTCCACAGCAAGTCTGGTGCAGCCCAAAAATATTAAGTGTACCCATGCGTCCAGTGGCCACATGCACAGTATCCATGGTGAATGCCACGCAGTAACCAGAGAGTACAGAAAAGGCAGCAAGGACGTTCAAGTGGCCAAGAGCAGACAGGTTCCCGTCAGAGGTTCCCCATCCTTGCTCTAGAGCTTCTCGTAGCAGCAGCGTGCTTCCGTGCGCTGCACGAATCGCAGTCCATTTATCCGTCTTCCTAGCGGAAATTACAGACCCATTAGACTCATATCAACAAAGGGAAAGAAACCGTTTGCTGAGATTAAGGAGGTGAGTCGGAAGACAGCTGAGCAAGATGAAATGTTTGCTAACACTAATATTTGAGATGGTGTAGCAGTCTATTAGAGGAGTAGTACAGAGCCCCATTGCTTAGAGTAATTTAAAACAAACTGGAAAAGTTTCAAATATAACATAAACATGAGACTATTATCAGAGCAGCACAGATCTTGGAATTTGTGCCTCACAGACTATCAGACAAACCTGTCCTACAGTCTCGTTTAACGTGGCTATTTAATTCCTTAAACTCAGACTAATACAGAATGGTCTAATTTTGTAAGCATTTTCAAAAACAGTAAGGGTGGGTTTTGAAACAGCAAGAGAATCCAAACCCAAGTGATGTGTAGATATATTTCACTGTGATTCGTTGTGATTTTCTGTAACTCAAATTTAATTCCACTGTTTAATTGCTTTAAGGTAAGAACTGCATATCTTCTAAAAATCCACCAGACGGGTCTTCTGTAAAATACTAACTTTTTAACTTCAGAGGAAAGGTGGGGGGCTTCAACCCACTATATGTTCCACAGAAATTGTATTTAACAATTTACAGTCATCTAATCTTAGCATAAATGCCTACTCATGTCTTTGGCACACCATGAACCAACAAAAGGAAATTTATCCAAATGATCTATGATCACCTCAGTGCAACCACTGATCAGCTCTGGAACTGCTCTGCCAACTCAAAGCTCCAAAGGACTTGGTCCCAAATGCTTCACTGCATGATAAGGAGTGAAAACATACTGAAGTCACATTTTCCACTTCGGAATTTAAAAAAATTCATAGCTTATACTGCTTACAACTCCAAAGTTCATGTAGTCACCCAATCTACACCCTCCCACCCACCCCCCCCCCCAAAAAAAAAGTAAGAGAAGGGAGAGAATGATGTTTTTCTTGCTATAAATTAACTGGTATATGCTGGCAAAACATCTTGCAGTATAAACTGATTTTAAACCACTGTACTTTCAGAAGTAGTCTACTGTATCACGCCCAAAGGCAATTATAAGCATTGAAGTTAAATTTAAGTTAAATAATTATTTTTCTCTTTTCCCTTCAACCTTTACTTTTTCTTTTAACCGTTTTATTTCTATTTTTGAAGGGCCACCGCAAAAAGAGCATTTACATATGAGCTTGAGCAATGACTCTGTAATCCAGCAACACACACATAGCCCTGGCCTCCTGGAGTCCCAGCGGACACCAGACATCTGTATCTGGGAGGGTTGCACAGCTATTCCCCACCCTTTAAGTGCCAAATGGTGACGTCCATCCTTCCCTATGCAGCATGGTGGAGAAGAGAAAACCAGAAGTCCTGATCTATCTCCAGAAGGACACTCGTGGCAGCGTGACTACAGCCACACACCTCTAAAAACAATGCCTGAAACTTCTGAACTTGCCAGAGGCAAAGCCTACACCACACATGCAAAACTGAGAAGTTTTGGGATCTTTCTTACCCCCCGCCCAGCGTTTGTCTTCTCAGCTTACTTAACGGCTTCATCAGGTGATAGAAAGCTCTGAAGCCCCCGCGCTCGGTGCTGCTCAGCAGAGAGATTTGGCTGCCTGGGACCGACATGCACCCACCAGCCCAGGGACAGCAGGCTCGACACAAACAAAAAACAAGGACCAAAAAAAAAAGGCTTTTAAATGAGTCTATACCAAAACCTTTCAAGAAGCTTCTTTCATGAAGGGTTTAAAAATCAATAGAGCAGCACTCTTGCTGTAATTACTCATTGGTAGTACAGGACGGAAGTACAGACTGCAATGGGAAGGGTGGCAGAAGGCCAAATTAATTCCCGATGTAAACAAAGAGGTCATACAGAGGATGGCAAAAGCCATAAGCTCTCCTTACGTCTCTGAACCTGGCCCACAGTGCTCAAAGATCACTGCTATTGATCACTCGGAGGACACCATGGTGAGATTCAGGCATCTAAATTAATCAATAAAGACAGAGAAAACCTGAAATGCACCATTTATTCATTTTGTGATTTAATTATTCTTTTAAAGAATAGTTGCAGCCTTAATGGGATATTTTCAATTAATTCAAATGGTTTCTGAAGTGCTTGCATATGCTCCATTTTTCTGATATAACTCATTTACAGCTGGGGGAAGCCTCCAATAGTAGGCTACAGCTCTCCTCTTTGTCAGAGTTAATAGCAGTTCCTACCACCACCGACATTCAAGCTGTCAGTCAGACAGACATTTGCTATAAACATCTTCATTTCCTTTTATTTCTGCAGACACCTTTAAACAGCATCACCTCTCAATTCATAAGCCGTATGAGTGCTGTTACTGTCGTGCAACATCTCTCTAGACAGTCTCACATAAAATTAAATGCCTGTTTTGCAGCTTACAAACCTTACGGCAGTTGGTTTATTTTCCCTCTTTATTGTAACAGAGCAAGCAAGAACAGCAGACTATTACAGCATCGTGTAACATGGCTTCTCTATCAACCCAGCAACTTAAAATTAAACGACTGTCTGAAAGATGAAGTAAAACACTCATTTATATCTGACAGTTTTGTGAGGCTACTAGGCAAATAACGGTGGCAAACAGATTTCTATAAATCAGGACAGCTCAACTAGCCAAGGGTTAACCTGATCACGCACCAGGGCCTAAGCCTTTCTCTTGCTTAAGGACTGTTTAATTATGCATACCAAGTGCAATAAGCTCCAGCAGGAAAGATTAAAAAAGACTCTAACAGCCTAATGTGAGGACATTTAACCAGAACATTGCAAGGCTATGGACCAACGTCTCCCACATTCACGTGAGTATCCTAAGAATGAGGGTAGGAATTTCATTCCCCAAGAAAATAAGTAGAAAGACAACTCTGAAGGGTCTCAGTTACACACTAAAGTGAGGTTTGAAAACAGCTTTCATATGAAACATGATTATCTGTTCCTGAACATCTCATGAAGTCCTTAAAAAGCGCTCGGATGCTTTTGAAGTACCAAAGAGAGTATGCAACATGTACACTAAGTGATATTTTTCACTCGCATGGAAATAATAAGGCCCTTTAACTTAAAATTGATTTTCATGGGGAACAAAAGCCCTCAGAGCCAACCATTTAGGATGCTTCATGGCAGCCCTCATCATTTATTCCATCAGCAGTTTGTCCTCAATACATAATGATTAAGAATGCTTTTTTGAAACACTTTCAACATAACCGACAAGTGATAGAGAATATCCCTAAGTTACATATTTTTATTTCTGCGGTATAATCTGCATTTAGCACATTCCTTTGACCAAGCCACCTGAATCCTGTCCGCCTTGTCCACCCCAGTCAGGACTGTTTTAACATTCAAAGTTTCTCAGAGGTTCGATAGTATTTATGGAAGTGGGGGGAAAAGTCTCCATACAACACCAAAACCCAAACTCATCACCTGTACGCCTTTAGTTAAAAAAATTCACAAAGCAAGACAACACACAACCCATCTCCAGCAGAAAGCCCAAACCAGCTTACTCCTCTTAACAAATATATGGATACGCCATGGGGGGGTGCATGGCAGCGGCAGGCGTGGAGGCAGTCTGCGGAAGGAACCTGCTCCCTCTCCGTCCCCAGCGAGGACCGAGGCGTCGCAGAGCCTCTGAAGAGCAGAAGAGAGTTACCCTGAACTCACCATACGGGGCTACCACGTTCTGGCTGATGCTGCAAGCCCTGGATGATGCCGGGAAGTCGGCAATAACGTGGCACAGCTTTTCTCAGTGATGCTGCTCTTTCTTTATCTGATTACTATAGCATTTTATTTTACAAGTACTGTAGCAACACATTTGCACCAAGTGAAACAATCCTGTGTATGACCATGCAGTTCTCCGCAGAAGATACTAAAATTATTTCTGGACTGTTTTCCTATTCCAGACAAAATTTGATTACAAGAAAATGATTTTTTCTATAAATTAATGGAAAGCAAAAAGAATTTATATCAGTGTGCAATCAGATAATGGTGAAAAATCCCAAAATATTGTAACAAAACAGATGCATAATGAAACTCATTCTTCTTGTGTCCCTTTCACCACCTCCCAGGAGAAAAGCCAAGCAGCTCTAGATAAAGACCTCCTCTTTTTCCACCCTTTCTACCCATCACATTAAATTTCAGAGAGAGAGGAAGCATCTACAATTTTATTTTACAAGCCCTCTGGAAAAATAAGATAGATTTCTCAAGCAACAGGAACTATTCAAGTCTCTTTCATCTCTTTTCTCTCGCAAACAGATGCCCTCAGGGAGCTCCCCCACCTCCCTTTTAAGCCCAAGTACTGATTTAAACCTCAGGAACTCTGGGTTGATAAGCAGCAGATTCCGAGAAGCCCAGGGTGTATGAACATGAAGCCCTCCAGCAAGGTCTCAGAACTTTCCAGCCCAGTTTTTTTTTATTTTTTCTAATTTAAGGTGAAACTGTTACAAGTAGAACACATGCACTCCATGGATGGTAACGTGTCCTGCGCGCTGGGAGCAACCTTTTCTCGGCTCCCTTAGCTCCGCACAAAGAGCTGCGTTTCCCAAACCCCGTTCACTGTGGGGATGCTATTAAAAATTAAAACAACAAAAATATAAAATGCTGCACAGAGCCAGTGTAAAAATTATGGCAACGGAGCACGTGTGCTCATTTAGTGTAACTTTTTAATAAACATTAAACAAATTCTAAAAAGCAGACTACTAGCAAAGCAGCGAAATACTTGCATGGACCCTCTCCATGCCACACTGCAGTTTACTGCGTTCTGGTCTGTTCTGTTCTGAGCCCCATTTTAAGCGTTCAACAGCAACATGGAGCAAACCAAGCACCTCAGTTCCCTGAACACATTCATTTCCACTGGAGTTTTCTTCTGAATACCCAAGCAGTGTAGGTCACTGGCATTTACGTTCACAGAAAGAAAAAAAAAAAAAAAAAAAAATCAGAGCTATATCTGTAAAAGCTATTGAAGTTACTGAAAAAGTTAACGAAGCTGGGCTTCATTTGTGGCTCACCGTAGACTGGGAGCGACATTGCTGGACCACACCAGCCCCTCACAGCTGGGTGCTCAATCTCACATCTACCGTACGGGCTCGCCGCGTGCAGGCAGAGCACGTTCCCATCAGCGAACGTGTTATCACCCCGAGCTGCTTGCTGATCCCTCGCTAGCAACATTTACAGAGCTCTGGGCAACCCAGCTTTCCATCAGGCAGGAAACCTGCCAAGCTCAGCCAGCACTGCGTGCTCTGTCATTAGGGGAATACCTTACTCCAGAGCCTTACAAGTGCTAACTGCTGCAGTCCAAAGAATTAACCGAGTGCCATTTATTCAGCATACAGCACATTTCTGAGTACATTATTAAATGCCAACAAGTTTAATTTATATCTGATATAGAAGTATCTAGCCAGGCTGCCAAAAATGCAGGTTTGTGCATTAGGTTGTTTCCTAAGGACATAACCATGTTACTTGCAATATAAATCCATTTCTACACCTGTTTCATCTTTTTCTGCTCAGATCTGTATCTGAATTCAATAGGTCAGCTCTAGAAAGTCCTGATAAGTTGCTGTTCATGCTTATTCCTATTCAAATTTTAGCATGCCTGAGCATTGTCTTCTAAGGGCCTGGCTCTCACGATGATGAATGCCGTGGCAATTCAGTAAAAGAGTAAATGGTAAGATGAATAATACATAAAAATTGTTCTCAATAGTGAATATCTCATGACATTACACACTTACTCTACGGGCTAAGGAAGCAGAAAGAAAACAGGCGAAATAACTTCCTAAAGATGTCTCAGCTGGTCAGTGGCAGAGCCAGCAACAATAAAAATTTAAGCCTGCCAACTCTTCTTCCAGCATTCAAACGACCATGTCTGCGCATAGTAAGCACTACTGTGAGCCCTCTCTTCTTTGTCCCTTTTTCCACAGCCAACACAAGCTGAACCAACCTGAAAAGCTCAGAGTAAAGGACAACAGTAAGTCAAGAGTAAAGTACATTTGTATAGCAGACCAATTCTTTTTTTCCAATACAGAAGAGAACTTAGCGGCATCAGGTCATACAAGAGGTCTCCAGGAACAAGGTACATCACAATTTCTGGAAAAGATGTGAACACAAACAAGAAGGAAAATAAATGGGAAACTGAAAGGTTTTGACCAACTTCTTGTGTTGTGGTTTTGGTTGGTGGTTGTTTTCTTTTTTAAGAGAGAACAAGAGACCCCTTGAAAGTGAGAAAGCCCAGTCAATCTCACGTCTTTTCTCTGCATCGGCTTACAAGACAAAACATGCAAACTGTGAAAAACGTAATTTTGTAAGCTTGACCTGGCATCAGTTGCACCTGACAGTGCATCCCCTTGTTTCCATGTCACTTCTGTGAGTCCTTCTCACCAAACCCTACCCACAACATGAGGTCCAAAGAATCTCAACTCATCACAGTGAGGGGACTTGTAACATATAACTGTGCCCTGCCGCAGTTTCCTGACTTAGCCCTCCTGGCGATGAGCAACAGTTCAGTTAAAAAGATATTAAAGGATAATAAGCAGAGGCTGATCAGCTCCCCATACAAGTTCACCATTTCTAGACAAGGACAAAGCAGAGAGAAGACAAATTAGATGTAGGTTAGCAAGTCTTGCAACATCATAGACATTTCCTTCAACTTTTCATCACCAAAAAGTGTGACTACCAGGCCATGTTAAACACAGCGAAGCATGTCAAATGCCTCACCTTAAAACCTGGGATTACTACCTCCTTATTAGAACATGAGAGTTTCTAAGGCATTATGAGGAAGGCTGAAGCTCTGCATAAATATTTTGCAGTTCAGGGTAATGCGTTGCTACCATTTAAAAAGCATTGCATTTCCTGGACAAGAACAGGGAAAATCAGGAAATTTTTATCTAAAGTTTGGAACTCAAATGTTAAATTACAGATGGTGAATGTGGCAAAATGCTTACATGTATTTTCTCAGCCATTTGTGGTATGCAAAAGCTGTTTTGTTTACTCAGTTACAATACATGGTAGGCAGGCAAATTGCCAAAGTTCGGTCTTATTGGAGCTTGTCCTGTCAATTCTTCCATCAGTATGGATAGGACTAAACCACATATTATCTGGTCAGATCTTCATCAGGAACCACTCATCAGTCCTTTTAGCCTCTATTATGTAGCACCACAAATACGATCATCTCAGTGTGGAATTTTTCCCCAGCATTGAGGGGAAGCACTTTGCTATTGTCACTATTTTAGTTCCTTTACCATAGTTCTTGTTTTTGCATCCAAGTTTGAGAAGTGATAACAACAGACAGGATTTGAACTTTATGTTGACACGTCTAATAAAATCTTAGCCCTTTTGACTGCCCATTCACCCCGGTCTCTATTTCTGAGAGCACTTCTATACAGATGTAGCATGAGTTGAATGAAGATCCTATTACGCCTGCAGTTGGATTTCTGAACCCTAGCACTGCCCCAGAAAAAGAGGAAAGGGTGTAGCCTTGTTACAACACTAAAGTAACAATCTAGGTTGTTTGGGGTTTTAGATTTATTTATATGTGTGTATACACACACACAGAGTGTCAAATCATAGGTAGACACTGGCTGGGAAGAACAAGAACATAAAATCTGCACGGCTCATATACAGTGACCTGACTCCTCCTTTTGTAACAAGACTGAGCTATTATATACGAAATTGAATTCTGAAACATTTTTTCTGCATTCATTGCTATGAATATGACTTAGAAAACACCAACTATGCTCGAAATACCATAGCAGCATCATGATTAGTAGCAATCGCAAGCCAAGCCTGTGGTAACTGTGAATGATGCAATCCATCCTGACAAAGCACAGAAACCTACACATAATTTACATGTTCCCAGCACTTCACCACTGCTTCGGGGAACATATAGCAAGGCACATTGCTCAGTACTGGCACCTGGACACAGTCTCAGACCAAGTGGCTCCTAGATGTATTCATCAGGACAGAAGACACAGTGCCCTTGAATGTCTACCAGAAAAACCCAGCCTTCTTTTGAGGCAGACAGAAATTGTAAAAACAATAAACTGCAGCTGAATGAGAAATAAGAGCATGCAAAGAGCACCGCATAGACTTCTGCATTTAGCAGCACAGGTGGGTTTCTCATAACTAATCATTTTGATACTCCTTTCATTACAATTTCATTACAAGATTTACAATACACCTGTAACAGCATTTCTGATCTGCTACACCTGAGTACTACAGCATTCAGCTCCAGTTGGATGCATAGTAAGGGCTCCGTTTGCCACAGAACCAAACCATTACATTTTAGATGCCTTAATCCTGCAAATGCCCATTTGAACCTTTCAGCATAGATCCATTACTAATTAAAATGCACTACAGTTCATTTTATTTTTCATTTCTGAAAACAACTTTATAATACAAATTTCTTTTTATTTGTATTATTTCTACAGTTCTGTTGTATCAACTATAGTATCAAGTGTCACTGCAGTTTAAAAAAATTAAAGTAACTTTATTATAAATATAATAACTATAACAACAACAATAACAATAATAATCCTGATGAAATAAAACTACCAAATGGTAAAACTTGAAATGAAATATGCTAGTGTTGTTAAAAAACAATATTATGACATGTTTAAACTAAATTTTCTGGATTACCAATGTGAAAGGAAATAAATTCCCACACCTCTTCTTTTTTATGTTAAGTAGAATTCCCAATTCTCCAGCCATTATGGGTGGATGGATGGCCACCTCCAGGCGTCTCCACAGAGAAAAACATATACATGAACCATCCAGGAAAGCAGGAAACAAAGCTGCTCTTCGTATCTTTAATACAATGTTCAGTAAATAAAGATAACCATAAATACCGGATTAAGTACTCCATGTTTGTAAATTGTAAGATTTCTAGTGTTCAAAATAACTGAAACCTTTGAAAGCCTCATGAAAACAACTGGTAAAGGAAGCTTTCACAAACAGTATTTCAGGCAAAACATTACTGGCTGCCCAGAGGTCGATATGTGTGGGTTTTTTTATCCAGACTCTGTTAAACATGGTGTGAAGGCTAATTTCAAACAAAGAGAACAAAGAGTGAGCTGGGCCAAAAGGCTCACGGTGGTTGAGGCCATTCGTAGTTGCCGAGTTCTTCTTTTAAAGAAAGTTCCCCGGGTTTAAGGAATTGCACTCAATGGCAAATCTGGATTCATAAAAGTGTTTGAGCACCTGGTTAACATCAATTATTTCATTAATAACATTCAAATAGCGTGATTTCTGTAAGTGGAGCACTTCACTGATCCAAAAAATGCCGCACATTTTTGTGGACAGTTCTGAAATAGAATCACAGAATCACTAGGTTGGAAAGGACCTTTAAGATCATCAAGTCCAACCATTAATCCAGAACCACCATGTCCCCTAAACCATGTCCTGAAGCGCCACATCCACACGTTTTTTGAACACTTCCAGGGATGGCGACTCCACCACCTCCCTGGGCAGCCTGTTCCAATGCCTGACCACCCTCTCAGTGAAGAAATTCTTCCTAATATCCAATCTAAACCTCCCCTGGCGCAGCTTGAGGCCATTTCCTCTTGTCCTATCGCTAGTTACTTGGGAGAAGAGACCAACACCCTCATCGCCACAACCCCCTTTCAGGTAGTTGTAGAGCGCGATAAGGTCTCCCCTCAGCCTCCTCTTCTCCAGACTAAACAACCCCAGTTCCCTCAGCCGCTCCTCATAAGACATGTGCTCCAGATCCCTCACCAGCTTCGTTGCCCTTCTCTGGACATGCTCAAGCACCTCAACATCCTTCTTGTAGTGAGGGGCCCAAAACTGAACACAGTATTCAAGGTGCGGCCTCACCAGTGCCGAGTACAGGGGCACAATCACTTCCCTACTCCTGCTGGCCACACTATTCCTGATACAGGCCAGGACGCTGTTGGCCTTCTTGGCCACCTGGGCACACTGCCGGCTCATATTCAGCCGGCTGTCAACCAGCACCCCCAGGTCCCTTTCCGCCGGGCTGCTCTCCAGCCACCCCTCCCCAAGCCTGTAGCATTGCATGGGGTTGTTGTGGCCAAAGTGCAGCACCCTGCACTTGGCCTTATTAAACCTCATACAGTTGGCCTCTGCCCATCGATCCAACCTGTCCAGATCCCTCTGCAGAGCCCTCCTACCCTCCAGCAGATCAACACTCCCACTCAGCTTGGTGTCATCTGCAAACTTACTGAGGGAGCACTCAATTCCCTCATCCAGATCATCGATAAAGATATTGAACAAGACTGGTCCCAGAACCGAGCCCTGGGGAACACCACTCGTGACCGGCCGCCAGCCGGATTTAACGGCATTCACCACAACTCTCTGGGCTCGGCCATCCAGCCAGTTCCTCACCCAGCGAAGAGTAAACCCGTCTAAGCCACGAGCCGCCAGTTTCTCCAGGAGAATGCTGTGGGAGACGCTGTCAAAGGCTTTACTAAAGTCCAGGTAGACAACGTCCACTGCCTTTCCCTCATCCACTAGGCGGGTCACCTGGTCATAGAAGGAGATCAGGTTGGTCAAGCAGGACCTGCCTTTCATGAACCCATGCTGTCTGGGCCTGATCCTTTGGCTGTCCTGCAGATGCCCTGTGAGCACTCTCAAGACCAACCGCTCCATAATCTTCCCTGGAACAGAGGTCAGGCTGACAGGCCTGTAGTTCCCAGGATCCTCCTTCCGGCCTTTCTTGTAGACGGGTGTCACATTGGCAAGCCTCCAGTCTTCTGGGACCTCCCCTGTTAACCAGGACTGCTGATATATGATGGAGAGTGGCTTGGCAAGCTCCTCCGCCAGCTCTCTCAGTACTCTTGGGTGGATCCCATCAGGCCCCATAGACTTGTGGGTGTCCAGGTGGCTTAGCATGTCCTTGACTGCTTCCTCCTGGATTATGAGGAGTACATTGTGCTCTCCATCCCCGTCTTCCAGCTCAGGGGGCTGAATATCCTGTGGATACCTGGAGTGGCTATTAAAGACTGAGGCGAAGAAGGCATTAAGTACCTCAGCCTTGTCCTCGTCCTTGGAGACAATGTTCCCCGCCATATCCAGTAGGGGATGGAGATTCTCCTTGCCTCTCTTTTTGTTGTTAATATATTTGTAAAAACATTTTTTATTATCCTTTACGACTGTGGCCAGACTGAGCTCTAGCTGGGCTTTTGCCTTTCTAATTTTGTCCCTGCTTGACCTAACGAGGTCTTTGAACTCTTTGTGAGTTGCCTGGCCCTTCTTCCAGAGATGATAAACTCTCCTCTTTTCCCTGAGTCCCAGCAAAATCTCCCTGTTCAGCCAGGCCGGTCGCCTTCCCCGCCAGCTCTTCTTACGGCACATGGGGACCGCCTGCTCCTGCGCCTTTAAGATTTCCTTCTTGAAGACTGTCCAGCCTTCCTGGACCCCTTTGTCCTTCAGGACTGTCTCCCAAGGGACTCTCTCAACCAGTGACCTGAACAGGCCAAAGTCTGCCCTCCGGAAGTCCATGATAGCAGTTTTGCTGACCTTTCTCCTTACTTCACTCACAACTGAGAATTCTATCATGTCATGGTCGCTAAGTCCAAGACGGCCTCCGACCACCACATCTCTCACCAGTCCTTCTCTGTTTGTAAACAGCAGGTCCAGCAAGGCACCTCCCCTGGTGGGCTCACTCACCAGCTGTGTCAGGAAGTTATCCTCCACACACTCCAGGAACCTCCTAGACTGTTTCCTCTCTGCCGTGTTATACTTCCAACAGATGTCCGGTAGGTTGAAGTCCCCCACAAGAACAAGGGCCAGCGAATGCGAGACCTCCGCCAGTCGCTTATAGAATGTCTCATCCGTCTCTTCATCCTGGTTGGGTGGCCTGTAACAGACTCCCAGCAGGATGTCTGCCTCATTGGCCTTCCCCCTCATCCTTACCCACAAGCACTCTACTTGGTCTTCACAATCTTCGATTTCTATGCAATCAAAACACTCCCTAACATACAGAGCCACCCCACCGCCTCTCCTTCCCATTCTATCCCTTCGGAAGAGCTTATAGCCATCCATTGCAGCACTCCAGTCATGAGAAGCATCCCACCATGTTTCTGTGATGGCAACTACGTCATAGCTGTCGCGCTGCACAATGGCTTCCAGCTCCTCCTGTTTGGTGCCCATGCTGCGTGCATTGGTGTAGATGCACCTGAGCCGGGCTATAGATTTCAACTCTGGCACGTTGAACCTACCCCTAGGTTCAACTCTAGTGAGCCCGGTTTTATCCCCTCCCCCCTCCAAATCTAGTTTAAAGCCCTCTCAATGAGGCCTGCCAGCTCATGAGCAATAAGCTTTCTTGGCCTCAGTCTCATCCAAAACATAGGACAAAAAAAAAAAAAAAAGTTTTCAACTAATTCAAATAAGTGAGTGGCTTAGGTAAACAATGGTCAGGTACAGAAAGTCACTGAAAAACAACTTTACTCAGTATATAGCAGAAGTCAGAGTTTTCAGATCTTCACACGAAGGAGAGTGGGAAGGACTACAGATGAGCCGGGCGATAGCTGCTGGCTAACTTCAGCCCCATGGGAAAGCACCGCACTTGCTACTGCTGAAGAGACCTACCCTCTGCTCAACAGAAGTAAAACATGTTAAAAATGATTACGCAGAATGAAGAAAGAAAGAAAAAGAAGAAATGCCTTAAGACACCAAACTGTCATCCTTAATAACCAAATGGAGGTCGATTGGTTGAGGGCTGATGTTAGATGTGCCAGCGCCTCAGACGCTGCTCCCTTCCCAAACAGCCCGTGCACATGTGGCGGGGCCTGAAGACACAAGAAGGTAGTGAACAGCAAGCTGAGGAGTGACTTTACAGCTCACTGACTTTTCGTCACCAGTTCCCAAGGATCCTCGCAGATTAACATATGCTTTCGAAGTAATTAGTACATTTACAAAGGCTCTTTCCACACTGCCCCTGGAAAGGCAGCCAAGGCTCTGTAAGCTCACAGCTCACCGTACCACACTGGGCATTACCTCGCCTGGGCAGACGAGCCCAAAGCGCCAAGATGAAATAGCAGCACAGCATACAGGGAAGGAGGAGTGCTTAAATTAAAATGTGGCATCTTTTCTTCTAGAAGCTTACTTGCATGGTAAAGTCGTTCTTGTGAGAGCCATCATATGAAGCTGTTGGTACAGATCAGCTAGATACAATTGCTACAGCCCAGAAATAGACCCTCTTACCACCTTCCCACCTAACTCAGCTCCAGGGTAAGCAGAGATATAAAAAGGCATAAACACAACACCCATAGGCATTACATTTCAGGCATTTTGGTGGTCTCCACTGTAGGAAGGAAGGAGCAAAGTAGGAACAGTATCTTCATCCCTCCCGAAGTAGAGAAAAACAAAACGTTCTTCATGGTGATCTCAACATATCTCCAATACTAACAGTAAGCAACAAGTAAGTACCAAAAAAAAAAAAAAAGAGAGAGATAATAATGATGTGACAACTTCCTACACAGCTGTTATCAAGACCTAAAGGAATTGGAATTATCTTTCTCACATCCTTCTTCCTGACAGTCCAACAAGTGAAAGGATTATCACCTACCCAACCAACATGCAAACAAGGAAATGCCACCAAGCCAGGGACAAATAATGGATACAAATGTCTTTTTAAGAAACCATGGATAGCCTATATTGCAGTCAACAAACACAAATAAGCACAGAAACATGCTGTTTTGCATATATATGCATTAGCTTGGTTCTGCTTAAGGATACATACAAGTTAGAGTACTTTTTGTCATAAGTGCTCTAGAGTACTTTTTGTCAGACAAAAGCATTTCCATTCTTGCCAAGCTCACCCATAGGCTGGTGAAAGGGAGAAAAGAAAATGTAACATAAGATAGTTAGGCTTCATGTCATGGTTTAACTCCAGCCGGCAACTAAGCACCACGGAGCCGCTTGCTCACTGTGCCTCCCCGGCCCTGCAGTGGGATGGGGAGGGCAATTGGAAGAAAAGGTAAAACTCATCGGTTGAGATAAAGACAGTTAAAGACAGCATGGGAAGAGACAATAATAATGATAAAAGAATATACAAAATAAGTGATGCACAATACAATTGCTCACCACCCACTGACCGATGACCCAGCCAGTTCCCAAGATGCAGTGTCCCCCGGCCAACTCCCCCCCAGTTCATATATTGAGCATGATGTCATATGGTATGGAATACCCCTTTGGCCAATTTGGGTCAGCTGTCCTGGCTGTGCCTCCACCCAGCTTCTCGCTGGCAGAGCATGAGAAGCTGTAAAGTCCTTGACTGGTGTAAGCACAACTAAACATCAGTATGTTATCAACATTATTCTATCTATTCTACCTACTATCAACATTACTCTCATACTAAATCCAGAACACAGCGCTATACAAGCTACTAGAAAGAAAATTAACTCTATCCCAGCAGAAACCAGGACACTTTGTCATTGGTTAGGCTGCATCTCTACAACACACGTTCTTCAGAAATCCACTAACCGCAACACAAAACATTTCTGAATAAAGTAAGTAGCATTAACTTTGCGGCAGCCAAAAATATCTACACCTGAATGTTGCTTACACAAATTTCACAGGGAAATTAGCCTACATTTCAAGCATAAGTAATAAGTAAATCTTGCAACTTACTAAGCATGACTACCCCATCCTCAGCAGGTTATGCAGAGGTCAGCAGACACCAGCAGCGCATCTTCAGTGTTATGAGGAAATCATCGGTTATTTTTCTCTGAATGGATGACAGCTTCACAACAGACATCAGTCACCAAAGAAGTCACCCATCAGGTTTGACCGGCAGTTAGTAGGCAGAGCTCAGCACTGGACATAGTGCCAATGAACCCAACTGCATCATCTTGACAGAGAACATCAAATTTCTATAGTCAATTTACTCACAGCTTTTGGGGAGCAACCCATCCCCGAACTGTCCTCTTGAGAAATACGTGCTTCTGCTAAATCTGCTACTACCCATAATACTACATACAATATCCATGGTGGTAAAGACACAAAAACCCTAAAACACTAATACACAGTTGCTGAAGTAAAAACACATAGGTAAGGCATGTCTTGCACCACTACATAGTCTGAAATACTTTTACCAAGAGAGAATGATGTAACTAAGATGCCTCTTCAGAAGAGTATACTGACAATACCGTATGAATAAAGTCACTGCCAATGCACACTGCACTTCTGTTGTGCTGATGGTTGGGCTTAGGTGCAATACAAACATAAAAACAGAAAAAGTGTTTCACAGGATATCATGTATGGAAAATTCATACTTTGAGGCCATTGTATTTCTCTTTTTGTATTTCATATGTATGTTTTGTATGAATTACAAAGAAGTTTTCAAGAAGAGTCTAAGAACTTACCTACCTAGGAAAAAAATCCAGAAAATTTATTTTCAAGTGGCAATCCTTTTCATATTGACACTCTTGTTGCACACTAAATTCTTGTCTACAATAAGTTTGTCCATTTTGCAATTGGATTATGTGAAATTACAGAACAGGAGCATAGCATCAAGGCTGGGAATAATCATGAAACAGCTACTGCACTTTAAATTCCCAACACTTAGATTTCTTAATATCTTAGCTACACCTTCACTGTGAAGACAAAGTCCCCTGTTTTTTACATTCTTAATATTGTGAAAAATTAAAATGATTCCAAAGAAAATCTTTTATCAGAGTTGAGAGAAAACTGATGGGAGCACTTTTGGTAAAGAGAGTAGGCTGCAAAAGGTTCTACAGGACTATACATGGGGAGTGACAGACCTCCACTTACACATGCACCTAGACCAGATGAAAGTAAATGAGAATGAGGACCTTTCTGATTTAGTACCAACTGAACTTTACAAAAGTTGGGGCCGTCCAGAAGTTGTCCTCCCTAAGCAGTATACATGCTTTACACAGCTTTACTGTCCTGAAGACCACAATGAGTATGATCCCCACCTCTGTGCTGTTTAAAACTGGCAAGTAGTGAAGCTACTAGAGACCTTACCAAGGCTATCTGCATTTCAGATAACCACGCAAGCAGTAGCACCACTCTAATGCAACCCAAGGCAACAATCAAATCATTCAGGTCTCGGGAAACACACTCATTTATGGTGCCACCCATTAAGGGTCAAACAACAAGGAAACATGTATAAAGAAAGAGGATGTTTACAGATCAGCAAACAGCACAGGTTAACATGAACATTAGACGTTGTACCGAGCCACAACCCTGAAACTTCTTCAGACTCTCCATGTTCACACTGTATTTCCACTCTAAGAGCTTTAATCATCATAAGTTAATCACATCCCCTAGGCATTACGAGGCAGCAAGCAATGGTGGATGCCTCTAATCCCTCTGGGGTGTAATTATTTCATAACCACCACATTTCAGGGTTACCTGATTGCTGTTATGGAAAATTTTATTCTCTCTCCTTTCTCAATCCAAGCCTTTTAAAATTAAATACATCTATGACCTATTTTACACAATCCCCATTCTTTCCCTTAACATGCAGTGTAGGACTCTCTTCTTTTCTTTAGACAGTAGAGGAAGGCTAATCTTCCCCCTCTCTTCATGGCATATCCAGCACAGCATAAACTACTTGGAGGCCGTGTTTTCAAAGGTGACACAGTGGATTTGAACAGAGATTTATTCATTGCTTGATTTAGGAAGGATTATGATCCTCAGCTTCACAATGAAAGGTTTATAGAAGACTTGTTGCTATAAGAAACCAGGGTCAAATACATGTTTTCAGCTACAGCTTACCACCTTTGTGGTGGAAGGGATTTCTGATGCGATGACTTGTTCCTCTCAAGCTGCTTCCACATAAGATAAAACAGGAGGGGGATCAACATGAACGTTTTTTTTCTAAATTATGAAATCCTCATTGCTTTGTCCATCTCCAATCTCAAAATCCTAAAGGAAGAGTCACCAAAAGAAACATAAGCAAAAGAAATCTCACTTGAGGAATAGACCTTTCTATTTTTAGAGGCTGCCAGTGGCAGATGAAAATGCCATTTTCCTCACCACCGAAGAACAGGTTAGGAATACACGGAATTTTAGAGAATACAAGAGAAATTAATCCCCCTCTCCAGTAGGCAGAGCACCCCACCAGCTTCCCATATTACACCCAGGCCTCTGAATGGGAACAACCAGGCCAAAGTCAAGGCTTTCAGACAAGGGCATTGCCATTTCTAGGTGTTTGCCATACCCATCTGTGCAGCTCTGGCAAACTCTGCAAACCAAAAAACTGCAACACCACCGTGCCCTCACTGACAGGCATACTAGAGCAGTAACTGGCAGCGCTCTCATGGCCTTGGTGGGGCTGACATCAAACAGTGCTCAGATGCCAGCAGAGGAGAATGAACCAGACTGCGTTTGATCTGACAATGGAAATCTTGGAATATGCTAAAAATATCATTCTTCCTCTTGAAGACTTCAAAAACTGCTAATATTTCAGGCTTTCCTCTCCCTGTTTAACAGGTTTGAGGTTCTTATGGATTTGTTTTGTAGAGTTCCCACATGAGATGAGGGCAAAGAATTAAAGAAAAAGAGGTGGAAAAGAAAAGAGGTGAAATAAAAGACAGAAAAGTACATTTCAAACTGAGTCTGTTTGGTCAGCAAGAACCTAGGCAAGAACACTGTCACTCTGGCAGAAGTGATAAAATCATCACTATAACTGTAAGATGTCATTAGATGTCAAGCACCTCAGACAAATGCTATGGTATCCACCATCTCATCTTGCATCCTGACGTTTCTCTCTCTCCCTAAAGTACACTTTTAGAGTGGGACTCTGAACAAATGCTTCCCCTTGCACTATTCAGCAATAATGCACTGACATTTTAAACTATACAGGAGGCCAAACAGCTGACAACTGTCTCTTGCTAGCACTGTAGCTATTTGGCATGGTAGCAAACAGATTTATCCAGCATATTTTATTTATGTGATATGCCAACTGGATGGTTACAAATACTGTTTTTATTTGAATTTGCCAATTTTAAAGCATTTAGTTAGACACTGAGGAAATCTTAAGTATTTAGGACATTAGGAGTTCTGATTTTCGAAAACAACACTCAAGAGTTTCCTTTCTAAACTCATTGAGGGCTCCAAGGTATCACATCTTTACAATACATGGATATCTAAGTAAAAACTAAGAGGCTGAGTTTTTTGGAGTGGTGTTTAAAATTCTGGTTACAGGATAAAACTTCATCTCTTCTGCTTTACTACTGGTTAAAGTTGCCACCCAAAGTGTTTAGAGTAAGCTCTGCAGTTCAGATGCCAAACTCTCTCCTCTAAGGATGACTGAAGAAAGACAAGAGGCAACTTGCTGGGAAGGTAATTTGCCTGCACCAATTCTCCTGAGGTAAACTCATACTCACTAGGTAGAAGCAACTGAAAAAAAATGTTGTCTCCAGTTCATTGTTTTCTTTAAGGAATTGTTAATAAATCTCCTAGAGATATCCTACAATAAGTTTTCAGATAAAGTAGGACAACAGAGGCAAAGACATCATTATTTTGAAAATAACAATCTAGCCTATGTAATGTGGACTACGAAGTGGGAATCTTTAGTAAACTGTGTTAAAGTTTGAAAAGGGATCTATCAATGATTTTTAAAAGTCCTTCCATTTTCCATTCTCCATATATAGATGCATTTCTATAAACATTAAAACATTAAACAAATTACTGATCTCCTTGATAACAGAAACATTTTCTTTTAAGATTAATGACCAAAACACAGGAAAGCGCTTGAGTTCACTGACTTGCAAGTCCATACCAAAGGTTAATGCTGTTTCATGAATTGGCTAAAACATGGTGGGAGGGGGCCAGTTTTAGCTAGTTAGATATATATCAACTCAGCATTCCAGGAAAACAGCAGCACTGATAATTTCCCAAATCATGAAAACTGAAGTCTTATCTTTCAAATGGCTCCAGTTCCCACAGAATTACAGCCACCACTCTAGAAGCCTGAAAACAGCACTTGATATCAGGTTGTGGGTTTTTTTCCTTCTCTCAAATAGTGATTTGACACTATTTCTTTCTCCTCAAATGGAGCAGAAATGAAGCCAGCTAATCTGGACAGAAGTGCTCAACACACTGGTAAAAATAAACTGTTCAACACTTCTATATATACAGTCTTCAACCTCCATATAATTGCTTTGAATCTGGTGCTGAGAGGGTAAATAAGAAAAAAGGTGTTTCACTTTCATTAAGCAAGTGCTAATCCGAATGGCTGATTCGGTGGGGTTGCCATCGTGTGATTGAGAGCCAGTTGTAACACCCACACCATAACACCTTACTTGCCATCAGAATTTCTATCTCTGGCAGTCTCCTGGGAGAGTGATGGACTGGGAGGAAATGGAGATTTTAACCATCTATTGTGAAGTACATGCAAAGACGGAGGGGAACCTCAACAGAAGGAGAACTAGCAGAATTTTGGCCAGAGGACTTTGAACTCAAACACTGTCACAGTAGAAACTTCCACCAATACTTCAATACTTTGAAGGGGAAAGCAAAAAAAAAACAACAAAACAGACCAGAAAGCAGCTGTTAGAACTAAGCATCGTTTCCTCCTCCTGTTTGCGCACCTCAAGACTGTCCAGGCCCAGCCTGAACTGCAGAAGAAACATTTATTGGTTTCTCCTAGAGCACAAGTTCTCATTTAGAAATATGAAGTGTTGATCACTTCATACTATTTGCCACTGAAAAGCAAGGACTCAACAGTTAAGAACGTTTAAGACCTGGTGGAGTACATACACCTGCTGGCTGCTAAGCACTAGGGAGTACGATGAAGAGGAGATAGCTGGTAGAGGTCAGCTCCACAAGCCAAAACGTTGGTTCAGAAGTAGAGTCAATTAATCCCAGTAAACTGCAACCATTTGCTCCACTGGCTTTAAACTGCAGTTCCACAAACCTCAGTTATGCAAACCACAAAGTCACTTACATATTCAGATTTCTGTAACCACTAGACAGGAGACAGGCAGGCAAATTAGTTATTGTTTAAACTTGTGTAGAAGAAAGAATATAAGCTTTTTTGTTAATAAGGATTCCAGTTACTCGTTCATCTGATTTCTAGTTCTAAAGGAATATGAGAACTTTGTTTTGCTTTAAAAGTTATATCTACATGATAAGCCATATGTGCATCTCAAGAAATCCAAACCACTATGACCCATCAGGAGGTGAACACTACTCTGATTTTACAAGACAGCTGTAAGTAAAGTATTATAAGCGTCTTCCCTTGGGTTCAGACTCCTTCTCTGCACAGCTCAGAACCAGGACTGAGCTCAAGTCATGGGCCATTAGGATAAGTGCTGCACAGGCACAGGGAGGAAGGACACTCCTCTTCTAAACAATAGGTAGAAAATACACACAGATGATGCTAGAGGGGATGTACTAACCTTAACAGACTTCTGCAGAGCTTTTTTTTTTTTTTTTAATGCTGTAGAAGTTAAGGCTTTTAGTCTAAGTAAGGTGGAGCAAAAAGAAATATCAAATGAAAGAGAATGAAGGGAAGTGGTCACAGAAAAAAGGCTGTAGAAGAAGAAAAATATTTGTATGCACAGCAGGAACTGACTAGTTTAGCTAATGACAGACTAAAACGATAGGTTAAAGGCTAGACCTAGTCTGTCTAGATACAGGAAGACACAAATATAGTGAGCAGTATCTTCAATTTATTAATGCAAATTTACACTGGTGATTAAAGAACAAAGAGGGGGCTGTGCCAAGGGGCAGAGCTCCCCCAGCAGTGCCAACCCTCAGGTGCCCGTCTGCAGGCACAGTGGAAACTGCCTGGGACACGGGGCAAGCTTTAGCCAGGATGGGATACTCACCTCCTAAGTTATCTGATACTTCAAAACTTACAAGAACATTATTATTATTACCTTAGGTTTATAAGATTACACTACTTAAGTGCAGAAATGCTTTCATGAAATATGATTATGACTTTAATTCCAGGATAGCAACTATAGAGGGGCGTCTTCATTTCATTTTTGCTATTTTTATATATGTCTTGGTTTTCCTTGGCATCAGAACAGAAAAAAATGCCAAAGCCTTCTCAAAAACAAAACATGAGCTGTCGTCTGGCAAACTGTGCTAGGCAAGAAGTCACTGACAGAGGAAGGGAATGGTACAGGAAAAGCAGGGCTTTTGATATTTGTAATTGAATGGGCTGAGGCAAAGTGAAGTCGGCTGAATTGAAGTAAGAAAGAAAAACAGAATCTCAGATCTGTGAAATTTCTCTCAACTACCTACATCACAGGATATTTCTCCCGCTCTTTTCAAATATGATAAACCCTACACGCATGCACACATACATTCATATACTGTACCTATGCAAAAACCAGACAATATACATGCATATGTATTCACATACCTTTATGCTATATATGCAAAAATATGAATATTGGACATATATATGTAGCGTTCACTAATAGAGGACGTTTTCTGTACTGCTTATATCTAAGAGTCCAATAGTTATTCTTCTTATATTTCCTCTTCCTGCTTTATTTCCTAGCACATTAATATTCAGAAATTACATATAGATAATTTAACCTTAAAACAACTAAAAATTTGGCCCAGTCTTCTGCTGCAAAACCATGAAAAGAATTTATACTACCGTTGGATATGTCCAGAAGGATCCTATAATCAAAACATAAAATAATTTTATTGCATAAAGCAGATTAGAACAATGCCCGAGAGCAATACCAGCAGCTGCCAGCCCCTTCCCACAAGCTGAGACAGAATATGCAAAAGGTAGTTTTACATATGTCTAGGAGAGGCTACAGCCTTTATTTTCCACGAATCCCTTTTGCCCATTTTCAGAAGTGCACCTAGACAGCCACAGATGGGTTGTCCAGGAGAGAGCACAGGAGGGCGTTTTGGCCACAGTTTCCCTCAGAACAGGCTGCCATGGACAGAAAACCTCCCTGGACATCAGGTCCAGCCCCTCTGGGAACCCAGTCAGGACAGCCCTGCCCTCCTGGAGAAATTTTCTCTCCCTAGCATCCAACCTGAAGTTCCCAGTCTATAATTCAGGGCTCATGTCCTTTGTTATACCATCTGGCATTACCAAGAAGTGCTTGGCTCCATCAGCTTTGCAACTACTCTTCAATCCTCTGTAGGCTGCTATTAGAGTTCCTCTTTGCCAGGCTCAACAAGCCCAGCTCCTGCAGCCCGCCTTCATGAGACATGTGGTCTAGGCTCCTGCTCATCTTGGTAGCTCACGCTATTTGGACTTGAAGCTCTCTACTGACAAGCTTTACCTTCCTCGCTAGCTATCGCAGGGGTGGCAGTTCTCAGGTTTTAACAATCATATTGCCCTACCTTTAAAAACGCCACAAGAATACGCTGGTTCCTACCATACCTGAGCTGACCTCTCAGCAAAAACAGTCTTTAACTTTTCACTTAGCTGGAACGTCTTACTTCACAGCTGACACTCAAGGATAAATATAGCTAAGCAAACATCAAAATATGCATACATATACACGCACACTTTTCTTGATTTACAAGAAAATTATTTAGGGCAAAATCCAGCAAGCCTTTTCATTTATACTAGTGCAAGTCCTGATCAAAAGCTTGCTAAAGGCAAGGGGAGCATATCCAATGACTTTAATTGGGTTTGGATTAAGCCATTAACAATCCTAAAGACAGCCAAATCTGAATCAGCTTTTTTGCGAGGAAAAGTCCAGTTAGCAGGCAGGAAAACTCCAAAGTAGATGCAGTGTGCTTCAGAATCTGTGCTGGTAATATACTGGGTAAGATCAAATCCCTTGCTCAGTATTGAGGTATATGAGGCAGCTGCAGATTTTAGTGTCAGCTACTGACTGAATACTTATTTTCGTCAGTGATTGTAAAGGTATCAGTCCTAGCATTTGTGCCAAATTCCAATTTGAGTTATTATGGTTTGATCCAGCCAAATGTTTCTACGGCATTTTCACATGCAGAACACTTTTTCAGTCCTCATTGTTATTAAGCAGCTTTCAGCTTTGAACTCTATAACCTATATTTCAACCAAGAATAGCTGCATTTCAGTAGTCTATGAAATTATTTTATACAGTAAAATCTCTAGAAACATTATGGGTATTTATTTCAGTTTAATTTGAACCCATTAGTTCAAAAGAAGCTCCATTCTACAGAGGCACATCCAATTCAACTAATTTAGCTTTGATTTTTTAACATTATTACCACTAAATTACTTTTTATAGTAGGCTGAAGCAAGGTATTAATTTTATCTGAGACTAAACTACATGCTGAAAGCTACTGACCACTTCAATTAGTTCAGCACTCCCAAAATCATTAAAATAAAAAAAAAAAAGTAGAGGAAACAAAGAATAAGCTGCATGCCCCACACATCATTTCCTCTGCAGCTTCACATTGGAAGTTTGATGTCAAAGACATTAGTTCAATCAGCAAGAACAAAGTATCCAAACATGCTGTGTTTGCACAGACAATCCAAAACCATGAATAAAAACACAGTAACTTAAAAGGCAGGGCACCGAACAGAGACAGCAGACAGCAGTATGACCTACAGGGAAAAAAAGCATGGATGATATGGAGGGCAGCAGGACAGTTTACCCTCTACAGCTCAAAATATCAAATCCCCCTCACCACTCCCAGTCTTACAAAGCCACCCTTTGGCCCCAGAATCACTATGATGTCAAAAATCTCAACTGACCTTCAACGTGTTCACTACCCACAGACTGTAACATGAGTTTTTTGCATTTCTTTCTTTGAAACTTTGCTCTCAGAGGCTCTGTGGCTAGAGCCAGGCAGATTACCAGGACCGCTGATGCTGTTAGTATTACCGATGCTTCAGCTGCCTTGCATACAAAGAAGTAGCATCAGCTGCTTCTTCCTGAGGACTTCAAACATTTTCACTGGGATACAGGCACAGGGCAAACTTCTGCATAAGCTAGAAGGCTGTTAGCTTTAAAACGGGTCCTCAGCTTCCCCACATACCACCCAGGAACCAAGGCAGGCACAGACAGATACGGAGGTCGGCAACAAAGGTGCAGACTAAGCAGCCTCCCAGACCCTCCTATACCTATTCTTACACCACTTTAATTATAAAGATCCTCTTGCACAGATGAGCTGCGTGAGGCAAAACCAAAATGTGGATGTCCTAAGGTGATGTCCTCTGCACCATCTCAGTCCGGGAAAGGCCACCGACCTCCATTTCCTTCCACTCTTACGTAAGGAGTCAAAGACAGTAACTTTGGCGGCACAGCTCGGAGCTCCAGCACAGGCACTGGCCCCACGCCTCCTTCAGCTGCCTGCCCTGGGAGAGCACTCGCTGCAGCAACGGAGCAAGCCGGGGAGCGGAGCAAGCTGTCCCCCCGTGCCCCCGCAGCCCGCCTGCCCATGCTTCCTTTCCCCCCGTGACCCTGTGCTCATTTACAGGGAGCATCACCACTTCATCAGGCTTCGGAGCATTAAGATCCACTAGAAGGGGGGTGGCTCTGTCCTCATATGCTCAAATGCTACCGCACAGCAGCTGTCTCACCTTATGCTGCCTGCCCAGCCAGTCATAATAAATGAAAAAGCATGATCTACAGCATTTTCCTCATATTTAAGATTGGCTTTGAAGGACCTATTAACCTGTGCCATTATTCTGTCTCCTTGCTTCTCCGCAGTGCGAACAAGATGTAATCCTCATGTTTCCATAAATTATCATGATGAGGTATTTCATCAGAGGTTTCCTTTTAGCTCTGCACATACACTGCTTCCAAAAGACATATTTTGTACATCATCACTTAACTACTAGCACCACTGCCGGTAGATTTGTGGTCTTTACTATGTGTCCATCCCGCCACATGGAGCCCAGTACATAGAATCTGACAAACACATCAATACCGCATCAGACGCAAATTTTTTTCCCCCTCCTGTTGAAGTCTGCACTAGCCTCTCAAAGAAAAGAAACAATTATATTACACAATGTTCAGATGCTGGAAACTCATGACAGGTTAGCTGACTTGAAGGGAACTGCTAAACCACAGAGAAAGACAGGAGTAACAAATGCAAGGCAGGTTAGTGGTACCACTTGGATTACAACATTGAAAAAACAACTTTATGAACATAGCCGTAGCTCTACAGCAACACTGAAGAAGTACATCGATTCACTACTGTCACTCCAACACAGCCAGAACAAATACTAAGCCACCTCATTGGAGGGCCCCGTCTTTTCATCATAGATTTGATGCTAGCAACTATTTCCCCTTTAAGAACAAGCAACTCTAGGATACTTAATCAGGCCACCATCTATCCTGTGCATTCCCAAATGAAGCAAAAGCAGCAAATTCATTTTTCTCTCTGTTTCAAAGACAAGGGGAAAAACAATGCAATGAAAATACCACAAAAAGCCATTAAGAGAGAACTGAATTTGTCATCAAATTTTTTATACATTGGACACAGACCTTGGACAACAGTACCAAAACAGCACTACTGATCTGGGATTTCCAATGCCTTTAAGAACCCTAGATTTAACAATTCTGAGATGAACTTTAGCAACCACAACAACAAAACCCCCAAAACATCAGATGCATAAATTGAGGCCACAATATCCCAAATGATTAAACCAGAGTGATCTAATATTCATACTTTCCCTAGAGTATGTCTCTTTGTTTTCGAGTGCTGTCTTGAGACTCCTTGGCAGAGAGGAAGACTATGAAGTGCAGCTGAGCAGTTCTCTTGCCTGAATTGCTCTCAAGACAGCACTTTGAAACAGGAAGAAACAGGACTCAGGAGAACGTATAAATATCTTATAAGGTGCTGGAACACTCAGTAATTAATTTTTTAGCAAGGAGCTTTTATTTCAGCAATGTGTAAAAAATAAATTTCTAATTCCATATCCACTGCCTGGCTACTCATGCTCTGACCCAACGTAACAGCAGAAATGGAAGAGTCATGCTTAAGGAACCTGCATAAAACAGGCCAAGAGCCCCTGTTTTACTTAACCTGATTTCCACAGCAATAGATGAGAGCTAATTTCCATTACAGAACTCTGTGGAAAATTTTGTTTTCTTTCTGTATGAACCTAAGAGAAAGAGAGCACTCTGGCTTTAATTAGGACAAGAAGCGGGGGAGAAAGATCCTGAAAGCTTTACCTGCTTCAGTGCAGAAGTGCTTTTGTCATTCTGGAGTCTGGGGTAGGTTAGTCAAAGCATGAGAGCATTAGCCACTCCAAAGAGTAATGTCCCATTTTTATGGGAGCAGTACTGTGAAAGTGATAGCGAGCCAGATTCAACACAGGATCCCATGGGGGAAAAGAGTGCTCCTCCATCTCTCTTCTTCCTGAGCACCGATTTTGCCTGAGGCTCTTCCTACATAGTTTTAACCCATCCATCCTCGATATATTGCTCTTCCAACATGTGGGACCACTTGCCTTGTTCCAGGCTCTTCTCTGCAGTCCTGAGTAAACCATTAGGAATAGCCTCAATCAGCTCCCTGATTAGTTGACTTGCTATGTTTGCCAAGATCTAGAGGACAGCTTTGGACATGCACCTAAATGGTTTGCTACACATTTCCACTTTCAGCCAGGAAGCCACAGAGAAGACAATCTGTTTCTTGTGATGTTTCTGGAAAAATTTCCAAGATCAAGAAATCATCAGACTGGAATATGAATTTAAAAAAAAAACATGCTCAAGTTCTCCAGTCCCTTCATCTCACTGTAAGTAAGACAGAAATTAAGTTCCTACACCACTGCTGCAGCCCACCACTGATGCAATGGTCCCAGAGTAAGTATGATAAACAAGATTGCTTTTCTAAAAAATGCTATTGACATACTGTTTCATTCCACAAAACAGAAAAGGTATTTGTAAATAAGTCAAGGGAGGAAGAAAAGAAAGCCAACAGAAGTCAGGAGTCCAGTTGTGACGACACGCACCTGTGGCCACAGGACTGGGTTCAAATACCTGCCCTCAATGAGGCAGCAAAAGTATTTAAATCATGACAATGTGTTGGGTGGGTGCATTGCAATGCTTGAGCTAGTCTAGGTCTTCATCTCTGGATTTGATAAACACACCACCAGGAACCCAATAGAATTCCTTCCTGATACCTTGTACACAAGTTTTCATAAAGAGTTTCTTTAAATAAAAAAAATTCTCATCTCAATATCCCCAAACAAATGCGCCTCACAGCACTTGGTTCCTCTGTGAATTATAGAGCCATTTTATAATGATTCAACTATTTGTTCAGCTGCTTGCAAACTCACTGAACTAACAATGAACAACAATGCTTATTAAATATTTCAGATATTTCTTTCAAAGGTCTCATCTTTAGGAATCCAGAAAGATAATACTGATTTCCATTAGGTAAACATTTTGTCAGCAGTAATTCAAGTTTTGTACACTAAGCATTCCACAGAGGTAAAAAGACCTTTCTTGGATCAGATTCCAGCATTAGCAATGAATGCTTAAGATCTCAAGCAGCAATGTTTGAGGGGAAAAAAAACCCACACAAAACCTAAGTTTAGTAAATACATATGGACAGAGACAGTGAGGTCACTGGGTTACCAAAGACAGAATATCATAAAGCAGATGAAACATTTCAGTACTCCAGGTAAAAGCAGCCACATTGACTGTCACCTTGTTGCTCTTAGCAGTGAGAAGCTACTCACTATGGGCAGTGGAAAAGTCCTTTTCCAGCAATCCCCAATCACTTGAGCATACTCACCATGAGCTTCATTCTGTTCAGTTGGTGGTGGTGGTTTTCTCTGGGTTTTGTTTGTTTTGTTGTTTTTTTTTTTTTTTTTAACATCAGAGGCAACCAGTACTTAGTGAAACTTTGACTTCATGGATGGGAACACCACAGACAACAAGGGGCTCCTTCTGTACCTCACTGCTTCAATCTAGGGGAGCTTTTGCACCTCTCCAGCTTCAATCTAGGGCTGGGTTTTGACCTTCCCAAGAGCTCTTCTCAAATTTTCTTGAAGTGAAATTGAAAGATAATCACACACAGATTTTGAGGTTTTTATCCAAACTGCTGAGCACCAGGGAGACGAACAGAAGAACATCTGAGAAGTCCCTTCAGGAGTTAACCCTAGCAAGGCGAGGGGCTGCCTAGGGAGCCAGAGGGGTTCCCTTGTGCTGAAGCTGCTGCCTTCCCTTCTAAGCTGCTAATTTCCCACAGGATCAAACTGTCAGGTCCTGTGGATACCGAACTCAAAACCATCAGAGCCAAGATGGACAGACTGATATTTTCTGGACACCTCAATTCATATTACTTCAATGTCTCCAGGGTAATTTCTTTAGCAAGGGGTGTCTTGTCTGCTACCAAAAAAAAAAAAAAAAAAAAAAAAAAAAAAAAAAAAGAAATCAACCAGTATGGAGTGATTTCCACCAGACTCACAAAAAGCTGGCAAATTGTCATTGTTTTCTTACACTTTGGATTCAAGTCCAGCTGTGAGGTGTAAGCCTAGAAGCTAAAACAGCCGCCATCTCTCTCATTCCAACCTCTCTCCCTTAGCCAGTTTCCCAGTCTGAGGTTTTTGCTTGCCCTGTTCAAAATACTCTCAGAGTGGCATGGCTGCCACAGAGAAAGAAAGCTGGTCAACTGCCGTAATAAGTATGCAAAAAATTAAGACACTAGGGAGAAAACCATTAAAGTAATGGAGCCAGTTTACCCATTCTTGCATGTTCCTGTAATTCTTTTAGAAAAAAAGCATCTCAGCTGCTCATCCTTGAACACCCTGGGAAGCTCTCTGCAACTTGACATATTTAAATGGTTTACATATGGTCATTGACTCTTTTTCACAGCACTTCAGTTGAATGCATCCAAGTCAGGGGAGTAAAGCAGTGTCCACCACAGAGTACACAGCCCAGCACAGGGCCACATCTCCCTTCCATTGCTCTCCCTCAGTCTGGCAGATGAGCTCAGTGCTATTGAGACAGTGCACCCAACCTTCAGGTGATTTCCACCAACTTGAAAGAGCTACACAGTGAGCACAGCAAGACTGTCAAAGGAAACACTTGGCGGGGGGCAAAAACCAACATAATCGGGAAACCGCAAAATGGAGTAGGAGCATGTAGCTTCAGTGCGCCTTCGCCTGCCCCTCAGAGGTGACTCAGAGCCTCATCCCATGGCCAACTGTTCCTCAAATAAATCAAGTTTATACAATTAAAGACAACGATGACAGCGACAGACTACAGTTAGAGCTTGCATGCAGCCCACTAGTAGAGTCAGATACTTTTAGACTACTGAAGAACTACTTTAAGTACTTCTAAGTATCTCCTGCAATTCTAAGTCGGCAAATACTGTTCTTTTTAAAAACAATCTCGAGTCTTAACTCTCTCTCCAAAACGCAGCACCCTTCCAGTTCACTTACCCTTTCTGTCTACTTTTGGTACACTCCTTGAATCCTCTATTTTTCCTTCAAACACTATCACCCATGAATGTCACACACACACAAAATGAACAGTTTAGCAAAGACAGAACCAGAGCATAGGCCACTGCCACAACACTTTTACCCTGTCACAATTTCGTGCATGTTTGGGTCAAGTTCTCTCCTATCCCGCCCTGAAACTCTCAGACATCTCTTAAGTGGGAGGAAGAGAGCACCATGGATACTGAATACACTATGAACAACTTAAATGTCATTTTTATTGTTGAAAAAGAAGGCAGAGGTTTCTTTCTTGCATGCAGAAAGGAAAACCTGTTATAACTCAACACGTTTTAAATGCTTTCCTTAAAAAAAAAAAAAATATCACTACCTAAGTAAGTCCCCTTTCCTGGTAAGAGGACCAAGGAAAAAAGCACCCTGGCTGCCTGTTTCCAAAGAAGAAATGCTTTCACGTTATTAAAAAAAACCCTGGGTTTAGTCACTGGTTTTTCCACAGATAACTTTCCAGATACAAGCCAATAGTTGGACTTGGCAACAGTAGTGCCATTATCATATGTTTGATTCTCCACGCATAGAAAAAATATAATTAACACAGCTCCAGTTATTTTACTATTAAGAGCCCAGTGGGGAACAGTGCAAGTGACAAGAACCCAGTGCTGCCAAAACACTGTGACATCTATATGACATCTTGTGCACATTATTGAATGAGCTAATTTGTATGTAGCTACAAGCCCATGTTTAACAAAATTGTGTGGATTTACTGATGGGGAAAAGCATCCAATTATAGCATCAGTGAATGAAATATTCGCTTTGTTTGGGGCACCACGAAAGCAGCTCCTGCAGCCATGGTCATGCCAACAAGCAGAAGAGAACTGTGCTCACCAATACAGAGGTTGTTAAACAGCCTCCACAGCCCTCCAGTCCCAGGTGTCCTTGCTAAAACTGCCAACTAACGCAAGACATAGGAAAAATCATGTGAAATGTTAACAGAGAGAGAGAAAAGTTCTTAGCATGAAATGGCCACTAAACCTACTTTCATCAAATGGGGAAAAAATACAACTCAAAATAGCTGATAGAGGAGGAGGAGAACAGAAGTGACACCTGCAACACTATACTCCAAGATGACTCTGGTACACAAAACCATTTCCGTCTAGAGATTAAAAACATAACCACAGAACCATTTCTATTTGACTTCAATCTCATAGAACCCCATTTTTACAAACTCAAAATATGAACAAAATTGATCTGCTTTCTCTCTCAACCAAGAAACAGATCTGAATAATTCATTAACATGTTCCTTGATTACCTACTTCTTCCTACCTATTCCCCTCATTCTACTCTCAAGTCAAGCATTAGAAGAACTCATATAATATTTTGTCATTTCTTCTTGCATATGCCACAAATATGTATCACTTTACTTTCAGAGGCACTGAATTATTGGTCCAAAGTAGAATTTCCAAACACTTCAATGCAAGGTAATATTAATGAGCTCCATTAACGTTGAAGAAAAGCAAAGTAGGGAGACATATTAATTAAATTAACACCTTTGCTCATTTTCCTCTCCCCCTAACAACATGTATCTTTTGAACTAAAATATCAAATGTAAGCAAGAATGAGAATACAATTCTTTGTTAAGCAGACTTGTGCACTTCATTGTCTGGTTAACCCGTTACTTTTAATTTTCTTCAGTTTATTTAACTTTGCAGGGACAAGGAAAAAGAAGATACAGGACAACAGTAGCAACAATAAAGAAAGAATAAAAGTAATTGCTTCCCCTTGAACATGGTAAGACAACTTCTCATGAAAAAAAGAAAATGTGCTTCAAAATGTCTTAGGATGCAAAACATGAGTTTTTAAATAGAATTTCATTTGCATATTTTCATCGTCCCGCACATGTAATTCTATTTATTGAAATGAATCCTCCCACTCAAACTTCATTGCAAAGCCTTACGAAAGAAGTTCATAATCCTCTGAAGCGAAATTTTATAATCAGGATAGAATAAGGGTTTAGCTGAAGTTCTATTACAAAAGAAAAAAAGTGGCTTCATGTGTATTTCATCCAATTCCATCCAAACTCTCTTCTCTTTCATCTTAATATTAGGGTTCAAGACTGCATCTGAAATAGCCAGAAGCTGCCTCCCAGAATGAGTTGGGCTGCCAGCTCTTTGCTACCTCACTACTTCATTTTGTTTTGTTTTTAATAAATGAAACAAGCCCATGTCTAAAATAATGCTTTAGGAAGAAAGAAAACACTTATATTCAGCATCTTGCCCAAAACAACATGCAAAAGTAAATCAACAAACACAGTGAAAACACTCCAAGATCAAAACTTAAAATGCTGACAACAACAAATACACAAAGAATGACATGAGAAAGATGCTGGGGGAATAAGAGAGAACCATTTCCAAAAATGCAAGGCACTAAGTGCTACAGCCAGAATAGCATAATCTTACCCTCTAGCTGAACCTTCCCTTTTTATCTCTGTATTCTAATTTTGCTTTGCTAAAAATACACTTTGAAGTTGTCACAGCTATTGGTCCCGGCTCATCTTTTTTCCGCCTCTGAGAACAGATAAGTAATAGATCACCGTAATTAGACTTTCGTGGGTACAAGAGCCAGTTCGTTTCAGTTACAAACAGGAACAGAAAAAGATGAGCCAGAGAGGAAAGAAAACTAAATAAATTTAAATAAGACAATTGCTTCTGAATATGGAGAAAACTACCAAAAGAATTTAAGATAGCTATAGGCTTATCACCAAAATCTCTAACTACAAAGAGCGTACAACACACGAGAGCTAAGGCCACCTTTTTCCAAGACCGGAAAGACAGATTCATATGTGTAAAATGCAAACAGATTATTCTGTGCATGTGTTATTTATATTATATATAAACCACTCATTCACGACAAATGGAAAAGATTTAAGGCATATAGGATATATAAGAAAATAGATCATACACATATATATTTTTTTTTTAATATATATGTTCTTAGAATGTAAATCCTATACTAGGCTAAATGATATAGCCAGGAAAAACAAAGGTTATTTGTTCATCCTCATTACTTCAAAGGCATGTAAGTACGTGTGTATGTACATAAATATATATGTATTTATAGAGCTATAAAGAGAAACAAGAAAATAGTTATTTGAGGATCTACCTACCTACCATTAAGTTACCTGCATTTCCCTATGTGTAACTTTGCACACCACCTACTAATCTGAATCTTTAACCCAACTTAGTCTTAAGTATTGCTGCAAGACAAATGATGGAATCAAAAACAAACCACAAAGTGTCCAAAAGCCCTTCCTGCAGGTGGGCCACCTCCACCTGACTCTAAAAACATGTTCCTGCTACTTGTATGACAGCTTCATCTGTGTCCAAACAACAATGCAAGTCAGCTTCTAAAGTCCTCTCAGCGATAACTTCCTGCAGTTTTACACTAATGGCTTAGATCATTAATCATTCATACATAGCTAACAGATGAGGAAATCAAACCCACAGTCCCCAGCTTTACCACAAGGTTCCCCTGACAGCTACAGTCAAGGTCAGTGGCATTAGCTTTGTTCAAGAACACCGACATGTGTCAAACTTCAGCAGTAAAAGTTGTTTGCTACTGCATTATTAAAGGGTGTTTGCAGGTATTTTAGACAGTCCCTATTCAAGGTAATCTGAAGACGATACAAATGTAAAGCTAGAAAGACTTCTTGGCTCATTGTGTCTCCTCTACTTTTGCAAGAAATGGTATCATACAGGTATCTTCAAAAACATGGGTGCACCTGTCCTAAAACCAGCTGGCTTCCCTGGCCACACTACTCCATGTGGTGGCTGCTCCAGAACTCCATTTTTCTGAGAATTAGGAACCACCTCCTAATTCCCAGACTGCATTTATTCATCAGCAATTTATAAAAATTTGTGTGCATACCAGTACTATCCTCAACTTAGTAAGGTTTTCTCCCTGCCTGACATTTATCCCTTAGAGCATCCTTGCAGAGTAATTATGTCTCTCCTACCTCATTTTGTTTTGCTCAGCTAAATAAGCCACTGTTTCTAGTCCATCCTTGTGTAACCAGGTCATGTTTTCTGAAGACAGGAGATGACAACAGAGAAGACTACACCATGACCTAGATGAGGCCAATCACTGGCCCTTTGCATAACACTACTGACACCTATCATCCCCCTGGAAAGATTTCTCCAAGACACTCTGGGATTATATTTGTGTTTTCATTGCCATTGCACAATACTGGACCATGACTCTAGAGCATATGCGGGCCTCTCTTCTTTGCTGCTCCCACGCAACAGATCTGCGGCACAAAGCCATTGCCATCTTCATCCTGCACTGTACAGTCTCTCTCTCTCTCTCTCTCTTTCTGTAAGACTAAATTTAATGACACTACTGTGATTCCTCTCCCCAAGATTTTGCTATATGAGGCATGGAAAGGAGAATTATTGAATGTTACACCTGTTGTTACAGGAAATGCCAAGAGGGAATCTCCCAGACAAAAAACATTCAGCTCTGCCTTTACTGCAGCCACAATTTAACAAGTAGCCCAAATTCCACGCCGGTGTTTCCACCTCTCTGTGCAACACCCTATGCAGTCAAAGTTGTTGACACAGTAAATCCATTGGATAAAGAAATTAGCAGAGTTTCAAGAAATGGTCAACTTGTGTTTACAGCCAAGGCACCCGAGTATTTGCAGTGATAAATTAACCGAAACCTCCTTTTCAATCTGCAACAAAAGCGCAGAGTTGAAGTTGCCCCATTGCCTAATCTGTATGTTAACACTTCTCGGTTACAAGATTGGGTTTAAATTTATTCTACAACATTAACAATGGTAGTTTGGGAGTTACTTATCAAAAAATTGCGTGTTTCAATTCCTGAAGTACTGATATGTACTCTCAGATTCAGTCCTAGTTTTCTCCTGGGTTACTGCTTTTAGTCTGGAAACAGAATAAAAATCAGGAAATGTCAAGAGCAAGATGGCTTAAAATGCTATAAAGTAATCTCTAAAGACAGTAGAGAAAAATCTTTGGGTAAAATTTGAAGACTATAGGTCTGCAGTGTTACCAATTCATGCATTTTCATCATAATTTTATGTTAAAGAACCAGTTACAAAACAGAGCAAAACTCATACTTCACATACAAAAATAAGGTTCAAGGCCTTTACATGCAGCAGAATCCTAAAATGTAACTCAAGAGACAAATAAAAAGAATGCCAAAAGTATTCAACAGTTTAAATGCATTTTAGGTTACGCTGCCTCTCACTAGAACAGCATAAAACCAGGAAAGTGTTAGGAAACCTCAAAAAAAGATGCAGACTGCTTTCATTTAATAAAGTATGAAAGTTGTACGCATGAAATCCATCTCATTTTAACACACTGCAGCTTTTTCTTTCTTTGCAAAAAGTCATCATCTGGACTATACCTGTATGGGTTTTGTCTTTTTTTGGTTGCTTAGACAGTGTTCTATTAAGATAGTTTTTCATGTAATACTTAGCACAACTTAAGAGCAAACAAACAGTAGTCTTGGTCTTCTGACTAGCTCCCAATACCAACATTAAGATTAGCTGTTCAGATAAAATATAACAAGTCTCTTCCCCCATCTTTCTGCTTCGTGGTCCATACATTTTTTGCATGTGTACATCTGTCTTCACAACTGCCTGTTCTCCCATTTCCTGCCTCATCACCATGTTGGGCCAGGTCTGACAGCAACACTCCAGCTACTTGCCGTGACCGGAACCCTGGAATCTGCCTGAGAAAAGCTGTTAATATAAGGTTGCTTTTTCTTCCCCATCACCCTGCCTTTTTTTTTTTTCTTAATTATTACAATTCAGATCTTAAACTAGCATTTAAAAAGAGGGGAATGCTGCCAAGTACTGAAGGTAGCAAAAAACTTAAGATTTTTCTGAAAGCATCCTGTGGCAGCTGCAAGTTTGTATTACATTTACTTAGAACAGTAATTGCCTTTGGAAATTAGATTTTCCTGCTTGTTCAAAAGATTTACAATGAGTAACCGCAAAAATTCAAAATTTAACTCACTAAGTGCCAATGTTAGCAAGCAGATATAGATGTGTCTGGCAAAATTAAGCCAAGGTAGAAACATACCATGAGATAATCCAGGTCATTTCTTTGGCATCCCTCACAGCATGCACGGTCACAGTGATTCTACACATCTCTAAACACCTCTACTGTTCACAAACAGTACAGTTTGCGAACTCTTTGCCATCTTAAGAGATCTCTCTCGGGAACAAGTATGCCTTGCCATCCAGTCTAGATTTCCATTTCTACGGTTTTCATCCTGCTTGTTATATTCCCTAGATACTCCTAAACAATTCTTCCTTATTGATATTTTCAGATCTTATTTAGTCAAATCCTAAATATTTAGATTTTTCTGTCAGTAACATGACAATTTCCACTATACTTTCTGTAAGACGACTTGATTTGACAAATTATTTTGGTAATAGGTTACCTACGAGGTCTGGTGCCAGAAGGTGTCTGTGAACTGTCTGTCTTTCAATACGGTCTGCAGAAGGTGAACTTGTAGACCTGGATTATTTGAACAATGAACCAAAGGGCCCCTGGGACATAGTAACCAGCACTTGGAAGCTGGAAAGGCAATCAAGGGTGGCTGGATTTCAAGGGAATGTGACAGGCATTTAAAAATCAACTGATATTTTCTGTTACTGTTTGCTTGGAGTGTGTTTTTCTCCTCTCACTGGCTTTTTATCGCATTTTTTTTCCTCCCATGCTGCAAGCACCCACACAATGCTCACAGACTGAAGTGAGGACTGGGATGTCACTCACTTGCACAGAAGTATTGACATTACCTGCTCCCATGAAAAGGAGGGTAGCGCATTTCAAACAGTCTTTTTAAGCACTGCGTACCACTCTTCCAGTAGTAATCTCAAAAAAATACATCAGGCTCTTCTCCAGATGTGGCCAGACCGCTTAAAGAAAACATGGTTCCTATGTTTTACTCACAAAGCAGTACTTAAAAGGCAATGCACTTTCTGCACTGCCCTTAAATTTTTTCTTTGGATATCACTATGCCACACAAGAGAAATGATAGCACATCTTTACTGCAGCACCTACTTATAGCCGTATAACCATCCCAGGGCTAAGTACCAAGACAAACCGAGAGATGGGAGGAAGCACAAATCCTAGGCGTGGGATGCAGCTTGCTTAATTATAGATGTCTACCATATGACATGAGTACCTGACAGCTAGGTGTTGAGGCACCCGTGATAGTCAAGGGACATCTAGTCAATACAGCTCATGTAGTTTAGGGTACAATTCATTTTAACAAGTGTAGGTGAGGCAAATCACACCCTAAACACTACTTACCCTAATGAGTGCATCTGCACTTCCTAATTCACACACAGATGTCTTCCAGAACAGTCGGGCAATATTGAGCATTTCGGATTAAAAAAATAACATGAGTCACAATTTGATATATATCAGCCCCCAAAAGGTTAATTCCGAAAGTAAAAGAAAATAAGACTTATCTCATTGAGACCATCTGCTGTAGCAATCGAAGCAGTTAGAATCCATTTGCTTGCAGGAGTCCATAGAGAATATCACAAACTAATTGGAGTCAAAATAAATTAGTTTATTTTGTTCTGCATGGCCAAAATGCATCCCACTTAGTTTTACCTACCTAGTATAAAAAGAACAGCCTGTCCTAGGCTTTTCTGCATAAACAAAACAGAGGTTGCTCCAAAGGGACACTCAGCACCACCTAAGATCTGATTTGTCCTTTACATGTGTGTATCTCTCCCTAGAGATTATACAGAAAACCAGGCTACCACAACCATCCTCTTGGCTTATGGAGCTTCAAATAGACCTCGGTGAGTCTCAGTAGACGACAGGAACAATTTGGGGTTGTACTTCTAGGGTTTTCTTCCCTCAAAACCTACAGAACTGACAGTTATGACAAGCAACAAAATAGTTGACACAGTAGGAATTACTGTTGTCCCATTATTGAAGCCCACCCTTATTTCTTCTTCCTTAAGTAGATCAACAGTTGCATCTCAGGATCTCTGCTGTGAGAAGCAAACCTTTTCTTTTACTGTGACACAACACCAACCCTGAATTGTGTGCTGGCAGATTATGTTCTGTGTTTCAGGGAGTCCAGTGCAGTGTTTTTCTCATTCGTTACTGGCAATCAAGCCATTTGAAAGGAAATAAGAGATGAAGAGCTAAACACTCATTTGGAGAGAGGGAAGATAATCAAGAGAATAAAAGCCTTGTCTCAGATTTTGCATAGGATTTCTCAACACTAAGGAACATATAATTGGTGTGTAATACATGTAACTAATATCGAACAGTAAATTAGATTTAGAAGGTCAATCACCAACGATAACTCTGAAGAAAAGGTAATATTAACCCCAGAAGGTCAATCACCAACGATAACTCTGAAGAAAAGGTAATATTAACCCCAGAAGGTCAATCACCAACGATAACTCTGAAGAAAAGGTAATATTAACCCCATTCATAAAAGCAACAAAACTCTCAACAAAAAAAACTGACAGACATGCATTAGTTTAATATTGACAACATAGAATACAGGATTACTGAAAAACGCACGGGAGCATGCTATTCTAAAAGATAACTGTGTATTTTGACAGATGACTGTATTATGAAGGGCTGATAATACTGAGGAATCTGAGGAACATCAGTAAGGAGAGATGAATCAAATGGTGAGAGTACGTTCCCTGTTGATACCCCAGAACTTGCAAGCCTTATTCTACAGCAACAATAATGAAACATTAAAAGGCAAAGAAATGGAGAAATCCTAAAGTAGAAATGCCATGAGATGAATAGAAAGTGAGAAACATTCAAATAAAACATAAAGTTTTCAAGAACAGGTAAGTGGATTCTCTGCAGCATCGCAGACTTAACGTTCTAATTCTAGAACATGCAACCAGAAACTTCTTTCATATCCCGTATCTGCTTCAACCTGCTGGGGTATTGGACCTCTAAGCAAACAGGTTCTAAAAAGATAATCTGACTAACCGACTACTGCTACTTCCAAATTAGCAGCCAAAGTGTGTTCATAACACATTCAAAACAAACAAGCCTACACATTACCCAGAAAATTTTCCCATGTTAACAATTCCAGATTCCAAACCAAATATGCAACAACTAAACCAAAATTACGGTTATCAAAAAGTAACACTTTAAACAACTTATGCTCTATACGAAACCTAAATTATTTTCTCAGCATATGAAAGTCATCAAGATTGCAGTCACGCAAGCAGAAAACAGTACCATGTACACCCAACACATTTTACTTATTTATAGCTATTTTGTAAGGTGTAAAAATGAGTGAAAATATAAATTTTACCCAGGATCATACTACACAAGAAAACTTGATTTGAGCTAGCTTTGTAGCTCTTAACTCAAGAGAATGCTAGCTTATTTGAGCCATGCAAGAAATTTTATTTTTGTCAGAACCATACAGCACTTCTGCATGCTACCTAAGAAACATTTTGCAGGCTAAAATATATTTATATGATTTCCTTAAAATTACAAAAAGTCTCAATTTCATTAATAACAGATACACCTACCCCAGAATAAAACAATGCCTTAGCAAATGGGTCAACAGAGTGGAGGTAGCATAAAAGATGACAGAAAGCAAAGTACTTCAGAATAAAACATCTTAGCATGGTGTTTATCATATCAAAGAATGTTCTTTGACATCATGCACTGCTGTTATTTTACCTTTGCCTAACTCATTTTTCACTAGCACTTGAGAGGTTTCTCTTTTTTAATTTAAGCAATGCAATGGGAAGTAATAACAACTACCTGCAAAGAATCAAACTGTAAATTAGGCAACAAAAACCACAATATGAGAATAGAAAAAAAATGGACTAAAAGATTGTTGTATGCCAGCTGCTTTATGCTTAGTGTGATAAAACTTGACAGGTATGTACAATTGTTTTAGCTAGACTTAGTAACCTTGAATGATTAGTTGAAGTCACATCACAACTATTCACAAGAAGTTATAAATTTCAAGTTATTAGTTTGTCATCAATTATTTAATACTAGCAAGCTTAAATGCTTCCACTGAACAGAATAAGACTTCCAAGCTCTCACATGATATAGTTTTAAATATACCTACTTTCCTGAAAGCTATTTCAGCTATGCATCCAAGCAGCCCGAAACATACCTTTGATTTCAAAAGGAGCATGGGATCCTTTTACAAGCCAGCCACGTAAGAGATTTTTGTGAACAGCTCGAAATCCTTACCTTTCTGTAGACTATCATATTTGGAGAGCTCTCCTCTGGGTCAGCAGTTTCCACATTGCTTGGATCAGGAGGGGCTTGGGCCATGTTTGCCTCTCGTCGCTCCGACTGCAAGGACAGGAGCAAAAGTCAGCATCACGCCCGGCTGCAGGGGAGCACGGCGAGGACACACGACTACCTCCGAGGCAAACGGACGAGGATGGTACAGAGGGAACTACGCTCCGTCCGGCCTTCACCCCATGCAGGATTTTAATCACACGGTGTCAGACAGTTAAGTGCTTTGAACATACCAGTCTGAAGCACAACGTCCCAACCACGAGGACCGCCAAGTCACGTACAGCTGTGGTTTGGGTCACCCCACACACCCATTTCGCCCCAGTTCTGATCTTTTACTATAAGCCCCCATTCAATAAAAGACCAATTAATACTTTGCACAGTTCCCTGCCTTGCTATAAAGCACAAACGGCTTAGACTTTTTGTTTGAGGGTACCTCAGAAGCTCCTAGGAAAGCCAAGGAGGACAAAAAGCTTGCTGTGGGACAGAGTGAAACCCCACTGGAATCGGCAGGCCTGCGGACCCTCGGAGCCCCCTCCGGCTCTCCCCAGCCCCGGGGCGGCAGCCGGGAGCTGGGGAAGCATAGCTGCTATCTTCTAGAAGCACAGAAGTATTATCTCCTTGTCTTATCTACTCCAGGTCATGCCAGGCTTGAGGCAAAAACATTAGGTTAAAAAATAAAATAAATAAATAAGGGCCCAGTGCAGGGAGGACACTTTAAACCCTAAGTCAAATGCTATATTTTAAATTTTTCTTCCAGCAGCATGTTTGACAAGTAACATCGTAGGTTAAATGCTGATGTGGAGCCATGTGGTGACCTTTCCCAGCCTGAGAGGTAACATTGCCTCTCTCAGACACAGGCCTTAAAGCTTCACAGGCTCAATTTCTTTAACATTGGAAGTATTGAAATTTCCCATCTCAACTTATTTTATTAAAAATTGAGACAAAAACGTCTACGTATGCTCACACACGCATAATCTACACGTTCATTCCTAAAACACAGTTCACCTTCCTTATTTAAGGAAGAAGATACTTTCTTATTCCTTTTTCTACCCGCTTTCCACATTCCCGCAGGTGACAAAGTGCCCCAGGCATATAATATACGTATATAACACACAATTAAATGTATAATACAGCCCCAAACAGTTCTAGCTACCAATTACCAGCTCCCAAGCACAAGTCAAGTGCCAGAACCGGACAACCTCAGACCATATCCCAGCTCTGTTCTGTCTCAGCAGTGAAAAGGCTATAGCTGTAACATGGCATCCTCTACTAGAGCCAAAAGCAGCCGAGATACCCCTTCAAGCAAGAGATAACAGAGATCAAGGTTAAATAATCTACATCAATCCAGATTCCTTCATTTCTTTCTTTTATAAAGTACGCATGCACACACACAACTGTGGGCATAAATGCATTGTAGATGCACATACCAATTTTGAAACTCAGTAATAGAATCCTACCTCAAATTAAACAATATACCTATGTATCACCTTTCAAGGCCATGGTCAGAACAACTTAGACACTATTCTATATTCAACAGATGTAAATTTATTTTAACTCCTATTAAACTCTCATGTCTTCCTAGAAGCTCAAGCACTGCACTGTTGTGCCAGGTCATGAGCTAAAAATGAAATGGAATAAATTCTCTAAGCAAAATTATTAGATGCAAAAAACACTAAACAGCACACACGGTGAAGGGTAAAGCATTTTAAAATTACAGCACTTCAAGTGATTTACACATACATTTTCACAGCACTTAGACATGAGTTCAAGGCACTGAATAATTCGGCTCTAGGTATCATCACTCAGTTGAACGGAGCAGTAACTAGGTAGAGTTTACATAATTTTCTGAAGGCAATTACAAAGCAGAGTTGAAAGCGCATATCAAGTCACTCAGGTTTCACCTTCACCTGCAGGATATAAAAACCACATTCACCGCTTACATTATATCTGAGATTACATATGCATACTTTAAAGGAAAACAATTGCAATTAACTTTTAATTGAGGAATGCTCCTTTAAAGAAGAAATTTCCAATTTCTAATCAAAAAGCCCTCTACAGCATTACTTAGCTGCGCTTCACTCATTGCATTATTCACTTTGAACATCCACATTTACAAATTCTGTTGTTTTTGTTCTACTGTCAGCTCACTTGATCTTTTCCAATGCTTCAGGAGTTTCACCCATAGCACATCTTGAAGCTTTACATCTACTCTGGTGCAAGACAACAAAAACATCTTGCCCAATCATAGAATTTTTGGGTTGGAAGGGACCCTTAGAGACATCTTCAACTAGACCAGGTTGCTCAGAGCCCCATCCGACCTGACCTGGAATGTTTCCAGGGATGGGGCATCTACCACCTCTCTGGGCACAATATGCAGTAGTGGCTGTCACACTGTCCACAGTGACACCGAGGAAGCCACCAACTGTCTCTGAAGATCTATAAAAGGTAATGAAATACAAACGAACCTGATGTTGGAAGACAGAAGTTTGCAGAAGTGCTTCCCACTGGTGCCCACACAGCAATAGACACGGGCATGCTCTTGGCTTTTCAAGGTGAAAGCACAGCAATGCTGGGTCCCACGTGGTACCTGTGGTTTCTAACACGCGGGAGTTGAGTGAAGCTCAGCACCCAGTGATGCACGACTGCTGCCCTGCACTCCTGCCACGCTAAAGGTTGGTTTCAAACCAATTCACAAACAGGCATTCTCACTGGCCCAAGGATTGCCGCACTGATTTCACGCCCCACAAATGCAGCTAAACCGCCAGCCGTGCAGCAGCAATACCTCTGACCAAGGAGCAACAACAGCATAGCCCCAAGGGAGCATCACATTGTCTCTACCTGGGGGACAGACCACCAGGAAGAAGGGCAGAGAGCCCAGAGCCTGGGCTCCAGTGATGGAGGCTACCTGCTGTGAACACAAGTGAGACTGCTCACCTTCAAAGTACAGGTTTTTTACCCTAGTGCTATGTTAACGTGCTGCATTTGTGACCCTTTAACATAATGGTATGTGAAAGTCCACATCTGACTTGCAGCGTTCTCCGTTAAAAAAAAACAAACAAACAAAAACCCGTAGCCCAGCGTGAAAGAATCACAGGACTAATTCTTCAAGGGATCCTATTGAAATCTACTTTTTCTACACAATTTTTTCCTCACTGCCAGCCCAGCCTACTCAAGATGCAAGCAGAAAGTCAACCCTATGTCACTACACAGGTTAAAAACCCAGAGTCTGCCCTCCGAACCTTTCTCTAAGCACATGTTTGCGACGCATCAGGCAAGAAGAGAATCCAGCTTGGTCTTATACAGACATTTCAGCTACATGGGGCTTAAAAGGGTGAAAACAAACATTTTATTTGGGTTTAAAAAAAAAAATTGAAAAGTACTCATGCACAACCTCCAGTTAAGAGCCTCACCAGTTACTACCTGAAGAGTACCATCAGCTCCTTACTCCTGCAGACAGCTTACTACACTACCAGCAGCTAACTCACACCAGCAACTTACATCCAAAAGCATATCTTCAAAAAATAAAGTCTCCGAATTCCAAGTCTCAGTTTCAAAAGATGCTGTTTTGCCGACAATAGCCATGCTTGCAGTAATCCAGACTGCTCAGCAGCAAAAGTGATAAAAGTTGAACACCATTTGCACTAACCATTCTCTCACTCTGCCACACACAAGGAGCAAATCAGCACACTCCAACTTGTTGTTTATGGATAAGATGGCCTATTAAGCCTTTAAAAAAAACTCCCCAAAATATGCTAAAAAGAGAGAGTACTGATTTTTTCCTTTCTACATTTCATTCTTTATTATAGATCAGTTGGGCTTTTTCCTCAAGAAACATAAGCACACTGGACTAGATAGGCAGCTGCTGACAAAATGCACTGAATCACAGTCATAGTTTTCTCTCTCTCTTATCTGATCAGGCTCTTCAAACTGTCAAAAAAACAGAAGCTGCAAAGGGAGCTGGCTCCCATATGTTACAAAAGGATCGGTGAACTCCTTTAAACTGGAATAGCCAATTTAAAAAAACGCTCTGAAAAGCAAGAAAACCATTTTTTTCCCCCCACAGTTCACCTCTTTAGAGTTTCTGGGACAGAAGTTTAATAATAAAATTTCAAAGACAACAACCTTTACCTTTTTCTCCATAAATACTGTCAGTATTAAATCTCTGTGTATATGTAAATTCAATAAAAACACCTAAGCAGTTAAATTAAGAGATCCCTTTGATTACTGTATGGAAAGATTATTGTAAACCAGACTGCTTTAAGAAAACTCTTCTAGGCACAAAACCCCATCTGCTTCATAGAAATTACCCCATCTAGGAGTCTTTATAGACTCTGGGTTTTATAGGTAATGGAGAAAGAAAAAACTACAAAGTTAAATGAAGTTCTGCAAAACAAACTCTTTCTTGAAAATATCACCTGGGTTTAACAATCCAATACGAGGCCATATTTGGACTCTAATCCTGCCTTTTAATAAATAGGTTTTCAACTTAATAGGCAAAATTCTCAGTGCAAAACATTTCTTGCACATGAGATAAAATGACATAGGTTGTTATAAGATGCAAAAATTTAATCCCAGAAAACAGAATCTGCTACATTAATCCCCATGTAAATATCCAGCAGCACGGCTCAACTGAAATACAATTTTGGGTGACAATAAGTGGAAATTACCTTTATGCTATGTAATTAATATATTTCAAGGGCAGCTTATCATTGACATGTAATGCTAATGTCAAATCATGAGAGATTTAGAGCTTTAGCACATAATCACAGAGTAAAATATAATTTCATGTCATTAATACCTACTTGATTTTTTTCTAATTAGTGAAATACATCTAGACCACATGACTTTTCACATGCCTGAGAAATCATATAACTACACACTTGCTGAACTGATAATTATCTAATAGGAAAAAAGATCCCTACCTGGTCTGCTAGAATATTTAGATCTAATAGATGATGTTATTAAGGTGACAGGAGGGAAGGGATGGCGGGGGGGGGGGGGGAGGAATAATCAGTTGCTCTGAATTCAATCAGTCCCCATTAATATTAAGTTGATATTTCACATCCATTACAAAGGTCTCTCTAGAATCGCATGTTCCTTCATGTTCCTCTCCTGGTTAACTATTACTTCATTAAACTAGGACTTGGGCATGCCAAGCAAGGTGTGCATACTAGAGGACAACATACAGCCTATCGTAGAAGCCCTCCTGTTTACCACAGTGAACACGTCAACCAGAGGATCCCCAGGTCCAACCTGGAGCGTGCAGTCTGCTTTTAACTAGTGTAGCTCTGTTGGAGCACTGCACAACTGACCTCTACTCTTCCTTCAGAAGTAAACCCAGATGGCTAGTGAAATAACTTTCCAAACAGGAGCTGATACAACATCCAGCCGAACTGGACAAAAGCGGGGCAGGCTGGAGCCGAGATCAAAACTTCACCATCTCCTCCTTACTGGTGAGGAGGGGGAAATGCCGGTGTGACACACGGCACTGCTGACCACCGCGCTCAGCGGAAGACGACTCTGCAAGCATGTTCCTCTCCTGAACCAGATGCCGAGGAGGACGTAAGGGCTAGTGAAACAGGGGCTGGGCACCCCCACGTAAGAGGCCAGCGACAGACTGAAGGGTCTTGTGCCACCTCGGGCCACCACGGTGCTATTCCGCTGCACCGAGAGGCAGCGAAGGCAAGTCTGCTTTTGATCGGTGAAGAACAGCTCCCAAAGCACCTAAAAATCCTTCCAAGGGCTGTTTTGGACATCAAATTGTAACTGAAGTTACCCTGAAAATACTTCCCCAGCAGAGATCATCCCAGACCTCCTGCCCCTCCTTGCAAGTGCTGAGCACTGCAGTACTATCAACAATATTTAGTCTGTTGCCATTTTTAAGGAACAAAGTATAAACACTTCCAGCAACTGCACTTAATGTTCGAATTTTTGCCAAACAAATCCCTTTTTGTTTGTGAGAAAGCAGCTTTGTTTATACTGGGAGAATTCATGGGTTCTAAAGGACCCCATTCCTCCTCGTCCTGAGGTACCAGCTCGCGGGGAGCCCCAGGCTGGAGCGCTGGAGCTGAAAGCTTCTCTCATTCTGCAGCCAGCAGGATGAAAGACAGGCACGCACCGAGGCACGGAAGCGGCAGAGACCATTTTGCCTCACCCTGCCGGAGCAGGAAGAAAGGACCCAATCCTGGGACACTCCCTTTTTCTTCTCTTTAAGGAAACCGAGATCCTGGTGAAGACTGGGATTTCCAAATTCTACTACTCTTACAGACATTGCCTAAAGGTGCAGTCTCCTTCCACACATGTAACTAAGTGGTTCCTGTGAAAAACTTGCCTCAAAACACCCTGCAGGTATGTTTACAGTTCCACACAGTACTAGTGCAGGGAGCAATCTCTAGGCTCCTGATCACCAGCGCTGCTTAATTGCTAGTTTGCTCCCAGGTTCTCTTTTGTAGAGCTCCGAACCAGTATGTGGACATAGGTTGGGTAACACAGTTCTTGCCTATCATCACTTGCTCCCAAGAGTCAGCATGGATGACCTTACATAGGGTTTGGCTCCCTACTTCTTATCCATTCCTCCAGCAGTCTCCCAATAGGTTCTGCAACCCCACACAGCCTCCCACCATGTCCCAAGTCATGCGATGCATAACCTCATCCTTCTGGTGGGCTGCAGGACAATCCCACATTTTTCAAACGCAGTACTTGGAAAAAAACACGCATAACGATCATTGCATCTTTGGTCCACGGAGATACCATCTGGTGGCCAGAGAAGGCCCCTCTGGGCAAGGATATGGACTATGGACACAGCCATCTCTTAGACAGAACTAGCTCTCAGACATGAGGCAATCCAAGCCACTTGGCTTCCTGCAGATAGACACAGTCTACAAGTTTAAACTCAGCCCACTGTATAATCTAATGTGAGCTGCCATTTCTGTATGTTCTCCTCTCCTATCACTTGCTGTTCCCAATTATGCATGTCCTTTAACAAAAGGAGTAAATAGTCACGGCGTGGCGGTCTAAGCAGAACATTGCTAACCCGAGTTCACCAAGGCCTTGTACCACCTCCAAAAAAAGGGTGCTCTCTGTGGTCTTGGGCAATTTTTCTCTCCATCTGTGACAAACATGGTAGTACTCACGCTGTCACACAACTGTATAAAAGACAACACTAAGGATGGACAGTTCCCATTGTTACAGCAGATGATCAGGCTGCTTCTTGATAAAGCATGGAAAATGATTACTTTCCTCCCTTTTCCCCAGGGAGTCACATCACATTTTGATTCTATATATTTAAGTCTGCAGATATTTGTAGCCATTTTAGAATGCTGAAAATACTGTCTGCAACTGGATGTTACATGCAGGAAACCTAGGGGTGGAAGCCAAGATAAAGTAACTTTCTTGGCATCTGATACCAACTGGGTCCTGAGTTCCCTGACACCCAATTAGAGGCATTCTCTCATTAAAAAAAAAAAAAAGTTAAATACACACTACCTGTTTTCTGGTCTGGCCACCCAAGGTGTGCTGGAAGCATTACTGACTTAAAAGAAAGACCTTTCCCACCTTCAGAGTTTTCAATCTATTATTTGACAGGTAGATAAACAAAGGAGAACAGGACAACCAAAACGAAAAATGGAACGGGTGGTAGCGAATATTGACACATGAATTATTTATTAACAAGGCAAATTTTTCCCTTTATGAAATCATTTGTTAATATGGGCACTTGCATGCCAAATTTACTTTTAATGGACCAGAATGTTATACCCAGGAAAAAACTGCCTCCAACACATCCATCCTTCTTCCAAAGAATTCAGAAAAAAACTCAGTATCCACCTGTAATCAATCAACCTTCCAATAAAAAAAAAAAATACTGCTGTAAACACAAGACCACTTGCAAAGCCTCTGAGCCAACACACTGTTACCAAGGATAGCTACACAGAATGTAACAGCAAATATATGCTGAATATTTAACTGAAACAAGTGTCAGTGCTATACGAATTTAGAAATGCAAAGAGATAGCCCAACTTTGAACTTCATCTGAATTGGTGATCCCAAACTACTGCAGTATTTATAAAGTGCTATCAGTCTGCAAGGAGCAGTTGCGAAGAGAGAGCTGAAGATGTGTTTGTTGTTTTGCAACAACGCCAACTTATTGGCCAGAATCATTCCCTGTGGAAAATGAGAAACTGCACTGATAATACAGAGCTTGAAGGTAGACTTCTAATACCTTCTCCAATATAAATCCTTCTCCGAAAAATCGTCTTCCTTGTATCAGTTAAGGTGTGCTAAGAGCATCCTGTCCATGAAGTTGGTCCATCAAATACACTATCTCTGGAAGTGCCTTGTACTTCATGCACACAGAAAGTATTAATTGCAACTATAATAAGCTACTTCTGGGGGATGGACTGCATTTTCTATTTTACACAGTATCCAGTAATTTGAAAACAACTGAAGAAAATTGATTCAAAGAGAAAACTGAATGAGAAGCAGCACAAACTAATGCATGCTCTAACACAAGCTGACAAGAAAATCAAAACATTCAAATAAAAAAAAAAAAAAAAAATAGGCCCCGGTACCTGTTAGATTCCAAATTCAGAATTACTCCACCTAAACTCCCTGTTCCAAATGGAGCTTGCTAAAACAAAGCTCCCTTCAAGTAGTCTAATGCAAGTTGATATAACAATCATGCAATACCTCTGGTGCAAATGAACCCAACTGGTTGCATCCCAGATACTTCAATATACTGTGATTTTACTGCCCTGCTGTTTATCACAACACCACACAGCCTTTTCGGATACAAATTATGTCCAGCAATTGCAATTCAGTAATTGCAATCTAAAAAAACATCCAAGCCACTCCTGAATTAGCTAGCTCAAGTTCACACATCCCCAGAGTTCAGCAGAGTCTACAAATCCCACTGCAGTGGTTCATCTACCCTGAACTCCACAATGCCACAACTGGACTACTATAAATACCAGTATATGTTGCATACATTGTAAGTCCTAATACACTTTACTACTGCTGCTGTTATACCAGAATACTCCTATAAAGACAGTTCCTTTAATTGAGCTAATACGTGTCTATGCCAGACTCCTGTTAGACTAGTGAAGCCATAATCTAAAACTAGTTGCTCATCTGTTACAGAGGCAGTACTATTTTCTTTACAAAATGATAAACTAAATCACAATGAAATTAAGTGACTTCCCACATTCACATAATGGATGACAGAGCAATAAATTGAACATATAAGCCCTGACTTTCAAACCATTAGTTATCATTTGCTCAACACGCATCCCCATAGCACAGTGGGTCCGTAGTAATCAATCTGAGGAGCTTTTAACTACCCTGTGAACCTTTCACTGCTGATGCCAGATCCTATAAGCACAGTGAAAAAGATGAAATATTGCCCCTTTCCACTGGGATGATGTTTAACATGTAATTGAAGATTCCTGGCAAAAATACAGCACTAATTCCTCTTCACTGCCTAACCACCTCATGGTCCCCACCACACCCCAGAAGGCAAAGTGCAGTACCCGTGTCTTACTCTGCTGCTGCGTCTAGGAACAGATAGCTGTTTCCAGCATGACAATGCAGAGCTCCTGGGACGTCAAAATGTCAGAACCTTATTGCTCACTGAAATTTTAATCTACCTCTCTCCCTCTCCACATTCTTTGCCATCAGCTACAGAGATGTTAAAAAATAGTATGAGATCTGATGCAACACAAGTGGGTAGCAGCAGTCTCTCTTGACTCTGCATTGTTTCTAGAGCTTGACAACCAGTGAGGAAAATACAAATTAGCTCCTCTTTCTTGCTCCTCTTCATAGATAGAGTACAACAGCAGAAATTAGCTCATTGCCCAGTCACCACAATACTCTATTACTCCAGCCAGAAACAGTAACTGAAATCATGGAGAAGTCTTTTCATGGTAAAATGTATAGAGATTAAGAAAACACTGTGGATTCACTAACATTAATATCATCCTTTAAAAACTTTAAGAGTCACTATATCACTAAAGGAAAATTGTAATCCAACACAGTTTAGAACTCTCCATGATACATCTACTACTACCTTCTCAAGGGTACAAAGTTATGCCAAATTTTTCAAAGTACTTCACACTGTGTGCATTCCAGCCACCTCTAAACCTCCATAAATTCACCACCTCAAGGACACAACACGAGCAGTGCTTTCACAGCCGCTTACACAGAAAGTTAAGAGATGTAGAGTGGAGGCAGAAATTTGCAGGGGGAAAAAAAAAAGTTAGAGATGTAGGGACATAATAATTTGGTTCAGAATATGAAGACAGATGTTCAACTATACATAAGTGCTCAAAGATGCAAAGAGAAAATTTTGTAGCCTGAGGAAGTCAGATGTGTGACTCCACATGAACCAAGTGACTGACTTGTCTAGATGCTTCTGAAAACCCAAACCACCTACAGGCACCTAAATGTTTCCGAAATGTGCTTAGCCAGTGGTCAACTTTTCTCCAACGTGAAGACAGAGCCACAAGCATTCAGGGTCAAAAGTACTACTACACCTTCAGTAATAAGGCAGGGCCACGATATCTCGCTTACATCTCGTTTGATAGGTCAGATGGCAGAGTGCTGTCTTACGCCACACTGATGATGGCAGCTCAAAGACTGACATGAAGAAACACTCTTCCAAATCATCAACGTAATAGTCTTATTGTACCCAGGTGTTCTTTGTAATTATAATACTGTGGTATGAATTGACATCGATAATAATGCAATCGTGAAGAAGCTGAGAAGAGTCCCATGAGGAACCAGGAACATCTCAGTTCTGACAACTAGATGCAGTATTTGTACTCTGAAACAGTCCAGAGGTGCTCAGTGAAGTGGACCTGTTTGTTCACACAATCTCCTCCCTAGAGAGCCTAGGTGTGCTTGCAGGAACACGACTGGAGCTCCAGGCGATGAGCACACAACACAATAACTGATCATAAGGGTGAAACTGCACTCTTGTAACACTGGGCATGGGAAGAGCAGCTCACCTCCATTCTGCTGCCACTTTACAGCAGGGTTTGATTTTAGCTATCCAAGGTATCTCTGGCCAGAGCCTGCAGGTTAGTTATTCCTCATTCTTGAAAAGCGGAAGACTTGTATCGTTACCGAGGATGGCAAAAATATAACAGCCCTGCAACACCCTAGTATTTCCATTAGGAAGCCTGAGACATGGCACTGCAAGATTCAGAAGTTTCACCACTGACTAACGTAGCATCCTAAGGTACCACGTCAAGATGACACACTGCAGCTATTTTGTCTTCCTGTTACTCCACATACAGCAGCTTCTTTTCTCTCCCTGCCATCTGCTAGTTTGCTGCAGTCTGCTGGGACAGCCCTCTCCTTTTCTTCCCTTCTTGGTTGCTCAAAGGGATGGTGACAGATCCTATCATCTCCAGTTCATACACTCAGCATTCTTCCAGCCACCTCAGAAACATCAACCAACGCAATTAGTCCCATGAATGAACAGTGCTCTGCTCACCTCTGCCGTACCAGTGGGCTCCACCAGAATTACATGCTAGACACTGAAACACCTTGTAAGGGGCTAGCAGGGAGGTAATCACCGCTTTAAGAGGACACACCTTGTCCTCTTACCTGTCTTAATCAATGACAGCTGAGGGTATCTGCAGTACCTGCATCACAGGGACCATCAGAGAGAAACTAAGGCAAACAGTGTTGACAATGACTATATGCAGCTTCTTATTATGCCTTTTTCTTAGAAAGGAAGTGTAGTAAAAAGAAACCAGAAAAATCAGTCAGGTAGGTAAACAGCAACCTTCAAACATCTATTACCATAAACCTCATCATGAGATGTGTAGCAAACAACTATTTCTCCTGACCATTACTACAGTTCAAAATGGAAAAAAGTAACGGTATCTAAACTCCACCACACTTGTAGCCAGTTAGGAAAGAAATTGGAATGTTTGTCATTAATTATTCTATTGAGTCATTAGAAAAAGGAACAGCTCATCTAAAAATAAAGTCAATACTGGCTGAGTCTAAACGGTTTCTTCAGCATTTAACACACACGTTTCAAGCAATGAACGCTTTTATTCTGTGCTTGTAACCACATGCCCCCAAGTCAATAACTGCTCTTCAACATCTGACCTCTTTTTAAAGCAGATTTACAAGGAAGTAGGGTGAAAGTGTTCCCAGTGAGCTGGTGAGAAAGTATTATGGATCATAACCACACAGCAAACAATTGCTAGTTCTTCCAATCTGCAAGATTAGGATAAATCTGGCATTCAAAAAAAAAAAAACCCACAAACAAAAAAAAAAAAAAAGAATGACAGCAAATATCGACAACCTTCCACTTCAAAATAAACCCGAATCGACCTTGGACAATATTTACGATGGTATCAAATGCCTTAAATACCCAAGCTTTGAACTACAGTTAACCTCTTTCACTATGTTCTTCAGTGAGCAATTACAAACAACAGTATATCTTTACAAAGCACTTTTTACACTCACAGCTTGCAAAGCACTTCCCACAGAAACACACAAACACAAATGAAACGCAGCGTTCTTTGGGGCGGGAAGCCACCAATATAGAGCATAACGCGCCGACACAAAGGTGAGTTTACAGTATGGCTTGCTTTATCAAAGATGGATTTTGCTGCTTTCCAACCCCTACGCACTGGCAGCCAGCAAATTAAAAAAACAATCAAGAGCAATCACATATCCATAATCTTTAATTTCAGGGAAGTGCTGGGAAGTGCCACGCTGCTCTGTAGCGCGCCAGCTCCCATTGGGATGCCATTCTGGCAAGCGCCTTGCGGGTCAGCTGAAACAAGCCCCGACTTACCCAGGCCGTCCCGGCGAGGACTGCGTCCGGCAGCGAGAGCAGCCGGTGCAGATGGGACGACAAGACCGGAGCCACAGGCGCAGTCAGCTCCGTGGAGCGGCAGCCCTGACTGCTGTTACGTCTGCACTGTACAAGCGGCAGCGCACCGTTATCTACACAAAAATCTGCATCTTCCTCAGGAAAAAAAAGCAAAACAAAACCACCACTCGAAGCTCCTTCCTGGCCCTGCAACCTATTCCTCTATTTATGCTGTCGCAGCTAGTGACCAAAGAGATGCTTTTAGTGTCACAGGAGATTAAGGCTCTGGGAGGAGAGTGCCTGGCAGGTTTACTCTCGCACACCGATCGCTCTTCATGCGAACGCGCTTTGTGGGTGGATGAAAGTGTATTACTGCCATACGCTACCCAAGTGAAACAGTTTCCAAGTTTTCCCACCGGGCACCAGCTCCCCCTTCAAACCGTACCCCAGTGCATGCTCCCCCCCGCCCTTCTCCCAAGGCCTCCCCCCAAAAAGCTCTGCGCTTTCAGAACACCACAGCTTGCCCTGCGTACCCACCGAGCCCCGGCTCCCCGGGCACAGCCCTTGTACCTGCCGGGACACCGCGTCCCCTGAACCCCAACCCCGCGGGGGGGATGGGGAGGGGAGCGGGCAGCCCCGCACCGCCGGAGAGAGCCGCGGCGCCTCCCGCGCCCCGGGCCCTGACCCGAGGCCGGGCCGCCTTCCCCGAGGCCCCGCGGGAGGGCGAACGGCAGCTGCGGGGCGCTCGGTGGGGCACAGCCGCCCCCCGCCCGCCCAGAGGCGCGGCCCGTACGTCCGCACGCAGCCGGGCAGCGGACGCGCCGCCCTGCACCTGCCCGCTACCGCCAACTCGGAGCAAAGTGTCGTCGTCCCCCCCCGGGGCCGCCCGGGCAGCTCCCTCCCGCCGGGCCGGGGCTCGGAGCTCCGCTCTCCGCGGAGGTACCGGGACCCGGCTGCGGCGGCAGAGCCGGGCGGCGACCACTCCGCCAAACAAATGCGGCGAGAGAGGAAAATAATGACGCCGGGGCGCAGCCCCTGCCCCAGCCCCGAGCGCAGCCCGCTCCCATTACCTTAGCAACCGCGCCGCCGCCGCCCCCGGCCGCCCCCCGCTTCGCCTCTCCTCAGGGACGGGGGGGGGCCCGCACCATGGCGTGAGCCTGCGGGCGGGGCCAGCGGTTTCCCCGGGGCTCTTCTCCGCGCCTCTTCCAAAATCTCTCTGCGCTCTCCCTCTCACTCCTCAGCGCCCCTCAGGCTGCGGCGGGGACGGCGGCGCTACCGCCGGAGCGCCGCGGGCACACCGCGCCCCCCCGCCCGCTCCCGCCTCGGCCAGCCCCTCGCGGCCGCCGCCGCCCGACCCTCCGCCGAGCCCGCGGGGCCGGGGCCGGGGCCGGGGCCGGGGCCGGCCCCGGCCCCGGCCCCGGCCCCGGCGCAGCAGCAGCGCCCGCTGCGGGCAGCCCGGGCACACCTGCCCCGCCCGGCCCCGGCGCCGCGGGAAGCCCCTTCCCCCCGATTTTAAGCCTATCGCCCTTTGCCGGTGACGCGGGGAAACTTCAGCCCCCGCATCCCGCCACCCCGACTGCTTCTGGGCGACTCGGCACAGCTCTGAAGGAAGGCGAGGAGCCGAGGACAAGGCCCCGTATCTATCTTGCACTCCTAATGACGTGTTGTAATCGCATCAGTAAGGTGTGAGGCAAAATTCTTGCACCTGTAACCCCGAGAGCCTTACCTCTGGGTCACGCTCCTCGAACACCCAGGATTTCCCAGCTAAAGCCTGGGGTCACAAGGAGCGCGGGACGCGGCATGCCGTTACCGATCGTAACCTGTGCCACAGCCTAAACAGAATCGCAGAGACCCAGCTCTTTTAAGCAGATGCGTCACGTGGGCAAAAGCCATTATGAGTTTCCATACGTTAATTAGGTGTGCAAAGTAGCTTGGATACTTCCTACGGATATTATCCACCAATTTCTCCACTGGATGGGGTAAGATTTTTATTCCTTTCCTTTTCCTTCAGAAGGCTAGTTAAGCCCACTTCGCCCAAAGCCTGAGAGAGCCGTGCTGGAAAGCGCTGGGCCAGACCCTTGACAGCAGGTGTCCGCGCCCATCTCTGTGCCAAAATTTTCCACGTTTCCAAGGTTTGGTTTCCACACATCGGACTTATTTTTGAAGTTGAAAATCTTCACAGCAAGGCTGCCAGCTCCACAGAGGAAAGGCTACTTTACCCACTTACGTACCCTGTCTTAAAAGCCCCTGTGCAGCATCCCTATCCCCCCCTTTCCTAACATCCCGGGGATTTACCTCATTTGGATGTTCTCAAAACGAGGCTTATGTTTGATCTTGTGCCGGTGTCTCCTGTTACGTTATGGTCATGGCCTGCCTAGCACATTGACTTTCTGGTGATGCCTGGTACACAAAACTGCTGCAATAATTCAAACGACAAACTCTAAAGAAAAAATTATTTCTGGTGCAACTCTGCATCCCTTCCATTTCTACTGGATCTATATCTCCATCTTTCTTTGCCTTTCTTGGCTACTCCTTCCCTAGTCTTGCAAATGCCATGTTCCAGCCCGCGCAGTTTTCCCATCCTCACTTCTCATAAAAGGTCCTTCATCTTCACATTTATTTCCTGATATTTTGTTCACAGCGATTGCACTTCTGAAAGCTCACAGGATATTTTGAAATTAAATTAATCTAAGAATATTTCTATTTCTTTCAAGTTTGAACTTAGACTGCTTGTCATTCCCTTCTGGTAGACGTAAGCATGTTACACATTACTTGCCACAAAAAGTTTTCAGGCAAGGGCAGGGAGGGAGAGAGTCGCTACCTGTGAAACAGAGATATTATTTTTTTCCTGAGATTTTCTCAGCAAAGCATTTCAAATCACTCGTTATATCAAGTTATGTTGGGGTGTGACTTCATGTAACATCAAGGATGAAATATTTCAGTCTCTTATATCAGCTCTATTCAAGAAAAGCTGTTTCACCTCTGTGCTACGAGGTCTTTATGCTCCCAGCTGCCTCAGAGGAGTGTACGTACAGTAGTTAACAGGTCTAAGTGCTTAAATTTATCAGGTTAACTCAGACTAAAGTGCAACTTCTACAGAAATGCCATTTTCAAAATATGAGATTGACAGAAAACATTTCACCTGCGTCTTAAAAACTACAATTCGAAGAAATTACAAATATGTTTCCTGGCAGTGTTTCTAGACCGAGTATTACCACACTGTGGTAGTACACGATGCTGAGAAAGAAAACTGACTGGGAACATTCAAGCAAAAGTGACCACTGTGCTTTTTTCCATCGTGCCTAACAGAAGAAATTGTAACCAAAATGTACAAATAAAAGGAAAGGCAAATGATAAATAAAAAGAGCTTAAATGGTATTTCAGTTCCGGATTATATTTCATGTCTTATTTCCACATTTTATACTACATTTAAATGAATCTTTATCTAGTGGGTTCCCTCAAGTAACACCTATTCTTCGGTCCCTTGAAGTAATAACTGCTACAAAGAAAAATGGCATAGCGACATGTTTTGTTCTCATGCATTAACTACTAAAATTAATGATAAATAATTAAAACCAAAAGAAACCAAGCTAGGTTTTTATTTGCATTGATCCTTATGTTGAAAACAATGTAGTCAGACTTGGTTCATCACAGAGATCATTTCTCATTTGAACCTCTTTCCCGGTGGGAGAGTCGAGCGGTTTGATGGGCCTGATTAGGGATGCAGGAACGGCTCCATTTAGATCAGTGGGACATCTCTAGCTGATGTAGAACTAAGTGCCTACAGAAATGTTTGCGGAAAACAGACCTTCCATCTGAAATGCTTTGTTATGCTCAGGGAGGACGGATGGTGAAGGACTGCTCCGCACTCTCCAGCCGGGAGGAAGGGGTTTTGTTGTCCCCTCTCTGCTGTACTTTATGATGAGATCTTAAAGCTAAAAGAAACCACCATGGTCAGCACTAGATATAGAACATCACCTGTCAGTAATGATACATCATTAAAACCAAAAGAAGCTGAGCTAGATTTTCACTTTCACTAATATTTACACTGAAAACATTTGATGAGCTTTACTTTATCATAGTGACTGATTTCAATGATCAAAACTCCCCTTTTACGAAGTTATCCTATCTTTTACTGAAGACTGCAGCAGTAGAAAACTTCCCCCACACCTGGTAATGCTCTCCTAAAGTTGTATTATCCCCATCTAAAGGAGTGATTTCATCAGCTCTGAAAGGTACAGCTTTCAACCACTGCATATAGTGGCTGTGACACGAGAGCTATACGTGCTCACGGGGCCTGTGCTAACTCTCCCGCTCACAGCTCCATAGTGGGAGTCTCCTGGGTATTTCAAGAGCTTCTTCACATGGTGAAGAGAGTCACAGCACAGCATAGTTCCCCTGTGATTGTCTGAAAAAAGGAGGAGTAGATATGGCTAACTTTCTGCCAGTAGCATCCTCCTCTTCTGGCGCTTGAAGAAAACTCTGAAAAGCAGAAGCTGGTACGGCTGCGGTGGCCGCGGTGCTCCGAGGTAGGGCCAGTGCTTTCCTTTCAAGTTTGCAAACCAACAGCGTTGTTGATCCGATGACTAAGTGTTACCCCGTGGCACTTACTTCATAAATATTCAGTAGTTGTTAATTATAAGAAAAAATGGAGCTGCTGGCTCAGGGGTGGCTGCCGAGACGTCACTAAACCGGTGCTTTTTCCCATGAAGGCAGTAAAGAGGAGTAAGTGCCTCTCTCTGCCTGAGTGCATGAAAAAAGCAGAGAGGTTTTCAGAGTTGTTCAAGGTAGGTTCTATTTTTCATAAAATGTTTAATTTAACAGTGACCTAGTTTTACAACATCTTTCAGCATCTTGGCTTTTCTCATCTCCCGTGTCTTAGCCTACATCGTTAGAACAACAGAGCAATAGGCTCTACAGACTTTGTCAAAGCAAATCAAGTAAGACCTTAGCTGGTGATTAATTCTTCTCACCTATTTTGTTTCAGGCAGTCGTTATGGCACAGTTTCTTTGTAGTCTTAAGGAGGTTTTAGAACATCTTTTAAGGCACATATTGTAGATTTTTTTTTTAAAGTGTCAGCTCAAAGCCCTTTGCTTATTTCATGGTACATTTTTGCATATCAGGCTGTAGCAGCAGTCTTGAATTCCTCAGCCTTTTTATAGAAGGATCCCCTGTTCTGTAAACATTCAATGAACTGTATGGAATTGGTGGCTAGATTGCCTAGCAAATTTGGAAGTTTACAAGTAGTACAGACTCCTGGTAGCATTCAGTGGGAGCAAGCTGTGGGGTGCTGTTTATTTTGCTTACCTTACTTCACCTACCAGAAGGAAAAAGTTATTCTGCATCCTGTCATCGCGACCAATAAATGGCACGTCAAGGGATGTTCGCTTTCTCTTTTGCTGTGCACTACATAGGTGCTCTCAACTACTGTTTCATGGTACCCTTCTGTGATTCCTAGCTTGTCTTTATGGAAGGGTCCCTTCCAACTCAAACTATTCTATGATTCTACGAAGTATACTTTAAAAACTCCTAATACTCTATTGTGTGTGCTGTGTTCCATGCGGATTCAGCAGGAAAAGGGAGCAAATAGAAAAATGGTTGATTTCAGCCATGCAGCCCCAGAAAACATTAGGTCTGCAGAAAGATGGCTCTTCTGTCCACCTGCATCTCACAGAATCTCAGGAAATTTTATCATTGGAGAACCAAGTATGGGGAGCCTTCCTGTGCTGAGTCCTTCCTGCATACCCTGCTATGGAGGGAAAGTCAGCGTAGGAGATGCTGCCACATCTACCAGGTTTATACGAGTGTGAGTGCTTTCTCTACAGGGACAATTCATCTGTGGGGATCTCAGCCCACAAGAGGTTTCCTTTGATCCACGTTAACATGTTTTGCAGAAATTGAACATGTCAGGCTGAAGAGTGCAGGTGATGTAAACTGGCAGTTTCTGAGCCATGAGTTCAACAGCATCAAGCCAAATGTATATTCCTACATCTACAAGAATCATGCTCACTAAAAGAACAAAGACAACTTAATAGGAACCATGCAGAGCCAGCGTGCACTGGCCCTGTTGAGCTTCACTGAATTCTTTCCTTTACGCAAAGGGATTTCAGCTGTCTTTGCAAACATGAAATTTGTGTCAGCTCTAATGCTTCTTAAATTTTGCGTGACATCCGACAAACTTCTCCGTGACTTGTTACCATCAGGAAATAAACAAAACAAAACACAGTGGTGACTTTCAGGCATGGAGAAACTTGTGCCTTGGATCTAGGGAAATCACAAAACCAAAAGAATTAAAAATAAATTTTTTGTATAAAGCTAAAAATATCAGAATGACATTAGTAATGGTCCCTCTGTTCATTTTTATCAATAAAGAACACTGTGGAAAGGCAAAATTCACAGTGTTTGCAAACACACCTGGGACAGTGTAGAAGACCTTGTTTGCTGGAATTATTAAACCGAGGTTTGTGTAAGAAGTTTTGCCTCATACTGTCTTATCTGGAGTCCCAAAATGAACCAAGAGCAATACTACTAATCAGAAGGGGAAAGACTCACTTTCTTCAATATTGTGGTTCTTGCTCAATCGTAGCAGAGGCATCCTTTTCTCTCCTGCCTTGGAAATCACACATCTGAACAAATCAGAGCACTGGCTGAGGAGATTAGCAGTCTCATTCTTTCCTGTGCTAAAGGTGGGTCTTTAGAAGGGATTTTAGGTTTTTCTGTCTTTAACAGGTAGGAATCTGCTAAGATCTCTCCACCACTTCTTCCAGTTCACCAGGAGATCAGTTCCTTAATACCTAACAATGTTTCTTCTTTTCTGTCCTTTAGTCAAGAACAGCCTTCTGCCCAGCCTCCATCAACCTAACCAGAACTTGTAAAGTCTTCCTTGGACCCAGTATGGCCTCCACTTCTGCCACATTGGGTGCCCAAGTATTATGAAAGCTCACTGCTCTAAGTGGCAGAAATGAGTGAATCTCCATAGAATTCATACTTTCTCCAGTCAGTCTGTACCTACTGGACTGGAAAACGTGCACAAGGAATACTCACTTTGAATAAATCACAACGTCTTTGGCTATTCTGTAATACTGCAAAAGCTTCCTGTGGACGTTTTTTCTGTTTGAAGTAGGTTTTATGATGATTAATTACATAAGCTGTGATGGGAGCTGCTGCGCAGTGGGAATAAGGAGCCTGAAGTGTGGAGGAATGTATGAAATGTGTTTAAAAAAACCCTTAAAACTAGCAAGATACAGTATGTGCCTTTCATGGCCCTGATCACGCTGTTTGTATGCTATATCCCCCTCTCACCACTATTTATCTGTGTCTTATTAAACTATGTTTGTCACAGCAAAAACTGTATCATCTCCTGCTTTTTAAAAAGCATTGAACATATGGAAGAAACTGCAGACATCACCATAAAACTTGTTTGTTTTCTGTACTTGGATGATTTATAATACCCACCAACACAATTCAAGTATTGAAACGCATGTCTCTGTGTTTGTGTATCTATATATATTCACTTTGTGTACACACACTTTTTTTAGATATAAAATCTTTTCTCCAATAGTTACAAAAAAATTGCAGGATGTTGATAATTTATCTAAATCACATGATGCCACTTCTCCCTCTTTGGCTAATTTATGTAGCTAAGCATCACAGTGCACTTTCTGGTTTTGGCAGGGGAGTTTAACATTTGACATTTTCTTTTGGTGAATATCCAGTTACTTAATATCATTTCTTTTTTTTTTTTTTCCCCTGTCAACAGCAGTAAAGCTTGTGCAGTCAAACATATCTACAATTTGAATAGGAAAAGTCCCTAAAACTCACTTTCCACTTCAAGTGACTGTTAATGGATTACTTTCCAACTACTGTTCCAGCTTGTCTGCTGCTGAGGAAGTACTGCACATGGAGGAGATCTGGCTGAGCGGGGGTCAGTTGTGCAGCACTCACTAAAATGAGTGGGAGGTGGGAGGCAGAAGGACTCAAAAACCAGTTATTAGCCTAGGAAACCTGATTTTTCTAGGCTCTCACTAGAGGCGCTGGGTGGAGACAGCTGGAGATTCGACGCTGGAGCGTAACCTCAGATGCTCAGAGCTGTGCCAGAAAGAATCTTTCGTTCTCTCTGCTGAGCACAAGAAGACCATAAGAAGCTTTGCCTCACTGGACAGAAGTGAACCTTCCCTAGCTTTGTGAATCCCCCTTGCCTATAAGCCCAGGAATCCAGACACCAGTTTTGCAAATCTCAGCAGTATGAAATATGAGATGGATCCCAGGCTCTGTTCTGGTCTCATCTTCTACCTCTCTGGCCAGAAGAACTCCACCGGCAGCTCCCTCCTTGAAACACGCTCCTTACTTCAATACTCAGCCTGTTAAGCCACATCAATAAAGAGACTGATACAGCCCGGTACAGTTAAAACCTATTTCAAACTGTTCTGTTAAACTAGAACATGAGAACAACACACTGGCACAATGCATAATTCAAAATAATGCATGGAGCCTATTTTAAAAAATACAAGTTTAATTACATTTTTTTCTAATTATCCAAGAAACTGCTTCAGATCTGCATCACCATTAACAACTCCACAACTCTTGAAAAGATGTAATACACTTCATGTCAGGATCTCAAATAGCATTCTAAACACTGATTTGAGGACAGTGAGTCCTCAAATGCACTTGCAGGTAAATGACTATGGCAGGCATGGTTGAAACTCTGCCATTCTCAACTGCTTGGGCTGCAACATTTAATTCTATCGACTGGCACAAGGCTGGCTTCTTATTTTCTACCTTTCTTTTAACGTTTCAGCACAAACAGTTCAGCTTGTTCCAAGGAGATTTGATGAAAAAAAGGCTTTTGTCCATGTTAAATATATTCTTATAGCTGAATATGCCCATGTTTTGAGGCTATTGTTAAAAATGTATCAGGGAGATGGGCCCTGGTGACAAGGAAACACCGTTCTGTGAAAATCTGCCCAGATTTTGACAAGTTACAAAGTCGGAAATTTTCAGCTTCTTCCTGCTTACATTCTTAGAGATTGAAGGCTAAATTTCCCAGAAGCTGATTGCAGTGATGCATATTCAGAATAGTATAGTTAATTTTAACTAAACATGTAAATTGCCCAGGGAGGGGGGTGCTGTTCTGCTTCTTATTACCAAATTGTAGCACAGAAGGGGACTGAAAATCACTGAGTCTGTCCCACCACTGAAGGGAGGCTCAGCTATGCCTAAATTACTCCTGACAACTCCTTAAAGACATTCAGTGCTGGAGATGCCATAGATTCTAACGTTTAGTGAAAAACTATCTGTACAAAGTTTCATCCTGATACTGAAGATGAATCTCTCTTGTTCAACTTGGAGCCCATTGTTTCTTGTCCTCCATCACAAGTGTAGAAAGCAGATTATCACTGTTCCTGTTGGAGCAGAATTTCACATTTTTTAAGAGTTTTACCCATTTTTCTGTATCAGATTAGGCAGCATCAAATTTCTTGCCTTACAGCTTGTTTTTTTGATGTCTCACCATTCTTATTGCCCTCCTCTGGACCGTCTCCAGCTGCTCCACATTTTCGTGTCTACAAGCCTACACACCGCTCTCGCTGACACCTCTGCATCGCCCATCAGAGCACTCTGCACCTGCACAGGCAGCCCAGGGTGGCGTTCCCCCTTTTTTGCACTAGCCCAGCATTTTTCCCTCCTGTTCAATTGGAAGGATTCTTGTATCTAGGAAGCCTGCTAAATATTTTCCCACAGAATTGCTGTGAAAACAGTTCCTTGCTGTCTTGTTTCTGCAGTTCCTCGTTCCTGTCTAAATGTAGCTCTTATTCATATTGAATGCTACCCACATTTTTCAGACCGTACCTGCAATTTATCAAGATCACTGAATTTTAATCCTGGCTTCTAACATACTTGCAGTCTCTTGCTGCTTGAAATTATCTGCAAATTTAATAATGATACTCTTTCTGTCATCATCCAGCTCATTAATGAATTTAATGAATACTACCAGACCTAGAGCAATCCTCTGTGGAACTTCATGCAACTCATCCTTACATTTTGACAATGAAATGTCTTTAACTGCTGTTTGAGTATGGTCTGCTAATGCAACTCAGCATCACATTTTTGGTACAAATATCTACAAGTTCACAATTTACCTTCTGCAAAATGGTTGTTTAAAACTCATTCTTTCTTTCTTTTTTTTTTTTTTTTTCTTTTTGCCAGGAAATTATTTTATTAAAATACTAATGGGACTCAGACTTCAAGGAGATTGAGCAGAGGTGAAGCAAATTTCATGTTCCATTCAAAAATTTAATCGTGGGAGGTATCTTGAGGTGCACTTTTATTAGCATTCACAGAAGGCAGTCCCTCTGTTAGATACTGCCTGTCTCTCATTGTCCTCCCTTCCAAAAAGGGTTTCTCAGATTTTAGCTCAGCAGCTGATGGCAATGACACAGAGGAAAGCATAAATATTGAAACATGGAGGAAGAACGTCCTTAATACTCCATTGGACCACCTCGCTTTGAGTAAAAACTTTGTATTTGCAGTGACTTGGAGACCTTATGCTACAGTTTTGCTCCTTTGAACCCCGTATTGTGCAAAGGAATAGTACCCTCTATGACAGTTAGAACATATTTAGAAAGGGCCCACAGATCAGCTCATGTGGCTGTGAGCTATAATCTACCCACACATGCAAAAAAACCAGAATTCTTTTCACTCTGTTATAACCAGCTGGTCCTCCTCATCCTTTCACAGTACAAAGGGAAGTCTCTCTTTCTAGATGCTCAACTATTCAGTTTTTGGAACCAGCGGGAAAACACAAAAGTATTTCCAGTGTCTCTACCTCTGCAGCAGGCTAAGTCTTCCTTGCTTCTGCATGTCTCACACGTGGACTTTCCAGACTGAATAGTTGTAAGTAATATACCAAGAAGTCTTGGTGCTGGGAGTTCAGATGTCACCTTGAAATAACAGCAAAGCTTTTGTTCTTTATTGGATCTCATGCTTTTGTTTTGCTTTGTAGCTCTGAAAGTTCTCAATGAAAATGAAACTTCTACCATCATGTCCACATCTGCAAGGAGCTGCATGTTCACCGAGTGTCACCGCCGTGGATGTAGGCTCCAACAACCAGTCCAGCTCACCCACTGGTGAGGTCCACCGAGGTGAGGAGAGCAAGCTCGGCACACGACTGATCTAACAGGCACCTGCTACCAAAATGCTCTCTCCTCACCCAGGCCCAGGCCACACATTCCCTGCACTTCTATCAGATCAATCTAGTGGACACGTGGCTACAGGACAGGCCAGTTTGGCTGGCAGATCTGATGGAAAACAAAGGCAACAAATGAAGATGACTCTGCAGCTGGAACAGAGGGGCAAGACTGCCTTTGAAAAAGGCTATTAGTTTTTAGCTCATTTTAGATGCAACGCAAACTGTTACCTCTGCCTTCTCTCTGCATATTTTTCTCCTTCCTACCCTCTAGCCTCCACTCATAAAATGTGTGGAGGGGGGCTTAAGTCAGTCATCCATTTTTAATTATTTTCAGCAGTTTTCATTTTTAATCTACAGTTTAAAATCCAATGCTCCATGACAAAACACAACCTCGGCTCTTCCCTGACTTCCCTAACACTGCATCTTTTCAAAAACAGATGCACTTGTTTGGTCTTTGCCAGACCAGTGTGTACGTTAATCTCCCAGTCAATTTCACAGTAATTTAGATTATCAGAAATTAATTCCAAACAAAGCTAAAAATACTCTGCTCATTCCATAGCTCAGTCCTTGAAGGACCATGTGATCTGATGGGGATGTTGCACGGACCCATGTAGTAGGACTGCTCTCTTACACAAAGTGACTGATTCACCTTACAAACCTCTGCCAGGCAAAAAGTTAGGTCCTCCTCTAAGACAATGTCCCAGACTTCCTCTATAGTCACCAGGGGGAAAGTAATTCACCTGTTTCAAATACAGATCTGACGATGGGATGTGTTGCCCTCTGGAGTTGACACCATCTCTTCCTTCTTTTGAGGAGGGCCTGGACAACCAGCTCAGACCAGCTGTTAAAGGGTGGGAGCTGGCAGAGAAGAAACTCAGATAATGGATTTTAGTCAGAAGGGACCTGTTTCTGCAAAGCGCTCTGAACTCTGATGGAAGTTTTGGACAAACCATTAGCCTTTGGTGTTGTTTCCTAAACCTGAGGAGAAACCAAGCATAAAAAAAGTGGGCTGAGCCATGGCTCACTTAATTCTTGGGGGCTTAAAGCTTCTTTGTCGACATTCAATGACCTATCCTGTTACATATATTTAAAGGAAGGTGGTAAAAATTACAAAGGAAAATGCAAAAGGAAAAGACAAAAATACCCTAATATTGCAACATCCTTATAGACATCGTGCAGGAGATCTCAAGAAATCCAAGGTTTCTAGCTTTGCAGCCACCATTAAAATGAGGTCATGAGACCAGTAGCTCAATGCATAACAGTTTTCGTACACAGCAACACGAAACTACTACACTAGGAAAAAATGGGATCAGCTTCAAAGATACTTTTTGCACACAGCGTTGGCTTCAGGGATAGCAGGCTTAGTCTGTCAGTAATATCAAACAGTTTTTCTCTGTGAGTGACCCTGCAGATGAGAATTTTCAGCCTGTACACTGCATTGCTAGCTACAGCTGCTGGACTGTCAGGAAAAACTCCTGAAAAGGAAACTGCTAACTGCAAAGAAAACGTGAGAGACGAAAACAGAAGTGAGAGAGACTAATCAAAACCCCAGGTTTTCTCTTCATTACCCCTTCATTTGCTGCTTTAGACCATCCTATCATAGTCATGACATAATCCACTGTAGGGACATATCTTCCTAGTTTTTACCTGATTGTCTTAAAGCGGTTTTTTTCCCCACTGAAGTGTTACAACCCTGGATATGCACCAGCATTTTAAAAGTTTCCTATGCAGGTATTTGATTTTTAGCTACTGCAGTTTAAGAAGAAAATTTTGGCAAAATTTTAACAGACTGCCTTATCAGGGAGTTTCAAGTAGCTGGAAATTGTCTGGTTTTAATATAGCAGGTAGACCCATATCCACATTGGAAGCATTTTTGGCCCAAGTCAGATTAAGGTTCTAAGTAGCCTTAGGCAGGGAAAAATACCATGGAGGGTGTAAGGGGCCATGGGAATGTCCTGTAGTATTAAACTTCCCATTGTCTGCCCATAACTTTATTTACACAGAGAACACTTCTACAGCAACTGCTGAAAAATATCCAGAGCCAGTGAAAACGAATGGAGAGTAAAATCCTCTTTTCAGAAGTGTTGTGCCATCTGGTTGTTACCATATATGTAAATACTACCCTTTTACAAAAACTCCCCAGCGCATCGCAGGTTTTACTCAGTCTCTCCTTCCTTCAGTGCTTCTGCCTTAATTTTAACAGGTACTAGAGATTCTTAGAATATATATATAGGCTATCAACACCTTACATTTTGCCCAACCTCATTATTACAAAGACAATTGCAATATCCCCTTTGTAAGAAATGCACTTCCCTACTTAAAGCCTGTGCTTTCACTGACCTGGGACAGTGCATGTAGGCTGCTGTTTACTGCAATTAACAGTCTTCGGAAATAAAGACCACGACTAATTTTGAGTTCCAACAGGATTCCTATTTCTCATTCTCCCTTTATTTGGGGAGCAACTGCAATGCTGTTCACAATAATGATTTCCTACCTTTTATTTTTGGAAAGCAGGTAGTTCTGTTCTTAATTAATTCTCTCAACGGAAGCTCAGTCTGCAGGGCACTGTTCTCTAACCACCGTGATACGTCCGCTCTCCTCGGAAGTGACTCTGTCCATGCGTGTGTCCCCCCACCACTCCCCATCACCAAGGGTCAGCTCTGACCCTCCATACCAGTATAAAAGCACGGCCTCCCATTTCTCTTTGCCTGCACGGTGTGTCAGGACTTCAGACAGACCACAGGAGGGTGGCCCAGCCTGGCCCTTCACTTTCTGTTCATCACAGACCAAAACGAATGTAAAAGGGTAAAAGGGGATCCCTGAACACTTCTGTTGTTTGCTGTCTACATGCAGTGCCCAGTTTTTCAGCCAGCTCTCATATTCTCATACTTGCCACGACAGTGGCACCTGTGTCCTGTAAGTTATATCTTCCATAACGCCAACATGGAATTAGGCATTTCTCTGAAAAGAAATGGGGAGACTTGCATCATGTTTACAGGAAAACTGCTAATTCAGCTGCTGATGGAGTAACAAAACAGTGTGTGTCTCAAGTCTGGCACCAGAAACACTTACACATTCATTTTCTTTACTCTCCAGAAGTTATAACAGCATTCCTAAACACAGATTTGAGTCTAGCTTTGCAGGATTTGTATTCTGAATTCAGAATGCATAGTTCATATATGAAGTATGGCTCATAAACACAGAGTACGTAAATACAGTTCATGAACACAGAATTCATAGTTCATATTTCCCCCCACCAAATTACTCCCTTCTGTTTGCAATGCTCAGCCGTACAGAACGATCCTCGTTATTCCTGCCTTCATCGGTGCCACCATCTCCTCAGGACTCAGTGAACATACGATAATACTGGGATGCATAAGGCAGGAAAAACCAGAGCATCAGAAGCCCTCGTTAAACACTTATATTATCAGACATAGACTGACCGGGACTAGGGACTGTTGTGACAGGCATTTTTTAACAAAGGTAAACAATTCTCGCTGCGCGTTGCTTGCAGCCCGCGTCCCCAGACGGGCTCTCCCCGGGCCCGAGCATGGCGGGCAGACCTGCCTTGTCTGCCCCAAACCGGGGAGCCAGATGCCTCACCCAGCTCTTTGGGCGAACGTGGTAACTCGGTCTCTGAAGTCTTCGGCGGTCTGGCTGCCCAGCTACAAGCAGTACAGCGTGGGCACGTCCAGAGCATACACAGATAAATCTAAACATCTTGTCTTTCCAGAGCATAAACTAAGCTCTTACAGTGTATACCCCTTTTCAGGATATAAGCAAGTCAATATATCCTCTCCTACCACCAGCCCTTCCTCTCCTACCACCAACCCTTCCTCTCCCCTTCCTTTTGACAGAAAAGTATCTGGATTGTAATCTGAGATGACATGTTTTTACAAATGAGGGTTATAAGGGAATTCAGCCAAGGAAAATCTCAAAGACTACTTTCCTGCAATAAGAATGGAAAAAGAAGGGGTAGCAAAATCTTCACATGACCATTTTCTCATCTTCTCCCCTCCCATCTACTGGAAAAGTGCTTTTATCTGTCCAGAAATGGGGATGGAGAGAGGACTCCAAGCCCCATGATGCAGGAGGGCTCTCTGTGAACCATTGTGAATTTTATGCTCTGTAGCACAGCATAGAAGTCAGAAAAGAGTACCTGAAATTCTGTAGAATATGGACATGAAGTCTGAGCATTCAGTTTCGGTTCAGTTCAGTTTTGGTTCAGTTCAGAGATGCTTCTTCTCCAAGTCCCTTCTCTGGCAGGGACAGAGAGCCTCAACACATAGCTCTCATCAACTACCAGAAGAGGACTGCTGGGATGTACTGATTTTTGAATGCTGTATGGGCTTTGGACTCTGAAGACACAGTCTCTGGGACATCTCAAGTTGATATGCTAGAGGTGAAGATCCTCTCCTGGAGAGCGGCAGCCTCTGTGGAAAGGTAGGTACAACCACAGACAGCATCTGCCAAGCTGATCCACCTCTCCCATCTCTGTGTGCAGAGCTGCTCACTGAAACACACCCTAATGCAAGAAATTAATAATTAGAAAGATCCCAAACCTCCTATGTGTTGTTGTGGCTAAGTTGGAATTGGGATCTGAAGCCTCCCAACCTCTTGGCATCTTGTGAATAACAAGAGAAGGGAAAATTTTTCAGCAGTCTTCAGCTCACCCAACACACTGTTTAATACACTTCCCAAGGCTTTCAAGAAAGATGGATTCTGATACAACCTTGCTTGTCACAGCATCGTTTGTGGTCATGAAGTTACTTAACTGCCCCAAAGAGAGCAACTGGGACTATGTAAGTGATTGCTGGTCTTAATTCCACAAACCTCCCGAAGAACATCTCACAGGAAGGATTTCCATAGGTTAGTTATGAAACAGATAAAAGTGCCCCCTTCCTTTTTTCTTTTTTTCATGTGTCGCCCTCCCCTTTCTTTCAGCTCTCCCCTGTTACTGCACTCAGGAAGCTTGCACAGGACCCCCATGTACTTCCTCTGTATTACTTAGCATCGTGCATCTCATCTTCACAGTAAAACACGCAGGCTCCACCTCCTCCATCTCTTCTCATATGGAAATCTTGCCATTCTCCAAATTATTTTATTATGTGTTTTGAGGCCACTCTATGTTTCATGGATTTTTTCTGATGGGTAGCCAGAACTGAGGGCTGCATCCTGGGAGAAGACGAGGTATCTTCCCAGCGGCAGCTGTATTTGCTATTCTTCGCTCTCCCAGGAGCAGTGGCTGTGTATTTTCACAGAATCACAGAATCACTAGGTTGGAAAGGACCTTTAAGATCATCAAGTCCAACCATTAATCCAAAACCACCATGTCCCCTAAACCATGTCCTGAAGTGCCACATCCACACGTTTTTTGAACACTTCCAGGGATGGCGACTCCACCACCTCCCTGGGCAGCCTGTTCCAATGCCTGACCACCCTCTCAGTGAAGAAATTCTTCCTAATATCCAATCTAAACCTCCCCTGGCGCAACTTGAGGCCATTTCCTCTTGTCCTATCGCTAGTTACTTGGGAGAAGAGACCAACACCCTCATCGCCACAACCCCCTTTCAGGTAGTTGTAGAGAGCGATAAGGTCTCCCCTCAGCCTCCTCTTCTCCAGACTAAACAACCCCAGTTCCCTCAGCCACTCCTCATAAGACATGTGCTCCAGACCCCTCACCAGCTTCGTTGCCCTTCTCTGGACACGCTCCAGCACCTCAACATCCTTCTTGTAGTGAGGGGCCCAAAACTGAACACAGTATTCAAGGTGCGGCCTCACCAGTGCCGAGTACAGGGGCACAATCACTTCCCTACTCCTGCTGGCCACACTATTCCTGATACAGGCCAGGACGCTGTTGGCCTTCTTGGCCACCTGGGCACACTGCCGGCTCATATTCAGCCGGCTGTCAACCAGCACCCCCAGGTCCCTTTCCGCCGGGCTGCTCTCCAGCCACTCCTCCCCAAGCCTGTAGCATTGCATGGGGTTGTTGTGGCCAAAGTGCAGGACCCTGCACTTGGCCTTATTAAACCTCATACAGTTGGCCTCTGCCCATCGATCCAGCCTGTCCAGATCCCTCTGCAGAGCCCTCCTACCCTCCAGCAGATCAACACTCCCACTCAGCTTGGTGTCATCTGCAAACTTACTGAGGGAGCACTCAATTCCCTCATCCAGATCATCTATAAAGATATTGAACAAGACCGGCCCCAGAACCGAGCCCTGGGGAACACCACTCGTGACCGGCCACCAGCCAGATTTAACGGCATTCACCACAACTCTCTGGGCTCGGCCATCCAGCCAGTTCCTCACCCAGCGAAGAGTAAACCCGTCTAAGCCTCGAGCCGCCAGTTTCTCCAGGAGAATGCTGTGGGAGACGCTGTCAAAGGCTTTACTAAAGTCCAGGTAGACAACGTCCACAGCCTTTCCCTCATCCACTAGGCGGGTCACCTGGTCATAGAAGGAGATCAGGTTGGTCAAGCAGGACCTGCCTTTCATGAACCCATGCTGGCTGGGCCTGATCCTTTGGCTGTTCTGCAGATGCCCTGTGAGCACTCTCAAAACCAACCGCTCCATAATCTTCCCTGGAACAGAGGAAGTTCATATTCCAAAGCTATTTCAGAACATGATATTCTCTCTGGTTCCCAACTCCTGGCTTCCCGGCCCCAGTGGGAGTTTTCCCTACCAGGTATGGGGAGAAACCTGGGAGCGGCTAAGACGGGGCCACAAGGAAAAGGGGCTTCAGAGGCAGGAGCAGCAGTGCCACGCCACGTCCTCGCTGTGCTGCAGCTCCTCCAGAGATGCCACAGCCCCAGGACATCGGCCAGAACAGCACTTACCTTGCAGAGACTGGCAAACGCCACGCATTTCCTGACCTAATGGGGAACGCCAGCAGCTCCACTTGCCAAAATGCGGCGTGCATGTTTGTGGCTGGTGGTACGAGTCTGCGTCCACAGAAACAGAATCTCTGCGGCCCGAGTACTGCAAACCAGCACAGGGCTCTTCCTGTCTAAAGGGCAGGGTTGTAAATGATTGTTAATTGTGGAAATACACTGGCGATCTCCTCATTAACTGTTTTGGGGATGGTGACATGCAACCACTTCCAGAAAAGCTGTAATTAACTATTTCTGAGACTAATTCCCTGCTTTGTATCTCAACAGGAAAATAAGTTTTCTCTCCTTGATACGGTTAGGTGAGTATTCTGGTTTGTAATGTCACAGAAAGATGTACCTTAGGATGAAACTTTAGGGGAAATAAATTTTTAAAAGAACTTTTCACACTTTTCTTCCATAATGGGTGGGAATATTTCTTTAGTACTTCAAGTAGCTGGGGAGAAGAAAACCCTTCCCCTCTTTTCCTCTCAGGGTCCCCAGTCCACTCCGAAAAGGGTAAATATAAAACCGTCAGAAATAATGATCCATTTTCTAACATGCTTTAGGGACAGATTCAGTTATCTTTCCTTTGGATTTACTTGGAGATTAATGAAACATAACATGTATTAGAAGTTACATGTCTGATCATCTTTCTCATCACTCTACTGGAAGAGCTGAAAACTGGAATACACATGTATTATAGTTCTGCTCATTCTTTGAGAACATAGTGTAAAATAGGGTCTCAGGGAGAGCAGGAGGCCCTAAAAGATTGGACAGCCTTTTCCCAAGGTTCAGGTTTCTTACAGGAGCTTGCAAAAGCTGTCTCACCGCACTCCCACCCAGCAGGCAGGCTGGAAATCTTACTCTTGCTCTAGACTCAGCACTGCTTTGCCATTTTGCAAAACTTGAGCTGAAAGAAACCAAAATTGCTTTTTTGCTTGCTAAAGGAGATGTATAAACAGTACGTTGTCATAGTAAACTATGGATGAGAAATGGCCCTATTCTTATCTTGCAGACGTCATTCGTCCCGAATATATTTCCATCTTCTTGAAGTGCAAGAATGCACTTTAAAACACAGAGCAAGAGAAAAAACATAAGCAACCAGGAACTCCATAAAATGACCCAATTAAAAAATGAGCATCTTTCTTAACACAGCTTCAGTCGAAGCAGAGGTCAGCCCCATGGCCTGAAGGAATGCAGTGGCAGCGGCTGAGAGGCAACAGTGGCACTCAGCTGAAGCAGCGTGTGGCAGCTGGGCGAGGAAATACAAGTTGATGACTGTCCTGATATACACCACCTTGCCCAGATAAAGGCTCATTAACCCCAACAGGAAATAACTGCAGCTTTTTCATTTACTCCACGTGTACACGTCGGAGCAGTGACTCGAGGACTGGGTTGGTTTGATTTTCACTCAGCTGTCAAGGAAGACACAAGTACAGGCAATTGTTATGGCAGGTAACTACTAATTTTGATTTGTGCAAAGATGTAAAAATCTTTGCTCCAAGGAAACATCTTTGCCCTCAGCTGTTGTTAGTGGTCAGAGCTGCAGGGTCTCATCCTGCGTGCAGCACCTCAGCCCTGTGACACCAGGCATTTCCCAGGCACAGTCGGTAGACCTCGCGCAACACTGCTCCAAACCCAAGCTCTGCAACCTCCGGTGCAGATACACGTAGGTACACACCCCGTCCACTGTGTTGTCCTACTCAGGGACTGCGTCTGTCATGATGCAAACACTCAGTAAATACTTAATAATAGTAATAAAACTGCTCTATCAGGTAGAATACTGGACCACAATATTGGAGATCGCTTCTCTCCAAAACTTGCACCGTAGAGAAAAAAGTAGTTAAGTGTCACTGACCAAAGTCCCCGTAGCCTGGTGACAGAGCTTTGTAAGCAATGTGGTGGGCAACTTTTTAAACATCAACCTTATGCAAGGTGAGCTTGGTGCCAAACGGCACTGTGTAGCGGGAGGGGGACCGGGGTCACCAGTGGTTTTGGCTGTCCCTGTTAAAAGTAGAACTGGTAATTTAGGCAGTCCTGTATTTCCTTCTAAATTGGTTTTAGTAGATGAAACGCCTAAAAACATAATTAATGTTTACATATCCACTTATGAGACCCAATTAGTCAGCTCCTCAGAAAGACCATTACCTTGATTTTTTTGCCTCTGTGCATTGTAACCAATTACAAACCCAAGATTCACACCTACTAGATACACCTAGAAATTCAGAAGTTGCCAATATATGAATTGTAATTTAATAAAAGAAAGACTAAAAGATGGACAAATTAATTGAGAATAAGAAATGATCCAATTATTTGCCGAAGTATTTAAAATAAAACAAGTAGAAGTAGGGAGGTCTGAGTCAATCTTTTCTTTAAGTAGTTTTCACCCCATTCAGTCCAACTTGGTATATCCACATTGTTCCATGGAAAAATCCCCATGACTCCAAAGTGCAGATGGATTGTGCTTTTAACTGTACACTGCACACTTTAGACTTCATAGATGGCATAAAGCACAGCAGTTCTGGCTCTGTGTTTGGGGATCCTGTTATCTCCAGGAATCCAAATTACTAGTAGTAACAATTCAAGCACTTGGATCACAGAAAACATGTAGGAAAAAAATCAGTAGGTCTTGCAGTGTCTGTCCTGAATAAGAGATGGAAATGTGCAAGGAAGCGTGTGCACAGGGCTGCCTTTTGTTTTTTCTTAAACTGAAGTCACTATGCACACTGTGTGATGTCAGAAAATGTTCTACCTCGGCTAATATTTGTTTCTCTCTTAAGATTTCCTGGTAACATATGACAATACCAACACTGCAGGACAGATCCTCTGTTTCCATATTCCAGCTTTGCAATGAGTTGATCTATGCCTGCTTCCAGTTTTCACTACCTTCAAATATAAGTAATATGCTCTAAATTGTGTTTTTAAGGTATATAACCTACTGGTCAATGCTTATTGGAGAGGATTGTGTCTGCTTTCCAAGGTGCCACCTTTGCTTTTCCCCATAGTATAGTTTGACAGTTCAGTACTGTAGTTTCCAATTGTTTTCACTGTGGTGAACATCAGGAGGTCTGGGTGATTTCAAGTTTTCTATTCTTGGTAACAATGAACAGAGGCTCCTTCACAAGCTGCAGGACATGGACATACAGGGTTCGGTGTGGACACTTTCGACAGATTTTTAGGTAAGTTTGTGCCAGGAACCTGACTCAGTTTCCTTACACATTCCTCTCTAGGTTTCCTTCTAGATTTCATTTCCTCAAGTCACTCATAAAGGCTGCTTCAATGCAAATCATGAATAAGGTATTTGATGGCTATAGAATAAGCATATCCATTCCAAAAATCCATCTATATCACAGTACTGGAGATCCAAAGGTCAGTTGGACTAGTGGTGGCACCAAATGGGACCCTGTACAGTGATACACTAATTCTTTACACTGCAATAAAAAGCCAAACTCTTTTTCCTACAAAAACCAGGCCAGAGAGTAGGAGGTGGGGGCTTGGAGATAGAAAGAGAGTGGGAGAGAGATTAAACAGCCTCTGCTATTCAATGCCTGTGGATGACAGTTACAAAAATATTTTTAAGGATATACTTGGCAGGAGCTTGCTTGCAATTTCCTTCTAGATACCTATAAACAGCACACAAACAGCCTCTTATTAAAAGAGGTATCATCATCTTAATTTTGGTACACGTACAAAGACAGTTTAGAAGCTGGCTAAGGCATGGTTCCCATCGCTGCCTCCTTCCTCCTCCCTCTGCCCCAAGGCAATCCGCCCTTCCAGCAGCGGTACTCAGCGAGTGGAAAGGCAAGACTCGAGGCAGGCCCTTTGGCATGACAAACTGAAGTGCTTTGTGCTCCCCTGGTCCTTTCACAGCACCTGCCATGCCAAGGTTTCAGACAGGGTCCTGGAGTCCTGGGAGATTTAGGGGATGAGTTCCCAATGCTTTTTTAAGAGGTGTGAGTGCCTCTGTACTCCAATATCCTCTGGAAATCCTACAGTCACAGACCCACAAAGAAATATAAACCAAGTGACAATTTCCTCCAGTTGCAGAGACAGTTTGTCTCTGGGTTTGAAGTCTAATTCCCCAGGAGAAAAATACTAGGTTATAAAGAAGAGCATAGATAGAGGAATGGAAGATTGGGAAGTAGGAAAAGAAAATTACAAGAGGGAAGGATAGAATGAACAGAAACAGGGAGACAAGGAAGAGAAGGGGGAGTTATCAAAAGGGGGAGAGTAGGAATGAAAGCTGGAAAGAACTCTTTTGCTCTCTTTCTGTTGCTTTCTACTTGGCTCCTGTACCTTTTTCCTCCTTATTTTTGTTCTGTTTTTTTCTTTACCAGAAAATTTAATAAAGCTTTTATAGGCATTTGAGGGAGAAGGAATGGAGAGGTATGAGGCAGAATAGGTGCAACTGACTTCTGCTGGTTCTATGGTTCCATGCTGGCTGTGCATGATCTGATCTGTGCTGGACACCCAGCCCAGGATGCTGGGGGGAGCAAAAGGGGGCTGGGGGTAAGGGGGGAGAAGAAGGAGTGGCAAGGTGCACAGGGCTTTGGAAGGAGGTCCTGGCATGGGGGAAGGTAGTCAAGCAGATGAAAAGCATAGGTGATGAGGCTCGTTGTCCTGGCTGTGCTGCAGTTGCTCCAAGCTGGCTGAGGAAGCTCTTCAGTGATGTACGGCAGACCTTCACTGCTGACTGAGCTGCTGCTGCCGGTTCCAGCCAGCAACTTCATCTGGGGGTAAAGAACAAAGGCAGGAGAGAAGGGGAAGGAAGGAAACAGGGAGCTGCCTCCTGCCACTGTCTAACATCAAATGGCCACAGGACTTCAGCCTGGGAACGCTTTGAAGTGTGACTGATCCTCGTAAGCTACTAAAGTGGGAAAAATATTTTTATTTAAAACAAAAAAGTTACATCAAACTAATGTCACCGTTGGGAATGCAAAGCCATAATCCCTGAGTGGAAGCCAAGCCTTGCTGAATCCAGCAAAAGGATACCCACAGCTCTACAAAAGGGGTGGGAAGGAGGACGGCGATGCCCTTCATGACTTTTCTCCTGATCCCAGGGATTTGCCATGTGTCACAAGCCTTGCCAATCATTTGAAATGTAGGCAGATCTGGATCACCTCTAAAGCAGTGCAGATAAAACAGGGAGGCTCATAAAAACAAGAGTCAACCCCACTGCTGTTCATAAACTCTTTGGGGTACATGCATGTTTCAGCAGGGCAGGGATTTCAGGTGGGACTGATAGGTGTGCATTACCAGTCTGGATATTGATTTAATGTTTTTAATTGACCTCACATACTACTGCCACAGAAACAGATACTATTTACTTGTAAAAACAGGTTGAACTCAATCATAAGCTTAACAAAATGCAAATGACCGTCATACAGTGAACCCTCAGATTTATGTGCAAGAAGTACCACTGCAATTAAAATGTGAGATAGTAACTCAGAAAGTAGACTGATAAGTAATTCGTTCACTGAATTAACTAACCTCCTAGCTACACAAATGAATGGTAATTATAGGTATCATGAAACAGAGTCACACAGTGTCACTGCGCTGTAATTATATTTGCTGTATGAAAGTGTGACCCTGGTATTACAAAGAGAAATGAGATGAAAAGCACAGGAAAAATCCCAGCCTATAATCCAAGCGGGTGGAACGAAGCCACAGTCATGCCTATTCAGCTGCTTTTACTGCCTTATGCATCTCCCTGCCAGAGGTATGTTCCACACGTCTCTGGAGTGACAGCGCTTGTGCGTGTATTGGTACCGGCATTACATGCATGTTGCTCTGGTTTGTTATCATCCCTGGAATCACCACTCTGTGCCTTTACCAGTGACAGGCAAGCCCCATAACAGGAGTAAACTGTCAGCTGCACAAATTCTGTATTTTCCCCGCAATATATTTGGTTCTAGCAGGCTTAATGTTAAATGCACATATGCTGGGCTAGTGCCAATGCACTCTCCCCCTCCTGGTTCTTTCTGCCTAAAGCTAAAGAACTGGAAGGAGAAGGGGAGATTGTTTTTGTTGGGTTTATGGTTGTTGGGTTTTTATAGATTGCTTTTGCAGTGGCAAAGCTTGCTGATTAGCTCGTGACCTTCCCAGTGCCCAGTCAGCTCAGAAGAGGCATGGGAAACACTCTAGTACACACTAAGAAAAAGAGAACGAGAGCTGGGGGGAAAGAGAGCATGGGAAAGTAGTCCCTAAAGAAGAGAAACAGGATGGGAGAAGGAAATGAAGGGAAACTGGTCAGAAGAGCAACAAGTACATCACAATAGGACTTACAGATGCCCCCTCTGAAAAACACACATTTCCAGTCACAGGCATGGCATGCTTTGTCTTTATTCCCAAACCTGGAAGAAAGAAAACTTGGTTGAACTTGTGTAACACTGCCATCCAGTGCTGCCAGTGTGCCCCAGGCTGCAGCCCCACCTCTGTACCCTGACCCATCCCATCCCAGAACAAGGCCACCGTCCCAGCAGGGCCCTGTTATCACCATCCTTAGGGCAATCTCCTGAGTTGTATTCCCTTACCCGTGGAAGCCCTGGCTGGGCTCTAGCCTCCCGGGTGTGAGGATTGGAGGGCGCAGCTGTCCTTGGTCACTGGGATGCCTGGAGCATGGCAGATCGCATCATCTCAAAAGGTGAACCCATCCACGTATTTTCTCCCCTGTTCTCCAGTCTTTTCAAAAGCTGTAGAAGAAAGGTTTCCTATTTGCTAAGTACAATGACAACTAGCTGCTTGCTCTTGGGCTTGAGAACTGATGTGATAACTACTGTCCTCCTTCCTAGTAAAGGGACATTGCAGTTCAGCCCACAAGGGAGACAGATTCACAGACCAGTGTTGAGGATGCTGGTTAGGTTTTGCTCTACTGGCCACCATAGTTAAATTTGATGAGAAGGCAAATTTCCTATGTTTTATAAAAATGAAAATTTCATTTGAGGCAGCCAGAAGGGATATTCTTAGACATTTTTCAGCCTTGCCCTGATTTTTTTCTTTGAACTGGCTAAAACCATCAGACTAATATTTTGAGATGCTTTTCAAGACCTCTTATAATAAATACAACAGGCTGATTAATACAAGACCAAATAACTTACATGCAAAAGCCTCAGCATATGCAAAAGACAGTCTTTGTCCTTCTCTTGGTTCAAAGCAGAGCTCTTCTCTTTTGTGACGCTAGTTCAGAGCTGTGTGCAATCCTCTCCCAGGCCCGCTCACTCCCTTTTGTAGAGGAACAGTTTTCTTCTGGATCCATTTATCAACCTTCATCAGAGAGATGTCTGGAACTTTTTCACTACTAACTAAATTGATAAATTTGCTACTGAATAATTACAAAAATAGCTTTCTTCAATGGAACAGTAGCAGAATAGACTGTAATGAATCGCAAAAATAGATCTGTTGTTGGCTTTTGAACAGGTTTCAGCAAGAAAAGTGCAGCCGAATTTGATAAAATACAGCCACTTTCTCTGCTGACTTGCATAGTCAGGAGAAACTCTGCTTTTCAAATCAGGTGAATTTGAAAGGAAATCTTTGATGTAACACACAGAATAATGTCCTGCATAGTTGAGGGCGTATAAACAAACAAATGCTTTTTCTTTATTTTACTGTAGCTATATTTAGTTAATATTGAATGGATGATTTGAAAATTTAATGTAAGGATTGATAGTGGGGGTTGTATTTTTATTCTTGATCTGCAAAGTTATGTCATTATTTATTAAAGCAGATACTGTACCATCTGAAGTCAAGTAGATAACACATAGTATTTTCCATTTCTTTATGCTTAAGGTTTTTCAATCAAATTTCTGGAACGTGCAGAGTAATAACACTGTTTCTGAAAAAAAAAAATTAACTACTGATTGATGAAGATGGAAAGATACAATAATTATTTTTACCTAGGAAAGCAAACCCCAAAAGTTTGGTTTCGGTTGCGTGCTGTTTCTGGTTGTATTCGGTTTGTGTGGCAAGGTTTTGGTAATGGAGGGGCTTCAGGGGTGGCTTCTGTGAGAAATTGCTAGAAGCTTCCCCTACGTCCGATAGAGCCCATGCCAGCAGGCTCCAAGACAGACCCGCCGCTGGCCAAGGCCAAGCCAGTCAGTGACGGTGGTAGCACCTCTGGGATAACATATTTAGAAGGGGAGAAAAAACAGCACAGCAACAGCAGCCAGAGAAAGAAGTGAGAATACAAGAGAGGAACAACTCTGCAGACCCCAAGGCCAGTGCAGAAGGAGGGGCAGGAGGTTCTCCATGCGCCAGAGCACAGATTCCTCTGCAGCCTGTGTTGAGGACCAGGGTGAGGCTGGCTGTGCCCCTGAAGCCCATGGAGCTCCATCGTGGAGCAGAGATCCACCTGCAGCCTGTGGAGGACCCCATGCTGGAGCAGGGGGATGCCCAAAGAGGGCTGTGACCCCGTGGGCAGCCCACACTGGAGCAGGCTCCTGGCAGGATCTGTGGCCCCGTGGAGAGAGGAGCCCAGGCTGGTGCAGGTTTGCTGGCAGGACTAGTGACCCCGTGGGGGACCCAGGCTGGAGCAGTCTGTTCCTGAAGGACGGCACCCCATGGAAGGGACCCAGGCTGGAGCAGTTCGTGAAGAACTGCAGCCTGTGGGAAGGACTCACATTGGAGAAGTTTGTGGAGGACCATCTCCCGTGGGAGGGACCCCATGCCAGAGCAGCGGCAGAGTGCGAGGAGTCCTCCCCCTGAGGAGGAAGGAGTGGCAGAAACAACGTGTGACGAACTGACCATAAGACCATTCCCCGTCCCTCTGTGCCGCTGAGGGGGAGGAGATAGAGAATTCAGGACTGAAGCTGAACCTGGGAAGACAGAAGGGGTGGGGAGAAGGTGTTTTAAGATTTGGTTTTATTTCTCATTATCATACTCTGATTTGATTGGCAATAGATTAAACTAATTTCCCCGAGTTGAGTCTGTTTTGCCTGTGACAGTAATTGGTGGGTGATCTCCCTGTCCTTACCTGGACCCATGAGCCTTTAGTTATACTTTAGCTCCCCTGTCCACCTGAGGAGGGGAGTGATAGAGTGGCTTTAGTGGTCACCTGGTGTCCAGCCAGGGTCAGCCCACCACACTGGGCCTTAATTTTGGTTTACTCTATGGAAGTCTGTTAAACTCCAGAAATCTTTCTGGTGAAAGATTTCAATCAAAAGCTATCAGAAAGGGATCTATGTTCAGTTTTCAGTCTTCTCTCAGCTTCCAGGCTTTTCCTGATCTACTTACATTGCTTCCACCTGCTCTTACAATCTTCAGTCATTGTTTCCCACTTCTGATAATTAGAGGCCTCTCTTTTGGTGTTCAATAACAAGGGAGCACAGCACTGAGCATCACCTGTGATGTTCTTCCAGCACCAACCTCATCTTGGACGCATGGACTACATCCTCTGTGCTTCACCAGCCCCAGTCACTTTCAGATGAGGATAATAAAAGACAGAATCAAAAGGCTGTTATGAGAATTATGTACAGTCCATGAGAAAAAACATTATGTTTTTCAAATGCAGTTCATTACTAGCAGCATGCCAGAGGGTCATTGTCCTAGTTTTCCTAGTTTCCAACTTGGAAGAGCATCTCCACTTGGGCATAGTGACCTCTGACACTTCGTCACCACAAAAAAAGAGACACGAAGAACTGCAGATCTTTGATACAAATGTGTATGGTGTGCCAAGCACAGTAATGACAATGCGAAAATCCTCACTCACAGAGAGCTCACCTTTAAGGACTGAAGGTGTGTGTGTTTGTACAGAAGAGGGTTGCTGGTCCCTGTTAGTATCAGCCTATTACGGCACTGCTGTCTGTGTGGGCAGTGAAACCTGCTGGCTCTGTTTCCACCATCGCTGGTTTCCTTACCCCTGCTGGCAAATGTGATGGAGAAATATTTTGTCTGAAACATGAAGGTGGGCCCTGCTGTTTTTAGGTTCCCAGCATCTGTGCCTAGGCAACACCTGATTAACAGAAACAGTGTCTCTCCAAAAATCTGGTGTATGAAACAGCTCAGCTAGGCAACAAGCCATCAGAGGTCCCAAAGACTGACCTTAGACAAAGGTCAAGTGAGGCATTTGCCCAGGGCAACATACATTCATGAGAGAGAGATCCTCAAGGCTCAAAACAGCCAGAGGGCACGAGTCTAGTGGCAGGACCACTACCCAGGTAGCAGGACGCCAAGACAAAACAAGCTCCTCTTGACCTCTCTAGTTGGTCATCCTGCTCTGCCCGTCTTTGCACCTCTGCTGGATACATTATTCCTCTTCCACAGCAAAGCCCAGCCTTGTCCAAATCACTGAGAGACCTTGAGCCAGCCCTGATCATGGGTATCTCTAATGGGAACTAACAGGTATTTTATCTGCTTTGGCCCCCTTTTCATAAAAAAATTACTAAAATCTAGATTTTGGACTGCAGACAATTGAGGGGTCCTCCAAATGCATCATAAAAATGAGTCTTTCACATGCACATTTTTTGCCATCCTCCAAAGACTGTTTATTTCTCTTCCCACCACTCTCTGTTCCCAGTATAGCACTATTTTCCACAGTTAATCTCCTGCAGGGATACAGACTTTCATACTTCATCTTTATATTAGCCCTTAAAGTCTTTTAGTCCCAGAAATGCTCCCCGTTCAATAACGCAATTACATTGAAAGACACAGGAATAAAGGAAAGCAACTAAGTTTCTGTGAAGCGGAATCAATTTGCAGGAGATTTATGTATTTCAACTAGATGTAGTGCTTACCTTGTATGCAGACCCAGAGTCATAGAGGGTCACGATGGGAAGCCCTGTTCATTTCAGTCCATTCTCTGAGGTCCGGGGGAGGAATGCTATCCACTGTGCATCTTGGAGGACTTTGTCACATGCATTTCTAAATTAAACAGTCTTCAGCTATTGAACAAGAACTCTGACAGACAGAAGAAGAGCACTGAGGGGAATTTTAGGCTTCACTTTGCTCAGACAATTAATATAATATAATGCTGGCTCCCCGTTGCCTCCCATGCTGCATAGTTAGGCAGGCTAAATCTACAGAGAGATGTTTCCTTCATTCAAAATGCAAATCCTCAGAGCCCCTTTTTCAGCTGTTGCCTAACTTTGGAGCTGGCTGAATCCCCATGACACCTAAGATCCCATCAGTAAATCTCTCTAGTTGCTTAAATTTCTGCCTCTGGGCCTGCCCAAATATACTCAAGTCCTGGCAGCACTGAATAAATCAGTATTTCAGTCCTACAGGGATTCACAGATAAGGTGTTCCTCTTCTAGCAGCTGTATCTGCTAACTGGGATCCCACAGGAATTTTGACAACCCAGAGATAGGACAGGCTGTAGCTGCAGGAAGAGGGTGGTATAAACTGCCACTGCTACAATAAGGAAGAGGAGGCAGAAAAATAGGGGCAAAGTATTTCCAAAGACCTGGCTGTGGTGTGTCTCTGTCACCCCTGGACATACCAGCAAGTCTCTAGCCTAAATCTTGCAGAAGGAGGATTTAACTTACTCCCTGAATATTATGGATAACAGCTGGGCCAGCCACCTATGTAACTGATGCTCTGGCTGAATAGCATGAATGAAGGGAGGTGCCCCCATCATTCAAAATTAAACATGTGGCTCCTGCTCCTCTCTTGACTTTTGCTGCTGACCATCTCAGAGAGTCTCTGACTCTCTATGGCAGCTTCTGTAGCTCCAATTAGGCAGTTAAATATCCACTTAGTCAGGCTGTTCATTTCACTGAGCATCAGGGCGCGTAAACACTAAGCACTGAAACACTAAAATCAAGTTCTCCGCACGACTTGGCCTGTACTTTGCAAGTGAACTTTGCCTGGGAATCCCATTTTTCCCCTCTGATGATAAAAAGCTTGCAAAGCAGCAAAATAGCCCTCTGGATTTAATTATGCATATGCATTAGTAATGGGAGTAATTGCACTATCTCAATCACACTGCGTAGCGTACTCACTTAAAACCAAGCTGAAGAAATACCACTGGCAGCTACAGGAAGACAGACCAGATAAGAGGTTACCAGGAGCAATGACGCTGAAAAATTGTCATCTCACCTGCTCTGGTAATTAACAGTCACAACTCCCACCACGCATATCACGATTCTCTCTGTCCCTCCCTTCTGATGAAGGGTGGCTATCTCAGATTTTTCATCCCTCTGCAAGACACCCTCTTGTACAAAAGCTGAAGAGCTGCAGGAGGAAGTTTATCTCCTTACTATATATTCACTAAGAGCCTCAAATTACCTGACTGCTTCCCTGGAGCTGTGTATAGAATAGGGGCCTGCACTGGGTGTTCATGGTCTTAAACTGAAACAACCCGGGGGTCATGTCTGCACTGTTAGTCTTGTGCTGCTGCGCAGAAGAAAAAACAAATATGCAGGGAAGAGTTCCTCTTCATCTACCAAGAAGGTGTGGGACACAACCCTGGTCCTGCACTAAGCCCAGCAACATATTACTCAGAGCAATACAGGGTCCCAGCTGTCTGTTCACTCAACAGATTATTTAAGTTGAACTGAACGTGTGAGGCAAACTGGATGTGTTCTCCATGGGCACTGTGTGGTGTTACGAAGTACTGGAAATGGTTTGTGTGTGACTAGCACAGGCTTAGAAAGGGACATCTTTTTTCCTTCCTGGTGCAAACACTTGCTAAGGCAAAGCAGTCTCTGTTGAAAGCAGTTTTACCCGTTTTGCTGTCAAACTCTCCTGGTCCTCCGTGGTGTCTCCCAGAACAGTCAGCACTGCAGCCTTGTTTCAAAATAGTCACTTACCTCCCACGTCCTTCTCCTTTCTGAAGGCCTGCAGGTGTTTTCATCTTCTTTGACACCATGCCAGGTTTTAATTCCTTGATCCCAGCAGTAGCCTTGGAGGTCTCCAAATGCACCCAGCGTCCTCCAAGCTCACCCTCCTCCTGCCTATGATTTTATACTTAGTAGCTGAGAAAATAGCAAATAATGGAAATTTGGCAGAGTTATCCCGTCATTTGCCTTCATCAGATACAGTCAAGTTTAAAGATTCATAACAAATTACTGAAGAAACATGTTTTCAGATGACACAAAAATATCACATTCAGAGAAGGATGTGTAATGGCACTTGGGAATGAAAAAAGTAGACGTTAGACTCCTGAAAATGGCAACGCTACTGTCAATGGACGTTTTATTTAAAATAAGTGAAGTAATAGAAAAATTTTAGGAATTGAATTTTGTGCAGTATTGACAACACAAAAGAGAAATTCTTGGGCAGGTCACAACCCTCTGTGCTAACATGATCAAAAAGTTAGCTGTTTGCTGGCAAATGGGAAGTGTGGTTTTGGAGTGCATCTGTGTAAGCATGTATGTTGATCATACAGCAACCCTTTTGGCAAAAGTGTCTTGTCTGTCACAAAGCATAGGTAGATCTCATGAGGTAAGGTGCTGATGGTAAGGACTAACTGATCTATGGAGTTAAAAGCATGTGGGGGAAATCGTACCAATTCTAAGAAACACAAGCAGATCACATGCTTCCGCTGTGGGGTGTGTTGTGTACAGGTGACAGGGTAATAAAATGACTTGACAGAAGCTGTTTAATGCAAGAAGGTTTTACTCTCTGATTCTCCATCATCTTTCATGTTATGCTGACATTTGTCTTGGCAAAAAGAGTTCAAAATGAGTGCATAACACCACCTCTGTCTCCAGTGAGTGGAAAACTCTGAATAGGTATGTATGTGCTCAAAACCTATTTTCCATAAGTGTAAGCAAATATAAAGATTACATGACAAAGAAGAGTCAACGCATTTGTGCATGGAGTTCAAGTGAGTGACACCAACCCAAGAACAAAAAAGATCAAAGTGCCACTCTGCATGCACACATGCTAACTGGGAAAAACATGTCACATTTATACTCGACAAACCATCTAGAGCTGTGTATTTCAGGTAAAATGGTATGCTACTGGATAAAACATGATCCTGTCACTCTTTCCTTCTATCTGTCCTGTAAAGCCAGGACAGGCATAAGATGATTTATCTGCATCATCAGCTTAAACACTTTTGGCCAAGACACTGAAACTAACAGAGAGGATATTTGAAGAGTAGAAAATCTGTTCTCCATTTACCTAAAACACATCCCTACAGTCATAACTGTGGAATGAGACAACACCGTTCAGCAAACTGACCGATCACGCAGAGTCTGGTATTTCTCTTTGGGCGTTAAAGCAGAGACAAAAACACACATACACAACCCAAAATCTAAATAACGGAAAGGACTTTCAGCACAGTTAATTAAAGCATTGAGGTCGTTATCTGCCAGTGTCCACCCATCACAATAGGAAATACTGTCCTTCTTTCAAAGGTCCTAAATTATAGAGAACAAAAATGCATTCCTTCCTCCTCCTTCCCTCTCCTCCCTTCTACGCTTTGCTGCAAAGATTTGTTTTTCTTCTAAGTAAAACAACATCTATTTCACCATCCACTCTTAAATATTTATTGGTGAATTTAGTGTTCTTTAACATTCTTTAGCATTCTAGCTTCCCCCATCATTTTACCAGAGCACATTAATCCTGATTGGTGAAGACTAGGAAAATGTGGGGTTTTTTACCCTTGCTCAAATCAACGCAATATAAACAGCATCTGCAGCCAGTGAAGCCCGTGGTTCTTCATCAACACAAGGAGCAAACACAGCCAGGGCTTACTGGCCTCCAAGAAGCAGCACCCGAAACAGTGGTAACCTGCTGCTGCCACCCTCGTTGGCCCCTGAAGAGCACAAATATACATATATGCATATGTACACATGTGTATCTATATATACACACATAGATAGATATGTATGCACACACAGAGTAAAAGAAGAGGAGGGAGACAGGTGAAGTTGTAAAGTGATGGCTGTCCCTTCAGAGAACTATCTGAATAGCAAAACCACCATGGGAGAGTTCTGTAAAGCTGAAGGCAGTGCTGGCCAGAGGGATGAAGCTGGTGGGGTCCATTCTGAAGCAAATTCACTGCAGGTGCAAGAAGCCAATATCCAAGAGCAAGGCAACATGTAGGATGAAAGAGTGGAGCAGAGATGGGCAGAGTAGGCATGTGCTGCCCTCAAACTGGTTCCCTGCATCCCACTGCTGAACTAATTCCTGACATTTAAGAGCTGGCACTGCTATTGCCAGTGCTGGAAAGAGGGCAGGGTCTGCTCCCAGGGAGCTGGGAGAAGATAACTGTCCTTTGGGACTGCAGGGCTAACCAGTGTATGGAGGGAAAAAAGTTCCAGCCATCCTTTTCCAGTTCAGGGAACACCTACCTGTGAGCTCTCCTAAGAGGTTACCTAAAGATAATTTATTCTGCATTACACTTTTATTAAGCATTAGTGCCCTAATTAAAATGATTCGCAGTCCTTTTTTATTTTTGTTTCGGTGTTGCTCCAGCTGGCGGTGGCAAATGGGATGAAGGAGGGATTTTAATTCCCCTTTATGTTTGACAAGAGACAGCTTATCTGCTCTAGCCTATCCCAAGGGTCCTGTCCAGCTTTCAGTTCTGCTGCCACCGCTGGCACATCAAACGCCCTTGGCTTTTGGGGCCAGATTTCCTTTGCAGGGTAGAAAAGATGAAAAAGGACAAAGGGAACATTTTCCCTCTCAGCCACATGCTGGCAGGCAGCTCCAGCCCGCCGGCACTGAGTTGCTGCACGGTCAGCCCTGGTGCCAGCATCGCTCCCTAAGGCACTGCCAGAAAGTACTGCGGTGGCCCAGCTGTCCTGCAGTGACAGGGTGGCCCCAGGGTGATGCTGTGCACCAGCCAGTCCTGCCATCCGCATCCTCTGCCCCGGGGCCAAGTCGTCTTCTTTGCATGAGACAGTGCAACTGGAGTTGTAGCAAATACTGCAGGTATTTGCAGGTAGCAAATATTAAATCACCCTAATTAAACAATATCAGACCTTGGAAACTATGTGCCTGATGCTAGTGTGACATCTCAGGATGGAGAATTTCATAGGCAGCCGACATTACTACGGTGACAATACCCAATGGCATCATAGGTTTTATCAGCTGGTTCAAAGCTCCATATTTTGCTTCAGATTGCTGAAGTACTCTTTCAACACTTTACTGAACTCTTGAGTGTCTGATTCATAGTTTGACCTCAAAAGCAGTCCAGATTTCAAATTAATTAAAAAAAAAATTCAGGCAGGTCAAACCCATATGACTATACGTCTTGGAAACGGCTGCTCACAATTCTCAGAACAAATCCCTGGGGCTTTCTACAGCTTTTATCCAAACAGTGGGCAAATATTGCAATTGTTTCATGTAGAATCTCTGGTATTCACCCTCCACAACCCCTTCAACACATACCTTTGAAATACAGTTTTCAGAATGGATCCACAGATTATAAATATAAAAGATGGCAATTTTACTAAGCTGAAGTACTGAAGTCCAAAGCCTAAGAATATTTAAGATCACAACAAAATCAGTAGCACTCATATAAAATAAACTAAATGAAAAAGCAAAGAAATAATTACACAAAAGAGACAAGAGTAAAACAGAAAGGTTGGGACGAGGAATGCTAAGGTGAATTTTAAGATCTCTGCAGAGCTCAGTTTGCGTTGTGTCCCAGAATCCATGTTCAGATGGAGCCACGTGCACATCTTGCTCTGTCTACAAAGAGCAGCAAAAGCTCTGCTGACACCCTGTAGTCAGCAGCTATATCTATTTTGGGACTCAGTTGCAAACAGACTTTGTGAAGGAGCAACGAGGAAGGGAGCAAGAATAAAGGCTATCACCTCCAAAATCTACATACATTCAAGTGGGAGTTACTGCAGTAACAACACGAGCAATACAAATCCCAACAGAAGTCCTGTCAGTTCTTACAAGTGTCCCTTAACCTGATTCTCTGCTCCAACTCCTCCTTAATCAAGCAATATTTAGCAATAATCTGGTAGTTGTGGATCATAGAAGATCACAGAGAATTTTCAACGCAGGAGAAACACTCACTGATAGTGCATAGGTTCATAGGGGATCACCCCTTGTTCCTACAGGGAGCTGCACTGCAGCAACGAAGTCAAAGGGACAACACTGTGGATGACCGAGCTTACATTTAAGAAAGCAGTAGTGACCATCATTACCAACATTGATCAGGAAAATTCAGTGTAAACAGGGTACTTCCTAGTAATAAAAAGATGTGTTGCACCTCTGAACTGTGGTGAATGGCATCTCTTCTGGTGTCTTTATTAAGAAGTTACACCAGGTGACCATATCCAGGAAAGAGCTTTAAGATTTTGGTGACAGAAATAAGCAGCAGCAAGATGAGCTGTGGAATGGGTAGTAACTCATACTGTAGATCACAGTCATCTTCCACCTGTTGTAGCCACAGTAGAGTGTTACCAAGAGAACATGAATAAAAATTGAACCCAACCGAGTCACAGGGCAATGACTTATTTACTACAGTGGTCAGTTTGAATTACAGCAAGAGCAGAGCATAAATTATGATAGACAGTCTATGCTGTTGTCCCTGTATTTTTAGGAAGCACCACTTCCATCAACTTTCTTGGCCATACAGGAAAATCTTTCAGGTCACTTGTTAAATAAGAGGATGTCTTCCACCTCCCTGGTAAGTACAAAGTAAATTACATGTGCATATCAGAGTTCAAACATTTGTATAAAGGGATTTCATACTAATTCTGAAAAGAGGATAAAACCAACCTATGTGCTAAATATTTCTGAGGGCTCCCAAGTGATGGCACATCAGTCAGGAGTGCGCCGGTGCCGTGCACCCAGGAGTCCCTGTGATGGAGCTGTGAGAGCTGCTGGTCCTGCAGAACTGGGCGTACGCATGGAGACATCTCTGTGTGACAGTGCCCAGCTCTCCTGGTTGCATTAGGGAGAGCCAGCAGGATGTCTCTGAGCTGGTTTAATCCAGAGGAAGTAATCTCACTCCCAGAACAGGGACGTGGTCGCAAGGATTCGGTGTCTGTGCCTAAATCCATCCCTCTCCGTTCCTTGAGGGGGGGATATGCAAATGTGAAACGATTCCCTGGTTTAGCCAGCACTAAGTAAAATGCTCTAAAGCTGCTCACCATGGCTCAGCCCTGCCAGGAACCTGCATTAGCTGCTGGCTCAGGCAAACGCTGTAGTTCCCCCATCTCTGGGAGGAGAACTCTGCCAGGGTTTTTTTGAAGTATTTCTGGTTTCTGTTGGATCCTGTCATGAATAGGTCTGCGTTTATTGTCAGACTTGTGACGTTTTCCCTCCCCATGAACACAAGGCTTTTTGTTGCCTTTCCAAAAAGTAGAGCTGCTAAGCAAGGAAATCACTGGGAAGGCTTCCATAAGCACTTCTAGTCCTGGGGAAATTAGAGCAATCAGTCTAATAAAGAAATTTCACAGAAACTTTCTAGTAACTTTGTTGCACCAACTGCACACTACCAAGGTTACTCGCAGTAATTGGACCGTGCTATGAGCCATCTCACCAGAATACCCTGGATTTTCTGCTGCCTGTCATTAGCTGATACAAGGATCAGCCGTTCTATCCTTATCCCACTTGTCACACTGCTCCGGAGGTGAGGAGCGGACACAGCAGAGAGGGGAAGGACATTAACAATGCAAAAGTCCTAGAGAAAGTAGATTAGAAGTTACATTTATTAATTTCTCTGCTACAGTAATACATATAAAAATAAATCTGACTTATTGTCAGTGGGCAAATGCTGTATGCCATGTCTGCCTGCAACACATCAAATCCCCTATGTAGGAGAGACCGGCGAAGAGGTTCTGGAGCTGCATGTGGGCAGGACAGACAAGCCGCAAACTGTCGGCAGCTTCCCCTGGGGTCTCCCTTCAGAGGGGATGCTGCCAGTCCTGCAGCTCAAGACCAGCACGGGGCAGGGAGGGAGGCTGATGAAACGACACCATGTCTAGCCCAGAGCACACAAGAAAATAAGAAGAGATTGAAGCAGTATGGAAATTCTACATACAGAAAATGTTAATGAAACACAGTTTGCTTTTGCACAAAAGAAAGAAAACTGAGGCCTTAGAGAATTACACTAATTCCCTTAAGATTCACTTAATGTGTATGTTACAGCAGAGGCACTTACTATTAAGTACAAGCCATTTACTAAGGTTTTTACATTACTGTAATTTCCTCTTTTTAATGGCTTTGCTTTATTGGAAAACTTTCCTATTAAAGTTGATTGTTCTAAGTCATCCTTCTTGTGTAGAAAAAGACGACAGTCAAGTATGCAAGGCGAGAGGATTACAATGCCTCTAAGTTAAACACATGCTTAAAGTGCTTTGGTGGATGGCTAAAATGTTAACCAATTTATTGGGACTGAGCCTTGAGCACAGGAATATTTCCCATTCATCCTTAGGGGGAGCTCAGCCACAAATTTCTGTGACAGTGTCTGCAAGGCAGTTCAAACTTCTTAGCAGCAAGAGGTGTCAAGGTTGAGATTATAAAACTGATTCATGCTTATGTCCCCAGGAAACCAACAAGTCCTTAAGAAACCAAACAATACCAGCATCAAAAGGCTTCAGTTAACAGTGATGATCAAAAGGAAACTTTACCTTGTTTTTTTTCTTTTTTCCTTGGCATGGAGTAGTCCCGTAAGAATTCTTTTCTAAAACTGGCAGGTGGATGGGTAGTTGGTTTCGTCTGATGGATGCTGTAATTTTTTTGCCCCATGTAAAGGCATGTGGTACAGTAGTTACCCCACTGATGCACCCAAAGTGGAAGAGGATTATGCAGAAACTGGGAACTGGCAGCTCATGGCTTTACTACTCTCCCAGCTTGCCAGTACTACGTGCTGCCCTGCTGCATGTGCCACTTCAATCTCCAGATATGGGGAAAGATGGATGAAATCAGGAAGGAGTCTGCTGGAAGAGCCATCAGAGACTGGCAACAGTGCCCACCACCACCAGCCTGGGGCCTGCCCATGGGGCAGACAGACTGAGAACGACAACTCAAAGAGACTCCAATATTTGTTAAACCTTCAGACCTTTTTTCCATTCATTGTTCAAGCAGGACAGGCTTGGACTGGACTGCTTTTGTAACAGGATGGTTTTGCGCCACACTGTTAATGCTGAATTTATTTGTAAATGCTGGGTTGGTCTCTGTTATATAGCAACTGTTTTGCACATACATAAACATGCGACTCACTAAAAATAGGTACAGAATTAAGTCAATACTATCACAGTGTAGTCAAAACCGTTCCTTGGCAGCATGTGGCACAGCTCCCCTGCCAATATCAGAGGTTGGGGCACGGAGGTGGGGTGGACTCTGCACTGCTGACCTCCACACATGGTTACAAGTCCCCTTCCAACCTGCCTAATGATGAGAACTTAATTTGGAATATGCACAGAAGGAAAAAAACACTAAATGTGATTGTGCCATTTCAATGAGCCTAATTAGCTAATAAAGGTCAGTCTCATTAGAAGCTCTTCAGGGAAGGATCCACTGAAAGAAATTAAACAGCAAAAGAATTTTAACAAGCTGTCCTCCCTTGCCTGCACCAGACATTTCAAGGAGGACTCAATGAGAAACCAAGTTTCTTGAACAAGCGATGAAGGACGGTGTTGATACACAGGCATTCTGTGACAATAAAAATGCATTTCTTAACTGTCAGAAGATCATTCAATGTCATGCAGAGGGGGGCTCTGCTTACTCCCCGAACAGGAGATGTTGGCTGCCCTGGGTCCATGAAGCAAGTTTGCCTCTGAACTACATCTCCTATTTGCCTATCTACTCCCCAGCACTCAGAATCCCATCTCCCTCCCTGTCCTGGGCAACTGAGCTCCTCCTACACAGCACCGTGATATGCCATTTCCTTTGGTTTCAGCACATTCTGCCTCCTTCAGCTACGGGTTAGTAAAATTGTTGTCTACTCCTGGGTCTGCCATCCTACTGCTGAGATAACTCCATTCACGTATTCATTCATTCCTGTAGAGACCACTCATGAGTTATGTCTACCTCCTACTTACCTGCTCAGGAAAATTTACCTCCAGAAGTCATAATGTGTCACAGTACAAAAACGTGTAACTAAGTTACACCAAATATTTTTTCAAAGCATGTAACAGACCTTAGCCATGGTCTCCACATTGGTCACCCCAGCTACAGAAATGCTTTTAGCTTTTTCCCTGTTCTGAAATGGCTTAGATCAAAGCTGTAGGTGGGTTGGATTTCCTCACATGTTACTAAAGCTTCCTACAGCATAAAAAGAGTAGGGAACAGGTCAGGCCATTTTGGAAGATGGAAGTTTAACTAAGAAAGGGACTGGCAGTTCTCTGGCTTGTACTGGGCACTGAAAAAAAAATACAGTCATGAAGTAAAAGAAAACGATTCTCTGTTTTTTCCATTGCTAGGACAGAAGAATCGAGGAGCAGCGCTCCTGATGCTAAAGTATGTTCTAGTTCCAGATGTCCTCTTGTCTTCCTGTGGTCCTTTCGCCACAGCAGATCCCAGAAATATAGGGATTTGGGGGAATAATCAGGAGACAGTTGTTGCTTTGGACCCAGAACGTGCACTGGTGTTAATGAAGATTCATAGCACCTCAGAGACTTTGATACCTATACCTTCTTAATAAGATATGAAGATATTTTTTAGCTGAGCCATGTTGACGGGCTCACATAGGCAGAGCTTTACCATATCTTCTTGTATGAGACCAGAGAAATTTGACCTCGTCCTCAAAGAGACAACCATCTCATTGGGGCTGGGCTGATGCAGAGACCGATTTTCCATGCTGACAGTCACAGGAGGAGACTCACCATATCAGCCTGTCTATGTCACAGACACATACTGCATGTCCCTATGGGAGGTACAGGTGTCTCTCAGCAAAATAGAGTAGTAAATGTTTAGGAAAGGTGTGAGTTCAGGGGACCCTCACCTCCACTGGGGACCAGAGTAGGATAGGATAGGCTTTCCCCCATGGGACTGTTGTCCCTCCCATGCCTAGATCTGCTTCAGTGGAAAGGCCCAGAAGAAAAGACAACTGGTCCAAGAGTCCTATACATAATAGATGTGCAAGTGCTACCCAGACAAAGAAGGGGATAAGGGGAGTGCCATTTCTTTAGCAACAATGTAGATGAACTTCCTTACCACTGATCCTGCAGTGCTCAGCAGGCCCTGGGGATCCCGAGTGGAGCTTTTGTGTTTCTCTGCTGGACACCTTCTCCATGGGATGGAGCTGGTGGTGTCTGCGGCATCATTCGCTCCTGTTGGGCTCTTCTCTAGATGCCTCGTGCAACTCCAGGCGCAAAGAAAGAAAAGAAATTGTAAAATCCTCCTGAGCATCCTTTAAATGATGCTGTCTGTGACAGAATGCATGTGGAAAGAAGAAATATGTTTTGAATTTGTTCATTCTTTTGTAGTAACTACAACAAAGATGAAGAAAACATATTCAAGTCAATTTTTCTTAGGCAGCCAACATTTTAAAAAATTCCCTGCAATCTTTTGCCTGAAGTGGACAATAAGTGGAGAAATCAGGCGGTTATCAAGCAAATAAATGAGGCAAACCCCCTACATTCAGATTTTTAAACTCTTTCCTGTCAAAATGCTTTGATTTTCTTTGCTTTGTTTACTTTTTAATTTGTTACTGAAATCAAAATGTAACACACACACCCCAAATATTAACCTTAATACCAAATTTTACAGAAGATTATTTGGATTAAACTATCTTGACTAGCTCTTTTGACAGCCATGGAGCCCTTTCTGACAGATGCTTTGCCTTAGTGCTACAGCACTAAGTTACTGCTGTCACGGGGCTTGCAAAGGTAACATTTGGGAAGACTTGGGCTTTTCTGTTTCCTTGTTTGTTTTTAAAGACAGAGTTCAAGGGCCTTTGAGGCCCTGAAGTGGCCCCTCTGCTCCCTATTAAGCGATAGCTGTTTATTGAGACTGGTTTTCCCACCAGAGACATTTGCTAGTCTTTTTTCTGGTAAAGTTCAGCTTTATCCCTAGCTGGCCAGAAGCAGCTCTTCATTCAATGTTGCCTTGTCCCTTCCCCATCTCTGCTTGCTTTGTGATTTTTGGACCACAACTTTTCTGGACAGGGAAGCGCAGCCAGCAGGCAATAAGCAGGGAGCTGCTCCACCCAGTGGGTGCAAGCAGCAGGCGCCACAGAGAAAAGCATAGAAAACCCAAAATAGTGAAGGAGTTTGAGTGAAGGATGCATAGCCCATTCCCTCAGAGGGGAGATCACATCTCATCACACCCCACCTTCCAGCTGCTCCAAGTGGCGTGATGCAGTTGGAAATCAGGTCTGAAGATCACAGAAGATCACAGAACCCACTGCAGTTTGTTACTTGTAATGCTGAAGGTGGCCGCTGGTTTGTTGCCTTGGGCCTGTGTACAAAGGCTGGCCAGTTGCACGGGCTCTGCCCTGGCCAGCCAAGGATAGCCGGGGTCCCTGGGCTGACAACACTGGGTCAAGAGCCCCAGCGGGCCAGCCCGGCTAGGAGCACGTGGGGCACATCATTAGCCCTGGCAAGGGAATGATGGAGCCGCCACAGCGGAGGGCAGGCAGGGCTCGTTACACCAAAAGTAGCAGAGTGCAAACCTATCTGTGCTAGTCTGACCCCACAAAACTTGGCTGCGAATAAAAGCAGACCTTACTTTTAGTAGTCCAGTATATCAAAGCTCATGTGTTGAACACAAATCCCCACAAAACATAACTACAGTATCTCGGTAGACGGGGTCCAGGAAAATCACTTCTGCCCGTGCTCTGGCCCTTCCCTCCTACGCACTTAGCACCGGGCACAGTCAGGAAGGCTGTTGTGTCGGTCAATACAAGCGGCTCTGCAGACATATGATGTGAAGCCCGGGCAGAAGCGCTCCTGCTCTGCTGACTCAGCTGGGCAGGCAGTCCAGGCCAGCTTCATGAATGTCAGCTCTGAAACGTTAACAGCCGAGTCCCTTGAGAGGGAGGATAATAACTCAAAGAAGAGACAAGGCCAGGGGATATCCAGTATAGAGAAATACTTCAAGGTTGAAACTAGAAGTACAGCACTATTTTGGAAGGAGGTAAGCTCAGAAATAAACCACTGAACACTAGCAGCTACTGAAAAACAGTTGTAGAGCTGGATTTCTGCCTACCCCTTTCTGCAAGGGATAAACCTAAGGGAGATTTAAAAAGCGTATTGTGACACAAGCAGACCTGGATGGAAAGAAAGGACTTCTGTGTTCCTCACATAAACCGGCCAGTTAAGACTTGACCCTCAGATATACTTTGCTGGATGCTAGAATGACTCCAGGCCACCCCATGCCAAAACAGCTCTTAGTTCATGACGTAATCCTCATATTTTTAAGCAAGAGTCTGCAACATTACTCTGTTTCCTGTGAAACAGAAAAGTGCTGTTACTATTATTATTTGATAGCTTCATACTGCAAAGGCTGCAAGAGTATCAGGAAAGTTCATTTGAATTGTACAAGGTGCTGCACAGATTTATTGCACCATTGATGGTGCCCCCTTGAAGCACCTCCACCACCTTACAGCAGGCAGGCAGAACAAGCACTTGCAGCAGGTGGTTCAGGTCGATGCGTAACAAAGCATGTCACGATTCTCTGCTGACCAGAAATTGAGATCAGAGCTCTTTGATGCCTTCTGCCTTCAGGTTTGGGTGCGTGGAGGGCCTGGCAGCATCACACAACTTCTCTGCTCTCGCCGTTGCTCCCACTGGTCACTCTGATCTCCTCCTCTGTCTCCCCCAGACTGCTGGGAACACACTGAACACACCACTGCAGGGGCCTGGGACAGCACTGGAGCCTGGGATCATCCAGGGTTAGGCTTTCATGGAGGGCAGGCTTCGCACCTCGAGAAGACCTGGGCCAGGGGAGGAAGGTAAGAAGTCAGGGGAACCCATCCCTAGTGTGACTTCACTACAGCATTAAAACAAGCTTTTAAGCAGGAGCCACCTTTCTGCATGTCTCCTCTCCACATTCACATCAGTTTTTAACAGTGCTGTCAGCCTAGGCTAGCTAGCATGGTGTGGACCACATGCTCAAGATGATAACTGTTGGTTTTGCATAATTAATAATCTACTCACCTTGGCAGTGAGGATGCACATGAAACACATTTATTTCATCCCTACAGCACTAGACTTTATGAAACTGCTCCACAACTACTGCCTAGATGAATAAAATGGTTGTAGGAAGGTGTAAAACTTCCCAGTTGCAATTGCACACACACATGTTCCCTTCTCTGTAATACTGCACCGTGCTGGCTATGCACTGACTACAAAGTACTTGTGGGACCAATGAGCCTTTTCAACTTGGCTTCAGATGCTGAGAGCTCTGTGTGGCAGAGGAACACAATCTGCCCAAGGTGGCCAAAGAGGCCATTTTGGTCTGAAGGATGAGCCCAGCGGGAAGACAAGATGATGTGTGTCAAGCTGTCCCCTTGAGTGTCAGTTTGATCTCTGGACCAGCCTTGCTGACTGCATCACCTTTGGCCTCCTGACAGGCCCTTTGGTTCCTCATGGCACAGCTGATGGGCTCTCTGAGAAGCGCAGCTAGGGAAACTGAAATAACTTGCATTGGCTGAGCATTGGTCTTTCTCTCTAGAAAGACCTTCGGTATTTAATTACCCTGTGTCCTCCTTGCTGGACTGCAGCATTTTCAAACATTACATAGGATAAGGAACAACCTCGTGTCATCATGGCAGTAGTGATGGTGCAAAGTGCTGCAGCTGTTGGGAGGACAGGCAGGACTCCGCATGAGTTGCTACTGTTAAGTTGTTATACTCTCTCTTTCCCACTGCGACATTAGCAGGACTTTGGGGACTTACATTTGCTCACCAGGGGTCGAGTGCAAGAATTGGATTCTCAAAACACATCTTACAAGCACATAGATAATGAGGATGAAAGAAGCAAACGTCATCAGAGAAAGACACTAGCTTGGCAGTCTACCTGTTGGTATTCACTCATATTCATTTTGAAAGTAGGAGTGGAGTCGGTTTTTGGTGGTACCTCCAGCTTTCCCGATCCACATTTCCTGTTAGCAGAAGCGAGACAGGTGCAGGAGAAGGATGATCTCCCAGCAGCAGGAAAATGCAGTTTTGTCTCTGATGCTTGCTGCTTGTTGCTGGGAAGACTAGAGTCTACTACATACAACCCCATTACCAAATCCTGCGTCTTGGCTTTACTCTGCTTGGCTTGGGGGGACCATTGAGAGAGATAGACTGCTCTTCAGCCATATCTGTAATGACACATTTTTCACCATGAATCAAGCAGCTTGTTCCTTTTCACCTTGCTCAACTGAATACAGCCAAGCGCTTCAGCTCTGAGCCTGCTATAGGAAAAAGGCTGGAAGAATTTGATAGGGTATGTTTTGCATCTGCTGCTGCTTTAAGATCAGCAACCACATCCATTAGCTCACAACAGTGGATATAAAAAGCAGGAACTGCACATTTCTTATCACTCGACAGCTGATTCCACCTGCTGAGAAGAAGCTCCGTTGTCTACAGCCTTGATTCAGCACAGCAGGAGGAAAATGACCTATGACAACCACACTACACATCTAAAATGCTTTACATCCATAAAAAGGTAGGAGGAGAAACAAGGATTGAGCAGAGCTGCCACTTATAAAACGTTAAAGGAGCATTCTCGAGAAGAGAATGGGTTTTGCAAGAAAACCAGGATGTGCAGTTCTTTTCATCTCCAGCCTGCATCTCTGGAAGACATGAAGCAAGAGGAGAATAAGGATATTGTGCAATAAGAGCATTACATGCTTTCTTTTACCAGGGAACTTCTGCCAAACTACCAGCATGCTTTCTTCTTTATCTTGACAGCTATGTAATATTAATAGCATTTCCTATCTGAGAAACACACAGTTACGCCTCGGAAACACAGCTGCAAAACCAAAGATAAATCAGTCCTGATTTCTTAAAGAAGCAAATTGCAACTTTTATACTTGACATAACATATGGACACATAAATTAAAACCTACAACTGTAAGCAACGGGATCTTTTTCCAGCAGACAGCACTCAGGCCCGTGATGGAGAACAGTTTATTACAATAACCTGGGCTTCAACGCAGCGCCCAAGTGTGTGGCTTCTCCCTCTTTTTCCACAAGACTAGCAGTAGCACCATTCCTGTGTAACACTTCTCATTAACAGAGAGCACTGTTATTATATAATTTCTAATAAGCAGGTTTCAAAATACTTCATGGGGAAAGTGAATCTCCTGTGCCCATTCTCCTCACTGGGAACCTGAGACTGAGACATGACGTGACTTACATGAGATTATTCCCCAAAAATGACCACACCACTGGGGAAAAAAAAGCACAAACCTCCAGAATGACTGCCTGTCCTTGTAGCTTTTCACCTAGCTGCGATGTAGTGGGGCTGTGTCCAGCTCTGCTGGTAGAAGAGCGGGGAAATAATAGTATTTTTCTTGCCCATTAGGAACAAACAGCCTCCTGGATGCTAAAAGCAGATAACTTTTGGGAGAAGGGGTTATTGGAAACCCCTCCCAAGAGTGGCAGAGTCAACGCGGTCATCACAGCCCTCAGCTCAGGGTTTCACCCTGTGGTTTTAATATGAATTTAGAGGCAATCTCCACGAACGGCAGGAGACATTTCTAGCCCGTGGCTGTTCTTCACACAGGGGCTGAGGAGAAAAGGGAATGACAGCAGCAGAGCGAGGACAGCAAATAAAAAAAACAGCCAAAGGGAGAGGGGCTGTGTGTGACGAGAAGGCAGCAACAGGGCTGGTGAACTCCCGCCGTTGTGAAAGATTGATGCTTATTTCCACCTTTTATTTCCCCCCCCTTAATCATTCACCCACTCCTTATCCCATGAGAGTTTGTATTCCTAGAGAGCCTTCGGGGAAGAAGTTTGCTCCAAGGCCCTTCAGTAGGATAAGCAGGTGCTACCCGTGGGCTGGTGAGAGGCGTCCTGGCTCTGAGAGCTGCTCTGCCCCGGAGCCCTGGCGGCACCTCACGTCCCGGCTCTGCCTGGCCTGCGAGGGGAGGAGCAGCCGGGCTCGGGGCGAGCCGGGGTCCCACCGCTGGCTTCCAGGCCCGGGGGCTTTTACCGCAGGCTGGGGCTGGGCAGCGGCGCCGGGTCCCGGGCAGCGGGCTGCTGCGGTTGGCGACAGCCACCAGCAGAGGGCGCCCCGGCCCTTCCCACACACAGCTCGGGGCCTGCACAGGCCCGGCCGGCTCCCCTCCGCCACCGCACGCACCCGGCCTTCCTAACGGGGCGAGGTGAAGCGGGGTCAGGCCCCCTCCCGGAGAGCTGGGGCAGCCCGGCTGCTGGCCCGGGTGTCTCCATGGAAAGCGCTCGGCCTGCTGACTGAAGACGTTGCCGCGAAATCGAGGGCGCGCGGGGCTGAGCTGCGGGAGCGGCGTGACAGCGGTCGGGCGGCCCCAGGCCGCGGCTGCCACTCCCTCAGCGCCGGGGCGGCTCGGTTCCCGCGCTGCCTAGCCCTGGAGCTCATGGCGTTACTCCCTCTGGGCCAAGGCACTTTCCCGGGAATACAGCCCATCCTGCAGGTCAAGTCCTGTTAGCAGCGACCAAACTGACCGCAGCAGGGTTAATCACCTCCCGAATCGTAGGGTCAATGTAGCACCCTCCCTCCTTCCCTCCCTCCCTTTTCTCTCATTTTATTGCGGCAGGGGGGGCGGAATCTTCCATGTGGCTCACCAAAGTGTTTCTCATCTGCAGCTAACCAGCCCTCCACAACTTCCCCGCCGGGCCTCTCCACGCTGCTCACTGGAGACACTCTCCACAGCAAGAAGAGCCCATCCGACGGCCACCAGAGAGTTGTCACACGCAGGGAGGAAAGGGCTGCGCACCTGACCCAGTGGGGAGTCTGCGGCCCAGTAAAGCATTGCTTGTCTTTTATAGGTAGGTTTACCTGGGGATGCAGACCCAGACTGTGAAGTACCTGTGACAGATAAGAGGACAGAGTGCCATGCAAGGCCAGCTAGAAAAGCCTTTGGAAGTGCCTGAAACCTTAGGTTGAACCAGCAGCAACTGAAAGCAGCTTGTTTTAGAGCATTAGTCCCACTTAAAACCAACATCTGTGAGATATGGTAGACGTGTTCTGGTCAGTCTAATGGGAAGCCCATTTATACAGAAGACCCAGAGACAGACCTGGACTGATTTCTTGTGGTTAAGCTCAAAGATTCTGTGTTCAGTAGACTAGTGGACCTTGGCTAGAAGCAGCCCTTACCAAGCTGCCATAGGAACAGAGAACACGTGACACCCTGTGCGTTAGTCCAGAGCGCCCATTGCCACCTCTCCTGCTCAGGACAAGCAGTTACAGAAAAGCTGGAATTTCTAGCAAAATTTCTACCTCCTCCTAAACCCCAGATACGCAAAAAATGCTGGGGAAAGGTCAGGCATTTCTCAGGTGTTACATTCTTCATCTTTCCAATGTTTCTTTTTTTTTCAGACCATGGTCAGAAAAATGTGCTAAAGACAAAGCTAGTATTTTGTGGCTTCTACCCACCTCCCCCTTCATCATTACAAAAGCTGGTGTTCTCAGCCATGTCTGATCCCTCCTAATGCATCAGGCTACCTCCCAGCTGCCTGGCAGGCCACAATCTGCTCCTCTCCCAAATCCTGTCTGCCGCTGAAGGCACATAACAGTGCAATCTGACAGCCATGCAAGCTGCCAAAATCCTACCCAATGTGAGCCAGCACATCCTGACTTCAGTGCAGATCTTCCTATTAGTTTCAGCCGGCACAAATCAGAAACCCTTTCTGCTGCTGAAAGTCCTTTCCAAACTAAGGGGCTTTTGCCCCCATCTGAGCAGCTCCCAGCCATCGCAAGGCTGCTTCCAGAATCGGCCACTTGGTAAGTGCCGTGACTGGAGAGTTAATCAGAAGCAGCCTTGTGGCACTCAGAGAGCTGCTTGGACAGGGAATTTCCAAGAGCATTGAGTACATCTGAAGAAATCATAGCACTGACAGGAGAAGTGGTTATGTCCAAATTATTATCTGAAGCTAAAGCATTTAGTAAAAGTGTCCTGAAGCCAAGTTCCTGGCATGTCTTGGCAATAGCTTACTGCTCTCTTCTGCCTTCTTAAAAACATGAGGGAAAGCTGCCGTGCACAAACATTTTTATCATTGTCTCTCAATACCCAAGGCACTTGACACAGCAAGAAGAAACCTCTCCACAGAGACCATGCAGTCCTGAAGCACATTTTGGAAACAGCTGTCAGGCCTCATGAATAACAAATGAATTACAAACTGCATTAGAGTATCACTGTGTCAGCTAATACCCTAGTAAGGGTTTCTGGCTTTATCACAGACATTAGATACAGAAAAGATCTTATTAGGCCTAGCTCATCCTTGAGGAACACAGCAGGATTAGTCTCTGTAGGATAAGTGCAAGTGCTTTGTTTTACCTGGGCAAGAGAGATCTGTGATTGATTTCCCACCTGCAAGGTCCTAGGGACAGGAGTGCTGAAGATCTGAGCTGGGCAAGTGCTCCTCTACTCCTGTCCAGACCTTTTCACTGTTAGTGCAAGCCCAAAGGGAAAACAGTTTCTTGCTGATAACTGTCATTTGACTTAATTATAATCCTCCTATACCTACCTGGTTTCAGTCACATCTTTTTTACCCATCACCTGGCAACATTCATCCCTGCTTTCCCTACCTCTGCCAGGGGGTTGTGAACATCCACAACGCGCTTGCTCAGTGACATCCACAAGAAAGGGAAATGGTCTGAAGAGCTAACCCAGGCACTGACCTCTCCCTCCAGCCAAAAGTGGGGCTGAAAACTGGCTTGCAGCTTCTCAGAGCACTGAGAGGACTCAAACACAGTGAGGTGTTAACTGGGCACTTCCAGGACATCGCACGAGCTAGGGACTTCTCATATCCCTCAACACACCTCCATACCTATTTTACTGCCTGCTGTCCTGTCCTTCATTCCAGAGGTTATTTGCAGTTCCTTTCCCCATGGCAGCTGTGTGTGCCCCCCAAACCTGCCTTCTCCCCATCCTGTTTCCTTTCATTGGGTTTTTCAACTTCTCCAAGTGCAGTGCAGGATTTGGTAATCCTCCCTGTTTCTCCTCCAACTTGCCTGCTAGATGTTAGGTACCCATTCCTTTCCCCATGGCAGGAGCTCTGGGCACACACATCCCTGTGTTGCTCCCACTTCCAGTGGTTCTGTCCCCAACCTTTTCCCCATACACATCATCCCTCAAAGTGTCTGAAGACAGAGCAAGGCTATTCAATAGATTAAGGCGTTCTCTGAGAGGAAGAGGAGCAGGTGGATGATGGAGGCTGGAGTTCACTGTGAAGAAGGTAGCTGAGGTCTCTATTTGGCAGTGCTGCAAAAGCCAGCACTAGCCTTTTCAGATCTATATCTCACACTCTCTCTTAACCAAGCATCGTCATGTGTGGGCTGTACGCAATTCTGCTGTCAGTTGTTTTCATTGACATTGGTTCTACTTTCAACTGGAGGAACCAAATATTCACTGAAACAGCAACAGATAAAAAGGAACCTAAATGATGGTCTCCAGGCTAGAAATTCCCATCCCTGAGTCAACGCATATTTTAAGCCAAATGAAAGAGATCTGAGAAGAAAAGCTGGGAGAAAATACAAGTTAAGCTAACAGTCTGGTAGTTAGGAGGATTGCCTGGGAGATACAATATCACAGAATCACTAGGTTGGAAAGGACCTTCAAGATCATCAAGTCCAACCATTAATCCAGCGCCACCATGTCCCCTAAACCATGTCCTGAAGCGCCACATCCACACGTTTTTTGAACACTTCCAGAATGGCGACTCCATCACCTCCCTGGGCAGCCTGTTCCAATGCCTGACCACTCTCTCGGTGAAGAAATTCTTCCTAATATCCAATCTAAACCTCCCCTGGCGCAACTTGAGGCCATTTCCTCTTGTCCTATCATTAGTTACTTGGGAGAAGAGGCCAACACCCACCTTGCTACAACCCCCTTTCAGGTAGTTGTAGAGAGCGATAAGGTCTCCCCTCAGCCTCCTCTTCTCCAGAATGAACAACCCCAGTTCCCTCAGCTGCTCCTCATAAGACTTGTGCTCCAGACCCCTCACCAGCTTCGTTGCCCTTCTCTGGACACGCTCCAGCACCTCAACATCCTTCCTGTAGTGAGGGGCCCAAAACTGAACACAGTATTCAAGGTGCGGCCTCACCAGTGCCGAGTACAGGGGCATGATCACTTCCCTACTCCTGCTGGCCACACTATTTCTGATACAGGCCAGGACGCTGTTGGCCTTCTTGGCCACCTGGGCACACTGCCGGCTCATGTTCAGCCGGCTGTCAACCAGCACCCCCAGGTCCCTTTCCGCCGGGCAGCTCTCCAGCCACTCCTCCCCAAGCCTGTAGCGTTGCCTGGGGTTGTTGTGACCCAAGTGCAGGACCCTGCACCTGGCCTTATTAAACCTCATACAGTTGACCTCTGCCCATCGATCCAGCCTGTCCAGATCCCTCTGCAGAGCCCTCCTACCCTCCAGCAGATCAACACTCCCACCCAACTTGGTGTCATCTGCAAACTTACTGAGGGAGCACTCGATTCCCTGATCCAGATAATCTATAAAGATATTGAACAAGACCGGCCCCAGAACCGAGCCCTGGGGAACACCGCTTATGACCGGCTGCCAGCCGGATTTAACGCCGTTCACCACAACTCTCTGGGCTCGGTCATCCAGCCAGTTCCTCACCCAGTGAAGAGTAAACCTGTCTAAGCCACGAGCCGCCAGTTTCTCCAGGAGAATGCTGTGGGAGACGCTGTCAAAGGCTTTACTAAAGTTCAGGTAGACAACATCCACAGCCTTTCCCTCATCCACTAGGTGGGTCACCTGGTCATAGAAGGAGATCAGGTTGGTCAAGCAGGACCTGCCTTTCATGAACCCATGCTGGCTGGGCCTGATCCCTTGGTTGTCCTGCACATGCCCTGTGAGCACTCTCAAGACCAACCACTCCATGATCTACCCTGGTACAGAGGTCAGGCTGACAGGCCTGTAGTTCCCAGGATCCTCCTTCCGGCCTTTCTTGTAGACGGGCGTCACATTGGCAAGCCTCCAGTCTTCTGGGACCTCCCCTGTTAACCAGGACTGCTGATATATGATGGAGAGTGGCTTGGCAAGCTCCTCCGCCAGCTCTCTCAGTACTCTTGGGTGGATCCCATCAGGCCCCATAGACTTGTGGGTGTCCAGGTGGTTTAGCATGTCCTTGACTGCTTCCTCCTGGCTTATGAGGAGTATATTGTGCTCTCCATACCCATCTTCCAGCTCAGGGGATCAAATCCCCTTAGAGAAAGGAGGCAATGAAGCAGAGCCTGTCAGCATCCTGGACAAACTCAATGCCCACCTGGGCTGTTTGGTAGGGTGGAGATAATACTGGCACTTTCACCCTCTCTTTCCCTCTCCAACCTCCCATGTTTTCTTCCTGAAGGAAACTCTGTTAGAGGTTTTTGAAGCAGCCACTGAGTATGTGGACAAGAAAGACTCAGTGCATACAAGCACCTGCTTATCCTACTGAAGGGCCTTGAAGCAAGCTTCTTCTCCAAAGGTTCTCTAGGAATACAAACTCTCATGGGATAAGGAGTGGATGAATGATTAAAGGAGGGGAAATAAAAGGTGGAAATAAGCAGCAATCTTTTACAATGTAGGGAGTTCACCAGCCAGTATCAGAGGGGTGAGTGTTGAAGGCTGTGATGTTTGGTAAATTACCTGGAAAATGAGTGGGTAGTAAATGTGACAAACCTCCTGGTGGCATGAGGATATGCTGAGTAAAAACAGAAGGGTTATCTGCGAAAAGCTGCAAAACAACCATATGCTACCAAGTGACAAGGCGAGAAAACAGCAGAAAAACTGCAACCTAGAAATTCAAAATAATGGACATGGGAAAAGCATGCCGACCTCATTATATCAAGATGGGCTCTTGAGCCGATTCTTAGAAAAAACGTCAACTTAGTTTATGTTCAGTAGCAGTTAGAAAATGAAGCGTTAGGAATACTTTGGGAAGGGGTAGAAAACAGAATGGAGAATTTCAGGGTAACATGGCGATGCATCTGCATGCCAGACTGCATGCACTTTGGTCCTGCCATCTGCAAAAGGGCAGGAAGGTAAAGGGCTCGGAGAAGAGCGACGGGAGAGATTTGAAAGTGCTTCCATACAGCAAGTAAGACTAAGGCCAGACGAAGAGACAACTGAAGGACGACACAATAAAGGTATTTGAAATCATGAATGGTGTGGGGACAGTAAATAGGGAGTGATCATTTGCCCTCCCTGCCTTGCATAAATTGAGGACAGCTGGGTGAACTAGTGGGTGGAAACTCAGGATAAGCTAACAGGGAGTTAGCTGCAGAGTCGCTGTGGGACAGACACAGGAAGCTTACATGGGTTCTGAAAGACATAAAACAAGTTCATGGAAGAAAATCCACTGAGGGCTTTTGCATACAGTCATGACCTCTCTGGTCAGGACGTCACTAGACCAAATTGCTGTAGGTGTATTCTAGGGGAATAACCCTGTACATCTGCCCTGTTCTTCTATCTGTAGCTAGACAACCAGTGCTGGATACCAAAGCCAGGCTGGCTTCACCTCATCCAACACTACCAATCCACTGAGCCAACGTGTGCCCCAGATGGGGAGTACTGCTTCAGATTAAGTGGAAGACTTGCCTTATGTCAAATAAAGAAAGAATTACTTTATTGGTATTTGTTTATGTCCAGATGAGAATAACTAAAACAGACTTCAGTTTAATTTGAGATAATTTATTAATATGTCTGGTCTCAGAAATTAAACCAAAACTAGCTCACAGCATAGAAACAGCGGCAGAATAACCTTCCAGCTGCTGTCAGTGAGGCATTAAATAATAGCTACAGGTAGGTCAGAAGTATACCACCCTATGTCTCTTTTTTTTTTTTTTAAATTTCAGAATCTTCAGAATCAGCTTGTTTCTGTCTGTGATGCTACATCATTCCCCAAAAATGTGAAAACAAATGGATTTGGCATTAATGCATTTTTCCATGGCAGGCAAATGCAAACATGCTATAATGATTTAAGAAGTCTCTGATACTGGCTCTCTCAGACTGGCTGATAAATACCATTAAAAGCACTGAACAGTTTGATTACCAAAGCCTTGTATGAACAAATAATTAATAGATTACTGTACATCTCACTGTTCGCCTGTCAGGTAGCTCCTGATATGTATTATCAGACCAAGACTGCAGAGAACTTGGAGGAAAGTGAATGGCACTAAGGTTAAGGCATCCTCAAAGGTTGTTACTAATTTTGAATGCCTTAATTTGTAAACTTAAGGTAGGAAGTGATTTTTGGTCATGCCTTAGATACAAGGCTTTGACTTCATGAGTACACACTAGCAGTTAAGCGATGAGTGCTGGTGCCCTGAAGACTGGGTGTGCTGAACTACCAAGTACTTTGGCAGGGGACCTTTGCGACGTCCCCTCTGATCTCACATCAGACCATGACAGATCTGAGAAGGGAGTCTTCCAGCCCTGGCTGAAGAAAGGCGGCTTCCCCCTGCTTTTTCTTATCTCGGTTAAAAAAAGAGACTTAGCAATTCCAAAAGTCATGGGACAGGGGGACCCAGATCAATAATTTCAACTAACTAATGAAAAATAATGCCTTTTCATTTCAAATAGAAAATAAGGTCTAATAAACTTATTTGTTTTTCTATTATATCTTACTTAATGTTGTTATTTTTAACTGATAGAATCTGCTGTTTTGTTGTGCTAAGTTTCAGTTTCCATCCAAACTGACACGTCAGGCATGTAGATTAATCAACACTGAATGCGTTATCCATCATTTTCTGACATAAGAATGTGGACATGTTAAAATACATATAGCAATCCGTATTTCGGTAATTAGTCTCCCCCAATTAAGAAAATATACTGTGATTACAATACAAAGGGTCATGTTTAGTTGCAAGCCAGCATGCTTCAGTGCTGTGAGACACACTGAGAATCAATACATCTTTCTTCAGCAAAACATCAAAAAAGTATCAACACAGAACAGAATAAAAAAACCCTTCTGTCATGGACTTGTGTGCGTCCAACAGCAAATACGTTCAACTGTTTAAATAACCTTCATTTAAATCACCCTCATGGTTTATATCTTACTGCAACATAATCAACCCAGAAACGTTCATGCACATCTCGGGGCGCAGGGTGCAGCTAAAATACGAGCCAGAGCCAAACCGCAGCTGCTGGTGTATTTGCAGGGAACAAAACCTCCACCGATGAGAGCTTGCCCAGCGAACACGAGGCCTCCCCAGCTCATCGCTGCGTACAAGGGAGAGCGGCGCCCGGCTTCCCCCAGCGCAGCCGCGCGAGCGGTAGCCCAGCCGCTGGCTCTGGAGCACAGGGTCTGTCACGCGGGCTCAGGCCGCGGCGTGGGGACCCGTATCCCGCCTGTGGCAAAGCCCGCAAGAGCTCTCACCGCATCCGGCGCGGTGTACCCAGGGAAAGCTCGTTAGTGGCTACTGAGGGGATCAGCTTGCTCCCCCGAGCCTGAAGATCAACTGTGCTTCGCTTAGCAACCACAACTCCAAATGCGATAGTCTAAAGCGGGTCAGCCAGCCTTTCCTGAGCTCAGCCTGGGCGCAGCCTCGGCCCAGGGACGCGGCAGGCCGAGGACTGCCGGAGCGCCGCGCTGCCCCGCGCTCCTGGCAGGCGTACCTGGGCTTGCTGCCGGCTGGGCACCTCACCTGCTCAGGCCCTTTGGGAGATCCCACTCAGACTCTATCAGCCCTGTTTGTGCCTTTGGGAAATCTGGCCCCGTCTTCTTGCTTTCTGACATTTTTCAGGTCTCTGTAGTCTCCCAAAAGGACTCAAGTTCTTCTGCTTTCTTCCCTGACCCAAAGGGAGGCTCTTCTGAAAGCATGACCTTTCCCTTCAAGCCTCCTGTTTTCAGCTGATGGCAGCTGCAAAGCCCCCCAAGTACAAAGCTAGACAAGGGAAATCCTTGTTGCTATCCCTGTCACGTGGGGACAGGGGTGAAGTGCAGGAGTCAGTGTAAATTCAGCATTTCACACGCTTCAGCACCTTGTGAAACCAATACAGCCTTTATCTGCGTAGTCAGATACTGCCAACTGATCTTTTCAAATCTGCCTCATATAAAGCTGCTAAAATATAGTCTATTTTAAAACAGACTAGCCTGCAAGTAGATAGTATGCCTTAAAAACCCAATGCAACTCCCCATCCCCTCCCAAAAACCTCATGAAGCTGAAGTAAAATTTTCTGTGCTCCCGAAGGCATAGCTCCAAGACTACTTTGCACTTCTCACTCAGGAACCTTCAGTAATAGGCTGGTGTGTGCCTACATGCAGAGTTTCACTCTGCCTCTCCCTTTTCTCATTGTGCAATGGTTGGCGTCTCACAGAAAGCAGCCCTGGTTTTTCCTGTTCTGCTGGCCACTAGGTTGCTGGGAAAACACCTCAAGGGCTCTTGTCCACACCAGCTGTGGCTCCTCTATTGACTGTTGTGTGAAGAACTTGTCTGCCTTTTCTTGACCTGACAGGGATGTTTCTGCCTGCCAGCACCTTTCTGTGAGGTGCTTCCCATCATTTCTGCCCATTCCAGCCACAAAGCTGGCATGATGGAGGTAGCGTGCCCGAGACCCACCAGGAGTGGCAGGACTTGGGGAGGACATCTTAGAGCAGACCAGAGACCCATGTTACGTGCTCCGATTCTGATGCGTTTCCTCTACATAGGCTGAGATACATCCCATATTTTGACCGCCTAATCATGATGGCTCAGTTAGAAAACAGATCTGGCTAAAACCCGCAAGTGGAGAATGTCAGTTGAGATCTAACTGTGAAATCAGAGCAAACAAATCAGCGCTCTGGAACGAGTGCTAGATTCAGTGTTCCTTTTAGGCCATGGAAGCCTTGAAAGAGAAATCTCAGACAAGAGAAAGACTCATGTTTGCCATGTTACAGGTATAACTTCATCAAGCTTCTCATCAAGAAGAGGACATTTTCTTGCCTGGTGCTTGAACAGTTAGCAGAATACAGAGCAGCTCTCAGATGTTTGCCTTCCATGAAAGACTTCCAGGTCATCTTGAAAACTTCATGTATGCAAAATTCTCCAGTTTCAACAGTCCTAAGTATGGTGAGACAAAAGCAAGCATCAACATTAAGGGGCAAATACTCAGTAGGCAAGAAGCTGGTTCTACGTACTCCTCTCTGCCCCTTTTTCCCCAGGCTGCATGTTGAGCACAAGCAGAGGAAGAATATAAACCAAGGAGGGTTACAAAACAATCTACCAGTCAAACTACTAGGACTCACAGGTTGCGGTGACTGACCCGTGCAGCAACACCAACATGCAGCAGCCACAAGGAAGAATGGTACTTGTCAAATGGTTGTCCGCAGGTTGAAAAAGCCTAACCTCTTAAAAAACCAACCAAACAAACCAAACCAAAAAAGAATGCTGCAAAGAATGTTAAAAGCAAAAAGATGTATATTTATATTATCCCTCTATTAATATCAAATGTGGTGGCTCAGGGAGGAAACAAGAGACTGAAATCTCCCCAAATTGTCACCCACGCTATGCCTGCAGCAGGGGTTATCACAGCAGAGCTCTGGGACGCTCCCCTCTGCGGAGCTGCACTGAGCCGAAACCCCCAAGCGATGAAGCGCCAGGCAAGCACATAGTGGGGGTTCCTGCTGCACGTGGGCAGATGCATTCCAGGCGTTATCTCTGGCATACAGCTCTTCCGGCATGACAGAGCTCGTTCCTTCCATCCAGGTAAGTCATCACTGAGCCTCCCAGCTCCAGCTGAGCAAGCTCAGCTTCGGGTGTGAGATGCAAAGATGCAAGTAGACCTCGACCCCTTTCACAAAATCAAGTGAGCAGTCAAGCTCTCTTGTTCAGCCAAGTGCTGCAATTGCTCGACTCAGTCTGGCCTTTCAGCTCAGCCGCAGCTCTGCTGCCAGGATCAGTGCAGCAGCCACTCGCGCTGCACCGGACGCCGGGCAGCAGAACAGCAGTCACCAGCCACCAAAGGAAGCGAACAAGCTCTGCTGGAAGAAAAGTGCAGGAGCAGGAGGAAGCAAGAGGAAAGAACAGGAATGTTTAAAACAGCACCAGGACAAGTCCTTGTTTTTTTGCCCCTGTGGCATGAAACCTCTTCTTAGTTACTAGTTGGTGGCATTTGCTGCTGTCACAAGATGGGGTTAGAGGAAACAACGTTCAGTCTGAGTTCCTGAAGACATCCTAGTTTCAGTCTGTCGCCTTTGCCAAAAGCTGTGACGGGCCTCCTTCAGCTGCCGAGAGCATCGGCGGCCCAGCAGCTGTACTGGCAGCACACGTGTCCTTGCAGGCAGTGCAGAGTGAAGCAGAACCAGGGGCTCAATCCAGGCCTTGGTTAAAGCATAAGTAAGTGGTACCGAGTACAGGAACGAGACATCTCTAGAAAAAATTCAGAACCATACTGTAGAAAGCTGATCAGTGGAGCAAAGAAAGCTCAGCACACGCCAAGCCACAAGGCCTCCCTCCTGCCAGGCTCAACAGAGGGAAAGCAAATGTGGGTGCCCTGCTGCTGGCCCCGGGCAGGGGATAGCTCACACAGGTATCGAGGGAGGGTGCAGTCCCCTGTGTCATGAGCTCTTGGAGGAACGTAGGCAAAACATAGCCTGCAACTGCTGCTGAGGTTACACATTTCTACTAATAACCCTGATAAAAACTTTTTCATGGTGAGGTCAGTCATGTGTTGCCCAGAGGGACCATGCAGTCCCCATCCTCAGAGTTTTTTTTTTCCCCAAGACCCAACTGGATAAATTCCTGAGCAACCTGGTCTAACCTCAGAGCTGACCCTGCTTTGGATGGAGGTTGGACAAGCGACTTCCTGACGATCCTTCCAAGCCGAGTTACCTTGTGATAGACAACGAGTCCTGCAGCCCCGACTCCTGTGGTTTGAGAAGGCCATGCAGCTTGCTGTAGCACCCTCATTTTACTCCCCACAGAAGGTCCCACTCAGGTTGGCCACACTTCGCTGTGCTACAAACAGCCCAGCCCACTTTAAATCATTCAGACACCAAGCATCTGGGAGAAACAGGCTGGTTGTGACACACTGAAATCACCTTCTGGAGGCAGACAGGTCTATTGAAGTGCAGGAGAAGCCGAAGAGGGGGACTTGCCTCGCATATCAAGTGGGGTAAAACCCCACAAGGCCCCCCGGCAGCCAGCTGTGTCTCCCCGAATCTAAGCGTGACTCCCCCATGCTGCTGCAGTGGGAAGTGGGAGAGGGTCTGCCTTTCCCAGGCAGCGGCTGCAGCCAGTCTTCATTGCAGAAAGGGGGTGTAGGTAGCTGCCATCAGCCGCTGCCTGCCTCGGGGAACTGGGCTCCAAATCCAGACCTTGGCCTCCAGCCAGTTCGACTCGCACCAATTCCTCAGCCTTGCTCCCCTCATGCCCAGCCAAAGCCGAAACCTCTGTGAGGGAAAGAGGCTCTGAAGTCAACATTTCTATGAGCTTTTTTTCCCCTTCCAGCATTGCCTCAAAGAGCACAGCAAGGATTTCCTCACCACAGCTAGTATCAGGAAGAGGTGTAAGCCTCATCATCTCATCGCCCAGCTCCTGTCCATTAGTAACCATCGCAGCAGAGCCCATGTCTCTGCTCCAGCTGCAGTGGTGGAGGAGGGACAGTGTCATTTCTCCTCCAGGGAATCCAATTTCGGATGCCATACCAGGAGGTAAACAGCAACCGCCTCGGTTCCCCTGCTGCGTTGCAGCAGAGCAAGTTGCTCACATACAGGGCTAACACCGTACCGAAGTGTCTGCTAGGAGACAGCCGACTGCTTTCAAAGAGGCTTTGTTAACTGTCTACCCAAAAGGAGGCACTAGGAGATGAGACGATTATGTAAAGGTTTTAAAAACAGACAAGACGACGTTCCCAAGTTGTGCCTGGTTCATGGGGACCTTTCCCACAACAGGAAAAGCTGGGGAAAAGGCTTCCTCACAATACCTGTTCATCAAGCCTGGAACACAGCTTCCTACAGAGACAACAGGCTATCATACAGCAACCACGCTTTTAGAGGAGCAAAACCTAGATGTGTTGCATTTCGTCCCCACATCTCTCCACTAACCGGCTCCCCAGTCCCCTTCCCAACAGCCTCTCCCCTCACAATCCCACCTCCCACATGCCTTGCGGCTCGCCTCTTACCACAGCCCGATACCCTCCGAGCTGTTACCTACGCCCCGCTGCGCTTCTGCTGGAGTATTATGGTCATGCAAGCTGCATCCCCCCACAGTGACTCCCCCCGATTTGGGGATTTTGGCTGTAAGCAGCCACATCTGGCTATCCAAAGCACTGTCACAGGGAGAACGGTACCTTCAGCACTGGAATGTGGACAAGGAACACAAAACCGTTTCCAGGAATATAAAACATCACTTTCTTGGGAGAAATGGGTGAAATAGGATGGCAGCCCCCGTTACCACCCACAGTCTTCCCACAGCCACCTGCCTTCCGCTGAGGCCAGTAGCTACTGGGGCTGAGGAGATGCCTGCGAGTCAGCTCCTGCCCTCGTGGAGGCTGACCTAGCTGTGCGCATGGTGGAGCATGGGAACCTCTGGTGTGAAGTCATTACGCACATGGGCAGGGCAACTCCTTGACCCGCAGGAGACTTTCTGCTTCAGCCCGACTACCAGTATCCAATGACTAACAGTAAGACCTCATCTAGTTTTCTTTCCAAGATCCAACCGCTACTTTTCAATCAGATGCTTCTATCTGCTCTTGCTGCCTCAGAGCTCTCTTGGTTGGCTGCTCCACTGCTAGAAAGGGACATATTTTCTCTCCCCATGTGCCTTTTAGGAATCCATTCAGTAAACCTGAAGATGCTTTCCTGCAGACCAACCTAGTTCTGCATTTTTGAGCCATGCAGAACAGTGATCCACCAGGCCAAAAAAAAAAAGGTCTATGCAAAACATGTCCAAGGTCATCTCTGAAGTCAGAGGAGATTTGGAAAACAAAACAAACTTAACACCTGATGTTGCGTGCTCGCAGGTTTGGCTCTGGAATGCTGAAAGCTGTGTGTGCCCTTGGACAGATGTGTCAGGCTAGTTTGGTTTTGACCTAAATCGGCTTCAATTTTTCCAAGTCAGTTCTAAAATCCTGGTAAATGATAAACGAGTCACTGCCCCTCCTTTACCCTATCAGCCTGGTGAAGCTCAGAGTCACTGTTAAAGACAGCTAAACCTTGTAAATGGGGGAAGAAAAATGCATTTGTGCATTAACACAAGTAAAAAGTCAAGGGATGAAGTGCATGTATACGTACCCAGTAATGGCCTTCAAAGGGATTAAGAAGTAGAAATCTGATAGCGAATGAAACTCTTACCGCTAAGCACTGCAAAAAGTGGCACAAGAAGAAAGCAGGAAGAAATGGACGACACTCTGGAACGTCTTAAACAACAAACCCAACAAAATCAGAAGAAAATGGTTTAGAAGAGCCTTTAAAATGAGTTTTATTGTCAGAATTTTACAAGTAGCCTTCAGTGGCATCATACAAGAACTCTGTTGCAAAACTCTAATAAATAGTCTGCCCCAAGTCCCAAAATATTTTTTGAAATAAAATAAAAACCAAACTTAAAAATAAAAGTGAATAAAAGCAAGACTTCAGGATGCTCAGAGATGTTAGCAATATTTCCCATTTACAAATAATATCAGGCATTATATAAATCTCCTTCATACAAGTCATTAAAAAACCCAAGACATTCTAAACCTTTACAAAAGCACTCCAGAAATAGTTCCAAAGAGATCCATTTCCATGACAAAACGTTAGAGAAGAACTCTATGGGGATTAGCATTACAAATCAAGTTTGAGGTTGAAGTGTAGTGTGTACTTGTGTGGAGCAAAATTAAAAAGCATGAAAAAAGGATTTGAAAAGAGCATGGAAGTTTCTGTAACAAGGCTAGGGCCAATGATTTTAATCTGTCTATTTGAGAATGCAGTAAAGGGGCGGGAGTGGATGCTCTTGAAATAAACCCCCAAATATACTGCACTTTATGCAAGGCAATAGTTACTAAGGTAGTGACTGTATCCTCAGAAGGGAGCAGAGGAGGTTTCTCAGCACCCTGCACAGTTCAATGCCTGCGCAGACTGCGGTGCTTAGAAGTCGTATTCTGAGACCTAAAAGGTATTTTCTGGAGAGGTAACGTGTTGTGGCAAGTTAGCTGTTCCTTCAAAGAACAAGAAAATTAACTTTCCTGGCATGAGGCAGTTTGGGATAGACAGTTTCACTTGGGACTGGAGATTTCAGAGCTCCAGTCCTACCCCAGTACTTTGAAAAATACACTTCTCAAATTCACCTTTACATATTCCTCTGTTGACCATAGTAAAAGATTTCTAAGACCTCTCGTGTAATAAAATGCAAGGTGAATAAACATTTCTCAAGTCTGTTGTGATCTGAGAAGTCCAGAGAAATGGAGTGGGAGGGCAGGTGCACGGAGATGGTCTGTGTGGATTTTCATGGAAACAATTCAGGGGAAAGAAATCTTAATCTCTTTACAACTTCAGCCCAAGTCCTCCGCACATACGCAAGCAGCAGATTCCCCTGGACGGGAAGGGGACTGTACTTAGGCGGTACAGGAACAGCGCTCAGTATCCCTCAGCCTGCCTGACAGTATGAACCTCAGCATGCCTGGTTTTGCTGTTCGTAAAGTTACTCCCAGCCATTGTTTCCACAGGAAACAAAGGCTCCCAGAAATGCTAATGCAGTCGATGCGTGATCATGTGCCTCGCCCATGGCTCACGTCTCTATTCTCTCTCCAAATGTTATGATGCTGGTTGTACTGTACCATACACTATGGACACGTGTTCTCTGTAACGTATGGGAAGGTAGCACTAGCAATCAAGCGCACATTGCTAAGGAGACACCTAAAACATTGCATTACATCCCCTTGTCTGTGGCATACTTCAGGAAACAATGTAAGAAGAGCAGTAAAATAAACATTTCTTTCTAATTTCCTAGATGTCATAATATTTGCCAAAGCTGCAAGGAAAAGCAGATTACCTGAAACAGAGAGAAAGGAGTTAATGGAAACAGAGGCAGATGGAACAGCAAGCCTGATCCGGCCTCCAAATCATTTTGTTCATAACAGATAAAGAGACAATGTGCAAAAAATAGACATTCACATTTTAGCAGTTAAACTTTTATTTTACCTTTTTAAAATTATTTACTTTGTTTTTTCTACAAAAGGCAGACGTTGATTGTTGATCTGCAATTGTTCTGAGTGCGCGCAGAGATGCAAAAAAGGGTTATTGGAGGACGAAGGACAGGGAAGTGCTCTGACTATACTTTCACATGTCATGATTAAGGTGGCATTAAAGCTTAAGTCCCAGTAATAATATTCATAACAGATAGTTTCCTTCCCTGTACACACTGTTCTCAGTTCATATCAATTGTGTTGAAAACCCACTCGGTGAATTTCTTCAGTTTCTCAGTTGCATTCTGGGATTCCTCCTGTAACCTCAAGTTGTCTTCCCGCAAATGTTGCACTTCAGCCTGAAGACTGGCCTTGTCCTCTTTTTCCTTAGGCATGAGGAAAGATACAGATCTTAGTGAAAATTTTAGGCCATGCTTCCTACCTATATAGAGAGGCAAGAATCTCTTAAGAGAGCATGAGTCTCGTTCTTTGTAAGGATTTTATGGGCAGTAACACATAGTTTTATATCTAAGGGATATACTTTTTGCTTGAATGAGCAGGAATTCACTGTATTAAATTCTAATATAGAAGCTGGCTCCCCAAGTGGTGAAATAAAATCGGGCATGCCCTGTTCTGTACAGACAACATGCATGTACAACTGCTGATGGTTAACCAAACAAGGAATACAAAGTATTCCTGCAAATACTTCCCCAGCTAAGAGATTTTCATGTGACCACAGCAAATCCTTCTTGGACCAAGCAGGCAGTAACACAATACAGGAAGTTTCCACAGCAGAAATGGTGTGCTTAGTGTACTGGGTTTGTGTGGCAAGGTTTTGGTAGCAGCGGGGGCTGCAGGGGTGGCTTCTGTGAGAAGCTGCTAGAAGCTTCCTCTGTGTCCCATAAAGGCCATGCCAGCCAACGCCAAGATGGACCCGCCGCTGGCCAAGGCCAAGCCAGTCAGCAATGGTGGTAGCACCTCTGGGGTAACAGAGTTAAGGGGAAAAAAACAGCACAGCAATTGCAGCCAGAAAGAGGAGTAACAACTCGGCAGACCCCAAGGCCAGTGAAGGAGGAGGTGCAGGAGGTGGTCCAGACGTCAGAGCAGAGGTTCCCCTGCAGCCCATGGTGAAGACCGCGGTGAGGCAGGCTGTGCCCCTGCAGCCCATGGAACTCCACAGTGGAGCAGAGATCCACCTGCAGCCCAGGGAGGACCCCACGCCAGAGCAGGTGGATGCCTGAAGGAGGCTGTAACCCTGTGGGAAGCCCACGCTGGAGCAGGTATATAAGTATGGCCTCAGAAAAGTAGTAAAGAAATGTCATTTTCTCATACAAGGATGACACTGTCGGAGGTTCAGGCATGGCAAAGCAGGATTACACAGTTACTAGCATCACTGATCAGCTCTAAATATGTCTTACAGATTTTCTGTAGATTAAATATTTACCTTCCTTAAATCCTCTTGCAGCATCTTCAGCAAACCTTCCAGTTGGTCCACTTTAGAGGCGAGAGTTGGGGGAGATTCTTTACTGTTGAAAGCAGAAAACAATAATAGGTATTGATATGATTTACTATCTTCCCATAGGGTAGCTGGCAGCCTTGTCTATACCAAGTGGCTTTATGTAGGTATGCACTCAGGTACTCTTAAGAATTCACAAAATGAACAAAAAGAACCTAACAAAGTGTATACAGAACACATGCAGCACATTAGTCAACAGAACAAATTTAACTCATGATTAATTGGGGCCATCCCATTACTTGACTTCTCTCTGCTTCTACTCATTATATGTGCTTTGAATTACTATCGCTTTGGACACGTCCATGAACATCTCAGACAAGAAAGAACCTGCAAAAAGGTACAACTGGACTTCTGATTCTTCTGTTTTCACTTCCTACCACCGTCTTCATGAGAACTTGTGAAGACTTCTTCTGTGAAGCCTGGAGACAGCTTCCAAGTAAAGATGTTCCTACTCTTAGCCTTGGTTTGTAGTAGAGGAAGCCTGCATATCTGGCGTATTTACTTACCCTGTGTAAGGCTTTATCTGTGCAGTAAGCTGGTCCTCAGCCTGATCACTACTGGAGGCAGCGCTCACAGGTCTGTGATTTTCATCAGCAGCAGCAAAGAATGAAGCTCGCTGAACTGAGAAGGCAAACATACAGAGAAAAACAATGGCAGCAGTAATGATTATTTGTTCAGGCACAGCACAACAGCTACACTGCAGGATCTCAAAGCAATCTAAGAAGTCTGTCTCAAGCAAGATAAGATGATGATATGACATACCAATATCCACTTGACAGAAGCAAACTAGCATTGTGAGTATTTCCACCAGGTTCTCCGCTGTATTGGATTCAACAAGCAAGCACCATCTCTGGCAGAGCACTGCGCGCTCACACAGATCGTGCATCACCCTCAGGCTAAGAATCTCTCCAGGAGGGAGACGCTACAGAGTGCAAAGCAGAGATACCCTGGCGGCGCTCGCAGGGTCCACACAAGGCCAGTTCCAAGAGAGGCAAGAAGCCAAGCTGGAACAAGAAGTGCTGTGCAGAACTTCCTGGGTACAACTGTGTGACACCACCCAGTAACTCAGTAACCATACTGAGCTTCCTTTGCTACATAAAGGATCCCTTTATCTTGAGGAAAGAAAAGCTCACTGTGCACAATTTACATGTGGAAAATAAAATGACCAATGTAATTTTTCAGAACCCGAAATTTTTTCCTTATGCCTTAGCAAACGTTTTCAGATTGAAACATGAAACCTCTTTCCTGCCTCGTGTCTATACTTTTTTGTCCTGTAACTGCTCAGATGTTTTAATACATCTCTAAACCATCATGTGTGGAGTGACTGTAAACTACTGACTGCCCCTACCTCTGGAGTTTCCTAGCACAAACAGAAACATAAACACTTCCTAGTTTAATAAATTAACATCTCTCTCCCTCAGCAGCTGCTGGTCTTTCTCCGGAAATAGAACAGTATCATCTTTTTCTGCTTGGCCAATTTTTATTCTGTGCTTTCAACATAACTAAAATTAATGTGCCTTAGTATTTGATGGAATTTTTCCTGCTCCTCTCTTTTTTCCTTTGAATGAAAATACTGCAGGCTGGTGTAGCTCAGGGCTCCAGGCAGCTTTTGTTTCAGCTGGTTGCAGCTATCACCATTTGTAACTTCGAGGGCTTGTGCTGAAGACACCAATCAATGATGTAGAAGAGAGGTGTCCAGGATCACAAATCAGAATTTAGGCTGCTTGGTACTTGTCAGTATCTGCTAGCACCCGGCAGAGACTAGAGTCTGGGATTATATTGACATCAGACAGCTGTTCACTCTCCAAATCTAATCTGAATATATTTTTACAGTGGTGAGATGAAAGTGCCAGCCAATACATTACCCCAGCTTTGCTTCATCTGAGCTGTCATTTTATTACCTTCACCACACTGACTTTGTTCACATTTCTAAAGAGAAACACAAGTGAGTTTGGGGCCTACAGATGTACAGATGTGAGGGATTCAGGTTAATGACAGTCAAATAAATCTAACAAAAAAAAAAGGGGGGGGGATCTTTTAAATAGAAATTGCTGACCCCAGTGAAATTCATTAAAACCTGGATTTCATCCCTTTGTGGTGGGATGAAGCGTCCCTACAAAGCATCACTACAAATTCATTCCCTCTTGAGGATTAAGGCTTACTTTGAATACTCTTTCCCAAGAGCAGACAGTAAAAACATGAGACATGCTGATCCTACAACTCCTACAGCAATTGAGCAGAGCACGTCTTGAATACCAGCTTAGACATGCACTGTCTTAATGATGTGTACAGCTACTACCAGAGAACAGCCAAGAAAGCAAGTTACTCACAGCCTTCTCTAACCATGCAGAATAGTGTCTAAAATGAGTCAGGATAAGCAAAAACACTTTCAGGAAGGTGGGACAGCATTTATGCAGATTAAGAAAAGGTACTTGTTTTGTGTTTAACACACCTAGATGACTTTTCCGTCGGATTATAGTAACTGTAAGGTAAGCTCCCTTTGGGATGAAGTGTATTTAATTTTAAAATCAGATGCATCTAGGCAGTTTACAGTCGTCTTCAGTTTACTAAGTGTCGAAGAGATGGAAAGTGCCATAGGATGAAACGACACTTATGTGCAAGTCTATGTATTTAGAGTATGCAAAGGGAAGAATAGCAATGGAAAAGTATATACCAACAAGGCATATTTCCCAAATTACCTTGGCAGCACATTTCAGCCGCGCTACAGAAACTTCTTGCCAGTGCAGTAAGCAAGCAATCATTAGTACGCTCATATGCTTTTCCCCTGCTATTTAACTTTACTTTTACACTTTTCGTGCCAGATGTCTCTTCTACCCTAGCTGTGATGTCTGCAACTGCTCTACATGAAAAGTAGCCAGTTTCACAGACATTTGGCCAAGCCATAGCACAGAGGGATTCCAGTATGAAGAAACGGTATTTGAGTATTACACACAAAGTTTTAGGCTGTTGAGCTGCTCTTTTAGTCTGAAGCTTAAGCTCATTTAAGTAGAAACAGTAACAACAACAAAAGCAAGAGTCAAGATTAAAAAACAAAACAAAACAAACCCCCACCCCAAACCCAAACTTCTTAATGAAGCATGCACAAAGACCAGCTTTCTAAGTATTGTATTCTGAAAACTTACCTTCAAAGGCTTTGGCAGCATCTACCAAGTTTGACCAGTCCAGATCAGAAGCAGAATCAGGCAATGGCATAAGACCAGGGTCTGGCATGGGCTGCCGTCTTTGCTCCTGGATATCTGTGAGGGAGCTGTCTGAGGCAGAAAACTCTCCTAGAGTAATGCAGAACAAATTATAAACTCCATAAAAAAAGACACCAAAATTTCTTTCTTTAGTACTAATGCATGCCTATGTTTTCCTTTTTCTGGTATAGCAATTTTGGAACCAGAACACAGCAGAATGTTTGATCAAGTGTAGTTGACCGGATACAGCATGTTACAAGCCAGTTTTCTGAGAGAGAACTTCTCACCAAGACATTCAGCTCCTTTCTAACCTGCCTGCATCTTTGGAGCTTAGCACTTCAAAAGCCAGTCTCTGCCTCCCCCCAGCACTGGGGCTGTGGGCAAATACTCTTCTACCCAACGATTCCTGCCTCTGCACAAGCTGAAGATACTTTGGAGGGCTCTGCAGCTTGCTGGGGCTTCGACACTCCCTATTTGCTCCTGTAAAAATACAAAATTGTGGGTTTTTTTCCCCTCCTCTCTTTAAAAGACAATCTCATAAACCAATGGGAGCAGACTTAGGCCTACCAAGATGCATCAGAGCAAGAAAACCCTTAAAATGACTTCCAAAGCATTGCACATCTCTCGGCAGTTTAGTGAAACCTCTTGGCCTTTACTGAAAAAGACCCACATGCACCCATAAGCTGGACAGGCTGGATCGATGGGCCAAGGTCAACTGTATGAGGTTTAATAAGGCCAGGTGCAGGGTCCTGCACTTGGGTCACAACAACCCCAGGCAATGCTACAGGCTTGGGGAGGAGTGGCTGGAGAGCTGCCCAGCAGAAAGGGACCTGGGGGTGCTGGTTGACAGCCGGCTGAACATGAGCCAGCAGTGTGCCCAGGTGGCCAAGAAGGCCAACAGCATCCTGGCCTGTATCAGAAATGGTGTGGCCAGCAGGAGTAGGGAAGTGATCGTGCCCCTGTACTCGGCACTGGTGAGGCCGCACCTTGAATACTGTGTTCAGTTTTGGGCCCCTCACTACAAGAAGGACATTGAGGTGCTGGAGCATGTCCAGAGAAGGGCAACGAAGCTGGTGAGGGGTCTGGAGCACAAGTCTTATGAGGAGCGGCTGAGGGAACTGGGGTTGTTCATTCTGGAGAAGAGGAGGCTGAGGGGAGACCTTATCGGTCTCTACAACTACCAGGAAGGTGGTTGTGGTGAGGTGGGTGTTGGTCTCTTCTCCCAAGTAACCAGCGATAGGACGAGAGGAAATGGCCTCAAGCTGCGCCAGGGGAGGTTTAGATTAGATATTAGGAAAAGTTTCTTCACTGAGAGAGTAGTCAAACATTGGAACAGGCTGCCCAGGGAGGTGGTAGAGTCGCCATCACTGGAAGTCTTCAAAAAATGTGTGGACGTGGCACTTTGGGACATGGTTTAGGGGGCATGGTGGTGTTGGGTTAACAGTTGGACTTCATGATCTTGTAGGTCCTTTCCAACCTTAGTGATTCTGTAATAAGCTGGTACACGGCCCACTATGGAAAACAACATTGGCAACCTTGAAAGAAGGATATAAAGTCCCTGTACATTTTGTGCAGACCTAGCGCAGTGAAACACTTGAATTATTGCCACTCATTAGGGAAAGACCAAATTGTGAACCAATAGTTACCTACTTCATTTCAGTTTACTGGCTGGACAATCAGAAAACGTGCAATGCTTGGTCAGTCAGCACACGCGTGAGCTCAGAAGCAGCAGCAACCCGCTTCCTCATGCCCTCTGTCAGAGCATAAAGAAAGTTTTGAAAAATTTCTAGGTGGTATTAGAAACACTGGAGACGTAAGGGTGAGAAGGTGGACTGGGCACTTGGGAGGAAGCTGCAGAGAAGGGGCTATAATGAAGAATCCATTTGGACCACAGCAAACAGAAAGACAGTGTGGTGGGCAGGACACGAGCCCGCTGGAAGACAAACACTGCGTTGCTTATTTTTGCCCCCCTTAGCCCCCCCTTGATAGTCTAACAACTATGTAACTTCAATAACTGAAATCACTTTCTAATAACTTTAGCTAAATAATATTGCTGCCAGGGAAACAATGACCAGAAAAGCTACACAGCATTCACTTTCCTCAAAAGTCTTTAATTTATTAAAATTGTCTCTGTGTGTGTTCACTTTTTATAAATATAAGTTCAGCCTAATATTAACACTGAGGATTCTCGCATTATCTCCCCAATGGAGGGCAGTTATTTGAGAAGTTTTTAACATGAAAATATTTACAATTAGTGAAGACACACAGAATTACAAGAAAAAACTAACCATTTGAAAAATTACCTGTTTTAAAAGTGTCAGTTAGGTTGTTAATTAAGACAGACGAGTAAAGAATATTTTTAGCTCATTGTTTTCCCCCTTCAAAACAAATGAAGGTGCTCTGGAATGGCTCCTCTTTGTTATTAAGAGCTTTGAATTAAAGGAATTTTGAATAGCTGGAAATACAAATACTTGTGGTATTAAATATCCAGCTCTACTTAATCCTTTCAGCAAAGGCAAGTGGTGGGGGTGGGGAGAGAGACAATTCATGTGCCACTTCAAATAGCTGGTCCTTTTATCATGCAGGCTCTCCATTTTACAGAAAATGGAAAAATCTTGCTTTGTTGACAAATGTAGAAAGGTGATGTGCTACAAGGAGTAATCTGTTTGGTGTGGAAGAGAACGTGACAGTGAAAGAAGGTTCTGTGGTTTTCTTTTCGGAAAATACAGGCATCCAAGCGGAAACAGACCACGTGCTGCTTTCTACTTCTACTGGGATGGCACCATTAATCTTCTGACCCCAAGCCCTCAGAAGCCAAATCCACCAGCCAGTTACAAGCGTAACCACGTTCACAAAGTTATTTTAGTGCATATAAAAAGCAGAAGTGAAGAGAGCTCCGTTTCCTAACTCTTATGCAAGAAACATGTTATACAGGAACAACAGCTCGTGAAAATGTCAGGTTCAACACTGAAAACTGATGCCTGGTGATCACAGGCAGATGAAAATAATTTAAAATAGGTTTCTTCAGCAGCTTTCACTGTCAAATGCATCCTTTGTATCTAAAGACAGACCGTGCTTTGGGCCTACTATAGCGAGTTCAATCTATTGATAGCCCTGTGTTTTCCTCTTGAAGCATACTAAACCACGAATAGATCAGAGCAGATATGTACTTCTTCAGAAAACATCGCAGAATCCTACACTGAGATCTAGCTCTATTTCTGGAAAACCCATTTAGTACACGTTTATTTATGAGGTACAACGGGAACCTGTGAAAATTCCCTTTCTCACCAATTCACATGCAGCAACACACAACCTATCAGATAATCCTCCTGAGACTGTTCAGTAAACTCATGGGAGAAAGCCAAGTGCCTTCTTGGCAGCAGTTTACCAACTAACTTCTTCTTGTTAGCTGTTGATGTGTGACTAAAATAAGTCAGTCGAGTGCTGTAAAATGAACAGGGTAAGGGAGTAAATTTAAAAACGGTGCAATAAAAGCTGTATCTTGTGTAGTTGTACAGCCAAATGTCCACTAGTATTTATCGACTTTTATATCATTATTTTCCTAATAGTATTTTCTCCCATAAACCCACACTAAAGGAAGTGAAGTTGCTACTGGTAGATAACCAGGCATACATTATTTGCCCATTGGTCCAGCTGGTGTAGATAACTCTTGGAAGAAATGGAGAAAACATAACAGCCAATGGGACAAACTTTTGTGCTCCCTCCACAAGGTAACTTGTGACCAGTCATGCAGTTTTATACCCACTGAAGTGAGGAAAAAAAAAATTCCCATCCTATTTTGTATTTTCAGACATGTGATTTGACTTTCCTTATTTTAGCAAAATCAAAATGGAAGTACTAATTGCTGTAACAAACATTTCCCCGTAACACGATTCACAAAGGATCCATCTGAAAGCAGAAGAATGGGAAATACACTTACCGTGTAGTGATTTCATTCCTAAAGTATAGGATGGTCTCCGTAATGGCAGCGACTTTGGGAGAGAAGGGTATGTGCTGGTGAATAGGACATCATTTGGCATGGCTTGGTCCAAGAGCGAGGCCCGCGAGGTGAAGAAGTGGTCCCTTTGACCACTGTAAATACTCTCATCTGACAAAGTCCTTTGCAAGGCACGCCTTGTGGTAGGAGTGCTGGGAAAGGGAGACTGACAGGACAGAGTATGTGACTATACATTCATAAAAACAATAAAAAGAAATGAGAAAAAAAATCAATAAAGAAACTTTTGAAGTCTATGTTGAAATAATTTTTAAAACTTTTATTTTAAGTAAGAAAACAAGTGTTAACATAATATTCTTTCAGAGTGGAGAGGAAAAAGAACTAAAGGAATCTGCTTTGGAGGAGATTACACCTAGATAACATACACAGGTCTATATATAACATACATAGCCTGTCTCACGTTCTGCCTTTTAAATTCCCTTCAAACGTCTCCTGTAGTGGAAATCTCAGGCAGCCCTCACAGATTCTAGAGCTGATGTGTGGCAGAGATAACATTTACAGAAACAGACTGGATGCTGCATAAACAGCGCTCTCCCTCGTGCCGGGGGGGAGGCTGCCTTCCTGCAGGCAGAGCACCAGCAAATGCCAACTAATTAGAAGTCTGGTATTACTGAACAACTAGGAATGCCCACCGCCGCTTTGGTTCTTCAGAAGGATTTGAATTTGAAGTAAGTAGTCCTATGAGTAAGAGAACTTGTGTCTTACCCCCACCATCATCCCAGCTTCCTCTATGCTCCACACGGGAGAAAGCCATGCTGTGGTGGGCTTGGTGTTACATGCTCTCTGGCCAGTGCCAGCGAGCTGCTATCAAAGAACCCGTAACCATTCCCATCAGCAGAGACGCCGATTTTTATGAAACCTGAAGCAACGTAACTATCTCCAAGACATAACACTTCTTTACAGTTTGGTTGAAATTTGGTCCAAAGGCTTTCACGGAGAAATGGCAAACAGAAAGGAAGACCTCATCACCCCAATTTGCTCTGTAAGCAAGTTTAAACAAAAAAGGAAGTAAAATGGTTTCAGGAAAGAGTGATTAAACATTATAAAGAGTTGCTCACCTGCACATAAGAATAGTTCTCTCTTCTCAAAGAGGAAAAAAAATGTTTAAACAGACAGTACTCTATTCCTGTGATCAATATCCCACGCTACAAGGTGGGAGAAGAGCATAGAGGAGGGTCTATTGGTAGTGTACAGTGGAAGACAATCTGCCAGATTTTTTTTTTTTTTGCCAAAACATTAGGAATTTTAATATTAAAAGACTGCTGCATGTTTTGGTTTTATGATTAAGGATCAGAAACAATTAAGATTACTTCCAAAAGCTTGCTATCATCAAAAGACAAAGAAGGAAAGAGAAGCCTTGTCCCATGCCAACTTTTTATTATGTCAAATCCTCCCTTCGGCATTGCCTCCCTCGGGATATGTTCATTCATGTTCACAGTCTGAACCTTGCATATACAGTTAACACTACAGAAATTACAACTTCTGGTACACACTTGTCAGTATGTTACATTGAGGATCAAGCTGCTTTTTTATTCTGAAATTTAAAAGCTCAAGGAGGTTCATGTTATGATCCAGTGAAATATCCCAGTACTTGTCCTGAAGCGGCAAAGAAAGAATTTAGTCAAGGCTGGTATAGTTCACTTCATGTTAAAGCATTAGGAGCTGGAACCAGCAGTTAATATCAGATGTTGAGATTAAAAGGTTGCAGAGATATGAACATCTGCTGGAGTCAGAACAGATGCCCCATGAGTAGGAACTACCTTCTGGTAATAGAGCAGAGGGAAGAGAAAAAGAAGGGTGACTTGGCTGAGAAGATACAATGCATAAGTAGCAGGTAAGGAGATAAAGAAGGCTGGTAAGATAAGAAGAAGATACACAAGTCACAAAATCAGAGCCTAGAACAAATTCTACTAGCAAACAAAACCTCTGGCAGCCAACAGACAGGAAGAAGAAGGATTTTTGGTCTTTGTGCAGTGAACTAATGAAGGGCATTGTCATTCTTTTTCTTGTCCCTTTTTATTTTTTTAATTTTTACACTGTTCAAAAAGATTTTATGCCGTAAGAGCAACTTTTTTTAAGATGAAATATAAAACATGCAGTGGGCAGAAATGACAGTTACTTTTAGAATGGAAAAGACTTAATTTATTGGTGTGATAGAATGTTATTAACTTGCTGAAATTTATCAAAAGTGTAACCTGCATTAACATACTTGTTACAGTCACCAGGAAATAAAGACCAGGGTAAGATTCACTAACCTCAAAGCAGAAAAACAACAAACTTGGGAACATACACACTTTTCATGGTCTCCAGGTCACCTCTTTAAGCAGAATGGAATTTCTTGGAATGAGAACAATCCCCTTGCTCAAAACAACCAACTGGAGATGCCTGCACTGCTCATGTCTCACTCTCCTCAGAACTACCACAAACCTAAGAAAAAGATATCTTGCCATTGGCAAGTTGGTTTTTTTTCTTCCATCCTCAAAGGTAACATCTGAAATAATCTGTGTATGGAACCTAGCACTTGCAAGTTTTAATAAGGATTTTGGGTTTTTTCAAGCCAAGAAGGAAGTTGCAGCTCTCTCTTCTGCAGGGTTGCTGTGGAAACCATTTGGGCTCTAGGTGATGAGCCTGAGCTGTTAAGCACTGACTGTACATGGAGACTGTAGAAATGAAGACGTTCTCTTCAAATGATGGATTTTAAAAATTAATACATGCACTTTTGTGTTATTATACACATTTGAAAATACATCAGGAAATGTTTCTAACTATTTATTCTGTATAAATATTTGATTAAGTTTCGGGAGTATTCTTGGTCCTTGTGCAGTAACAGAATTAGAGAGGCATAAAAGTGAATTCTTGGTCCTTGTGCAGTAACAGAATTAGAGAGGCATAAAAGTGTGCTTTTTGCAAGGAGTTTCAATACAGTCCAACAAGTCACTGTCTCGTGATGCAATCAGAGAAAAACAATTCAATGCATAAGACAACACTACAGGACTTTCCATGAGCCAGCAGACCTAAATGTTCTTTGCAATTTGGCATACTAGTCTCAAAGTTTGCACACAAAACTGTAATAATATTGCAGTGACTGTAATAATGAAACTGTTCCCCAAATGTATTTCTGTAGTAGATGAGTCTATGACAAATGGATGAGCTTCTGTCTGTGATGAGAATTCAGGGAATGCCTTGCATTTTATTTTATTTTCCTGTTACAGAGGAGAACAGAAAAGATCCCATCTGAGAAACATCCGAGTCCAGTGCAAAGTCCAACCAAGTAAGCTCTGTACGAATGAAACCTTCAGCTCTGAATGCTTTGAAAGCACTAGGCGTTTTCTACACAGAAATCTTAAGAGCTTATCTTTTTCCAAATTGTGAAGCATTTGCTGTATTAGTTGATATGCCTCAGCAGCAATGAACTGAATCATCAAATTCTTATAAAGTGTAACTTTACACATTTCTCTTTTGTAACAACAGAAGTATGACTTGGATGAGAAGAGGACCTGTGCGTACCTTCAATAGCGTATCAAATACCTTCAAGTATTCTCAGATTTCACTTAACTGTGACAAGCAATGGCCAGATGACAGACTGTCTCTCTACCATACCTTAAAATTCTTCTGGGATTCAGGTGTTGGGCTATCAAGATCTATCAATTTCTTCAGCTCTTCTTCAACAGTGGACTTGGATGCTCGCTTCGGTGATGCTCGTAGATCTCTTGCTGAAGCACGCAGCCGAGGGTGGGCCATTTCATTGCCATCACTCTGGTGACGTCTTAAATGAAATGGAACAGACACATTCAGGTCTCAAAGCCCTGGGGCAGGAGGCATGAATGAAACAAGAATTGTAACACCCTCAAGGTTTTCAAAGAAAGAACCTAGGTAGGGGGCACAGAGGAGGGAAGGAGTTTCGCTAATACAGCGAGGAGCCTCATCTTAATTAATACCTGATGAAACAATAAACTTGTTTAAAAACATCAACTAGCAACACACTTAAAGGGTATTGTAATACATTTTCCCAATAAGGGACTGAATCTATTAAAATATCGTGTATTCTGTAAAAACCTAAAAAATATAGATGTCTACAATGACTCCAAAAGCAGCAAATCACTAAGTTTCTTTAATCTTTTAACTGGCTTTTTATAATGCAGTTATCACAAAGTTTCACCATCTCCTTTTGACATCCAGTTATTGGTATCATCTAGGGATACTGTGCTTGACCCTATAAAAGTCAAAAGGGTTGAATAAATTACTTTGAACTTTTTGAACCACTTGCTTTCCAAGTCATACTAGACTTAAAGGATCACTATTTTCCCTAGTAAGTTGCTTCTCAATTTCTCTTCCAAAAGAGATGGTTGCATGTTGTAACACAGAGAGATCTGGGTTAAACCAGATACTGGCAGCAATCTTAACAAGGCAACACGGAGTGCCACAGACCTAATGCACAGCATGCATGGTACTACTACACGGATGAGAGGCTTAAGGAAAACTCAGGTTCTACATTAAGAGGATTCTTAATATTTGCTAAAATAGCATTTTGAGTCACCCTTAAGAAGTCCCAAGGAAAGATAAGCTTTAATAGGAATGAAATCCATACAGCTCTCTAGAGATGATTAAAAAAATCTTATACAAGTTAACAGGGGTGAGATTAGCTTACTATCAAATATTTAAGCCTAACTGCAGAACTTTAGATTAGAAATTAAGTTCTACAGAAGACTAGGCATTCTATTAAATAGTCTTGAGCTCTTCTATACAGAGCAGTGTCACTGATCTCAATGCTTCTTTACAATTCAAGCAAATAACCAAACAAGATAACCAAAAAACAGTCTTACTTTCTTGAATCCATAAACCCCACCGAGTTTATTGTCCCTTCTGGCTTTTTCCATCCGATCAGATACTTGCTAGTAGCACCCTGGCGAGGGTAGAAAGTCCTAGGACCGGATGAGGAGGAAGAGGAGGAGGAGAAAGAAGGTGCGAGCTGGGGAGAAGTAGCAGAATGAAGCTCTTCTTTAGGTGAGCTTCTGGCACTGGTGAAAACAACCGGGCTGGCAGAGTGTCGTGAGCTCATGGTACTAGGAGAAAAACATAACAAAGAAAATTTCCCTCAAATGTGTATATATGCACCTTTTAAAACTATTTTTAAAGCAGAACTCTGGGCACAAGATGTTACCCTTATCAATAGTGGGCAGAGTAGCAAAACCAGTTCGCTCTTCTTAAGGGCCTCCCACCAATGTTTCATTAAAAACATCTCACACAGTAATGAAAAATTTTATAAGCAACCTCTAAGAATGCAATATACCACTGTCCTCTCATTCCCCTTCACAGGTGGGAAACCAAGGGTTCACAGTCATTAGGCAGCTTAAAATTAATACTAGAAATTGTAGCTGAATTAGCAAAAAAGAACCCAAGCCCAATTCTTTGCTGGAATTCCTGGCTGTGGAAGAAGACATATTTTGAACGAACTTAACCAACAGGAAACATCTCTTTAAAACCCCACAACAAACCAAAGAAGAAACCCATGCATCTTTCAAAAGAGAGCTTCTTGGATTTTGCCTGAAAAGCAGTTACCATTTGCAAAAAAGAGGACTCAAACTGAGAAGTTCAAGCAGGTCTCTAACATATATCACAATTTGTCTAGGTAGAAAAAGAGAGCTGTAATGACCAACTGCAGCTTATTGTTGGAAGGGGTGGAGCTTTAGATGGGAGCTACTCTTTAGTTATGCTGATATTCAAATCTGATGCAACTTGCATAATATCAGGAGCACGAAGGCTTAAGACAATATTTACTATAACAACCTTAAAAGGTCAGGCGTTTCTACGTACAGTTACAGGAAACTTTCTGTACAGCCTTAGTACTGAAATAGTGTTATATATTTGGAGACCAGTTTTCTATCGGCTCTCTACACAGCTTAGCCACATTTTCATCTCTGTATCCAACACTGCAAGAAAGGAATTTGAAACAGATGGACCCATGGTAAAGAACAGTTTCTGACTGAGAAATAAAAATTAGCTGGAATGCTGAATAAATTCACTGAATAATCTCTTCTTTCTTAGCTTAACAGAAAATTCTTCACCACTCATTTCATATCTTGGTAGAACAATGCACTTTCACATCTCTTTCTCATACTGAAACAGAAAAAAGAATTTAAGGTTAAATTTATGTTGCCATCTGGGAAAATAATCTCACCTACACTTAGCCTTATAGAAGTCAGTCACCTAATCTATGCCATTTCTCTGGCTCTTGCTGTACTCAGTGGAGAAATAGCCCTAAGAAGTGACTCTCCTCATCTTAAATTAGGTGTCTCAGATACACAGGGAGAATTAATGCTTTTGGACTTTCTCCTCTCTCCATTGACAACACATGGAGTCTAAAAAAAATCACCTTCAACTATGTTTCATTTTCATACAGCTCAGGTTAAGCACCATGAGTCCCAACAGTTAAGTGCTTTGGATTTAATGAGGAGTCCGAGTGGATTGTAGTCTTCCCACCTCCAATAGCACCGGCTGCTGCAGCCCATGCTTCCATCTAATACACATGGAGGAGGCTGCAAAGTCCCTCATATCAGGGGCAAGATGCATCTTTCCATATGTATGCAAGTCAAATGACAATAATACAGGTTTTTCTAAATTATGTTTTTTTCTTCCCTCCATCTGTACATTTGAAAGCCCTATACAAAAGATGGCAGATTGGGAAAATATAGGAAGAGATTTTCCTGTCCATCAAGCCTGTATATCTGGCACTGCACAATACAACCTTCGTATTAGTAACAGATATAAGTAAACATAATTTATAGCAAGAAAGCAGAGAAAAATAAGAGCCGAGGGGAGAGGCAGTAAATTTCTCCTCATTCCCCCGTCTTCTTTTCCAATATTGAAAGACAACTCCTACACATGCTGAGTAAACCAGCCCATCTGTGAGGCATCACCACCGCAAAATTAAACTGCCAAGATGTGAGGAAGATGCACATCTTTAAAAAAAAAAAACGTATGGAGCTACTTTTTATTTTTATTTTTACCCACTTCTAAATACACTCAAGAAGTGGAGAGGTCTTTTGCTTCAGTGTAGGAAAAGGGAAATACTGATCACATTTCAGGATTCTTTAATCCATCAGGTAGTTCTCAAGGAACTGCTAGATGTGAGAAAACGTTTCTTGATAAAAACCAGTAGCAACTCCTAGATGGGCTAGTAACGGGATGCTTAATATTACTAGGCAAAGAGAGTAAAAAATTATGTTCAGTATGCTCTACGTAAAATTTATATATAAAATGCATATGTGTATATAATAAAGTAATTATTTTATTATATATCATAATGTATATACACATTATGTATTTTAAGTATTATTACTTTAATATTTATTATAATACATATCATATAATAGATGCCAAGAGTAGCCTGGCAAATAAGCAAGAAAATTAGCATACAGTTTTAAATACACTTTTCTTTAAAGTGTATTGCGTATTTTGAGCTGTGGTTTTACAATATAGTATTTTGGGAGGATATTCTGCTTCAGGAACTATGCACAGAACTGTGGATATGACTGAAGCGTCTCACCCTACAAGTAAACACTGGCAGGTCAATAGGATGCTGACAGATAGAGACACACACTTCTTAACTGAGAGCATATTCGGAAAGCAAAAGGCTTTGGATAAACTCTAGAATAATAATTCGCAGCTGGAACACTATGGCAGTGACGGGAAGAGATTAGAGTGTTCGACCCCAGGAAGCATGCAGAGGATTCCTCATACTGTAACAGACACCAGGACCAGCTTGATTATAACCAGAAGAAATTCAGTCCTCGTATTGTCAGGACACAAAGATAGCCACTGTTGGTCCCCCACCTCAGTAACTGAGGCATCAAGGATTAAATTAAGGAAAAATCCAAATATTACATGACAATCTGCAAGAATTGCAGATAAGGCATTCAAAAAAGCATTTACCATCATTAAGTAATATTCAGAGTATCTTAAAATCATTAGAAGTAATGAAAAAGATACCTGATTTGAAAAAGCCACTATTTGCCTTTTAGTTTTGGTAAGGGGGCTGTAAAAAAACATATAGTTTAGATGGAAATGGAAGTTTGATTTTATTTTTTTCCTAGGGAATTCATGCCATCAGCGCATATGGCTTCATTTAATGACATTCAGCTATAATGATTCTGTATAATTACTGGCCTACATAATGCAATTCTCCTGGGATGCAATGAGAAATCTGCACAATCATCAGGAAGGACTTTGGGAATGGGGGTGGAGAAGAAAAATAAAACCCAGCCAGAAGCCCTGCTGTAAAAGTTAATCACTATAATTTACATTTTGCCACCAATTCTCAGGTACAAGTTCTTTTATGCACCATCAAATGATCTGAACACTAATTATCGCGCCTGTCTTCTACAGACACAAACACTCTGATTTGTGGTTATTTTCTTTTCTTTTGTCGCCGAGTCCTTTTTAGGGCCAAATTCCTCCTCTTCTTGCTCAGAAACCTGACTCTAAAGACACCACAGACATTCTGATATCCACAGGCAAAAGGTGAAAAGCGAGAAGCAAGAGAGGGTAACAATTTAGAAACCAATAAACACACTAATTAAGCTGTTCATTTCTCACAAAAAGTAGCCTGCTCAGAATCATCCTTTAGTCTCCCTTCCTTCACCTCCTTGAAGCAGGCGGCTGTGGCTACATTTTGGAAGTGCCAGTTTAACAAGCCTCCAGCCCCGAGCCTCCACGGACGGAGCGACGGGAGGGTGAGGAGCAAGCAGCCGGACCCAGGGCTTCTTCAGGTCAGCACTGCGGTTCAGCGTGCAACCACCAACCGAGGACGCCGTGAGAAACGAAACGAAAGCTTTTTAGCCCAGACTCTGCCTTTGCTTTATTGTGAGGCATCAAACACATGCTCTAGTCTTCACAAATAAGAAATAATAATGAAGGAACACAAGTCAAGTCTGTTTTTTTCTCCACCAAAATAAACGATGTCGGTGCAAGGATTGCAGTACTTCTCAACTACACATGCCCCATGTGTTCTACGAATTGCTACTACTGCTCTTTGCGAAGAGCTGCATTTTTAACATCTGATTTTTAAATGAAACTGGAGAAAAAACCCCAACTGTTTTCTTTAGCATAAAGTCTAGGGAACCTTTATCCGGAAATTTCAGCAACAGCCCCCAAAAAACATACAGAGAACCATTTCAGTATCATCAGAGAAACATCATGTAAATTAATCCAAATCAACCAGTGAAAATACCATGTTATCAATGCTATCATATAATAAATAGTGAGATAACATCCTAGGCTTAGGTTTGCAATCAAGTTGCAAAGTAAATCCATGGAAGACAAAGATGAGCGCTGTCAGGGCATGCCTGCCCTGCGAAGATGTATTTAATTTTATTGAATTTTCTCGGCTTTTCTACTGAACTAATCCTGTTTGGTGCTCAGAGAAGAGGAAACCAGAACCTCAGAGGTACTAAGATGTCACTCCCATCAGGCACACCTTTACAATAAAGCTTCCAAGAGTTACATGTAAGTCTTCCAAGCTTGAGTCGCTTCTGAAAAAAATCCTTCCAAATGGAAACGCTACTGACAACTTTATTACAATCAGCATTTTGTGTAAGAATCTTACATTTAATGCTACTGCTAGTTACATTCAGACAAGTACCACAGGGTATGTGGTAAGCTCTGATGAACATTAAAAAAAAAATGCATGTAACACGTTTGTCTTAAAATAAAAAGTATAAAACTAGATAACCACCATATAATTTTTACCTTCATGAAAGGGGCACATGCTAACACTGCCCAAAATCTAAGTAAATCCCCCTGCATAATGTTTTTTACAGACTTGCTCAAGTCCTTCATGCATGCGTGCTACTGAGAACACGTCTTAAAGACTTGGGTGGGACTTATACCAACTGAGTATGAGCTTTAGTGCCAAAAATGGCCAATCAAGAGAACCAGCAAACCAGAGCAGGACTACCATTAATAGATGACTTAGTCAAAATTACCATGAGAAAGTACATGGAGACCATTCACTACAACACAGTCTCTATGACAACCCCCTACTTGCAGCTACTGTATGAGTTGTTAACTGTCTGATAAACATCTAGCCTTGCATAAATGTAGCTTTGCTCAAAATGATTAGCAAAAACCACTTCAGACTTCCAGTCTGCAGGTATTTTAGCTGCACACTCAAAACAGAGGTGCCTTAAGAATAAAAGTACAACAGTCGGGCTCCATAAGGCCAAGAAATTATGATGATCACACATCTTCCTTCAAAGACCTGTGTTTTCTTCCTTGTTGATAGTATGACACAATATGAGTATTTTTCAAAAAGCACACTGAATACTTCTTGGGAAGTGGGTTAGGAAAACGGTCTAAAGTAGAGACCAGCTGTCTTTGGCAGCTCTGATTAACTTGTAAAGTGAGTATCTTCCATCTGAGGTTTTCAAGCATATTATACATGTACTTCATATTGCCAATTTTACAAGTGGCAAAACTGAGGGAGAGAGGGAAGGTGACTAATGTGTCATACCCACAACCTTGCAGCAGAACGAGATTAAAATCTACATGCTAGCACCCCCAAGCAACTTGCTCTCAGTATCGATCATACTGACTTGCAAGCAGATGTCAAAACAAAAAAGACTTGGAAAAAAGTGCAAAACATCTGAAATGTGTACTTGCAAGACTAAAAAAGAACTCCATATTAAACCATTCATTAATAAAATGGACTGATCTCCTTTCTGATCCACATATGAACTGCAGTTGTCACAAGATATTCCTTATGAACACATCAGACAGGTGTCTGTCTTATGTTAGTTTAGTAGCAGCAGTATGGAATACGCTCTCAAAGACATTCTTCAGTGTTACAAGCATAGCAGATGCGAAGACTAAAGGCAGTGTTAATTTTCAGGCATTCTGCACAGTGAGATCTTTCAAAACACTGGTTAACATAAGTAGAAACCTTTCTCCAACATCCACTTCTCACTTTTGATAAGTTAGAGAGTGAGAATGGGAAAATGAGCGTGGAGGGGGTCAATCTCATAAGAGGTGAAAATTACCTTGTATGCGAGACAGCATCACTAAGACTGTAAGCACTGTTCTCCCTCGTTAGAGGACTGGAGGCTGGTTGACTCTTGCTGTGAATATCCAGACTCAGTGAAGACTCGGTCTTTCGGTCCATGTGGCTCTCTTTTTCTAATGTCCTGTCTGCAATGGAGACCACTTCGCTGGAGCTATGCCACAGTGGTGCCACCTTCTCCTTTGTTAGCCCTGTACGGGGAGATGTTGCTGCTCCCAGGGAGGCAGTGCTGCCATGGCTAGGTCCGTAGGAGGTGGTGTCTATGCCACTATCAGCTGAAGTCCCTTGAAGGTAGTTGTAGCTGTTCAGCTCTGATTCAGTGCGCTCTCCACTGTCATACCATTTCTCATCACTGTGAGCACTGGAGGCATTGCTGGAGAGGGTATTGCTGCTGGAATGGCTGGAGTAGTGGCTGTCAGACTACAAAAGAAACAACAATCCCCCAAAAACCACGGTTGTAAGTTTATTTCAGAATTATGGCAGTAAACAGGAGGAGGAAATAAACGGTTACAAAAAAGTCACCACTGCACAACAGGAGCTATTCTACCTTGAGGTATTTATGGATAGATACATGGAGGAGACTAATAAACTCTAAAAATTTCATTCCAACACAATGCATGTGCTGTTCTGGGTGCACATAAAAAGCTTTCATACGGATTTGGAAGCCATGGCTTAACTATTCAGGGAAAGCCAGAGTTGTTTGTATTTTGTCCAAAAATACTTTATTTACACTGTTTCCTTTCAAGCAGAGTTCTGCTCAGCCCAGTCCAATCCAATGACATTGGCTGAGCTGTGTAGACTTTGGATTGATTTATAACTACTAAAATTAAAAATATCTAATTTTAAGACTCCGATATTTTAGATCATGAAACATAACTAATCCACAGAAAGTGCAGATGTTATTTTAACAATCCAATTGCCTATCAAAGGGTTAAAGTAGGGCAAAATAACCACTGCTCTTCCTACCCTTTTGTAGTAGGGTGTATTTCCTCCTGAGCAGGTGTGTCTTTTGCAAATGATCACTGAAATGCCATTTAACTAATCTGAAATTGTTTTCCAAAAGGCAAAATTGGAAGAAAGGAAGCTTTAATGCAATGCTTTGAGGTTGTTCCCATCAGGGCATGCCAGTGTCTGGCTGGTTTGTGCGTTCTGTCCTTGATTACAGCCAGCTGTTAGGAAGAAACATGGAGGACATTCAGTCCTCAATTCCATAGTGGACATTGATGGAATATACCATTACAGGAAGAATTTCTTGCCATACACCCATCGTTGCTCACCTGCCTTTGGGGCATTTATATCCAGCTGAATGCCTTAATTTTAGTTTCCATCTACAGAATGTATCTACTTTCTGACCATCTATATAATCAGAACTGAAGCAGTTTTTCAGTAGGCAATGGAACTTATTTGGTGACCAGATGGCCCAGGAATAAGGGAAGGCATGGAAAGCAGACTTAGAGCCACTTCTCCTATTTGTCTACCCTTGGAGTTTTGGCTAACAGGCATGGGCAGAGATCCCAGACAAATATAAAAGAGTAGATACTGTTTCTGTTTTCACTGGAAAAGAGGTAAAATAGAGAATGGATGTATACAGAGAGCAAGAAATTTCAGCATCCACAATTCTTGTTATACTAAAGCAAGAATTGACAGAAAAACAGGAGGACTGTTGAGTTGATCTGGACTCCTAGTTATTTCCAATTAAAGTTACTGCTCTTCATTAGTAACTGCATCACTCCCCCTCCATCTGCCTACATAATAAAGATTTACTTTAACAATGACTAAATAAGAAGAATGCAAGCATTAATAATTCCAGTACTACACTTCGCACACAAGCTAATGAGTTATGTATTACACCATTATACGGTCAAATACATCTCATGGAAAACAGGTCAATCTAAATACAAAAACTAGTTTGTTCTCCTAAGAATATGAAGACAGGTGTGGTGGTGTTGGTGGTTTTTTTTGTTCTGTTAGTTTTTGTTTGTTGGGTTTTTTTTAATAATAAAGACATGTTGTTATGAATTAATAAACTAAAAGCCAATTCTACTGAAAGAAGAATGCTGATGAGCAGGAGCAAGTAATAAACACCTAAATAAATGCAACTAATACTTCCAGTATAATCACACAACACAACTCCATATTTTACCTGATGGTACAAATAAACAAACACACTAAATGATACAGCTTATTGGGTAGTTTAAAATTTAAAGAGTGGGGTTTTTTTTTAAGTCTAGCCACTTAAATAATTTTCAAGACATTTTAAGTTTATGAACACTACTGCATTTATCTGTCTCTCTGTATGTAAATCAGGAAGTTACAGTTTCCCAAAAGGTGTAAATATCTAACTCTGCAGAGACAGAAAGGCAGGATTTACCGTTTAGACACTAAACACAAATAAAACAAGAAAGATTTTTTTCACTAGGATTCCAGCAGACCTTTCAGACAATGTCTTCAAACTGAGTGCAAGGCAGATTATGGAAAAGAAGTAATAGTTACACTAGGTGAGGAAAGTGGAGAAAATACAAAACCAAAAGCAAGATCACTGTTCTGTTTCAAAGAAGCAGCTTTGAGTGTTGCATTCTAAAATATATTAGTAAGCTTTAAGTCTCACATGTGAGGGCTAGGAATAGCTTTGCAAACTCTCACAAATGCTCTACTTATCGCAAGATAACAAACAAGAAGTTGCTGTTCGACTGGCAACTACTAAGTATTTCAGTAAGCTGTGCTTAGCTTCTGTAGGGTTCAGGAAACAAGAGGGCTGCTCTACTGTTTCCCCATGTTCTAATAGGGTACAGGGCTTGAGGATTTTTTTCCCTTTCTTGTTTTAACTGTCACTCTAAATATAACTTTGAACAACACTTTTGGTATCAAGAGCTTGTAGAGCAAGAGCAAAACGTTAAGTAATTCCTTTTTTATGGTAACTTACATGACCCTGCTTATTTGGAGACAAATGAACCACAGGATCCTGTCTCATCAGTCTTCCACTGGGGCTTTCTCTGAAGGATGGCAGTACTTTTGATACTGCTGGGAGATGGCATGTTGGTTCTGCAATACAGCACACAACGATGTATTAAGGAGCGTAAGCAGTGCAACAAACTAAGAAAACGCATAATCTAATTTTACACTGCAATTTTTCCAATACTACCATTAGTTAAAAACTTTGGATACCTAATATGCAATTCATTCCAAATTGAAAAACCAAACCCAAACATACTGTGACAAAACACAGGTGAATAAGTGAGACCCCATTCCTGCCTGGCGTAAATCAGTAAGACTCCATGAAAACCCAGCAGCCACCATCCTGGCTTTTGTTAGAACAACCAGAATGGTACCATGCCCCTATTGTCCAACAGCACTGTATCAGAGCATTAAAACAGCAGAATATTAATTTTCACAGTGTATCGACATTGTTTCTTTATATGCACATTGCCTGTGGACAAGACATTAAAAAACCCGAAGATCCACATTTCCTTAAATTGTATTCTACGCAAGGCAGGACAATAGCAAAAATCTACAGTGATCACTTCAAATGAACACATTTTCTCCAGTACAACTACTACACACATTTCTTGTCAAAGCTCAGGTGAGTTAAATATTTTCTAATTGAAGAGATAGCAAAAATCTGTTGAAATCGCAATATTCCTTAAAAACTGATGGCTGTGAATGTGGAAACTGCATAGATTTACAAAAGAAAGGAATACTTACTAAATTAAACTAGACAAAAGTGGACAGAATTCAAATCATTCATCTTACGTGGACACTCGTAGGAGTGCTCTTTTCCAATTAAGCTTATTTTTTCCTAGGAGGTAACTATGGCAGTCTAGAGGGTATTCAGACAGCCCTTCAGGCAGGTAACTGCCTTCTCAGACCACAAGGTCAGTATTTTAAAGAGGGTCTTTCTTAGTTGTAACTTTTTATCTGTATCTTCTCTCCTGTGGTTATGCAATATTCTGCACTTCCAAAAATGCTGCCTTTAAGTAGAATGTGTGCTTATGAGCATCAAGTATTTAACAGCATCCATGGGAATTAGCAGTGCTTTTCCCCCCCACAGCTACAGTTTGTTCATCTTGATCTGCAGCATAACTATTTTTTGTTAAAAACAAATTTAAAAGTTTTATTTTAAATATGTATTAAAAAAAAAAGAAATCAAACTTGATTCGCCCTGGTAAGTGGTAGCAAGCAGTGCTGAAGCACAAAGAACGAAGGTCTTCTGTAGCTAAGAACAGGCCAGGAAGGAGTGAGTGGGTGGATTCACCGGACCTAATGCCTTATTTACCTTGAGACAGATTATCCCAAGTGGAAATGTGCTTATTTGTCATAAACCAAACTTTCACCTAGATTCACCAGACTGGCAATAAAGTCTCCAGTCAGAGATGCAGCTTCCAACTGCGACTCTACGGATGCAGGACAATACACAAGAGAGAACATATAGGGATTAAATGTCAGTATGCATTCCTCAGTGCCAAATGCCGGAGCCACCTCTTCTACCACACAATTTTTCGTGTTCTTTTTGGCCTTATTTATTTTGCAATACGGTGACACCTGACATTGTAGAACAGAACCTGCTGGCAGCTCCACTCAGTGCCAGCACCAACACCCAAATGTTGGTCTGCAAAAGTAATGCTGAGCAAAAGATCAGTTTTACATGTGTCATTACCATCACAGTATCAAAACATATGCGATTAAAAATTGTTCTGTCAAAATGAGAACTGCAGATCAGTACAATCACAGCTTTTTAGTGAGAAGTATGGGGGGAGTTGTGAGGGAGGGACTGACAGATGGCTTCAACAACAAGGCACAGCTCACTGAGGTTGTGAAGGTATGTGAACAACGTACATCTCCAGAACCCAAGGTTGGCATTTGCCCTAAACTCCTGCTGATCTCACTGAACCTTATTCTGTGCTCAACACAAGTCCATTTATATAGAACAAAAGCTATGTGTGGAACAGAAAAAGTATGGGATTGTTTAATCTATGGTAACAAAGTTAGAAAAAAAACAATCTATCAATCTTGACCATGGTCATCATGTTGGATCAATGCTGTTTGTAGACAGGACATTTCCATTGGTGTCAAAATCTCATTGGTATCCATTCAAGTCAAGCCATAGCTGCAGCAAAAGGTCTATGTGCAAAAACTTCAAATAAAGGCTTAACAATACAAATTCTCAGTACCCAGCTGTTTTATGTAGTTAATATGTTCCCCCAGCTGACAGCTTAATTGCCAAGTGCAATGAAAATGTATACACTGGTGGAAGGCGATTACCAAGCCTACCAAGATTTACTTCACTATTTAAACTTTAATTGCATTTTCTTCCATTTTGTACATGGTATTTTTATAGCTTCGATGATCAAACAATCAATTTGCATTTATACAGCACCGTTTGAAAGGGAGCATCACAAGCACTTTAGACAAACTAAGCAAAAATTAAAGTAAGCCAAGCCACTCGGGAGAGTAAGTGAGGTCAAACAAGTCCTCAACAGCAAGACAAATTAATAAGCGTGTCTACCCACTGCTTCTAAAAGGACAGAGTGTTTCAGAGTAACAGCATTAAGGTAGATTTAGTCCCACAATCAAATGAACTGAAATCAGTTCTTCCTCAGGTGATACTCATAGGTCTCAATGAAACAGCCCGCAGAAGCTAGTACATGCTCCAGACCTAATTATTCCTCCTGATCAACAAGGTTAACTTTCAAAGACACTGAAAACACAGTTCTTAAGAGGGTTCTCTCTCTGCGTGGAGAGGTATTGCCAAAGTCACCTCGTGGTTAGCACCACTTGCTCACTGTAAAGAATTAATTACCTACCCATCTGGTCAGCGATACTATCCTCACTTCTTTGCCAGCTGGGTGTGGATTTCCCGCTACCACCCGTATCTGATTGCGTGTTCTGCCTGTCAATGGAAGCAGGGGATCTACGGCTAATTCCAAACCTGTTGTAACACCCCAAAAAAACAAAGCAGATAATGATTTTAAATATGCATAAATCTCATATAAGGGGAAAAGAGCACTTTTAAGATCCTAGTGTCAAACAACAGGGCAGACCAATGCACAGCACAACTGCTTTAAGGATTTATAATGCTCTTCCATTTAATTTTTATAGCAGCTCTCAGGACCCATTTAGCACCTTTAACACATAAGATTACAGCACACATTAATTTATTGAGCATCTTTGATCAAGAACATCTGGTTACAGTGCATACAATTAAAAAAAAAGCAGACCACAACATTGATGTTTACATGGACAGGAGACCAGACATGGTTACAGAAAATTGACCACAATGAGTGAAACTTAAAAGTTTGGCTAAAAACCACAAAGGGAAATGAGGTGTGCTTATCAGGAAAATATATCAAGAATGGATCCTTTTAGCTGGGAAAGCACTCTCTCGAACTAGTCAAAGTGAGCATCAGAAAGTTTGTTAGGATCTCAGCCACCTTCCTGGGTTCTAAGCAAAAGACTAGTAAGATCATGCCTAGGTGATGCAGACATATATGCAAACAACATAAATGCATGCAGGACAATATTACACTGCCAAATATTTTAATTAAGCATTTATAAAATTCACTGTATTGGTTATGGATTCCTAAAACCTGGGGTTAATAAATTCTGTAAACTATTAAGTTATTTGATAATAAAATCATTTGAGTGGACTAGTGCAAATAAATACAACAGCTTTCCTGCATATATAGACACATACACCTATTGCTGTAGAAGAAAGCATACAGAGTAAAACGAAAGCTGTGCTCAATGGACTTTGCAAATCCTGCTAGATCACTTAGATGGATTTCAGAAAGCTCAATAAACATACAGTAAACTCAAGGAGAACAACCTAATGACAAAGGAGACACAATAGTGCCTCTGTGCCACACCGAAGTCTACATGCCTTATGCCTAAAAGCCTGTAAGAATTCAATCTATAATTCTGTATTACTTACAAGTCACAAGTCTGTAAGAATTTATAGTTACATTCAGAATTAGCAGATCAACCATTAAGAACTCGTCAAGACTAATGCATTTCTGAGGTTTTTTTTTTTAAATCAGATATACCCTGAAGAAAAAAAGAATTCCCCAAACTCTACATGCACAGAGTAACATCCAAAAAAATTACAAGCTGATATATTCTCTATATATCAAGGAGTTTCCTTAGCTATTATGTTAGACACAACAGGAAATAAAATACCCAAACTGTGCTTTCTACTCACTCTACTAGCTACAGACTGCCCGATATGACCTCCAATGTAAAACAGATCTCTGCCCAACTGTCAGTACCACTTCAGTGTGGCTCTCATTGGAAAGTTCATGTACCATCATATGACTCAGAACAACAAAATCCCACTTCCATCCTTAAAGACAAGCAGCTGGAACATGACTGTACACGCAGCACAGCTCCAAAATGTCCTATTTTGAAATGTGGGCCTTTAAATTTTACCAAACATGACCCTACTTTCCTTTGCTTTACTGCTCCCTGGTATAGTCAACATATGTTTTGCTGTATTAAAAAAAAAAAAAAGAAAAGAAAAAAGAAAACCTGGATATATCTGCCTTCTGAATACAAACAATTTAAATTTAAATCGCATTAAGTGAGCAAGGCTTTTCCTTTTCTATTCACACAGACTAGCTAGCATTTCACTTCATCAAATACCTAAATTAAACATGATGAATTCAATACCAATTCAACAGACGCACAAAAAGTCTAAACACAACATTTCAAAAGCTGATGGATTCTTTAAACTGATCTGAGGTAATGTTCAAATTTTTAACACTTGTAAAGTCTTTAGGGAAGAACATCTTTTCATGATAAATAACTAGAAGTTGGGAGCTAAAAAAAAAAAAAAAAAAAGCCAAAATCCCAAGAAATCTTGGTGCGATGAAGTTGTGTTGCATCAGTATTTTACTTCCTATGCGTTGTCCTCTTACCTAAACCCCATAATGTTCATACGTGTAAAAGCAGTGAATTTTGCATTTGGCATATTTTATGATTTGGGATCTTTTTTCCAAGATTAGAGATACACAAAGCCACCATGTTTCTAATTTTATTTCATTAAATTCACTGCTCTACTAATTGAGCAGCAAAAAATATCTTCAGATTGCCTTTTTTACATGAAGTGGGCTATTTAAAAGCAGGAATAATAAATGCAGGTGGTGCTACATTCTATGCTGCTTAAATATATAGCCCATTAGGGTATGTAGGAATGACCCCAAAAAACTCAAAGGAGAAATCAATCTGGATTAAAAGAACAGTGAAATTGTCTAAATATACATTTTTATATACATGTCATAAGAAGAAACTTGTTATTTCAGTATTTTTGATTTTCATTTTTACATTCTACCATTTTTTTTACATATACATACCTTCAGGTAAGCACTGGATAAGTATACAAAACACACATATATACATCAAGACAAATCTCGATATTCTTGAAGGCAGTGAATTTTTGCCTATATCCAGATCAGGATATGGACCAATACTCTAGAAAAGGCAGCAGTTACTGCTCTTACCAACAGAGGCTGGACTCACACCCATGCTTCCAGTCATTTAAGTTTCACAGACTTTCCAAATCTGTCATATCATGCAACAAGAAATATATACACAAATTATGCAGTTGAGACTTTCTTGCACTGGGAAATCTCAGGGACTGGCATACCTAGAGCACACGGCAGCCTCACCTCACGAAGATTACCTTCCGAACATGGTGCCCCCTCGGCTAGGTACCTACTCCAGCCCATCCTTCTCTCCAACATCTCAGCAACTGAATGCTAAAATAGCTCTCCCCTATTTTAACAACATATATGGGTTAATTGCTGACCAGCTCTACCTGGTACATCGAACGTCACTACAGAGCTGCCTGAACCTGGTCTCTCAGACGAATCTCAACAGAAGATGCACATGGAACTGCAATGATTTTTAGCAATGTGACAGACATTACTTTGCTTATTGAGGCAAGGGAAAGTTTCCTTCATAATTGTATTTTTCATGCTTTCCATGAAAAATGGAAAATCTTTTTTCATGCCTGGCAAGAAGTGTTTGGAAATGCCTGAGTAAATGTGATTCATGTGTACAAGGACAATATGGGAGGCAAAGTGCTTTTCTTATAAGAATAGAACACAATAGTCAAATAATTGGAACGTAGTAAGTGATTTTTCTTTTTTTTAAAAAAAGCACCCAGTAAGGAACATGCAAAGTTTATGTATTAATGACTACTTTCATTATTCGATTTAAGGTGTTTCCTTGCACCAAATTAAAACTTCAAAACCAAAAAGACTGTATACACAAGGTTTCTAGGACACATCTCTCTGCTGAACTTGCAAAATGCTCAGAGTGTTGTAGTGAATATATCTGTATAATTAACTTAAAAGATGGAAAAGGGCTGGGATGGGTGCTGGTGTGCTCTGAGGCCAATTCAAAATAAAAACCCCAGCATGTCTGAAAATCCCTTCCTACTCAAGCAGTTACGGTTGTGATGGTATAAGGACATATGGCAGCAATACCTTTTTTGTAGAGCAAGTGATGTAATTGGAAAAGAGCAGACAAGATACTGGGAGCACAAGCTGCTCTTCAGAATGTAAGGCAACACGTAAGTGATGCTGGCATGAATGAGCCAGGAAGTATTCAGTGTATAAAGAGGTTAAGTGCTTTTTCCAGCTGCAGAGATCTGGACACATTTCTATTTAGTTTCCTAACAGCAAAGTTTAATGGGTTTAGAGCACATCTCCTAATGTCAGTAGGACTTAAGCACAAACTTAAATAATGACCTGAACAGGCCTGATAGTCTCATGAATCAAAGCCTTCAGGAAGGTGTGCAGCAGAGATGGCCTCTTCAGAAAACCTCAAACTGAGCTGCAAGGAGAAGGAGAGGGAGGACAAATCTTCAGTGGCAGCACTTGTCCCAACACACGCTCAGAATAGCATTCTCTGGGCTGACAGAGCGCAGCGTCCCCTTACAGGCACCCAAACAGGCAAAAGACAGTACCTTGTGCTAAGCAGTTCCTGACAATGGTATTTAATCTTTGTAATAATACATTTTTTAAAATAGATACTTCTACTTTATAAAGGACCCAAACCAGAATGAATTACACACAATGACCTGCAACATACTCAAGAAGACTTCAGAGGGAAGCTTTGCAGTGTGAACTATCAGCAGTTTTGCCCCTTTATCTCCTCTACAGGATGTGATTTGGAATGTGGTAGACAGCTCTCCTGCTGCCAATTATTTTTTCCCCTACTTAATGATGCTTGCTTTATTGCTCCTCTCAGTGCTCTCTGAAAATGATACAGATTTCATTTCTTCCTCTGCAAGTTGCCCCTTACGTTGACATTGGATCACTTCAGAGAGTTTGAGGATTTCTGGAAAGCTGGAAGAGAGCACCTTAAAACAGGATGACCGTGAATATGTGAAAAAGATGCTAGCTGTGGATTACTTAGCACTTTTGTGACTACACATCTGAAGTCTTGGTTGCACACAACAGTACCTTGCTTCAATTATCAACACAGACTGCAAAGTCCAAAACCTATTACTTATTTCTTTTTAGAATCTAAACCTGTGAAATGCAGCAATTTGCAACATGAAACCCATACCTTTAATGAAGATTTTAAAATACATAAAGGTCCCTTTGTATAGTAACCTGAGCAGATGTAGACTAGGATCAGAGAGAGAGGTTAGGTTGCAAAGGGAAAAGGTGGAAGCAAGGGATTTCTAAAACTGACTTTTTCAAGAAGCATGACAGTGGTGTTTGAAAACAAACATGTTTTAATGCATGTAAACAACAAGCTGACAGGAGGCTGTGTATGCACTCCTTTACTTTAATATACATTACAACAAATGGAACACAACAAAACACCTGCCCTAAAAAGAATATGAAAGAAGTCTGGTGCCTACCCTTCTGGCATAGATTTTTGCCTGTATGTGCCCCCACCAGAGCCCGTCTCACTTGAGGATGATAAGTTGCTTGGAGAATTACGGCACTGTTGCGATCTTGCTAAGGCAATGGATGAAACCGTGACGTAGACATCAGAACCGGGGGACAACCTGTTCAGAGCAAACGGACCAGTCAAATCATCGATATTGAACAGCAATATCACAGTGTGAAGCATGATGGACAACATCATGCAAATTGTCATTTCAGCAAAGAACATGGCATCATGGAAACAGTAGAAATTGAGTCAGTTGAAGGATCAGACATTTCCCCCTTACTAATTTATTGGAAACCATGGAAAATCAGCTATAAAAAGCTGGATGCAGGGGAGTAAATGAAGAGAGGCAAGTGTGGGAATAAAATCCCGGCACACACTAGGAAAACAACCCAGTTTCTAAAGTCCTGATTTGTTTTTACAGATTGCTTGTAAGGAATAATGAAGCATGACATTCCTCACCCAAATCCCAAACATAACAAAATATTTCTAATTCTCAAAACAAACTCTTGCCTGGAATTTAAGCTAACTGTAGTGAGCTGTCTATGCAAACTCTTCCAAGAGTATCAAGCTTATCTCTATGCCACCAAATCTGTCCACATCAAATCACAAGGACTAAAAAATGTAATGTTATTTTTATAAATACCTTAAAAGCCCCCCTAAATACTTAACATTCTAATATAAAACTATCTCAATAGATCAGAACTCTATTTGAAAATACAGACCTGAGTCTTATGAAGATTTCTCCTGTTGGAACAGCCATACGGCAAATAAATGGGCTAGAATTGCAACACATATACCTGGCAGAATGGCTGGAAGCAGCAGGCTTATACTGTTCAACTCGTATATCCTGTTCTGTAGTTGAAGGCTTTTTTAGATCATTTTCTGCTTTGTGTGTTTATTTCCCAAACCCCGACCGAATTCACTGCCGCTAGCTAGTTTTTTGTTCTACTCTGTGGTGACCAAAGCCATTCAGAACTTCTGCAGTGAGTTTGAATTATGCCACCCATGAACATCAAAATCCTACTGTGAACGCAAATCTTTACTCATTTTAACTAGGAAAAAGACTACCACTTCCACAAGTTAAATAGCAATTTAATTTTTAACACTTAAAAAAATGCGTATTGGCTTCGGTGAAACACACAGATAGTTGCCTTGGTACACAACTTGGGTCTGGGCATTTACAAGATCTTAGCCTAGCCACTTAATCTGTATCTGTAAAGGAGTGGCAGATTTTAATCAGCTCTCACCACAATACTGTAAGAACTTTTAAAATTCAAAAACTCTTTTGAAATTGAAAAAAGCATCGCATGGATTAATGTTACTTATGCATGTGTATATACTCAAAGAGAGTATGTGTACACATATATAACAAATGTGCATTTGTCCCCCTCAGTACTGTGCAAAAAAGCAGTAAACTAACAAAAATCTTAAAATGGAAGGAGCAGTACTACTGGACCAAACACCTTGGTCATCTGGAATTTCATAAAGTGCATATGACTAACAGTAACTCTTCTTCCCCAGACAAGAAAGAAAGATCCAACACCTGACCATCACAAATACCACACCAAATCCAGTAATTCCTTTCTAGTCCACTGAACTGAATTTAACTTCTCACATTTATCATGCAACAATTCTGAAATATTTGATTTCAAAGAACACAGCTCAAGAGTTGAAAATTTGAGGAGCCATGAGCCAAGCAGTTAATTTTCCCAGTGGCACTCTTATAAAGAGACAAAAAATAGTTCCACCAACAAAAGTACATGCTTTCAGTAGTGTTCACCCATCTATACATGCACACACATTTAAACTCAGTTATGCTTGCAGAGCAATACACATTTTAAAAGTATGATCTTTTCCCCCCAATACTAAATTAGAATTTACGGCAAGGAAACCAATTACTTCTTGAATAATTTCAGTGAAGTGATTTCCTGTTGGAAAAGGCTTCCATTTTCACTTCAGATTCAGCTATGCCTTTTCTTTACTTCCTATATCGTACCAAAAAATGACAGCACTGTTCAGAAGGAACGTCAAGATTTCAGAAATATGTCATGGAGTTACAACTCATTTACACAGATGAAAGACCTCGAGGGCAAACAAAATTGCATTATAAATGAGGTCTGCACAACAGCAATGAACAACCAGCCAGGTAGGACATCCTATTATTTGAAGCAGCAATACATTTTGTTGGTACAGCTCACAATAGCACTAAAAAACATTAATAGTGAAAGACGTTTCATTTAATGTGAAACACATAAATAAGACAAAAAGAACTTCAGAGTAAATTAGTTCGAATAGACTTTTTGAGCTGCTTTGAAATCTATTGATGAAAGGCGCTTCCCAAGACAAAGGAAGTATTGTGTTAGCAGTATGCCCCTATAGTTAAGATATTCTGTGCTAGTCTTTTATTTATAATTAAAAACCAAACTAAAACAAGCTATTATCTATTTCAAAAGACACCTTTAAGAAGAAATTCCAAAATGCTTAAGTGCATAAGTCCCATACTTTAATTTAAGAAAAGGCCAAGTGTTCGTTGTATTAAACGGATACAATTACACTGCAGTCAATTGAACTGGGATTATACCATGCATGATTTGGTTCTAACAGATCTAGTTCATCCTGAAAGGACTGGTTGAGTCTTGCCAAGTATGGGAAGAAAATAATCTTTTGTGAAGGCAGTTAGTGGGACGGGCATGTGTTTATTTTGTTTAGTATGAAAACACAGACATTGAAAGCATCCGTCTTGCTCTTAATAAATTAATTTCCATGTCGTTAGCTGTAATTTTCCCCGTGTCTTCCGTATGCATAGGTATGTAATATACACATCATAAGAAAAACGTCAGTCTAGCATGCTTTGTGCCTATGGCCTAAGGCAGTCCTTAGTTATACGATCACACACAGGTGCCTTCTCCCTTAGGGCCTCTGCCCCATGCGGTTTTGTTCTGTGCTACAACTTCTGCAAGAGCTGCGCAGCTCGGAAGCGGAGAAGGCGCAGGCTGGCAGAAGAGAAAGGATGGCCTTATAGTCAAGGCGCTTCAGCGCTCACTTAGCACACCGAGTTCTTCTCTCACGCTTGCTGCAGCACTCCAATATTACTACTGTCATATTTGCTAAAGAAAATTTTTCATTCATTGCCACTAATTGCAAGTTTCTCAAAGACCTTATTTCATTCCAAGGCCCGATTTACTTCCAAGCTGAAAATTTAACAAAGCCACTGAAGTCAACTGAAGCTGTAATTTGAATATATAAAATATTAACAATGCTGGGCACACTTCCAAATATGAGATGCCCAAAATAACACACAGCAAATGATGAGAACATAATTTCTCTCTCTACCTTTGTTCTTAATCTGAAGAGGGCTAAAGACATCTCTCCTCACACAAGAGTTTTGAAAATTAAGTTTAATTAATACCTGTGAAGCATTCAAACTATAGCAATGGGCGCCACTGTAAAGCTTAGAGGGGAAATTAATAATTGCATCTTTACAGCAGGATTTGAATGTCATCCAGTAAATAAGGAATGGAGTAATGAAGAGGAAAATAAAATATTAAATAGGTCTTCTTTAATGAGCTGCATCCACTGTGTGAACTGAATGAGGCAGATGTCCTCTGTTAAAAGAAATTCTCACAATTTAATCAAAGGAAGTATCATAAAATACGGTTACACAAGAGTTCTGAATAAAATTGCACAGCAAATCTTAATTCTGGCACACTTACCTTCCACTTGTTTGATTTTTGCAATCCTAATAATACTGCAAGATGTAACAGTTCTCTGAAAACACTGACTCAGTGCTCTCATGTTAAAAAGGAAACCAAACCATTCGAAAGGGAAAAAAGAACATCAGCAATTTTGGGGAAGGGGATTGCAAGTGAAACAGAAAATACAATTATGCTGTCATATTGTACCTTCTGACACCACACTGTATACCTTCTTGAATACCTTTCTTCAATTTGATCATCACATTTCAGAGAACACATAACAAGAAAAGATACAGAGGTGGGCAACAGGACAACCGAAGGTACAGAATGCCTCCCGTATGAAGAAACACCGAATAGATAATCCACAGATTACAGAGAATTTTATCCTATCTGCTTCAATCCATCTAAACATGAATTACACTGAATCAAGCAAACAAAACGATAAGTCATTGTCCCTCACGACAAAAGAACAAGTAGGAGACCTGGAAGTATCAAGAGCCCAATTAGCAGGCACCCGGATGAGGAGGTACCATCCACAGCTGTTAACCACAGTGGTACAGGCGCACTCGGCTCCGGATGTCTTACCCATCCGGGGTAAGGAGTCTTCCTCTACACTTGTAAGCATTTCTTACGCTGGTCCCTGCTGATGGCCACTGTCAAACAAGAGACCAACTCTTGACATGACACAGCTTGGCTCTTCTCAGATGTTTTTGGAACACAAGAGTTTGGCCATACAGCCAGGTGTACCAGCAAACCTTTGATTCTCCACTGCTTCATCCAGCCCTAGGTCCTGGTGTGAGCAGGAAACGCATAATATATAATCTCATGTTAGTACATGTTATAATTTGGAGAATGTTACGAAAACTTTAAAATAACAAATCCTCAAATCTTGTGAGGTAGGCAACGCGTTTGCTACAATGCTCACTTGACAGGTGGCAAGAGGAGCACAGACACCTGCTTGCTTATGTTAGGAAGGACACCACTGATCCAAGCTAAGCAGCGTCAGATTAGGATTTTTATATAATATGGGAACAGTTTAAACCAGAATCTATCTGCAGGAATTAACCTACGAACTGCTACTGGCACAGTTGCTGTCCCTGACCACACAGGCATCGTTCAAAGAGGTATGAAGTTTTAGGGCAAGACTGTGCTCCAAGGTCCTCAGTAGGACTTAAAAGCAGTCTTAATGAATATTGTTCTAATAGTTCCATGCTGTGGAATTTTACAGCCAGTGCTTGACTGCAGTCATGCTGTAATTCAGTTTTCCATTTGGTTTAAAATACTGACTGTGCTCAGAAATTTTCTAGTTAGAGCCTTGAGCTTTCATCCAGCACAGTATTGAAGTGCACAAGTCCAGCAGCATGCTTTGCTCGCTGCTTTTCACACTTCCCAAATATTTGTTGAATCAAGTATTAGTTAAGACAGGTTCCAGTTTATCAGTTAATTAAGAAGAGATTATCATCTAACACTATCTCCTCTCCTTTCCCTGGACATTTTCTTCTTAATAAAGTTTGGAAACCGAGTGCACAAAATAAAAGCTGAAAAATGGGAGGGGGGGGAAAATAATCAAGCTCTAAAATTACATCGTCTCCAATAATATTAGCTCTGGCATACCTGACATATGTGGTTTATTGTTGTTTTCCTTAATGTATCACTCTGATATTTATTCTGGGTTATAGGCTATACAGTGTCCCATGTGGACTAATTAACATTGTGAAAGAAGCCATAACTTGGGATTTATTGCATTTATATTATTAGATTTTTCAGTCTTAATGTTGCAGTAACATTAGAGACTTATTTTAAGATTTATAAAGTTTTGGGTTATTTTTTTTTTACAAGTATGCACATCAATCATGAATATATTCAAAGACCCAGGATACTCTGAGGAACAGGGAAAATTTAAGTATAAGCTAGTGAGTTGGACACTTGAAAACAATCCAATATAGGGAAATTTAAGTACTCTGCTGGTTAAGCACAGGGCTGGGCATTTGTCTGCCTTCTCAGAACCAGGGACCGTCAGCAAGCTACTCTCCCACCTACAATAGCAGTCTCCACAGGGAGGCAAGATGTTGTCGTATATATGAAGTGAAATACTCCTGTTCTCAGGATCACTAATGCAGATTTTATTTATTTTTAAATAGACTCAAGTGAAAATACCAACAGAGGCAAAAATTAAATTTATTTCAGTCAGTATGCATATTTAGAGACTCTAGCTATATAAAGTGATAATCAAATATAGGTAATGTATTTGTTTATGTTATAGATAATATATCAATTGTTATTTATTACAATAATACTTATTAATTCATAATAAAATATATCAATATATAATATGGTAGGTAACTCAAAGAGTTACACCTGTACTCTGAGAGCACTTTGTACTCAGAGGCAAACACTTGCCTGTTAAAGCTGTTTTTGTTTAAATTAAATCCCTCAAATTTTCAGGGTTTTTTCCAAATACTTAACATAAGTCATGGATTTACTGCTGACGTTACCATTAAAATGAGTATCACGTCAGGTCTCGTATGTCAGAGATATTATAATGATTTCATTCTTTGAAATCCCACCTACTGAAGCCACAGCTAACAACAGTACCGACCTTCTGCAGTCCTGGGCTACCGCTACCAGTGCTAGTTCCAAAAATCATCTCAGATTCAGGGCTCAAAGAGCCACGTGGATCAATTTACTATGGGTTTCTCAGCTGCCACATCCCCTAAAACATAGATCACAAACTACATAGACTGCTGTTTCTTAGAGGCAGATGAGATCTGCCATCACTGTCACTGCACCCGGCTGCACAGATGAAGAACGTCCGGTCGAAAGGCAGAGGCACAGAGGGATAAATGCCAGCTTCACTCTCAAAACAACGAAGTATTAAGATCAGTCAAACATCAGCAAGTCTGGACTGTGGCTCAGCACTGCAGAAACAAGTGATAGCTAGTGATACCCAGACCACAACAAAGATTAAAACTGAGGTTACAGCTGTAATTTAGTACTGAAATTACTTATTGATGCTGATCTTCAGAGGTAAGTTTACAGCCCCGCTGACACCTAGGCAGCATCTTCTTTTTGAAAGTGAAGCTCTAATGATAATAAGGAGATGGAGGGTATGTGTACTGCTTTGCTAACGAGCCATAATGGCAGATGCTTTTTTCTAAAACCCCTTAAAATTGTTCTATAGAACATAAATACTCCAGAGACATATGCTGAAGTAGCCATCTTGTATACAGTGGGGTTGAGTTTATAATCACTTAATTAGAGGGCCCTTTTTGGATCACAGGGACTAACTAGTATAGATCCTGGTACCCATATTACCAGGCTCCCCTTGGTCCTCAATTTCTCCAATGGAGAGCTGAGCAAGGAACAAGTCGTAGGGAGCAAAGCACGGTGAAGCACCATTGCTGCTACCTGCACCTGAAACACGCACAGATTCCAGCAGTCCCTCATCGGTGATCTTTACGCTATGGAAAGTATGAAAGTTAGTGATGAAAAATTAAATGAGGCAGTGAATAGGGCTATGAAAATTTCATCTTTGTTGATTTTAGAGATTTTATACAATAAGAATAGAAGTATCTGAGCTTCCCCAAAAGCAAAGCTTTCTTTTATCATGAAGGAAAAAAAGAGACAAACGAGTCTTGGAGTGAGCTTATTGCCTTTTTTTTCCCCCCTCCAGTATTCCTTTAAAATGACAAAAATGTATTTTTCTTCACTTTAACTGGAAACACGTTAGCCTTATGCAGCTGCTGTTATATTTAAACTTGATCGCGCCAAGACTAACATGTTTAGCAGACGGGAAAGATGAGAGAAGACATTTTTCAGGCATCCAAAAAAATTCCCAGCCAAACTTAAAACCTACTTTGATAATATACTTTTAAGGATGAAAAGATCCAATAGAATCCCTTTTTGAATAAAAAAAATACATAAAAGAATGTCTTGAAGAGAAAAACTCCAGCTACATGCCTTGAAAATAAAGGAATCGGAAAGTCAAAAAGTTTCACTTTTTGAAAACAAATACTAAGTGTATGGAAATGTAGTTTTCAATTTTGCAAACGTTTCTCAGGCCATAACCACCCCCCCAGAAGCATCCAGTGACTGGATAAATCTTGGAGGCTTTAGGTGTGCCATGTTGCCCACACAGGTAACCACAGAAACACAGAAAAACCACAGTTAATAATACGCCGTCTCTCAGTGCAGCCAAAGGCTCACTCTCCTTGGCATGAGTCGTGGGACAGCCAACTCGAGACTCTAGACAAAACTATTTGGTTAATACCTGAAGAGATGGAAGCATCTGAAAAAAACCCAGGAACTCAAGGGAATCTGATCTTCTGCCCCTCCCTTAAACTTCGCCCAGGTATTACTACGCCTTCCGTAATTACAGTGAGATTCTACAGCACTGCAAAAAAACAAAAACAAAACCACCAACACCCCAACTCCTATTCCTTCAAATTCAGCATCTGCCTGTCTGCAGCTGTAACAGGCAGGCATGGCCTGAAGTCACGTTATTTTTATGTTGGTCCAAATATACCATTAGAGCACAAAGTCCAGGGTCTTACTGGCTTCTGCAATCTTTTTCACAGACAATCTTATCAGGTTGTCTGAAATCATTAGTGCTTTCAGTGCTGCGTATTTTCTTTTGCAACTCACAGTGATGGGAGCTTTAAGTATTCATCTGTTGAGCTCACATAAAGCTACGACTCGGGGCGGGGGGGGGCACTCTCTAATCAGTTTGAGTGCAGAAGTAGATAGTGTCTAATGAAAAAGAAAGTAAGAAAATTAAGTCCTTACCAACTATTATAATTTCTTAAAGGTATCCTACACAGGAGGTTCAATTTCACCTTGGTAGCTTCTTGGTCTTGGCTGTAGCATCTTTGAAAAAATTTTTTTTTAATCCCCGGATGTGAAAAATGCTTTAAGTTAATTCATTAGAACTCTCTTTCTACAATATGCATCTTATTTCCACTGCTTTACAGTTTTCAGTGACGTAAACCACGATCAGAATCTGTCTACAGCTTTTTTTTTTAAGAAATTGTCCAAAATAAGAAATACAAGCTATGAGCTCGTTTCCCTCAACAGATTTCTTTGTAAATGCAGAGACAGTGACAGTTTTGTACAGACAATTAAAACAATGACAGTTCCTGTGAATATTGTCAAATACATCTTTTTCCATGAAAGAATGAAAATACTGTGACAGAATGTGCCTGATACCTTTATCTTAATAATAATCTCTTTCTTGTTTAAAAAAACCAAAACAACAAAAAACCTCAAACCGTCCTTGAGAAATGTACACTTAAAACAATCTCTTCTCTAACCTAAAAAGTTAGAAAACTCCCCAATCAGATAAATTTGCTTTCTCTGCTGGTCAGAATTCTCTCGCTAAACACCCTGTTAGATGTCTGCCTTGGGAACTTTAGACGATTCCACCAAGCCCATAGACAAGCTAAAATTTTTATTTACTTCAAAATGCAGTTCAGGAAAACTTATAATTGAAGTTTTAGATCTAACTAACTCAAAACTTAAATAACAATACAGCAGTTTCAGAATACCATCCAACACAGAGAAACAGTTTAACGATCCCATAACACTTCATTTTGTGGTTAATCATGCAAGGAAAGGTATTTCTTTTTGGCTGTTTTGCTCATATTCATGTTGCCTTTTGACCAATTAAAACCAAGATTAAAAGCAGCCTTCAGATACTTAGATAAATCTGTTGTGCTTTTTTCCAGACAAGATTCTGAGCAGCAGTGAAAAGCCATTTGTAAAGACGACACATACCTCCGGCTCTCCAATGGTCGCCCATCACTAGAGATGCTTCGGGGGATGTTGGCTGCTCGTTCTGGGGGTGGCATTTTCCCTTCTGCTTTCCCAGGGCCAATCCGAGATGTTACTGGACTTTGTATTTGTGATGGTACCTGAGCCACATGAGGTCCCTGGCCTTTGCTTGCATTTCGCTGCCATTTGTTATTATTTCTGAAGGGAAATTTGAATTCATATGACATTCCTTCATTCACTTTGTATTCCATCACTGGCATACGGTAGTTTTCTGAAGAACTCCTGGAAATGAAGACATGAAGAAAAATGAAGAAAACATGCTGCTATAAAAAATAAAATAAATATATCCTGTTCACAAGGATACAAATCTGAAGACAGAAGCTGAATTCTATGAAATTCTATGAAACAGTAAGTAAGATTTTGCTTTTTAGAAAAATACATTTAACAAATTTTGATACTCTTCATCTGATTACTGGGCTATAAAAGCTAAAATATCTGCTAGAAGAGTATCTTCCCTTCCTAATTTAAAAAAGTCATGGGTTTTAGAACTTACCTGCACCAGACAAATAAAACCTGAAATGTTTGTTCTTTTTCAGATAAATCTTTCTGATGCACAGACATCCATGAACAGACAAGATTCCCACTAAATAACGCATTACACTTAATTTTCAAACATCACTGGCTTTGGAGTACCTCAGTTGATAAATTTGCACATTATGAAACCAAAACACTTGCTAATGATTGTAGATGCCAGATCCAAAAGATGCCCTTTGCTTTCTGAGGATGCATAGAAACAGCGTAAGAATTAGAGTAAAACAGGACATAAGCTAGTGCAGCCCATGTAAGATGCAAAGCAAACTTCTGCATACATCTAAAATGAGAGACTTGGAAATCATTATCTAATGGGAAGGAAAAATAAACAATCATTGCAAAATTTTCTACTTCTAGCTCTTCCTCTTAAGTGATTACACCATTCATGCTGAGAAATATCAATATCTCTTCCTATATAAAATACAAAACCAAAACAGGCAACTTGTTATCTGGCTATGCTGACATTAGCAAGTTGCACAATCTAATAGAGATGTAGACAAAGTGAAACAGTCAGTGTTGAGGTCTTGTTGTCCATAATATACACATTTTGTGGCTTTACTTTGGCCTACCCTCTAGTCTTGAGCTGCAAATTAAATCAGCAGTTGGAAGGCATGAGGCATTCTTCTGAAGCACATGTAGTTCAGCTACGCCTGAGAGGAAATGTTTGTGTGCCCCCAGGTCACTCTGTGAACTGCCGCATGGTAGATGGGGATGATCAGGAGATTTGTTTTCCAAGTCCACTCGCAACCTATCAAAAATCTTGATACTCTCTGTTTTTTCTTTTCTCTTCATATTTATGTCTCTACCATTCTTTCCCTAGTGATTGTATACTTTAGTAGTTCCAGTTTCCCCCCCTTTTTTTTTCCTGCAGACATAGTTACAGTTTAAGAAGCAAGAATACAGTTTCTTCTTGCTGTTGCGTCCTTAACTTCAAGGTCAGCAATCAGTCCACTAAATGAGTTCAGTGGCAATGTTTTAATGACCATCTTTTAGTAGATATATAACCATAACAAGACCTGCCTCTCTGTAGAGCATTAGGTTGTGAATCGGGGTATTTGGATATATTTTTGTATCTGCTACTGACTTTGTACACGTGCTTGTTGGCAAGTCATCTTGTCCACCTGCACCCCTGCTCTTCCTCCGACTTCATGCCAATCAATTTATTAGGATAGGTACTGCTTCTCATATGAACGTACTACACCAAGCAGAACTGATCTTCATTTTAGTTGTGGTCTGTAGAAGTTACTGTAGTAGAAATACTAAGTGACCTCCAGAGGACACAATGAAAAGGACTCCAGTTTTGGAGAACTGATTGCCAAAAGAGAAAGTGCTTTGTGCAAAGATTTAAGTCAAGTCTCTAGCAACGTATGTAGGATAGCTACAAATTCAAGACAGAGTTCCTAAACCTTAATGACTTTGAACACAGTAAGCAGGATAAAGAATTACTTTATAAAAATGTTATAACTGGCTAATAACGCACCATGAACATTTGCTCGCTGCAAGACAACAACAAAACTCACTGATGCTGACTACAGTATTTCGAGGAGTGCAGTAATTTCTCTTCTTGCTATGAGTTTGGATACACTAAAGCTAAGCCTGCTTTGGGCTGTACTTAATTTAGTTCAGGAATAATAGGATCTGTGCTTTCCACACAGATTTTTCTGCTCTAATCCTTTTGCTATGATTACAGCTGAACTTCCATTTGCTTGGGCTGCTAAATACTATAGAAAAGCTTCCCAAATACCTCATGGGTGACCTTATGCCACTGCTCATTTTAATCCCTGACATGTATTCAATTTTCCAATGACAGCTAAAGGACAAATAAAAACTCCTTTTCTCTCTGCTCCTGTTTTGCTACCAGTTACAGAAGCGTTAATATTGCTCACAGTAAAAACAAACGCGGATTCTTCTTTTATGCAAGTACAAGGTCTTTGCTCGGACACAGAATTTCAAATCAATGTAATAAATATGTATTTAATTTCAGCCCCAACCTTAAGTATACAAAGATTTAGCACCTACCTCTACAAAGATAATGCCTGATTAGAAAACAGCAGTGCAAAATGCTCTCTCAGTGTCTCACTGCAAGGAACACACTGAACTTTGATAACTGTACTTGCTTCTTCTTAGCAAATCTAGCATAAACCTTGAGCTAGCCTTCAGGCAAATTTAGTCTATTAAAGATCATGTTAATGATACAGCATATCATATGTTAATCATATAGCATTTGCAAGGTATTAATTCAGGATGTCAGGAATATGGGAATCAGATTCAGTGATGTGGATGAATGCTACCGGCAACTGTAGAGAGTTCAGATGGGAGCAGTAAAAATTATAAAAAGCTTTAGTTTGAGCTCAGGAAAAATGGAGGGACTTAGTGTCCAATTTAGGAAAACTCCATGTATTACTGCTTATTTCTGATCAAGCAAGATTTTAAAGTTATAAAAGCAATAATACAATTGACACAAGCCTCAGGCTTAACATGGATGGGAAGTGAGTGATGCAGCAAGATCTACTACTGAGTAAAGAAGAATTACAGTTTGCAGCAATTTCTCTGGACAGATCCATACCTTTGATATACTCTCATCATTACAGCCTTACTTATTTGTGACAGCAGAAGAATGTAAGTTGACTCACGGCTTTCAGGAATTACATCCACAGACATTGCAAACTACCAACAAATGGGAAATGGGGGAGGGAAATATACAATTAGTTTTGAAGCACTATAAACACACAACTGAGAACAAAAAGTTGTTCCTTTTCCATGTTAAATGCCATGGAATTTAAAAGATACATGAGGTTCTTCACACGTGACTATTTTGTGGGGCCTGGAGTCTGAATATGGGCAGTTTTTCCTGCCCTCTTTCACCTTACAATACCGGATGCTGTATTATAACTATGCCATGGTTTTTGGAGGTTCACACTTATTCTGTGGTGTGTCCCCCCCATCCCGCCTCCACAAATCAAGATATAATTTCAGACCAAATGTAACTATTATACAATACCTGCGTGGTGTGCAGTCCTCATACGGAGGGACAATGACGACCTTCACCGTTACCGATGTTCTCAGAAGATCAATCATTTGCTCATGGCTCAGAGTGGCTACAGCCACCTTGCAGATTTCCACCAGCCGGCTGCCTTGTCGCAGTCCTGCCTGCCACGCGTAGCCGTAGGGCTCAACATCTGCCACAATGCCTTCATAGTTCACGTGGAAACCAAGCTGACCCAGGCCATTCCTGCGCAGAGTCATCTCCACTGTTTCACAGCCCTTAGTCACAAGCTGTGAATTGAAATGAAGACAGAATTTAATGCATGGAGAGACCTTCACTGCTAATAGAGGTTTAAGGGCTCCGTTGTGCAATCAACCAACTCACAAGACAATGGTGTGACACGTACAAGGAATATATATCACAGCCCTGGGTACATAATCAGCTGAAATGGGTCTTGTCACTCAAACTAGTATTTTCAGTAGAGTCTGGTTAATAAAGTTCTGACTTGAAATTTTTACTGAAACCACAGCAATTTTAGAAGATACTTGGCAGCACACAACAGAAAAACACATGGCGTTACATAAGCACCTCTACTTTATCATTCATGCTTTAGTAACCAAACAACCATTCGACATTTCTAGTTGTTTCAGTAAACTGCAAGATTACTTCCAGTCAGAACATGGTTGCATGCAGCTACTAAGCACAGTAAACTGGGGTCTGTTCCAACTCTTCTGTGTACCATGAGCGTCAATACTGTCAAGAGCAATTTAATATGGCCTGGTTTTCCCTTTTCCTGGTCGTTATACAATTGTGAAGTACAGGAAAGACAGTGAAACTAACACATTCCTTCATAAAATATCCAATTTTAAATGGATAAAAAAATAAGCACGGACAGATGTTTCTTAGACAGATACCATGATTCACTGCATTTTTAGTTTATCACATGCATTCAGAGAACATCTGAAGGTTGCAGTAGGGATTGGGACTGCATCCCGCTGGCAACATAAGAAGTCAGTCTCAAAGATATTACAGCTTCATTTGAGACAAGATACAACAAGCCTATAAACCAGAGAAAGGGAAGGAAACAAGGAAGAGAAATACAGTGACACTTCTGTATTTATTATATGGGAGCAATTTATGCATCTGAAGGCCCTGTCCGTTTGGTTTTTTTCCTTTGTTCTGGTTTGTTGGTGGTTTTTTAATACATATTGAGACATTTTTGACACAGGCACAACCAGATGAGGTTGGCTGGTATCTGATAAAAGTGAACTCAATACTGGGTTTTAATACAAAAGCAGGTAAGTCCTTATAGATTTCATGATAAACAATTAGAACAGTCTTAGGGAAGCATTACTTAAACTGAAGCCTTACTTGGCAGTAGGGCAAGAAGAGAAAGCAAAGAAGGGGAACCAAATGAGAACACATTCTAACCTCCAGCCTTTTGACGATCTCTTTGATATCATCAATGTTGCTGATGAAGCTCTCCAAAGAAACACATTCACCTCTCTCGTAGAATATTTTGATATTTGTGTCTGTTGAAGTCCACCCTATCACATCTCGACAGGAGCAATTGAACACCACGCTTTTCGTGTCCTGTTCAATGAGGACTACAAACTCATTAGAGATGCCTAGGAGACAGTCTATTTCCATACCCTTGCTGTAGTCTTTTGCATGGACACTCCATACAATAGCGCCAGAACTATAGATCTCTGCTCCTGGATAAGGCTTGGACTTTTCTTTCTTTTTTGAAGCAAGCGAGATGAAGGGGAACTTGCCAGAAGGGTCAATAGGTGTGTTGGTGACATTCTTCTCTGCCAAGTCTTTCAAGTACTCTTGACGGGTCCTGGTGGCCATCGCACGAAACTTTTCTGATTTATGAGCAGCATTCTCTGCATTAATGACTTTGGCTAGTAAGAAGTCCCTGAAAACATTTGATTTAGGAAACGTGACACCTTTTGGAATAGGTGGTCCAAAGGATGGTACATCTCTGGATCTGGTCACAGCAACGCTAAAAGAATAAGGAAGAAGAGTGTTTCACTGTATGCAAATTCAGCAGCTTTTGAATACAGAAAATACATTTCCTTTTTTCCTTAACCCCTGCATTTTTCTCTCCTTTTCTCAGCAATATGCCTATATTCACATTTTAATCTTGCCAGTGCAGAGATTATGTCACCCCTACTGTATAAACAGAAGACCACTTATTTTTGCATCTAGGCATTTTTTGAGTCATCCTCACTACCACAGCATGAAGGAACCTTCAAGTCCAAAATTATGCTTTTTTGATAGAGTAATCACTCATGTATTGTAGTTCTGCATTTTGTTTGGTTTAACTATAAACAGAAAGTTTCTGACACACACTGTTACAAAGGCTAGCTTACAATTTAGCTACCTGAAGCTGAAGGGCGCATCTGAAAAGCAATGCGTAGTGTATGATCAACACTAGAAATACAGATAAAACAGATACATTATGAAGACAATAAAGTCATCTCACAAGGCCAGTTTCACTGTGAGAATCATCTTCCGGTGACTGAATGCATATATACCTCATACTTTCAGATCAAAAACGGCACTAGCTGATATTGCATGCTAGTGATAGAAGCAGACTCCAAAAATACTAGAAATAAGACATTTCTTAGAAGTTTGGAGATACATATTAGAAATAGATGCTTTCTTTTTCAACTCTTCCTTTTAGTTTCCATACCAAGCGACAGATTGATAGTAAGATGGCCTTAGGCAATTCTCATTTGATCCAGAGCAGATAAGAGTTGCTTAGCATCCCTGAAGATTTGCCATTCCAGTCCAGGACCATTCACTTAGCAGTCTGTCCTAAGAAGAGACTGACAACTGCACTGCAACAGTTTTGTGACAAGAAATGCTCCAGTGGTTCAAATCTGATTTACTACATATCTATAACTAGATCTGAAAAAAACAGTAAACTAATTTTGGTCAAAGTATCATGGTAATGGAGTTTTATGAAGAGAAATAGAATGGAAATTGAACGCACTAGAAATGTATGTCGTGGTTCATTTGGAAGGCTGGCTGGTATTATTTTCACACTTTGTTCTAATTTGTTTAAGTCCTTACACATAACCAGAGAAATCCCCCCCTCTGCCCCCAATCGATAACTGAGATTGCAGAAACACTAGCAAAGCTTTTTGTTTTTTCAGGGGTGGGGGGATGGAGGCAGGCAACGAGGGCACACAGGAACAACAAAAATAAAAATTGAGTCACCCAATCTTTAACCATATCTTCTGTTTTGGGGTGCTGGGGTGGGTTTTTTTGTTTTGGTTTTGTTGGTTTTTGTTTTTTTAAATTATATGTTCTGGCAACTGATACTGAAACATGTTATTGACTGTCATACTTCCTTCAAATGTATGCCAATATATCTAAAAGTATGCAACAGGGGGTGCTCATGATACAACCATCTGACTCTTGATCACTTTCAGTGGTCCTAAAGGGTCTGATATGAAGAAATAGAAGCCTAAGCGTTAAACACAATTACGGAATGTAATGAAAAACCTACCAGGGACATTTTGTTTGATTAGGTTTTCAGTATCATGAATCACAGGGATAAGAATTTAATCTGTAACATATGCTAGAGAAGTTTTAAAAAGTGAATGCTGCCGACAGAGAAGCCAGACTTCTGAAATATTGTTTATCTTAGTTGGGAGGGAGAATCACTGGCCAAGACAGTGCTTGATTTTATTCCTTTTATGTAGTTTTTAATATAAATTCCAGTACATTTTATGCTATATGGCTTCCTGTTTTGTCTAGAATTATGAATCTATGAAACTGTTCCAAATAATTCAGTGAGAAGAGGTCAAACTTACTTTGAAAAGTTTCCTAGAAAAACTTTTCATAATGGAATTCTATAAATTTAAATCAAGTTTTTGCACTAAGAGGGGAAAAAAAAAGAAAGGATTTTAATCTTAAAGACAGTACACAGAACATATAATGCTCTGGCGGTCTCCTGCATCAAATGAACATTGGCGCACTCTCAATTTTTTCTTCCCTACATGCTCCCCGACACCTTAAATTTTAAGCCTGCAGCATCACTAAAGCTGAAATTCTCAAATTTTATTCACTAACAATAACCAGTAAGGTTCCACCCCTCGTAGTTGTGAATACTTGAAAAATGAAAGTGATTTAGAAATATGAAGGTCAGAAATATAATGCTGACATATTGAAATTTATTACAGTATAACATGTATAAATCTTTCCCATGCTTTTTAAAAGGAAGAAATTGGAAATATGCAGCTGTGTTATTTAAAATAATAACCAAACCCCCATCTTTCTCCGTGTTTGTAATACCCAATTCGAATGGGAAATGCATCTTGTGGATGCAAATGTGGATGTATCTTCTTTAATCACTTTGACTTTAAGGTCACACTTAAGACTTTTTTTTCTGCATAATGCTATGGAATTTCTTTGTTGGACTGAAATGAGGTAAGAAATGAAGACCTTTCAGGCAAAATATTTCAGAGAGCTTAACTTCTTTCTGACAGGTTAGCCATAATTTCACTGTCTTCATTTCAAAAACAGAACATTAGCTTAGATGCCCAAATTATCCAAACAAAAAGTAAATTCCTAAGAATCAAAATAGAAATACTCTTCTAGCATACTCTTAATGAAGAGATAAAAAGGAAGTGAGAACAGAATTTTTGAAATCATTCCCAAACGCTTGACTTTTTATATCTATCTATCTGTGTGTGCACACACACACATACTGACAGCATTAATTTCCTCATTGGGTGTATTTGCTTTATATACTCATGTGTGTCTATTTACTTTTTTAAAAGTGTTCTAAATTCTCATGTCCCAAAATGTCCTCAACCCCTACCTTTCATTATGTTCCCTTACTGAGAATTTAAGAGAGGAATGACACCTCACTTTGTACTCGAATTCCGTGTTTTCAGTGAAACTAGCAATAGCTACCTGTAACAAACGCTGTCAGTACAGGGACCGTGCACTCTTACAATGACAAAGACGTGCTGGAAGTGGGAACGAATGTTCTTTGGGCTGAAAGGTTGTGCTCCAGGCTCCTGGAAAACTATTGTCACAATATCATTTCCAATATGTCGTTTTCTCAGAAGCTTTAACAAAAAAAAGATGCATAGGTTAAAACACAGTCTTTTCACAGTTTTCGATTATTTATTACTCATCATTATAAATCAGTATTGTTCAATTTTTTTATTCCAAATGATACCTCGAGCTGAAAGCTGAAACTATCGAGGATTTGTGTGATAAGTACCAGAACATTAGTTATTCATCTAATAAATTTCAGGCATGGGCACTTTCAGTGTTGTAACAATTTCACTTCTACATGTAACTTACAGGAAGATCTTGTTAGAGAAAATTTTAAGCTAAACAAAGAGGAAAAACAACAACAAAAACCTGATAGTATCAGAGTAATCAGTGAAACATGGAAGCTGGTAAACATTCCCCACTTCACACATTTTTACAAGCCAGAAGTAGGTTCTATTTCAAGTTGAAAATAGTTGTCAGTGTCCTTAGGACATGTTATAATGATTTTCTGATAGGCTTCTTTCAGTAATCCAAGACTACAGTAAAAGAGAAAGGTAAACTACAAAGTAGTATGACATCTAGTGTACAGAAGCAAACTAAAAAGAATGCTGTGTTATTGTTTTATTTTTAAAGGAAATTTCTATTTTATTTGCAGAAACGCAAAAATAACACTGTTTCTAGAGTAAAATGCATACATGCACAACAAGATGGCCTAGTATCTAACAAGACCAGGTACTCCAGAGTAACAAAGCAGGTCAGCTTACATAACTCTTCAGTATCATTAAAAAAAAAAAAAAAAAAGATTTTGCTTCATGTCTTCTTGTGTAGTGTGCCGGACTACCCAGTCATCACCTCTGCTTCTGTGTGTATTACAATTTGCTAAATGCAACTCTTGAGGTGCAGTGGACTTTGCTGCAGAACGTTGAAAACCATGTTAAATACACTATGGTCCTTTTGACATAAGATATGAACTTTTATTTATGTAATACAGATGTGCTACTGACATTATTGTAAAATATTTACATCAAAGTTTCAGTAAATAACACATAATTCAATAGAAGACAGTCCTATGGTGAAAAAATCTACCAATGATGTACCTACAATCATCTGCTTTACTCATCTTCCTGATACAGAGATGGCCAATTTTACTTTTGATAGTTTTGATTCTTTAAGTGTTTTCTTTGCTAGTAACAGATGAAAGCTGTCATAATTATTCAATAGTTCAGATACTTTTGAGATGGAGGAAACATAAATTCTAAATAGGCATGGTCCATCTTACCTGTTGCTTGTTGTTTGGAGTATACGGCAACATAGTAGAAACGTGGAACATGATTTCATAGTCCTTGTATGTTGTGTATAGAGAGTGAGTACCCGTTGAATCAGCTTCAGTCAAAGAAAAAAGAGAAAATAAAAGTATTACTTAAAAAAAGTTTAAAAAGTTTCATTATTATCAAAGAAAATCATCAGGCAAGACAAGAATTCCTACTCATCCTGGATCCTAGCTGAAATGTCAGCAAGTAAAAACCCAGAGTTTATTCACCTGCCAAATAAATGACACACAGAGATGGCATGTATAATTTTGCGTACTTTTCCCAATGAAGACATTGTGAGGAACAGCGAATTTGTACCAGAAAACCCTGAAGAAAGGCTACTGAAGCATGAAAAGCGGTAGCAAAGTCTGAAATAATTTTCGGACACCACCCAGTATCTCAGGCTAACTGGAAGAAAACTGAACTGTAAGGAGTGTGCAAAGGACTTCAGAAAGGTAGACAGATACTGTGAATAAATACCATGATCTCATGCATAATTAAGTATTGATGAACATATAATCCACAATATATGAAAGAACAGAACGGCTTCTTTTAAACACAAATATCAGGACATTAAATTAATTGTAATGAAGTCAGATAAAACCTTCACTAAAACAGGTGCTTTATGGATAGGAGCAGTCAAAAACCCAAAGAGGGTGCTTAGCATGCTTACAGCTGATGATGGAAAAAGCCCACAACAATGACATTATGATGCTGGTATATTAATCAAAGGTACTCTCACCTGTCTTGGGTTCTGGCCACCCTATTTTAAAAGTTATAGAAGAAAGAGAAGGGATCCAGAAACAGGCCACAAAAATAATTATACGTGGATGGAGAGACTTCCATGTGGAGAGAAAAATAATAAAAACTAGGATTATGAAGTTTAGAAAGAAAAAAAGAAGAGGGGATATTATTAAAGTTTACAAAGTGTTGGTTGAAGACAACACTTGATTACAGACAAACTGGGAACTTCTGTTTTTACTTTTTCTTTCTCAAAAAAAAAAAAAAGAGACCTTGAAAAGTGTTCCATTCATTTAAGTAGTAACACACTTAAAGCTGAAATACTGAATACATTCTATTAAATATAACTGCTGTCCATAGTGCAAAAAGCCCACTTTTAAACAGAATTTTTAAAATAACTATATTTTTATATGGAAAAAAGCATCCTGGTTATTTGAAGTTATATAAACATGCTGCTATATTATACAATCCCAGCTATTTATAGCAATGTATTTTAAAAAGCTATTAAATACACTACAACTTGGCATTTTTTATTAGCAGAGAGATCATGTTACTAAGGAGATAATAGCTCTGAGATTTGTAAGGCATTTATGATACCATAAATATACAGTTTATTCACCCAGATTTTGGGTATAAACTTTGACAAGAATTTTTCATTTTCTGTCAAATTTGGAATAATAAAATAGAGGTAGCTTTGCTGTAAAATGAAAAACCGCAACATCATCCCTAAAATGAAATGGAAGGTTTTCCACATTATAGCTGCATAGAGATTTTGCATTTCCAGATCACCTATATAGAATGAAACGGGAATAAGGAAAAAAAAAAAATTCCTAGAGTCTTATTTAAAAAAAAGCTCAGTTAATGTTTCAAAGATATTGGGCGCTCTTTTCCAGCACTCAGAATTGCCATTACAACAAACTAGCTAACTGCTAATTTATTTTCTTTTTAAAGCTAATTACAACAGCTGAAGTGGAATAATTTCATCCTGCACTCAGTTCACAGCAGCCTCTATCGTCTGCCTGGTCATTACAATGCGTGCCGAAGGAGGCAGATGCACCTGAGAGTCACCTAAACATCAACATAACTCCTTATGTCTAACTATAAGCATGCTAATTTGTACATCGTCTTTCATAAATAGAGCATACAAAAATATTACAAAGAACTGGAAAGGGGAGCAGGTGCAAAAAGAAAGGGAAGTGGGTAAGAGGAGAGACGGGGAAGGAAGGTCCCAAAAGAGGGGAAGGAGCCCAAAGGGGCGAGACGGGGGAAGTAAAGCAGTTCTGACAAATGCTGTGCTAGAACTGCTAGAACACCAGCTACACATTTAAGCCAAACTTCCAACTTTCCTAGATGGACTCCATTTCAGGCAGAAAGAGTTCTTTCCCTGTCCCTCGTCGTCTCTCCCCCAAGTGCACAGACATCTCAGAACAGCACTGGTTCTGCAAACTAAGTAATAAAGCTGCCATCCCAGTGACACATTTAATGATTCCAGTTATTTCCAAGTACTTCACTGCTTAAATCCGTGGTACTCAAATCCAACTACAAACAGAAGTCCATATCCACTACAGACTGTGCATCTTTCTCACCATTCACATTCTTCTTTCTTACAAGTCCAGAATACTTTTTCTGAAGTACAACACAATAATGACGGGTGTTTGCTTTAAATCAAATCACTGCCATTGCAGCAAAACCCAAGACTGAGCACTGGAATAGCATCGTCACCCCAAGGTCAGAACGGTAAGCCAGCACTGCAATCTACTTTGATTTCCTTGTATTTAACAGAGGCCCGAGGGATCTACGAATTCATTAGCACCTTTTTACATTGAAGACATCCCCTCCTGCCATCTGTTTATGGCACATCTATTGATGCTGCCTTCTCAGTCTCCTCCCATTACTGGGTTTGGTTACTTAGCTGAGGATTTCTCTGATCTTCTTTTCCTTCCATCATTGTTCACCTTTAAAAATCCACCTTATTCTTCTGTCCTTCCAATGCTCCCCAGCTATCTTCACAAGGACGGTCTTAACAGACTCCCATTTAAGCATTTTCTCCAGCCAACGGTGCTCAAAACTGTGATTGACACCAACAGCGTACTGCTGATAAATTCACCCCACTGAAGCCACATGGCTTTGCCAGCCTGCTTTTTAAAGTTCTGCACTAGAAAACTGTACAAAATCCAGTACAAATAGAAAATCCAAGTCAGTGTTTCAAAGGAAAGCATGTTGCGAGGAATTGCAGGAAAACAAAAAACATAAACAGTGCTGATGATGCAGGAGAAGGAGCAGCCATCGCTGCAAGCTGCAGCCGTGCTCACAACTAACGGCACAAGAACAAAAAGTTTCAGAGCTTAATGTTGCTCGCATCTACCTTTGCCGTTACAAAGCCCTGCCTTATTTCCAGTTTCTCCTAGCAATTGGACTAAGTTCAGCACCTGTCAAACCTGCTCTCCATTCTGTTACACACAGGCATTACACTTCTGTTCCATTCAACTGCTGTAAAACACAGGTTGTTTTCAGACACTATTTCTGAGGACAGAATCCTTTATTTTGTAACATACAAAAGCACACGTGTAACACAAACAGACAGGAATGCAGATGGACTTCCCCCATGCCCATTTCTGCTTCTGAAGCAATCGAGGAACCTCTGACCTTCTTTGGCTATTGGTCTCCCAGTGAACACCTCAGACTCAGCAGTACGTCTATTCTTACTTCCACATGGTTGAAAAGATGTTAAATAGTACGACTTAAGAAGGCAAACCATCTGTATTACTTCGTTAGAAACATTGGGGTTCACTGACAACCCCTAAACGAAATGTCAGTTTGAAGTCCATTCAATCCCTATAATCTACTTAATAACTTCTGTGCTGTTCTGATATTTTTCTCATATCTTAACCAAAAAGTCATGCGGTATAAACATCTAAACAGAAACCTACCATTATTAGCTAAGTTTGTAACCTCTCCTAATAGACAATTCATCAATTCCCACAACTCGCATTAATCAATCTCCTTCATTTCCTCCACAAACCACTCCAGCACTCTGCTGGACACCCCCCGCCCCAAGTTACCAGGCCTAGCATTACCCAGCTGATACTGAGAAATAAGACTAAATGAAGGGTAGGGAAATAAAGAATAAATTACAACCAGAAAATAAAGTAAAAATGACTGAAATTATAATTTGAAAGATCACTGTGATGTTTACTACTTTAAAGTGATGCCCATAAACTTCCTAGCAACCGTGGGATAGATGACATTTTCAAGCTCTATTTCCTATCCAAAGTCTGCAGGCTGCCAGGAGATAGACTGCTTCCCCTCTGGTAATTCTAAAAATATACAAACAAAATTTTAAAAGTAGCAGCACTTTTCCACAGTGGCACTGGCAGAGATCCAAAGCTAAAGCCCTTGAAGGATCCAGTATACTTAAATAGGCTTTCACTTAATAGGATGCATAAGATTCCTCCTTTTAAAAATTGGCTCTGTTACGGATACTTACCAATTAGCCCCCTAATTCTCAAAATTTCTAAGAACAACTGTTCTGAAACTGCCTTTTGATAGAACAACTTTACTTTTCCAAATTTGCATAAAATACAAATAACTTGTGAAAAATCCCAGAGTACATATACAAATCAGCTTCCCTCCACGCTGAGAAAATCTTTCATCCTGCCTTACATCCTGTATCTGCTTTTCATAGGTTGCTAAGTACTGTCAAAGGTAGAGAAACTAGCAAAGTAACCTTACATAGCTCTGACCTTTCTTGCAAGTTAATGAGGAGACATTTGTTTTTAAGAGCATCTTTGCAATCAGCTGTGCTGACATTAAACAGAATTTTTATGCTTGAAAATTTTCTGAGCAATGAGACCATAAGAACTATTTCATGACCGTGACCTCCAGCAACAGAAGAGCACAGAGCTGGAAAAGGGAGAAGCTCGCTTCCTAGATGTAGACCTAGCTGTTTCAACAAAACCGTATAAACCTAAGTCACGGTGAAAATCACAACCTCCTCCTTTGCAGGCCTTTCTGTGTTAGGGCCGAGGCAGAAAAGACTGATTGATTACTGAGGGTAGCGTCCTGGTTTTGGCTGGGATAGTTAATTTTCTTCCTAGTGGCTGGTATAGCGCTGTGCGTTGGATTTGGGATGAAAATAATGTTGATAACACACTGATGTTTTCAGCTGCTGCTAAGCAGTCAAGGACTGTCCAGCTTCTCACGCTGCCCTGCCAGTGTGTAGACTGGGGGTGCATAAGAGGCTGGGAGGGGGCATGGCCAGGACAGCTGACCCAGGCTGGCCAAAGGGCTATTCCATACCATATGCCATCATGCCCAGTATATAAACTGGGGGAGTTGGCCGGGGAGGTGCTGCGGCTCAGGAACTAACTGGGCATCAGTCAGCGGGTGGTGAGCAACTCTGCTGTGCATCACTTGTTTTGTACATGCTTTTATCTTTTTTCCCCCTCCCCTTCTCTATCCTATTAAACTGTCTTTATCTCAACCCACAAATTTTACCTTTTTTTTCCAATTCTCTCCCCAATCCCACTGGGGAGTGAGCCAACAGCTGTGTTGTGTTTAGCTGCCTGCTGGGTGAAACCATGACAGGCAGCTACCGAAGACGTGGTGCCTGTCTGTATTCTGCTGTTCACACCTTCCCCATACCTGAAATGCAGTTCTTGCTACCATCTCTGGTCACTAGCATTTAGCCTACCACAAGGTGGCTTTTTTTCCCCCGTTCTCCTATGCAGAATATGCAATAAGGGTTTCTGAATGTAGCTATCCAAAGAGCTTAGTGTTGTGCCCCAAAACACCACCTTCTCTTCCACCACTTCCAGTCTGTGCTTTGTATACTGGCAGAAAGGAAAACACAACACCATCAAGATAAATTACAAAAGTTTCTTGCCGTTGTTCATACTTGCTGCTGGCTAAACCTGCTTGTTGCCCCTTCAACAGGTGCTAGATTGTAGTACATAAAATAAAAACCCGACAAAATTCTTTCCTCAAGTCAGAAGCAAAGAGAAGGAACTCAAACATTACTGGAAAATTCTGCTGTTTAGAATAAAATTTCAAACAAGTACTTAAGACACAGTTACAGCTTTCATGGGTACATCTGAGCAGATGAATCAACTCTTAATCATACAGCATTTACATGTACTAGAAACCAGTTTGTGATGACTGTCACCAAAAAAGGTGGGGTTTTTTTCAGATGTCTTAACTAAACCAAGAAGAAAGGGAAGAGAGGATTTTACTTTAACTACTCAAAGTAACAGGAGGTCACAATATAAAACCAGAAGCTATGAAATAATAAATATTTTCTCTCTTTTCCATAGACATTTGATTTTGATAAAGCAACATTTCAGATCTGCAGAAAAGGAAAACCCAGCCTGAGAATTATTATATACTATATTTCCAACAAAGACAAGAAAATGTTACAGGCAGAAACTCCCTGGATCTCATCTGGAATCATGTATATAACCCTAGCCACTAAAATTAGAGAGACTGAATTCAAACTTGGATGAGCTCAGAGGAAAATTACCAGGTAGTACTGCACGGGGCAGGGGGGCGGGGGAGAAATCCATGCCTCCCATACCAATAAGACAGACTTGGCTTATTAAGGGTAACATCACAGAAGCAGAGGAGACACAACTGTGATGTGTAAATGCATTCAAGGGAGTAAATACAACAGAGGGAATGAATGTAAGCATCGCAACTCAAAGAAAGCAGGCTCAATGGTAAATATGGGAGAAATAAGTCTTAATTTAGGTTTAAAACCACAGGAAGTTTTATAACCCTCTGAGGAGTGATGATTAAGCTGACCAAGAACAGCCTGAGGAGATGGCAACGATCACGTTGCCCTCTAAGAATCAAGGGCACAAGGTAGAATGGTGGACCACTAAAGCACAGCAAGTTGCTGTATTTGCGATAGGGTACCCATGACGAGCACAGTTTTTCCTGCACTGAAGCTTTTCCTGCACTGAATGCTTTTCAGCTTTTATGAATCAACTCCTTATTTAATTTCCTTTGCTGCACGTGAGCAAAATAGCAAAAGATTTCCATAGGAACTGGTTAGTTCCAATACTCAAAGGAAGACAGGGCATAATTTCTCCCTGAGTATTTTTAAATAGGTTTACAAATGGAACACAGCATATGCTAGCTGATAAACAGGTATTTTACAAGCTTGATTCCAAAAGTAGGGAGTTTCTTTTATAGATACTGTCACCCAAGATCATCTCTCCACTGCATTTTTGTTGCCATATATGTTTTACAGTTAAAGCTGATAACTGCCAAATCCAGTTTAATTTTCTGTAACTCAAAAGAAAAATCACAGAGGGAGGAATACATTTAATAGCAGGAGTAAGACAAAACTGTTTAGAAGAAAAACTACACACAACAGACACAGCAGAAAAGCAAGAGATCAACTTGTAAAGGTGTAGTTACATAGATGGGTTCTCAAAAATTTTCTGGTAACAGTCTATTAGCCTAGCATTAAAAAAATATGACATACCAACTGTATTGATTACTCCTTAGACAACACACTGATGATGGATTTGCAATGCTGATAATAGTTCCATAGTTACTGGTTTCTTGTTGCAGCTTTAGTAATAATTTCATACTAAATTAATACAAAAATCCAATAATTAACAGAGTTGAAAGACCATATGGGTATGGGTCAAATTACATATTTGCTCTGCTGTTTCCCTTCTAATATTGAGCAACTGTCTTCCTGCAAAGAGTTTAAGAACTATCTATTAAAAATATCAGTTAGCAACCATATGACGCATTTTGTTCACTTAAATGGGGGGGAAAAAAAAAGCCTTACTCTTTGTATCCAGCTGAGCACGATACTTTTCAAATCCCTTGAGTCGAACTCGTTCTCCCAAGAGCTGAAGAAACTCTTCAAATGCTGGACCTGCTGATTCATTATTATACATTTCCTCTTCTGTGCTTTGCCCAGCTTTGCAGTACATGATGCCCACCTTAAGTTGGTAACTTAACTGCAAACGGAAGAAGATGAAAATCTTGTATGTATACCAAGTGATGCAGCAACTTATTTATTGAATTCACTTCACATTTTTTAATAAACCCGTGATTCACAAAGAAAAAAATGCCTAATTGTCAGTCTAATTTCAAATGTTACTCCAGTTCCAAATACTCTCATTGTTTTCCACCGTAACTGCCTTGATGATGGCGTATTTCATCTGAAGATGTCAAAACGTTTTCTGAAGTGAAACAAACATTAACGTTCTTTATTTTCAGGAGGACAACACTGCAGCTTGCAAATGGTGAATATCTTACATTGAGTCACATGTAAAGCGCTGGCTGAGTAATGCCAGGAACTTGACTCTCACTCTTAGGCTGGTACCATGGTTACCATCCTATGCTAAACCTTCCACACAGAACGGCAGGGCACAGCATGTGCTCACTTCTATAACAAGTGACAAAATTAACATTCCCTGACTTCAACGAGAAGATAAGACTTATCCACCTATCACTGCGTTCATCCATTAGGATTCCTGAAAGAGTCCATGGCATGTAGTCAGCCTTCTCTGACTTAATAATGCAGTAACAAAGAAAACAACTAACTTGAGAAATGCTGGTAATACTTTAAAGTTACTATTTACCAGCATAGACCTTCAAACATATCTGTGCTTTTTACTTCCATTCCAGGGTCAAAAAAAAAAAAAAAAAATTTCCTCCCACACACAAATTTCTGCAGAGGCTCCATTTTAAATAAATATCAAGCAGACCGACCAGAACAAAATCACAAGAAAGTCTATCAGAACTGTCATGAGATTTACAAGTTTGGGCTACAGGTTAGAGGGAAGTGAAAACAGTTATTTGCAAGGGCACTGGAAGCAAAGTCATCTGAATACACTGTGATTTACTCTCAAAGCTTCTATCACAGGTCATGAGACAAAAGCTGGAACTTGCTGGGATGATGTGGATACACAATTAAACTGAAATTAATTAATTTTAACTTACTCTATTTATGGTGGGATAATTTAAAAGCCTTCAGAAGTGGTCTTACTCTGTCTCTAATTAAAGTAAGTTTAAAAATTAAAACACTCTGAAAATTGCAACTTTACTATACTCTTCTTTTACTACCAAGGATGAATGTTGACAGGTGTAAAGTATTAGCAGTATGAAATTAAGGAGGGGAAAAAAAGGGGGTAAAGATCAACCTGGCTTGATTACTCCCACTGAAGAAGTTAAGGATATGTAACAAGTCACAGTTCTAGGCTGTTTCTTTTTTCCCCTCCAGAATGTCCCTTTTTTATCATCTGACACAATTACTACCTGACTTTCATCTTCTAAATATGTCCACATTTCTTATGATAAAATACAGCATAGAATCACAGAATGGTTTGGGGTGGAATGGACCTCAAAGGATGGACCTCCCTGCCATGGGCAGGGACACCTTCCACTAGACCAGGTTGTTCAAAGCCCCACGCAACCTGGCCTTGAACACTTCCAGGGACGGGGCATCCACAACTTCTCCTGGGCAACCTGTTCCAGTCTCTCATCACTCATAGTAAAGAATTTCTTCCTAATATCTAAATCTACCCTCTTTCCCTTTAAAACTGTTACCCTTCACCCTATCACTACACTCCCTGCTAAAGAGTCTTTCTCCATCTTTCTTGTAGGCCCCCTTTAAGTACTGGAAGGTCACTATAAGGTTTCCCTGGAGCCTTCTCTTCTCTAGGCTAAACAACCACAACTCTCTCAGCCCATCCTCATCTCAATCAATTTCTTATGAAAAAAAAAAAACAAACCCCAACAAAAAAACCCCAAACCCCAAACACATTCACAGGCCTACTTCCAAAATTGCAGCTGAACAAAAATAAATAATGTGCCTTGAAGTAATGTTTCTATTTCCTTTCCTCTCATCGTTAACTATTTGAAATGCTTTCTGTGTAACTATAAAGGAAATATGCCCTTTCAGCACTAGAGACCCAACCAGAAACATTCACCTTGAAGAATGAAGGCTGCATATTTTGGGCACCAAAGTATTAAGACTTGAAGCAAAGAACAAATATCGAGCAAATGCAAATTAATGTCACAATTTATTATTATGACTATTTATTTCAGCTCCCCATTCACTAAAACAACACAAAAATTCAAAACAACCATCAGTGTACACAATGCTCAAAAAAATCCAAATACAGATGGATGGCACATGCTTTTTTTGCGTGTAAAACATTCCACACGACAACTGTTCGACTGAGACTTCAATCTTCTCAGGAATCACAGGAACTAGATGAGGTTTGTGGGTACGTTTCTGTGATCTCTGCTTAGCTAGTGAACTACATGATCCCAACTCCGTGCAAGCTTATTGCCTCAAAGCAGCCAAACTTAGTGCCTTCGCCAACAGGGCTTTGTGCTCTCAGAGAGAACCTGGACCAGCTACTACTGTGGGAAGGGGGGAGAGAGGAGGGGAGAGAGGAAGGGTGGCAAGAGGTGGCACTGCTGCCGCTCCTCCCAGAGCAACTGCCATCACTTTCTGTATCACCAGTAGCGGGTCTTCTCTTGGACTCTTCAGGCAACGTTTGCTGCTCAGATATGCTCCGTCCACTCCCTGGGAAATATGATGGATAGAAGCATTTCACAGGGCCCCAATGCCTTGGCAGCACTGCTAATTACAATAGTTTCCAGTAATTTTACTTAAACAAATTAGGACAAAGAAAATCATTATCACCACGCATACCTACACTATTTAAGCTTCAATTTTGGGTGAAGAAATTATTTTCAAGGGCATAAACATAAATGGGATCCACAGCATCCATGAGCAACCAAACAACTGTCGTTTATTGCTTTGAAAATGTCAGCTTAAGAAACTAAATAAGAACTATACAAAAAAAGCAAGCTATATCTTCTAGCTGTGTTCTCAGATTTGCTAACTTAAAAAAAGTTTCGTAAGAACAACACAAGCTGGTATTTCTGAATCAAAAAAAGCAGATCTGGGGGAAGAAAGGCATGCAGTCCTCATTACTGCACATCCTTCTGATAAATCTAGGGGCCTTAGAAGTGTATTAACTCCAAGTTAAAGCTAAAAAAAGAGCTGAAGGATGAATTCTGCTGTGGTAAAATTCCTAAAGTAGCAGCTTCATTTTAATAATCTAAAAGTATTTACATATTTATAGATGTGAGAAAAGTGCACTTCATGTATTTGTCTAGCACCCAGTGAAAGACAGCAGAAAGCATATCTTGGATTTAACCAGTCAGCAAGTTTATATTATAAATAATGAATTATATTAAAAACCGACTGACATTTCACAGTATTTCTGTGAATGAGGAACTGCCATAAAGATAAACTTCGAGTGGGATAAATCAGTAATTGCCCTCATATTCAGATTTTTAAATCATATTTGGAAGTAAACCAAAAGCAAGTTACCAAGAACCCTGCATTCAAGGCAAAGATTAGTAAATGGTAATTAGCCAGGAAGCTAGTGCAGCCCTACGGAACAACCGGATTGCTTTTTAACACAGAACCATTCAAATGAATGCATTTTAATAAAGCCAGTAAAAGAACAGCTGGGTGACAGGCAATGTGGGCCATATGTACAGAACGGCATATGTTACCATGACTCTAGCAATCTAAGGGGAAGTAGGGAACATGCAACTTGACATACAACATGAGTACAAAATTGGGGCAAGAAGAATATTCCCATTCTGACACTGGATGTCATATGCAGATATTGAAAGACTGAGCTCTGTCATAATGATATGAAATTCAGAGAAAATATGTTGCGGTGAAAGACTTGAAAAGTGCAATCTGTTTCATTTATCATAAACAAGACCAACAGATGATTTAATTACCGCATACAAAAACCTTTGCTGGAAAAAAACCTCACACCAAAATGACTCTTAAGATGTAGCCGAGAAAGATATCTGAAGTCTGGAAAGCAGATAAATTTATCTGCCGAAAGCAGATAAATTCAAATAAAGAACTGCAAATTCTTAAATATGAAGACAACCACTTTAAAACCTCACTCAAATACAAAAAAAAAAAAAAGACAGCCTATCTTAATCAAAACTGGTGCATGCAAGTTTGGCTCAGTGAAGGGGTTACTGAGTATAATTTAATGGCTAAGGTCACTTTATAGTCTTAACTCTTAAATTTACAAAACATCTTATTTGCTATATCAAACAGGCACCTGGTCATGCTGTAATGAAACAATGAGACACTCAGCAAGTAAACATCCTGTGTACCTAATTAGTAGAGCAGCTGTTACCCAAATTTTTCTGTTAGCTTGGAATTGATAAAAAATGCAGCTTCTAATTAGTACAGAGTGTTTTTATCTTCTTCTGTTAGAAGTGTCAAACTGTTTCATTACCACAAAACCAGAAGATACTTTGATGTAGATAATACAATTTTAACTATCACTTGTCCTTAATGATTTTCAAAAGTTTAAGTAGTAACAGAAAACCATACTACACACCATATTGTGGGAGCTTAGTGACATATAGGACATGAAATCTCACACTTTAGACATAACCAACTTCTGAAGCAAAGTATGCTAAATTACTTTTCAAACTAGGTATTTACTAGAAGTAATTTTGGAATTTATTCTTTTAAATAGAACATTCTGCTATATTTTTTTTCTTTGTGAAAATCTTCCCATCAACACTATTGAGATTGCAGGCTCTTGATAGGCATATCTGGAAGGTACTGATCCTTGAATCCAGTGACTCACTTGTGGAGCCATATTGAATTAAATTCCATTTTCTCCACTACTGAAATAGAAAACTTTGGAAAGAGATTGAAAGATATCCTTGAGTCTTCAAGTGCCCGACAAACTTGATTCTGGATGAAGGGCTATCCTGTTTCATCCAGGATAGAGCGAATTTTCTTCATAGAAGCCAGTGTGAGGCTATGTTTTGGATTTGGGATGAGAAAATGTTGATAACATGCTGATGTTTTCAGTTGTTGCTAAGTAGTCAAGGACTGTCCAGCTTCTTGTGCTGGCCTGCTAGCAAGAAGGCTGGGAGTGCCCAGGAAGCTGGGAGGGGACACAGCCAGGACAGCTGACCCAGGCTGGCCAAAGAGCTATTCCATACCATATGGCATCATGCTCAGTATATAAAGCTGGGACAAAGAAGGAGGAAGGGGTGGAGGAACATTTGGACTTACAGCGTCTGTCTTCCCAAAAAAAACATTACATGTGATGGAGCCCTGCTTCCCTGAGAAGTGGCTTGCGTGTGTGGCTTTTGCTTTCCTATTAAACTGACTTTATCTCAAACCATGAGTTTTCTCACTTTTACTCTTCTGATTCTCTCCCCCGTCCCACCGTGGGGGAGTGAAGTGAATGGCTGCGTGGGGCTTAGTTGCCGGCTGGGGCTAAAGAGGAAAATCATCGGTAGAGTAAGGCAGGGATCTGAACATACAGCATTCAACACAATCTGTTAGAGGTGATGAGTAAGGTAACTAAGTTTGCTAACATTACGGAGTTATTACTCTACAGTATTGGAGTTGAAGACTGGCTATGAGAGCGTATGATAAGATACTTTCCGTGTTCCATGGTAGCCATAAAGCAAATAAAATATCAGCAATTATTAGAGAGGAAATAGATAAGAAAGCATACTAAGCCAAAATTTTTCCCCATTTTAAAAAATGCACCATTTTAAAATAAATGTGGGAGAAGAGGAGGGGAACTGGCAAAACTCCAGAGAGAGGCAAAAGCACGATGGGAAGTGCAGAACAACTTCTACATGAGAAATGACTAGCTACACTAGGACTCAAACTGGTAAAAGCAGAGGGGTAGGATAGAGAACCCTATAAAAGCCTACAAGTTAGCAGGAGCTAGGGAAGTATCACTCCATGCCTGTCCTGTTCTCATATTTTTAGCCAAGCACCCACTGTTGGTCACGGTAAGCAACAATACTGGGCTGCACCTACCTCGGTCTGACCACACATAACCACTCCGTGTTGGTCTGGGTGCTCTGCGGAAGCCACTGCTACCAATGGGTAGCAGTGAAAAAATGTCTTCACCCTCTTGTACCACGTCCTTCAATAGATGAGGTTCTGAAACTAACTAGAGGACAAAGTGTTTTGCTCGAGTTTTTCTTCTGATAGGTATTCATTTGGGGATTCTCCATCTTGTCCGTTTTAATAACCAAACCACAAGGAGGCTGACAAAAATCTTCGTGATAGTCACTTATAAGCCTGTTTAGAATAGCTATATTCTCTCCCTTGTGCAGCAGATAATGATTAGACTTTTTTCAGTTTTATGATGGCAATGTTAGACTGAGAGCAAGAAGAAGTAACAATATAGATGCTAATTCTGTGCAGGAAAGGCTGATCATGAGAAGCAAACAGGACCAGGAGAAAGAGACAGTCTCAGTACTCAGAGCTGTTAAATGTCACTGTCAAAGTTTTTAATCATAAAATTCACTTTACACATGGACTTTCATTTTGCTACATCTAAGCTATGTAGCCAATGAGCTCTGGTTGCATCTTTAAGAGCCCAGGGGACTATCACCCAATCGAAAACCATTTATATGAAGAGGCTTAGAATATTTTGCCACGTAGCTTGTTTTGGGGAAGAGGAAAAAAAAAAGGGGGGGGGAGGGAAGAGACCAGCAGCACCCTGGTAATAGTTGTACCAATACAATATTACAACAAAACATTTAGTAACATGGGAGATTTCTATTCTCATTATAATAGCAGTAAGAAAACCAGAACAGAACTCCTTCCTCCCCACAGTATTTGAAAAACAATCATTTAGACCCTTTTAAAGTAAACTAAAATGGACAATTGCCCATAACATTACTCTAAAACTTTAGACTACTTAGAGCAATGAACTTGACTTCATACATAGCAAATATCCTGCAAAACCTGGGGGAAAGACATGCAACATAATTCCCCACAGATGGCAAGCTTTAGTTTAAATTAAGCATTTTAACAGACTCACTCAATCACTTAAAGGTAAATGGTAATTTTGCAGTTCACGGCAGCAATCTGACAGTTTTAGACAAATTCCTGTTCTATAACTCTGCACTTACCCCTTGTTCATCCAGCTTCATAAGCTGTTCTGTGACTTTCGGAGTGTTGAAGGCCAGCCTTAGACAATGGATATTCAGCTCAGGAACCACATACTCCAGCACTTCTTTTAGGGGAAGTCCCCTGGCTGTGCAATGCTTTGCAGTTGAAGGGATAGCATCTTCCAGCACAGAGCCTCTTAATGTCATAAGCTAAGCATACAGAACAAAAATAGCTTATATATTGAATTATGCACTGAGAAAAGGTTGATTAGCAACAGCAGCGGAGCAAAGCGTGCTATTTTTCCAATTCTCAATAGAGATGGAGGACATTAAGCAACTTATGTTGTGTGAAACAGACACTGATACACAAGAAGTCAGTCACTCTGATAACAGTAGTCAGAATATTTCAAATGATTCAACAGATTTCAGTTTTACAGGAAACTAATACTTGGAAAAGATCAGTAATAGTATTTCTAGCAGAGCATTTCAAAGTGTAAAAGTACTCTTCTCAGGTCTACACAGTCTCACATATAAAAGTGGAGGAAGTAATTTTCCTCCTCTTTGCTTGCTTCTAGCTAATATAGCTCCCCTAAGTTTCTCAAGCTTTAACCGAATGAAACAACCTTCCTAGTTTCCTCTGTATTGGATGTTATGGAATAACTCAATCACTGATACACTTCCTTGTGTTCTGTGTAGTATAAACAAGCGGCATGACTTTTGTCAGGAGATTCCTGGATTATAGGTATGTAAAGGAGACAGAAAACTATTATCAATGCTGAAAATTTATAATTTTCATATACCACTTGGTTTTGCCTGCTCACTTCTAGCATTTTTTACTATCATTCCTGAACTGCTTACCTCACTGGTTCTGAATATGATCCGGTAGTTGTATTGAGGTCCATTTTCTTTGATTTCCTCTGGCTTCTCTCTTCTTATACTCACAGCTACTGGACCCAGGTTCTCATCTGCCCCAAAATAGTTCCAGTGTTCTTGCATAAAAAAAAAAAAAGTTAGAACACACAAATAAAAGTCTGTCTTACTTCTTACAGTTCAACTATATTTTCATGTTTAGTTGTTATACTGGAAATAAATTTCCAGCTCCACTACAGTCAGTAAGAACATGTCTTCAGTGGTACCAGGATTTCATTCTCATGCCTCAGGTCTCTAATGAGCTCTGTTTATACACGAAGGCTGAAATTCAACATTGCATCTCTGCTTGAACAGGCTACACCTCTTACATTGACTCTTACATCAAAAACTGCTTTGTTCACATTGAGGTAAATATGTACAACCAATTTTCCACCCGCCCCCCTTAAAAACAAGGAATCCAAATGCACCAGAGTGGGAAACTCGCCACTCCATGTTAAAATGGGAGCAGCAAACAATTGTACTTGGCAAAGGATGCAACTTATTTTTTTATGAAAAAAGCAAAAAAGTAGTCAAACAAGTTACTAAGTTATAGAATGGGAAAAACTGATGAAGCTGAAAAAGAAGTTAAAGACTTGTTCATAGAAAAAAAAAATCAAAGCATAGTACCATAGAAAAATAGAATAAAACGCAAGAAACAACGTGACTAGTATAAATATTTAACAGTGAAGTTACCCTGAGACTACATTTAAAGTGCTAAGAGTTAAGTCTAAAACTAGCCTTGTGGGGAAGGTGGCAGAGAGGAGAATACAGGGCTAGAGAAATTGCTCACTAGCTGAACAGCAGATTATTTGAGATACATTTTTATATTTGTTTAATTATACACATGTAAAGCCAAGCTTTACAGGAAAAATATTAGAGAATTGCATTTACAAAAATTAAAGCTCAAACAATGTAAGAGATCAGTGCTGAAGGCTCTTCTATTGAGCCTTCTGAGCATTATGTACTATCTTAATTGATATCAGAGGTACATCACCATGAATGCAGCAACATATAAACAAAGTTGCACATATCTCAAGTGACAACTGAATTTAAACATGTAGTGAAAATTTAAGAGAAACTGTCAAAAAAATAGAAGTCAAGCATTGTACAAGAAAAATAAGTCCTATGTCATCGTCTTTCATATGCTGCATATATGAATTAATTTATACATGCACAAAAATAGAAAGTTAGAGCTATCTCAAAGTTCAACAATTCAAAGACGAAATGTGAAATTCCATGGAATGAACTGCCCTGAAAGGAATCATAACCACACTTACTGAACTACTAACACAGATCATTTGTTGTTCTTAAAACAACCAGAACTTTAAAACAAGAACTTTAAAGATGCAGTTCATGATGATGATATTAAAATATTTTATATTTATCTCTATAGCAGAATAGCTCATATTAGACTGCTCTTAAAGACATGAAAAATAGATATTGAAAAATACTCCATCCAAAGTGAATGGCAGTCATTTTTCCAATCAATAATCACTTGTGGTGTTAAAAATTTGAGTGCCTCATTTTTTTTTTCCTGTTTCTTTCTAAAATTATGTTTACTGGTTCTTGCTATACTTTCCTCAAACATACAAAATGTTTTTTGAGTAGGTGCTTTCTCCTTATGAACTTACATGTGCCCTGGAGTTACACCGTTGTCTTCACACAGCTCTCCAGCCCTTTAAGCCCTTGGGGACTGTATTCTACTCCCCAGTACCTGGTATTTTATTACCCTTCCCTCAGTGTTTTCCATTTAAGATTTCAGAGCATGCAAGACATAAAAGAAACATGCATGCAGCGTTATAAAGCTTGGTTTCTACCAAATTCCTCTGCAAGTCATCTAAAACCAATACTCTGCACAGAGGTAATTAAGATTCAAAATTCTTTTAATATCTTGTGGAATATCCTGTAAATATTGGCGTAAGTTTTGGGTGACTGAATTAGTCATGAGTGGGGAAATTATGAATAAATTAGACCATCCACATAAGCCTAATTAAATCTTTATACCACTCCACTGGTATGAACCCTGTAAATTCCACAGAGATCTTCTGTTGTTTAAAAACCCAAAGCCTCTTATTAGCACCCTCGCTCTTCTTCTTCCTCCATTAAGTGACTTGCTTTTTTCAGGATATTTATAGCTCACCAAACAGTTTATGACATAGATGGTCTATGCAGAAGCAGCACAGTCACTGAGAACGTGAGATCAATTTTCTATCAGCATATTATACAGTTTCCAAAACCCGAGATAGCTTGGCCATCTCCAGGCGAAACTGCTTAGTGACTTAAAAACACTGATGTACCTTTGCTTATAGAATAGAACATTTTAAAGAACAAGGATATGCTGGTAATACATACTAGAAAGGTCCAAAAATTGTATTAGTTTTCTGTACTGATAACTGCACAGATGATAAAATTTGTATATCTTTTAACCAGTCTGGCCTGCAACTCAGATATAGAGTTTTCTCAAGAGAAATTATTCTACATCTTGAAAACACGTTTAGGAAGGCTGGTAAGAGGAACGTTTGAAGCTGCATGAAAATAAACATACAATTCTGTATCATTTGATTAAGCTTTTTATCTAGCTCCTATTTATTTGGAAAAATGCCCAAAGAAATGTGGAATTTTATATTTCTCTGCTAATGAGAAATGTCTTTTATCCTCTTTCCCTTCACTCTACACTGGGCAGTTGTCTTTCTTGCTCTCCTATGCATCTCCTCAGTCCTCTCTTCTATCCATGTTGTCCTCTCCTCTACTCACATTTACTACAGGGTTGTTCATTTTTTACCTTTGTCCTTATCCTCTTTCTCCTCCTGTACCACACCTCTGTATTCATTCTGCAAGCTACAGTATATACCCCTTTATCACACTACTTTTCCCTATGGTACATATTTTCTTGCATCTCCATCTGATTTTGCACTACAGCCTGAATTTCCTCGCATCCAACCGTTTTCTCTTTCCTGTAGCAGGAAAAGCAGTAGCAGAATTTAAGTGCACAAAGCTTAATATCCAATCTAAAAGTACTTAATTAGGGCTTTTATTGTAAAAAACAAGGGCTACTTCACAACTATAATTCAAGAATTTTATGCCAAACTTGAATAGCACAGAAGACAGCTTTTTCCTCCTCCCCAGAGAACATCACTGAAAGCAACACTCCTCAAGCTTGACATTGTTTCATTTAAACTACTGTCAAAAAATTAATTAGAAGACATTCAGGAGACTACTAGCAACAGCCATAAATTAATTTATAAATCCATGCCAAAAAGAAATAATTGCTAGTACCTGGTCATTAAAACAGATTACACATACTTGTAAAAATAGTTAAATATTTATCATGTAATTCAAAAAACGCTTCCAGTGAAAGAATCTAAGTGAAAATACTAATTTTCCTGGCAGATATTTACAAGTTCCCCTTACAAATGAAATCTAAGTAAATGCACTTGATTTTGAGCGAGAAGGTTCTTCTGTGCTTTTATCTTATTTACCTTTGGATAACATGTTCAATTGATGTATTTTGTATAATCAGACTAGAAGTAAAAACCCCAAACATTTTGCTTCAGAATGAAACTCTGTGTCAAGCATTTCCCTCTAATCCTACCACAGCATTTACAGTGCTGGAAAACTCTGCCCAGCAGTTCCCTGAAAACAAGAGGACAGCATTTTTAGAGCTCAGTCCTATAATGTCTTCAGACTGTTGCTCATGACCAGAATGTTAGCAGTGAATTTTCTGTAAGTCTAGCCTCATACTTGAAAGGTACCAATTTGGGGGTAGAATATGAAGCAATTTAACACATTAAGAGCAAAGTTGTCTTTTTTTTTTTATTGGCTGCCAACACTTAAAGGAAAGCTGACCAACAGCTCATTCGTGATAAATCCAGCTCAGGAAACTATTTACTTGTCAGTCAAGTCTTTCATTCTAAGCCAGTAACTCAAATTTGTCCTAAATGGCAATGATGGTAGTGACCACTGCCTGATGATGACGGAAGCTACACAGATGCTCTTGGTTCTTTCTGTTCTGCAATTCCCAGACAGAACTGGAGGGACAGAGAGAACAGACTGCTCCTCCAGAGCGATATGCTTTCTTTTCTAAGCAGCACTTAGACAAGCTGATGGAAACAAGTTTTTCCAGCCCTATGGTTTTATTATTGATAATAAATAAGTCTAATATAAAGTTATAGATAGGCTAATACGCATGGTTCTCCTTGAAAAATACTTTATTGCTAATTAACCTGCTACCTAAATGTACAAACATTTAAAAGACTTCATCCAGAATACATACACAAAGTTTTTACCCATGTATGGGAAAAAAAAATCAAGTCTCAATGATAAGTTATGGCCAGACATTCAGAATTTCCAAGTAGAAAACTGAAAACATTATGATACTATCCAAGTTTGCAGTTTGCACGTGTCTTAAATACTGTGCCCTGATCTCAACTGCAAAAGGTTCAGAGAAGGGCAACAAAACATGATTGAAGGGAATAATATGGTTGAGGTTTATAAAAGAACACATAGCAAGGAAAGGTGAGAAAACCAAGCTTTTTCACCTAGCAGTGAGACTGTTTCATCTGATGACCCTGGTTTCCATTGTGGAAGCCAGTAGACAACGCCAGTAAAAATTGGCTCTCTATGACCAATGTAGTCAAGCTGCAGAACTCCTTGATGCTGCAGGAGTACTGTGAAGGCTAACAATTTATTGAGGGTAACAGACACCTGGATAAATGCTTGGAAGATAAGTCCAAAGACTACTAAATACACATGATACTACCACCAGGTTAAAAAGTCCATTATCTACACATGTCCACAGGCTGGCAAAATACACCGGGAAAGCATTGCTATGCCTTTGCCCTATTCTTACTCTTCCTTCACTATCTGTTGCTGGCCTTTGCCAGAAGATAGGACTAGAAGGTTTGAGTGGACCTAAGATGACTCTTCTGTTCTCTGGGAACTGTAATTTTAAGTCCAGAAGCAGTGAGTTCACGGGGTTTGCTTCTCTCTTTCTCTCTCTCTTTTAAATAAAAGGAAACATTGTGGTCAATATTACAAAATGAATTGTGGGGGGCATAAAGTTATGTATTTAAGAACCTCACTTTCTCACAGAAAAAGACAGTTTTTCCTTACATTTTCGTAAGAAGGCCTGAACAACTTGTTCCTCCTTTCTGGCAAAAAATGTACTTTTTATCAAAACTGAAGTTCATCAACTGTCTTAACATGTATTTTCATATAAGATTAATTGCCAGGTTTTATACTCATCACAATCATTGAACAAACAAAAATGTTAGAATGCTCTGCACAGAAAAAATAGGCCAGAAAGTAGCCCCAAAATGACTAATAGGTAGCTTCTTGAGATATTCCCTTCCCTCTCCTGGCCCTGACATTTGGTGCCACTATAGAAAATAAAAAAACCCTCAAAAAAGTCCAACCTGTTTTCCTTCTGATTAATTCTAAAATGACCATGTTTAGAGAGAAAAATCTTTTACTTCAATAATCACAGATATTTTTTTTTAATTTTGCCCAGTACCAGCACACTTTGAACCATTTTTATTGTTATTAATGTTCTCATTTGTGTATTTCAGCCAGTATTCTGATTTCACTCCAGAGGGTCCAGATTACAAAGTTGCCCTTGGACACAACCAAGCAGCAAGAGCTGAAAGCACATATACATTACGGCACAAGTGAGAAGGCACACTGACACTGAACTGAAGCCAGCCTTACTCTGCCCAGTTACCTAGTATATCTATATGAACTGCAAACCCCTCCAATAAAGAGGCATCTCAAAAGAAGGGACTCCATCAGATTAAGAAACAGATGCCAGAAGAGACCCGCTTATCTTGATTCAAACAGGTCAGAAACTGTCTTTTCAGGCACTGAAGGGAAAGTGCCACGCAAAAAACCATGACTGCCATGTGAAATTCAAAAAACAACCAACTACCTTTAACAGTTTTTCCCATATACAGCTATCCATTTTGTTCAAAGCTTAATCTTATTTCAAGGTCAAATTTGTGCAACTTTCACAAATTTGTTCTTGTGCTGGCTCCCTCCGCTTTTATTTTAGCACTAGCATTACCACGTATCTCAGTGCTTATAAATGTCTAGACTTAAGACTTCTAACTACAAGTCCCCCTTTCAAATACACCTTGTGAAATACACCTTTAAATAGTCACCTTGCAAATAAACCTTTTGCAATACAAAAGTAGCATTCATCTCCTGTAGGTATAAACATCTCCATGTGATTCAACTGTGTTTGAGCCTTCCGGAGTGAATTGAGGGACGTAAGACTGCAGTTCGTATCATCTCACAAGGTTCATTTCTCTCCACCGAGTACACCGGGAGTCTGCACAGTTAGCTCAGCTATCAAGTAGAGGAGCTGAACCCAACCTTCGTAACTACAGTTGCAAAGTTCTTTTCCCAATATCTGTACCGTTTTTCTACCCTCCACAAAACTGTCTCTACCAGTATTTTCACATTTAGAAGTCTGGACACCAGGCCAGAATGTTATTTATCAATAGTTTTACCACTGCTCTGTAAAGGGTCAAATAATACATTTCACCTTGGTATTTCCTTTACATACAAATGCTCATCCATTTGTGTTAATACAAGACTTATTCACAAATGTCACATGCAAATATTTTACACTAACTAGATTAAGATATTTTAATTAATTTGGACCATGTTAGTAATACTCCAGCTCACTGATACCTCCCCCGTACACTGCTAAAATTTGAGATGCATCTATCATCCACGTAACAATGCCTGTAAAGAATGAGCTATTACTTCCGTATAATTACAGATTTCAGTCAAGTCACCATCAGCATCTCACCAAATTACCTTGGAGAAATTAAAATGGACTATATCAATGCAATGGCTTTCATTCTTTTTCGTTTTTACTAAGACACAAAAGATTAATAGTGTGGGGTTTTTTTTGTGACAAAGACCTACTTTTCATTAAAACATGCTGACTGGCATAATTAATAATTTTTAACTGGCAGTTCTTTGTTGATGTAGTCCCAAATTACCTGCTTTGGTATTTCAAGTTGGCATGAAAACAAACAAAAGGATTACAATTCTCTGGGTCATTGCTTTTTATTCTTTACAAGATCTAGGATTGCTTCAGTAGTTACCCAATTCTGTGAAATTCCCCTGGTTTGAGATCTTAAAAGTTATTGATGCTGAATAAGAATTCTTTGCTTCATACTTTTAAGACTATAAAATTACCCAAGGCCTGCTGACTTGACTAGCTGATCCCACTGAAGCTGTGCTTTGTCACTGTCTCTTCCATTCATAACACCCAACCTCCTCTTCAAACAAGGAAGTTTCTGCATCATTACTTGCATCATGTTACAAAAACTTTCAGTTGTAAACTGACTTCATTAATTTTTTTTCCTACTATACTGCTTTAAGTTTTATCACTATCCCGTCCCTTTCAGATTAGTCTAAGGTTTGCTTGGGGAAAGACAATGATACACTGGGTGGCCAGCAAAATGTGTTTGGTACTTGCAGAACTGTGGGGTTTGGGCTTATCTGAGGAGGCTTCTGAAGTACGCCTCTTTTCAGAAAAAAAATCTCTGGTAGGAACAATGCCCCCTGGTTCATGCCTGCTGGACTGAACATGAGCACAGTGAATTTAAAACCCAGTTTTAGGGCTCTAGGGAAAAAAAAAATAAATAATCACAGCTGCTTCTCTCCCTCCAAACCCACTCCATACACTTTTGTATCTGGTTGTCCCTCAACACCACCCTTAGGACTAGGTTATGTCGATTTTATCTAATTCATCTTAATTATGACTAGAGAGAAATTGAGATGTAATGGTGACTGGCACTGTAGTAGCATGAGGGTGTGGTTTCCCTTAAGGATTTAAGGCAAATAAACTGCTGTTGCCTAAGGGCCAAAATCCCACTCACACCTCTTTCCCCTTTTGCTGTTCACTCTCACTGCTCAGGTAGACTTTGGCACTTCTCTGACTGCAAGGAAAGCTGATTTGACTCACTAGAACAGGAGAAATAACCAGGCAATAAAAAGCAAACTTACTGTGATGGCAAGATTCCTGCTTGGTTAGTAAACTGAACAGGCTCACCAAGTTTTCGGAAAACAAGAGAAGTGGTACAAGGAAGGTGGAGGAATAAAGTCTTCCCTTTTTAGTGTTGAATTGCTGTTAAATTAGGTCAGCTGTAACACGAAATGGCACCTTTAGTTGCCGATTGCAAAACTCACCAGACTGATACGGAATCAAGTTGTTCCGGAGGGAGACAGATAGGAATGGTCTCTAATCTCAGGCTCTTCCCTCCAAACATACCTCACCCCATATTGCGCATCTGGCTTACTGTTCTCAGGAAACAGTATTTTTCCTCACTCCTTTCAGTACTCTCAAAAACCATGCAAAGGCTACCTCTCAGCTCTAGAAAAACTGCAGAAAGAGGAGACTATGGAAAGCGTGACGAGAGCCACCCAACCAAGGGACAGTGCAGGGAAGAAGAGGCGACAGATGGACACATTTCAAGACAAGGGACAAGTGGGAGATGAGATTATTAGCTGTAACACACAGTTAACTAAGTTGAAGGTTTTCTGAACTGACCATCCACTTATTTTAACCAGGCATCCCTGTTGCTTTTAACCTGCAGGAAACAAGCAAGCTCTTTTGAGCTGCTTCCACTAGAGATGAAACCCCATCCTGATCATTGGTAGCTAAGGAACAAGCATTCTTCAGGTCAGTCATTAGACCAATTCTATCCATCAGGAAATACCACAGCAAGGCACACAACCCTGCAGACAGAACTCCCTTCAACTTTAAAGGACTTTGGTCTGCACTCCTTTTTGATCATTTTCAGAATCAGGAAGAACAGACAGCGAGATCTGCATCTCATGCTGCCAGCATCATTTTGGTGATGGGGGTACTTAGGTAATGTTTGGGTTTTGCTTCTTTCTATAGGTCAGAAAGCTTTGATCTGATTTTGTTTTTCCTGCATACCTCCAATGGAAATTATAATCCTTGGTTTCAGTAGAACCATGGGATAAGAGAATTGTACTCTTTTTTCAGATACATTGTCATCATTGTAACATATGTGTGTGTGTGTATATATAATTATGTATATACAGTGACAGTTTCCTTCTGCAGAATCTGACAAATTAGAATCTTCTTTCTAGAATGATGGCTATAATGAAAATAGTGAGGAAGACAGATTTTTGTCTTTATATGATATTACTGACTTTAAATAAATTTAAAAAACACCACATTTTGAAATGGATGATCAAGATAGTAAAATGTCCAAAGATTATTGTAAATGCTAACTTTCCAAGCTGCACATTCCATTAAATCCTCAGTACCTCAAGTCTTGACATGGAGGGAAGAAAGTTCTCATATCTTAGGATATTATTTCCTTTATTAATCTTTCAAGTGCCAAAACCTGCCCGCTCCCACAGATGCCAAATCTGTGTTTCAAGACATTTATAATTTGTAGTTGTTGCCAACTGTTATGTATATCAGTATCATCAATTTTTTTTTACTCCAACACTGTGAAAGACTATTAGACATAGCATGTACTGATCGGTAAAATATACCATGTTTAAGCACTGACGATTAAAAAAAAAGTATATAATATTTGCCAATACTATTATATATCAGCTGAATTTTGTATGTTGGTAAAACAAGAAATCAAAAGTAGGAGAAATAAAATTTACCTACCTTTCTGATAGAAGAATTTTCGATAATAATATGCACCAAGGTCTACATGTTCAACGATGTATCTTTTCACTCTGTCCAGATGTAAAATCAGATTCTCCTTGGGAACTTCCAGAACCGCCACTCCAGCATTCGTGCAATGAGAACTCAGAGTCGACTCAAACGAGGCACTTTCACATCCACTGAAGGAACCTGAATTAGATTTGGAAAGGCTAATCTTCCTCTCCCCTTCCCCACCAATCTCATTACGAAAATAAGGACAACTCATCACAAGTTCATTGCTTTTATCATCCCCCTGGTCCATATTGAGACTTCCTTTTGAATTCAGGTCTTCAGTGCTGCCCATTGGGGAATTGAAACTTGCAGAATGGGACAATGGTCCAGAGACAAGTGATGCTACAGCAGCCGCAGATGCACCTGTTGTCGTGTTCCTTCTTTTAATAACATTATGCCTGTTGATTGCCGCTTCATTTAAATCAAATAAAATACTCTGTACATCGTAATGAGCAAAACACTTTGGGCAAGTCCAAGGCTTGATGCTATCTTCTGACCTGTTATCTTCAAGATCTGAAGACTTCCCAAGCTCCCCTTCACCTTTGGCATTGCGCAGCTTACGAAAAATGGATGAATCTCCTGTCTCTGATTTTGAGCGTCTCTTGAGTGGTTTCTCCCTTTCCTTGAAGAGCCTCAGGTTTTCCCTTTGAGTAATAGGTCCATCTATCACATCTAGAGAGAATCCTGAACCCTTGCTTCCACTGGCAATCAGGAGTTCACTGAGCTTAGTTGTGGCTGGGCTTCTCTGATCAGACTTTTCATCTTTATAGCCCTTCAATAAGTCAAAAAAACTTTCCCCTGAAGTTCCCTGCTTATCTATGGAAGAGGTACTGCCATACTCCCTGTGCAGAGATGGTCCAGATTTAAAAGTGGGTGAAATACATTCATCAAAACTATCCACATCAAGCTCACTTATGGTAATGTCGCTGTTGCTGCGCTGCCTTATTCTGCGAAGAGCCTTCCTTGGGGAACTGGGATAGCCATCAGGTGTAAGAAACCTGGAGTCTAGATTCTCAGATTGTCTGGTTTTGCTTTTAAGTGTGCTCTGGATGCTCTTCAACATGACAGAATCACTAGCATTCAGGTTAACGGAGCTTCCCTGACTCCCAGGACTGCTTTTAGAAGACATGCTGTCAAGGCAACTTGATGTTTCAATATCTTGACTAGATCTGCTTGTTTCCTTGATGTTCTCCTTCCTTGGGGGCCAATCAGCAATCCTTGCCCTGACCCCCATTTTAGGGACTCCAGGAGTAGAGGTGACATGATGGGAACTTTCATTGCGAGGAGGTCCAACAGGTGCCATGACTGCAGATCCTAAGCTGCCATTCTGTGACCTAAAGCGCCTCATGTAAAAGTCATCCGAGTGGACTTTTGAGGTGCCATCTGTTCCAACTGATACACCAGTGGCAACAGCCCTTTCGGTCTGGGACCGCTTCAAGCTGGTCATGATCTTTCAGTATGTTCGAACTTAGTAAGTTCCAAGAGAAAACACAGTCATTTCTGCTTTTTAAAGGAACAGTTCTCTTTTGGAGAATAGTCTCCAAAATATACAATGGTCGCATGAGATCTCAATCATGAACATTTAAGGACACAGTTAAATGCAGGATGTCTAGAAAATTCAGATATTCAGCAAGTTTTGATAAGCAAAAACTTCCTTTAACTTCTGCATTTTAAGAAGTAGCTATGCCTCAGTACATTCAAATTGTTTTAACATCACTCGCGCTCCAAAATGTCAGAGTTGTAATCCAATCGCTTATGCTTCTTTTAAAGCCTAGAACAGAGAAAAAGGAAGATAAAAGCATTAATCATTTAATGTACAACTTTTTTCATAACTGAAATGATCAAAATAATTATTACACAGAAGTGATGTTTCTAACAAACATGCTTTTAAATCTCATTGATCATCATCTCAAAAATGCAGAGTTGTGTTATATGGTGGCGAAGAGTTTTCTAGGTAATGTTGGTATGCCCTCTGAAAAAAATACTTCTAACATTTGGATTCCCCACTTAAATACAATTTTTTCCTTGTGAACTGATTAGTGATACTTTCTAGTTGGGGTAGCGCACAGTTTTACAAGGCACAAGTAGAGAGCTAATCTCCTCAGCTGAAGGACACATGCAGCATACGTTTCCTGTACAAACTATAGAAGAGACAGATCAGGAGTCCAAATTTTGTTCATAAATGCTTTAAAGAATTTACCATTTACAAGTCATACATCCTTGGTTGCAGTTAGGTATTAACAATGCCTATTCAACTTTTCCATTAATGTAAATAATTATGATATGCTAACAAAAAAAAAGGAAGGAAGCTAATTAGCAAAAAGATTACAAAATTGTCATAGAGAGAATGGCTGTCAATGAAATTTATTCTGTGTTTTGCACAGCCTTATTTGCAGATTAGCCAGATAGTCCAGAAAGCATGTATTACCTCTGCCCAGATGTCACAACATATAAATAGACTAAAGCTAAACAAAACCACATACTTTTAAATAACTTGATATGAAAAGTTCAATTTTTTTCCCTGGCTAATAAAATATTGTCTGCCACAGCTCCTGTATAATCCAACTTTACAAAAACATGGAAACTAAATGCTTTCCCACACCTCATCAGTACCAAAGTGATTGCAAAGCATTTAGTATACATATATACACACAAACATATATATCCATATGTGTGTGTGTGTATATACACACACACACACATATATATCCCTTTGAGGAGATAAAAAAAATCCACAAATATATCCTTGCTGGTAGGAGACAAAAGCATGAGATTGTCAAGATAAAGTCTTGCATTACTGCGTACATCCTTTAACACAAAGGAGTTAATAAGTTTCAAAGGCTGAACCAATTACACAAAATATGACCTTTAAATATTTGCCAAGTGTGTGCAGGGAGGTGCTGCTGAACCAGCAACGCGTTGACAATACAGTATTGTCTACCGATCAAGGCTTCCTGATGCTTTCAGGGCAACTAGTATTTTCTGCAGTCTCCTCTCAAAACTACGGAGTACTTTGCTCCACGCTGATTAAATATCAAGCCAGGGCACTTTCTGCCTGCAAAGGTGGCATGTTTTAACTTTATTTGCCACAGATAGCACCTCTTTGAAATAGCTGCTATTTATATAAAGCTGAACACATCAGGAATACTTAAAATGCAAGCTGACTGCATCACCCATAACAAGAACGGTGCAAGTGAGCTAGGCACAGCCATTTAGATAAGCGCAGTTACTTTCCTTGTAATTCTGCTACAAGAATACTGCTGAAACAATAGTTTTTTCTACCTCCATAATTAGAGTAACTTTAGAAAGGCAGTCTGTCCATGCAGCTGTTGCAAAACTAGTGAATTTTCAGCTGTAAATTTTTACAAATTTCAAACACTCTCCAGTCGAAGAACTGATCAAGCAGGTGAAACAACTTCGTGCACAGATTAGATCGAGGAAGGAAAAACGCAAACATTGTGCGTCACCGCACAACCTTATGTTCTGTCTATGCTTTTCAACAGTGCCATAGCAAATATCTTTTATGCAATGAGCTCTATGAAATGGGAACACTGCCTAGTCCTTTCTAAAGTGCAACCTATACAGGCAGATTATAGGCAGAATGAAAAGAAAACAGAAAGAAAACTGAGAAGGATTTAGGGCAGGAGGTCGACAGGCTAAGAGAGATAGTCAAGCTGAGCGTGGAACACAAAACAGGCAGAATTACAAGTGTCCACTACCACAGGCTCCTCTTCGTAGCCTGAAACAAAATCCAACATTTCTGTCCCTCATCACTTCCCTTCCACCACTGATATCTCTGAAAGCAAAGTATACATCTCCTCCCCCTCAAGTGGTGGTCCTTACAGAAAGATAACTTACTAGTACAAGTTTCTCATTAACTTAAGGGCAGAAGTTCACCCAACAGCTCGAAAAATTCCCAAGTTTGATATTAACCATATAAGCATCCAAACGCTACCAGTTGCCCCCACCCCTCAGATTATTTTTTCTTCCTTTAAAAATTTCAAGGAAAACAATCCTAAATAATTAAGGAGATACATGTGTATATATATATAATCATGTATGAAAAAATACAACTAGAATGTCTATGGACCCTATTCTTGACCTGTTGTATGTATGGTGCAGTCATTAGTTACACGACCACACAGTACATTTTCCAAAGGAAATACTTTCTCTGTTCCTGACTCAGCATTAAGGATGTCTCACTCTGAGGACCAGCTGTTTCATGCTCTGCAGGTTTTTGCAACTGTCCTACTTCATCTGCTGCAGCAGCTGGAATACAGGCAATAAATGACTAAGGTAATAGTTAATATCATAGTTTGAAGAACTGAACTGCACCCCTGCCTGTGTCTATCTTTATATGAATTAAATCACTTAAGTAAAATCTTTTGGAGACTGTAACTACCTGTCTGTGGTTGTTTCCCTAAACCTTCCTGTCCTGGTGTCTAAGTTGAGACCTAACAGTCTGATCTCAAAGGTTCGATTAGCTCCAATCAAAACAAAACCAAAACATTAAATTTGGTAATGTTAAAAACTCCTAAAGCATAGGTCCTGGGTACACTGGTCATCAGATTTAATGGAAAAGGAACAATAAGAGCAATCTGTACTTTTAACATTTTCTCATATTCATTACTTGCAAAACATGATGGCATCAAAGACAGGGTGAATCACACTTGATGTAAATGACCATCAGTTACCAATAACCAGATATTATGAACTGGAAAACATGCAGAAAGTTAAATATTAAGTAGCGGAATTGCTAACACAAAATATGTAATCTATTAAAATTAGTTACAACTGGAAGATAGGTGGCATGGTACCTACTTCTAAAGACAAGAACCATAACTGAAGAGTAACAATTCCTGTGTTGTTACTATTTCAATATAGAAGAAAATATAATTCAAGGTAGAGCTGTGAATATCTATGCAAACAGAATACGGTGAGGACAAACTAGCATAACCAAGAAAACACATGCTTCTCCAAGTCATCTGAACTTAGTGAGGCGGCCAACAAAATACTCGGATGGATGTCTACCTATAAAAAGTTGTAAACGAAAACCATGTGCAAAAACTACAAAAAGTAGTACATGAAAATTTAGTACTGACTGTATCAATTGAAAACCAGTTAAGAGAACAAGCTTGGAAAACCAATGATCCACTCATCAGATTGCATGCAATAACTAGTAAAGCAGTCCAAGGATCTGTTCAAAATGGGTGTCAAATCCTTAGGACAAAGTTTATTCTTTGCTTTTTACCAGCACCAGAGGACTTTGTGGCGCAACTCAAAACGAGCTGAACACAAATCTGTTTTCATTCTTTCCCTTTCTATTTATATCCCTTTCATCACCTTGCTCCTTCCTCCAAAACTGGGGTTCCAGCTGTAGGGCAAAGGACCATTCCGATAAAATTTAAAAGGTCCTTGGTAGATGAATCCCAAGATTCAGTCACTCACATGCAGTCCTACGTCACTCCCAAAAGGCAGGTAAATCAAGAGATCTTGATTTCTTAATCCCCATGACTGAAGTTAACACACCAGGAAAATAAAGACCTACCAGTCAAGATTTCATCTACAGGCCTTTGGATTACAAAGAAGCAAATAGAAGCAGTTGATTAAGAAATGTCTCGCTCAAATCAGCTCAGGGTAGTAAAAAAACCCCTCAACTACAGCACACTAATCAGCTTCTATCTTGGATTCAAGCAGCCAAATAAGATAATTCAGTATCTACTTGTTCATTCACTCAATGAATGGAAAAAAGGAGATCAAGCCCAATGCATCAATTCAGAGATCTTCTATCACTTTTTCCTTTCCTCCCAGTTTATCTGGGATCATGCTCTTTTTCCTTACAAAGTAGTGATTTTACCCACAACTGAGTCCTACTTGAAAAGATTTAATAACTACTCTGTTATCTGCTGGGAACATGCTGGAACTTCAGATTGTAGGATCATGGATGCTAATGATCCTAATACTCTGCTGTTGAAAGAGATTGGAGGCACCAAATCATTTATGATTTATAATGTTCTAGAGGAAAAACTTCATACTTCACCATCAGCCCTCATTAAAAAGTGGCATTTTATAATTAAAAATTTGGGAATGAGGGAACCTGTTTTCAAATTCCAGAAAAAGTCTCACTTTTGTGAAGCCTCCATATCGCTCTCCTCCCATCCCAAACAATAAAATATAATAGAGGGTAGTAAATGCAGCACATTAACCAGGGATATTTTAAAGTACTGAAAACTGTAGGATAAAGAGCTGAGAACAACATTTTGCAGCATGTAGTTTTTAAAAACATAGATGAAATAATCTCTATTCCTCAGAGCTTACAGAAATTTAGCCAACTTAGGAAATGCAGTGCGACACACACACACGTTACTAGCAGTAACAACTGGCATCACCATAAAACCTGAAAACTAGCAGCTCCTCTGAAACCAGAAAAATGAGAACAATGAAAAATATTTTATATATGAGAGCTTATCTATTTTTGTCACAAATTCTTACCTGAATTTTAACACAGATCAAATTCCAGGGTGGGAGGAATATTAATTTATCAGCCAATTAAGTTATTATATGTACAAAACAATGTCTAATTTAATAAAATTAATTCCTCAGAGGAGAAAAAACTCAATTTAATTTTTAGAAATACTTGGCTTTATGTGGTTACCTATTATTAACTTTATCCTTTTCTTCCCAGGATTACTTTCATCATTATAACTGAAAGAAAGTTAAAAGGTTCATCTTTCAGAGGAAGTTTTCATCAGCTGAAAGGCTATTTGAAGTATAGTGTTCGGTGTTTTACTAGCTTCTCGGTTTTATTTTTGTTACACTTAGAGGGACGGCTGTTTTGGGTTAGCTGAACTTGTGACTATTATCAGCTCTGCATAGGATGAAAAATAGATTCCTCTACCTTTCCCCCCGTCCCACCTCCCCAATTTATGTTATCTATGAAATGTGCCACTGATCTATATGTCAACCAGTCTGTTTTTGCCTTTTTCTCTGAATATTTCCTTCATCAACTGAGTGCCATCTGTTGCCATATACACAATGATCACCTGCACTGACCTACTGAGATTTAATAGAGCTTTATTTTTAACGTCATTCTCTGCTGAAGTAGCTCACACTAAAACATATGAACTTGGGCAAGGTTACAGTGATTTTAAGATGTAATAGTAATTACCGTGAATTACTACCATCAGTTTCTGCACTCTTGCAGTATGCCTTTCTACGGGCAAACATAAGCTTGCTCTGCCACACAGTGAAACAACTGGAGGGTGTGCGGTCACCAGAGAAGGGTGCCGAGGTTGAGCTCACACGCTGTGACACTTGGCAGAATTTGCTCCCTCACGTTTCGAGCCCTGATAACCATGGCCATAAACCGTCGGTCTGCTCAGAGGACACCAAACCAGCTGGCCTCCCTGTGCAGGAGGCCATGAAGTCACACTCAACAATCATGCTTGCTTGCAGTCAGTGGTAAAATGTTCATGACTTAACAGGATGGTAAACAAAGCATAACAAAAGCTATCAAATTGAGATACGTACAGGAACACAGGGGACAGTAATCCCCTACCTGTGCATTTCAGCACATTTTGCTCCACTATGATCTCACTCATTACTCCCCATGTAAACATTACCGTATCTCAAGGCAGAATTGTCTCCTCTGTTTTCACATCAATTTTGTAACCATTAATCAAGACAAGGATATCAAAATACTCAAGTGCACAAGTAACTGTTGATGAAGCAAAACCTTTAAAACTCCTTTTAACTGATACAGAGAGGGAGAGCACGAAAAGGCACTGCACGTGGTCATAGCCACTTCAACACTTGTGTTCCATTTTGGTGCTAGTGTCATTAATTTTGTTAATTAAAGGCAGAATCCCTCTCCTGGAAACTAACTTACAGGATCTGAAAACAAGATGCTGACAAGTCTTACTGTATGCTACACTGTATTCTATTCCTGGAATGAGATTGTTAACAGCCATGTTTATTTTTGATAGCAGCAATTGCTCTCTAGGAAGTGACTCTAAACCAGTGTCAAAACACAAGAGCAAAGTAGTCCAGCTCCCAGATACCATCTCTAAAGAAAGTAAATTTTTAGCAACTACAAAAGAGAGTTACACTTACACACTCTCCACCTCTTTCTTTAAAAAAAGAAAAAAAAAAAAAAAAGAGATGTTTCTCATCTGTGTTTCTTTTTCAGTTTCTAGCTGTTGATATATTGCATCCCCGGGTGATGGTTCCAGAAACAGACAGACTGCTCTCTCTGGCATGTGGACTCTCACAAAAGTTACTTATCTGCAAAGTGCCTGAGGTAATCAATGACTAACTTCTGACACCGAGAGACTGACCTATGAACAGTCACAAACCAAAACCAAACACACAGAAAACCAGACCAAAAAACAAACCCCAAAGGAAATGGGCTGATACTTGCTGGTACGGGTACAGTTCAGCGTAATTGCTGTACGTTTCAGTAAGCACCACGGACGTGCTTTCCTGAGGTTTGCATCCTTGCTCGTACTTCCATAGCAGAAGGGCTTGTGTGACACCCTCCTCCAGTCCGGCCACAAGTTTGTTTCCAGCATCACTTCGGCACCCGTACAAAGACAGAGCTCAGCCCACAGTCTCTGCGCTGCATCCCGGCCACGTTCCTGCTGGCCACACTGGGCACGCCAGTGCTGGCAGTCATCACCACGTCTCATGACATCCCACAAACATCAGAGTTGAGTAAGAGACCTCAGTTTGGAAGAGGGGAAAGATGGTGTTTAACCTACTAGCTCTAAACTTCCAGTTGCTTCCAAGTAGTCTGCAGTGCAACTCAAAGCTAATTTTTTTGTATTATTTTATAATTTTTTTAAATTTTTTTTTATCACAGGTGTTAGACCGTGTCCCTAATTTGATAACAGGATTATTAAAGAAAAAAAAAAATCATTTGGTTAGTGTTTAAAAATTTTTTCCCAACACAGTTTTATTCCTTTGCTCTGTCACTGCAGCTGCTTCTCCCTAAACTCATGATTTGGCAAAAGAATCACAAGGAGCTGTTCTGCCATCTTCATGAACATCATCCAGCTCCCAGACCTCCACAGAGTACCATTTCTCCACAGGTTGATCAATCACAGAGTCATGTGCTTAAGGGAGGAACAAAAGCAGCTTTTCAGATGCGAAAGTTAAATTTTACCTAAAATTAATCGGCTTTATTTCCAACAACCCCCATATTAACCATCTAAAGAACATTTCATGTTTGCACACGTTCCTGAACATGCTCCTGCAACTACTGCTCCTGCTTTAAAGGTACTGCTGCAGCACTGGGGAGGAGGACTAGGAAAATCCAGTGATGGTCTCCCTACCTGAGGTGTTCCCAATTCCTGCATCACCACCACTCATTCACCTGTGCCCCAGGCCTCCTCAGCAGCCAGCCACACCCTGTCTTTTCACCCTAAGCCCCGCAGTTGGCATTCTCCACCATCACCTTCCACGATCCCTCCTTCTCAACCCAGGGACTCTTCTGCCACGCAGCCTGTTTGGCCGCGGTCCCCAGCGGAGTAGAACAAACATTGTTGGATTTGTTTGCTCTCTCAACAAAAGCTGCTCAAAAGACAGCTGAGCATCTCATCAAGCAAAAAATCATTTTTTCAAGCTTCAGATAACTCATAGGTGCTCAGTGAAGTTGCTTCCTTATCTACTGACCTGAAAATACAACGTAGATCATTACTCGAGCCTACTATGGTTCCTGCATATTCGAAAAACCAACAGAAAGCAACTGGAAGAGATAAAATCAAGCATTATGTTTGTAAAGTGAAAACCAAGTTCAAGCTACTGCTGAAATACAGTATTTTGAAAGTACGCAACTAAAAAAGGGGCTCCTCTCCCCCCATATAAGCTATTAAGAAAAACGTTCATTGGTCTATCTAAACGGTATTCTTTTATAATAGCGCACACGTTTGAAGTATTTTCCCCTAAAAACGGTGTTTGGCTTTTGTGTGTGGGTGTATAACCATGTATATTTTTGTATACATACAGCTACGTATATTTCCACACAAGATGTTAATGCTGTCTCTCAAAAGCAAGTCTGAGAATACTTGACAGAAGTAAATAAATATAAGCAAATGTTGTAACTAATCCTCATGTCATTTAAACAATAGTTCCCACAACTACTAATGGTTTACATGCTTAATGAATCTGCATTCACTACCGTTATATGAAGAAAAGCAAACAAATTTACATGTAACACCACCAAATTTTCATTGTACGTTTCTACAGGAAATTCTGAATTACAGAACCTAATAACCTGGGATAGGCTCCACAACAGAAATGTGTTAGGTGTTCAGATTATTCAAACTTTGGTCAAGTAGAGGCAGCATAAAAATAATGATATTGAAAATCATAGTCCAGGCTATAAAGTCATACAAGGGCTACAGAGAGTAAGAGAGAGATCCTTTCAACAGTTGTTCACATGTTCCAACAGATAAGGAAGCATGTAATTCTCAAATAATCCTTGCAAGAAGTACAGCAGCTTCTGTTCCAAGTGACTGCCGCATACAGCCAAGTGCACAACATCAAGAAAGGAAGTCAATTAAAAACCTTAAAGGAAGATACAGACTTGCAAGCAAAACTTGGACAATATTCTGGATTTTTTTTTTTTTAAATGATTATGGACAACTGGAACATTCAAACTGAAATGCACTCAGCTGAACCCTCCACAGCCTTCTACTATAAATCCTTTTAAGGAAAAACTTGAAAACTCAGTAAGTCTCTTCAACAACATGCCAACTTACTCTTTTCAAATTACAAGTTTTGTATTACTATATTTTTAAGCCTGCAAAAGAATAGTGGTATATCAGTGTAAAGAACTTGATTTAAAAGTGTAGAATAAAAAAACCAAAAGAAGTAAAATCCCCTTAAAAATAAAAGTATGGTAACAAAGTCGTAACTGTGTTCTTACCTACACACTGATCTTAGAAGACAGAACCAAAAATTAGTAAGAAACAGATTTTATATAAAAACGAGAATAATTTCCAGCAACTCTTCAGTTTCTCATGTTTTCCATTCTTTTTATTTTTCTACTAGACCACCAGTTTCACATTTTGCCTGCAATCATTTAACTCACAAACATGCAATCCCATTTACAAGCCAGACTCTCGTGTCTCTTCAGTGGAACACTGAAACAGGCTTCAAAATTAGTTATGCATTAATTTGCAAAGGATTCTAAATCACTACCACTAGCAAACATCTAGACCAGTATTTTACTGATGTTGATGGATTACCGTATGCTGAATTTCTGCGATATACTGCACCCCAAAGGGGGAAATTGAACATTGGGCGCAATCTTCTTTCTTTTGTGTTTTCTTACGCCTACTTTATTGCCTACGTGCAAATAAAAACTATAACCAGATGAAATAACATTTTTCTTCAGAAAATTAAATTGTTCATGTAAAAGGCATGGCAACCAAGTCAGTAATTCAGTACATGTTCTTTGAACGGTGCTTATGGCAACCCCTCTCAGTCCTCCAATACAATGCATAGTCTAAAACTAAAAAGGTTGCAATCTTTGTCCAAGGAATAAATTTATTTACTATGTTTGGTTACATTCAGAATCTAAGCGTAGGGATCATCCCACAGACCAGAAAGGAAAATCATCTTAAGTTAACATTTGACACACATGTCGTGTATATCTAAACTTAAGAGGCACCATAAATCCACCAGGGAAAAAAAAAAAAGGAAAAAAAAAAAAGAGCTTTTAGGCTTCTAACTCTTATATAACATAAGCAGGCATGACATCAGAGATCCCCAGGGACAATTCACTTTGCTATTTTTGAGAACACACATATAAAGAGCTTTTTGTCCTTTGACAACCACATGTATTACACACTTATTTTCCAAAATACCATCTTTATGGCTATAAAGGCATAAACAGCTCAACCTCCACATAGGACTATATAGCTTTTCTTGTTAATTTTCCTGTAGATACTTCCAACATCCTTTAGAATTAAGACTAAAAGAAACACTGTTTTAAGCAAGCATTCACCAATTTTGGGGTAGGAAAGTCTATCTGAAAAATACAGATGGGATCTATAAACAACTGAAATGAATTTTTAAGCACTACATATCTGGTGAGTGTGTTACATCCGTTAATGTCATCACCTTAAAAACTGAAGGGTTTTAAGCTGAAGCTTTCCATGTGAATGCAAAAGACTGATGGACAAACCAGTAAACAGATCTAAAAACCCAGCAGGGAATGACGTACAACTACACAAGCCTTGTACTTTGCTAAATGAATGTGTATTCCAATAGCACAGTCCTTCTGCAGATGGGAATGTATACAAGAACAGAAGACAAAAGCCAAACTGATAGAACATAAATCATTATTATTCAACATCCAAATTATTTCAAGTCCTAATAAGGGTGAATAAAACAATGTGGAAGGAGAAAAAAATTACCTGCCAAAATATGCAGTTACTCAGCAGAAATCTGCATGCTGCAGGATTGCAACATTTATGGTTTAGAAAATAATAACGCTAGATATAACTATTTTGGTTGATTCATTTCTTGTGAGCACTGCAGTATGAGTGGGTGTTCAGGTTGAATTAAATAGAGGAAAAACTCTTTACGTGCAGAAAACCAAGAAAGGGTTTTTCATTATTTAGAAATTCTCTTTTGTGTAGATATCTCAGCAGTGACCAACAGGTAGATGACACCCTTCGGTTTGATGACACCGGTACATTATGTTCTATAGTTCTAACATGCACTATATAATAAAAGCAACTGAAAACATCTGAATAGGCAGTACTTCAATTTTAAAGATAGCTATACGAGTCACGCACTGAAGGCACAGTGTTGTCGCCAGTAGCTACAGAGGGAAAACAATACCTAGCTGGCCAGATACATCAACTCTTAAGGAGTGATCGCGAAAGCCTGTGCAAAACCCATTGTGTACAGCGACCTACACCAAGCTGCAATACCAGGGAGAAGCAACATAAGCAATTCTGGTCACGAATCCAGACAGTCAAGCTGGCAAAGCAGGATACAAACTGAAAAGAGCAAGCAAGGTGGCACTGACACCTAAAAAACACACTTTGCAATTTAAATAAGAATCGGTCTATTACAAGCACACATATGCCAGCAGTACTGGCACTTCATCCAGACATCTTTAAATATAAGAGGCAAATCTAGGTGGATGGTTGGATGTTGCTAGTTATATCAAAGCATAAGTGAACTTGTGTGTGACTGACCTGCCCACCTGTCCATGCAGGTACACTGCAGGTTTCACAACACCTATAGATGTCTTTTAACGCCTGCCCTTCCAGCCCAAAACCACTGAATTTTTTCTTTAGGATATTTATTGTCTTTTCTGTAAGTTGGGCTACAGTATCGGGCACAAACAAGAAAAATAAACCTACCTCTAACTGAATCCCAAACATAATCCAGCATGTCTATTTGAGGTTTTCACATTAAAAACTAAGGAAACACAATGCAAAAAGCCTTTTTGCTTTATGTCTTTTTTTTTTTTCTGGCCATGGTCAGTAAAAGGAAATATCTACATCTGTTCCTGGTTTACACACATGCAGAACGTTTTATAAAATGAAAACAGATTTCAAATCATTTAGATTCCAATGCTAAACCTTCAAAAGCAAATTACCTACAGAAAGTACATGTGTGGGTGTATTCCTGTTTCACTGCATCAACAGCCTTAATCAGCCTTGCATACTACTTCTGATTATGGTTCGTTATATAAAATCACGTTGATAACAGTTCAGCTAGAATGTTTCTTAACCCTTCCTGAAAGAGAGAAATACCCTTCTTGCAACCAGTTTTCACCCCTGAGGTGTGCACATGGGGGCTGACTTTCCCCAGCACACATGACTTTGTAAAAGCCTTAACAGCCAACTTGAAGCCACAGGAATCCGCTTGAACCATCCCTCAGTATAAAGGCTGTGGCTCGTCCCTAAGCCAAATATGGTGTCACTTGCAGAATCGTCCTCAGCTCTGTTTGCCACTGAAGCCCCCAAGTCCTTGCAGAGCCTCTGCGGAAAGCAGACCTTGAAGGCTAACGCACCGCCCTGCTCACTCAGAGCTGAAGTGACTCCCACCGCACCAGCTGGAGCCACGTCCCCTCTTCACAAGCTGAAGGCCCTGCTAGGATTTCTCAGGAGATTTTAGTAACACAAACAGTGCTTTGAAGCCAAATGTGCCTCCTTCAATTCACAGGGCTGCATTTTCTTAAGCATGCACACTTTCTTTTTGGTTTTTATATATGTTCCTATTACTCTGAAATGGGCATTTTATCAATATCACGTATTACCTGTTAGGCGGATCAATATCTGAAAACTACTTGAAAATGCCAGCAATGGTGAAGCATCGCAAGTAATTTCTTGTAGGATTCCCAGTCAGAAAGGGATTGTACCTGTGCTCCACGATCTGCTTGTTAGATTTCAAGATAAATTACATCTTGATTTCACCCTGTAAAGACTAAATGATTTCACACCTCCTGCCATTAAGGAAACTCTGCTTGGTGATACCATCACTGTTGAAAGCAACTCATCCTTCTGTACTGGAACACAGAGTTTTTTAATGGGGAAACCCCGTAAGAAGAATGCTCGTCACTTATGAGAGTAACCAGTGTCATATTAGCACTGTTAAGTCTTTCTCATAAAGCAAAAATTTCCCCTTGGTTATGATACCAGCAGCGCAGGGTCTCTTTCGACAAGCATCCTTTGGCAAAAGCTACCCCCAGAATGGGGGAGTTGCACACAGGCAAACGTAGTAACATCTTGCGAGTGCACAGCACCAGACTTCTAAAATTTAGCTTCTACAGACCTTTAAGGACTCCGTTGTGTTACCATCATGTCACTAGTAAGCCACAGGGTGCCAAGCCAAAGCCTTTTGAATTGAAGCAGAAACATGAGAGGTGTCTCACGAGGTGAGACCGAACAAAAGTCCTTTGCTGCCTGCGGAGGCAATTCCTGAGTTTCCACAGGCCTGGTGGGAAGGGAGTTTTCCAACAGACAACGAACCCAAGCAGATGGGGAAACTAGAGCTCCCAAAACATAATTTATCCTCTGACTGAAGGAAATCCTCTTCCAATACCTGCATAAGCTTAAGTCTCTAGGAGTTTACACAAAGATGCCAGTGTAACTAAGCTGACTTACGTGCATGTATGTGTTTGGGGGAGGCGGGATAAATAAACAACAAAAAAATCAGACCTCCATCAGTTCAATTTGGGTTGTAACCTTCACTAAACCTCCTCTAATCCTCAAGCCTACTGTGAGCACGGCAGTGAGATTACAGCAGAAAAATCTATTTGGAGCAGGTCACATGCAGCAAAAAGCTGTTACACCTAAAAACACTGTACAGCTAGTTCTACAGATACCTTCTTTTTTCTACTTTGTCCTTCATCCTAACCATCCAGTCATCATTTACCAAATTCAGCGAGCCAAAAAATTGGTTTTTGAGTAGTGAAAGATGGCACAGTTTTAAAACTGCTTGGTGAACACGGATTCCTAAGATCCCAGAAGTGCTTCAAAATTCTAACTTCTATAATGAAAATATTTGTTTTTCTATAAAGTAAAGCTTTTAGATAAATTTCTGTTCACCTGTACATTAATACAGACCTGCCAGAAGTGCCACTGAGGATGAGCAATCATTCTACTTGCACATTTCAAACATATAAACTGTGAGGAATGAATGAATAATCTCTCTGAAATTAAACACAGGAATTTTCTGATACTCTTGAGCAGTTCATTACCTCAGAAGAGGGAGTAAAGTTGAATCTTTTTTTCCTTAATACAATTACTAGAGGGCAGAAATTCTGCAGTGGTGCAAAAGATTTCTGAGTCTTTAGACTTCTTCACATTCATAGTTAAGTGTCTGTTCTTTGTAAACTGTTGCTGTAAAAATATCACCAGATAATTTTTACAGCCAAACAAGATGTTTCCAATTAATTTTAATCTTTCTTAAAGATGCAACAACTGCTCAGGGCAACTCACCATATTGTATTTGGTTCACAGGCCAACAGTTGAAAGTCACCATTTCTTAAAGGCTAATAGGAATGACAAGTGTTTAAGAAGAACTCATAGTTCTAAGACAATTCAGAGTTCTAAGACCGTTTACATATAGTTCATACCCCTTTGTATTGCAAAAATAAGATTCATCAAGAAAGCAACTGAAAATATTACTGCTTCTGAATATAACATAGGGTAAGACTTCTCACAAGACATTCATATTGCCCAGGATGTTCTTGACAGGTCAAAAATTCATGCAAGTCTCGTATGTGATCATTAAACTAAACATAAGAAAAATAAATTAATTTTGCCAAAATTAACAGATCAAAATAGAATGATGTAATGGGGAGAGAAGTCCTGCCTTGCAGATCTACTACAATTCTTTCAAGGAATCATCCAGCATGGGACATCTGTTTCACATGTGACTGACTTCCTAAATCCTCTAATAAGGTAACTTGCTCAAGACTGTGAAATAAAAAAAGGACCATTAGAAGACGAAAGGGGAAGTCCTCATGAATGGCTAAATGAGTAAGAACAGGATATAAGGGAACAGACTTTCAAATGTCACTTCCACAGAGGAGAGAGGTTACCAACACTGGGGAACATGCAGTTCAACACTGTTGTGTATAATCTGGAAAAGACACTAAGACTCCAAAGTCTGATGAGGTATGGTTACTTGAGCTGGTAACAAAAGATTCAACAGTGAAGAGATTCAACAGCTGGAATACAAGGAGTTGCAGAGGTATGTCTTGATACTGACTGAATTCCATACATCACTTTATTTCTTCTTTAACATTGATAAATACACAGAGCAGAAAGAGACATTCCCTAACTACGTCTATGGAATGGTAAGCCCTAGTCAACATTTTGGGACTTAAGAAATTTGCAGTTATTGTGGACAGATCTCTGAAAACCTCAGTTCAGTGCACCTGGGCAGCAAAAAGAACCTTAGAAATTCTGAAAGGGAAGGTGAAGGGTGGGAGAGTTATGTACTACAAAGTCATGGTGTGTCTACTGAAATATTACAGTCCTGTTGCCCTAGAAACAGAAAATTTCTATAAAGCCACCAGCACGTATGGATCCCTGTAGGTGTTCTGGGCTAGGTTGGATGAGCTTTGAGCAACCTGGTATAGTGGAAGGGGGGTTGGAACTAGGTGAGCTTTAAGGTCCCTTCCAATCCAAACCATTCTATGATTCTATAATTCACTAAGAATCTCATGACCATGACTTATGGATGCCAAAACTTAGAATTGAAAAAGTGGTTGGATAAATTCATATAATAAAAGTCTCATCAAGGGCCTCAAGTGCAAATAGTTCGACATGCAGTTGAGGAAGTTCTTCAGAGTTCTAGAAACTAGGAAAACATGCGACGAGATGTATAACTATTTGCTTGCTCCCACCTTTCTCTTCCAAAGAGATGTAGCAGTTGTCCGATTCAGAACAGCTATTTTTATGTTCTTACCTAAGATTTATTAAACTATCAAGTTTTATTAATACGAGAAAATAGCTTAAAGTAATAGATGCTATTTATATTACCATCTCAGATGAAAAGCAGTAGTAAAGCCCTTAAAGACTGTTACACTTGCATTGGCTGTAAGTTTGCATTAAAAACTTGGCTATTACTTCTGTCTTGCAAATTTATCTCCCAAAATCAACATGCTACTCTACTGAAATGGCATTAAAATAAGGGTCATTAAAGTCACAGCAGTCAATAAACTGAGGATGGAAAAAGGCCAACAAAGTAAGGAGCATATTAGGAAAGGATACCAGGAACAGTGCTGGGGAGGTATAGACTAATGCAGCTTCTGGAAACTAAATTACTTTCAGAACTATGTTAACTTCAAAATACTCATTTAAGACCTATTACTCAGATGTCGCCTATTCACAAGACTATCTGTCAAATCACAAAAAATAAGCATTTTCATGTTTTGGCAATTTACAAATATATGCAATCACAGTAAGAGGAATATATTTAACAGGGTATTTTAAAAGCTAGTCTGAGGACTTTTCCTATCACAGCAACTGCTCTAACAAAAAGCTCTTTCCGTCAACACCTTGTCTGTCTTTACCCTATTGAATCTAAAACATGAACATCTAAGTCAGGTCTTCTCTGAATTGCCCCCTAAAGATGACTTTGGCTCTCTCCTCACTGATTATAGATGGAGTCTACAAAAGCACACTCGCTAAGCTAACATTAGCTAGAGTGAGTGCCACCTTCCACCCACAGCTCCCAAAGAGACCACCTTTTTGCAGAGCCATGTGAGATAATGGGAAGACGTAAATCAAACACAGAGGAGTGGAAAGGTACAAGATTATTTTAACAGTCTGAGAGGATCCGGATAATAAGAAAATAAACAGAACAAACAGGATGTGCCTGGGGAAGACAGAAACATAATAGTTTTTTTCCTTCATGTTATTTATCCCATCCATTCATTCAACGCAGCTAATAGTGCAACGACTACAAAGCTTTCTTTCTAAAAGAGAAAGGAAAGCTTTGATTTCAAGGTGAAAAGTACATTCTATATCAAGCTACATCATCAACAGTACCTATCTGAAATTGAAAAAATCTGCATACACTAGATGTTACAGAGCTATGCACTGCTACTACGCCACTGCACTGTAACTGATTTTAAAGAAAAAAATGTGATGTTGGCATATGATAAATGAACTGTGCAAAGGATGCACTAGCAACAGACTGATATTGCCATTTTTCAAAGCACACTGTTTCAGAATTGGTATAACAACTTCCCACTCTTAGAAAGTCATTGCATCAACCCCGACAAACTCTATTTTACCTAATTTCAAGGAGGAAAGTCACCAGTTCCAAGTATGGCATGAGAAAACATTTTAGTCCTAAGTATATGTGGAATGTGAACAAAGGAAGAGAGTGCAGTGAGAGGGAAAAAGCAGAATGTAAACTGGATGAAAGTCCCAGCAGGGATGCTGCATTAACGCTTATACATGTGAAAATAAAGTCAATTGATCTCCTCCCACTGCTCCTGCAAATGACCACCAAGAGATTACAGCATCTGGGAATCATAGAAGAACATCCCCTCAAATATATGTAATAATGTCAGTTACATGATGCTAAAATTTTCCAGTTCATTACATTTTATAGACTGAGTATTATGATTACTGCTCCTGTAAGAATTAAGTTTTATTGAGTTTGGTTACATCTGAAATCTTTGTGAAAACTACTCATAATCCTAGTACAGATGAAAAAAATTTTGAGGAATGTAAGAATATTTTAATTCTTCAGTTTTCACTTAGCACACTGTTTTCATCTAAATTACATACCCAAAGTAAATTAAGACAATCCTATCTGACTAAAGAATTTGTAGAAGGGATCAAATTAACTTAAAAAAATTTAAAATAGAATAATTCAAAAATTTCATTTATTTCCATTGTTTGGACACTATTTTAATTTTGATACACTTTCTGTTGCAGTACATTGACCCGCAGCACTAGTGACACCTGCAGAACCCAACACACACCCACAATAACCCATCCATCCCCACCTCACAGGTGTCCTCAAACAAGTGGTCAGAGCTCCCTTAAGATATATCTACAGAAGAAAACAAAAGCATGAAGAACACAGACCAGAGACCTAAAATTGAACTTTACAAAGACAAAAAGCAACCCACAGTGCAGAGATTAAGTGAAAGTTTGAGAAACAGAAGCGATGATGACAACTAATTGTGAAGGAGTGTGAGTACATCCACAAAGATTAGCTTCCACTTTTCAAATCTAGCATGAAATGTTAAGTTTCCAAATAGAAAACTATTTAAAATATTAATGAGAAAAATATTTCTTAACTGAAATAGTTTCGTATCAGCACAGCAGCTAAAAAGTAGGTGCTTGAAATACCATAAAAATACACCTTTATCATCATTCCTATATAGGAATTCCTATATAGGCAGGCCAAAAAAATCACACCTGCATTTGTGAGAAAAAGAATCAGCAGATAATGAGTTACAATATTGGGTTTTGAGTTGCTATTAATATACAGCAGTGTAACAATCCATTGTGTATTCTGAACAGATGCTGATTGATAACAAGAAGTGGCAGCAGTAAAGTGCTGTGTTTCTAGGGTATTGATCCTAACAAATATTATTTTAGATCAACAGCCTAACTTCCAGCAGAGAGTCTGTATTAGCACATAATTCCTGCAGCTAATGATCAATAGTTAATCAGCAGTGGAGAAAATGAGCAGAGAGAAGCCTTTGGTGCATACAGAGAATTACCAGGTATCTTGAAATACCTGCGTAAAATGAAAGATGTTGGCAACAAGAGTGGGGGAGAAAACAGCAGCTTACTAAAAAACACAGTATTTTATACATGAATTGCCAATGTAAATAATTTATTATCCATACCACTATTCAAACCAGAACATAAATAAGCAGACAGTACAGTACTACAATATTTTGCACTTAAAAATCAGTTCACATACAGTGGAAACTCTTGAAAAGATTCCTTTGCACCCTTACAAGCTTTGAGAAATTGTTCAAGTCTTTCCCAAAACACTCCCATGCTGTCAGGTAAAAGGGCTATGACTGCAAAATTGAGGGACACTACAAAAATGCAGCATTCCTACAAGCCTTGATTCGGTAAGAGGAGGAAAAAGTACAAAGGTTCTTTTTTTTTTTTAAATCTGGTTATACTCGTAACTGCATTATAACTTGGTGATCCTTTTAAGCAACCTCATTTCTCACACACGGCCCTAGCAACTAGGAATGTCTTTTTCTGAGAGCAGATCATCATGACAAGCATCTAGGAACTGCCAGATTAAGAAGTCCAAATCAAACTTCAGGCTCATAAGCACCTGGCTTTAAAGAAGTGGATTGATTTGTTTTCAACCCTTACTCAGTCTACTCTTCTGCATAAAAGCCTTATTGTCCAAACTTGAATTAATGTAATTCATACTCTAACTTGTTAAACCTTAAAATATTAATGTGAGGATGACAGGTCTTCTACTGTTAAAAAAATGTTTTAAGTTATTTTTCTTAGTATAACAAAGATGACTTTTAAGTCAAATAATTACTTGAAACAATGACTCTGTACACAACCAAACAACGCAATGCACTGGGCTGTGCCACACAAGTGCAAAAATAGGTATTAAATTCTTTAAGGAAATGGAAAAAAAAAATGTTCATCACTAAGGAGCTCCTGTTATCAACGGGCTATGTTTTTGGCCAGAGAATACACTACCATGGTATGCAGCATGCTATGCATTGCCTCTCTGATGAAGTCATTCGCCAAAATAAAAATAAACTTCTTAGCAGTATGGATTTCTCTTCAGGATAGGTGTCCCTTCTGTATCTTTTTACTTAATGAATAGGAAGAAAGTACAGCACAGCCAACCATTAATGCAAGACTGAGAAAAAAATACAGCATGAAACAATTCACAAGTTCATCTTCCATCTAAGACACAAACATGCAGGTATATTCAATGTCATTGCATACATTTCTTTTCAACAGTCTCCCCATTACCTCAAAAACACAGTGTTATCTCCTTTTTCTCCAATATCAAGGGCCAAAGTTGATTTCTATATCCATACAATATTTTATGGATTTAGTTGTAATCCTCATTAAAAAAAGGCAAAACAATCAGCCCTAGAAATGCAACTGGCATATACAAGTGTGCACGCAGCGTTAATAAATCAGAATACTATGGGGTTTCTTGTGAAGTAGAGACAAAAACTTTAGTCAGTGGCTCTGACAACCTGCACAGCAAACTGGTTTTCTTTCCATGCTCCTGCCTAAGGTTGCACACTGGAGTGTATCAAGGCTTTTCACAACAGACAAGAGAACAACTGATTCACTTATCAAGTAAAAAACCAAAATAGAAACAGAAACATGACAACCATGTATTTGAATGATGGAGCAATGATTTGCAAATGTAAACTCCTATTACTTCCAAATTATGGAATAATTATTTTATTCTACTAAAGGTACTGGAATGCACTAGAGATGAAAATAGAGAACACTGGTTTGTCCAGTAACCCCTTCTAAACCATCTAAAGAGACCTCAAGAATCAGTTATGCCTCACACTGAACTAAGATATTTTGATATATTGCAACAGATAAACATTGTCAATATTAGTATCTCTGCCTGGTTACTCAAGACTTGACAAACCTGACAAGGTTCAAAACCAACCTGTAACCTGTTTCAGAAAAAAAATCCCAATGAAATGTATATTTTCAACCTTAACGTGTCATTAGAACTAAATTAGAATTATATTAAAATCCTATTATAGCAATAGAGACCAATAGGTTCTCCAACATATCATGCCACTTTCATTTTGGTTCAATTTTTAGTACTCCTGTACTATGTTTTCATCACCAGGTATCCACTATTTCAGTGGCAGGAGACGAGAAAGTTCTTAAAAGGCAGTGGTATTTCAAACATTTATGGCTATGTGGATGAAGAACTTACAATAAAAGGGGGAAACCCTACCAAAACTCAAGAACAGCAGCATGAAACTAAAATTTTTCTCAGCCTTTTGCAGAAGTATATTATTTGCCCTGGTGTAGTAACCGAGAGAGAATTTGCTAGAGATTCATGAGATTGAAGCACAAGTCCTGTGCATCATTAAAACCCTACTCAGAACATTCATCTGCGAAATCTCAGTAGAGAACTTGTGCTGGCCATCAAATTAACACCCAAGTTTACAACATACTAACAGCTTTATCAACCGCATTTGTATCCAATACCAACAAGGGGGTTATGGCAACATGGGTGTTGGGTCTCTTCTCCCAACTAACTAGGGATAGGATGAGAGGAAATGGCCTCAAGCTGCGCCAGGGGAGGTTTAGATTGGATATTAGGAAAAATTTCTTCACCGAGAGGGTGGTCAAGCATTGGAACAGGCTGCCCAGGGAGGTGGAGGAGTCACCATCTCTGGAAGTGTTCAAAAAAAGTGCAGATGTGGCGCTTCAGGACATGGTTTAGGGGGCACAGTGGCGCTGGATTAATGGTTGGACTTGATGATCTTGAAGGTCCCTTCCAACCTTAGTGATTCTGTGAATACTGACAACCAGACAAAAAAAAAGTACTAACATTACCTACAGTTCCAGGTTTTTCCAAACTAAATTGTGTTTCTATGATTCCTTATAAACTGAAAACTTACAGAATTTCACGATTTGCAAAGTGCCAGAGCTGGCTCAGCAGGCCAATTATTTAACAAATGTTTATGGTGCTTTAACAGCTGCTTATCATTTACAGAAGTTGAGGCAGTTCTGATCTGGAGGAGAACACTAATCCTAATTAGCTCTGTTCCCAGCACCAAAAAGAGCTGCATCATCACTCCATGATCTACAGTCAGGAGGTTTTTAAACTTAGTGCTTGATTAAGAGTTCCCCTGCTGGGAACTGTGTTTATTTGGAGTTGTTGTCTTGTGCTGCCATGAGCTTCCTGAATATCCATGTGTGTGTAACAAGCTTCTCGGAGAAGGTAGGAATAAAGAAATCTATAAAGTTACGGAAGTCTCCTGTCAAATATAATTGGTCATGACTGTAGTACTCAAAGGAGTAGCAGTTTGGGTAAGCCACAGGACTAGGAGCATGTATATGCAGAGTAAGGAGCCTGCATTCTGCCCTGCACAATCTTTTCCTCTCCTGTCTTGTCTGTCTTAAACTCAGTGTTGTGAATATTTTTTTTTAAATTGGACTCCAGTGATGATAAATCAAAGATAACAAGATTCTCCATGCAACCACAGCTTTGTTTTGTTCTAACAAAGCTGTAGGTTCCAACTTTCAAGATAATTGAAGAACTCACTCAAACACCACGGACTTCAGATGAGCAAAGTGGACTGAAGAAGATGGACAGAGCAAGCAAGCACATCGGTACGAAAAGAACATGCAGGATGGAAAGAAACTAACCCATCACCTCCCACCCTGCAGACCCAACTCACATTACTGATGCTTGCTGAGACACAGGCCCCATCTATTGGCACAGTCCTAGTGTGTGCCTCCTGTACCTCCTCTACACAGTTCATACAACCATATATCCTCTTCATACCATGGAACACTACAGCTACAACCAAGCCTGCAGATGCATACTGCTTGGCAAAGCGAGGGGCAGCACCATCTGCGGCCACCCAGGACAAGTATGGTCTAGATTTTGCCTGCCTGTTTCTAGGTGAACGTTTGGCCTTGCCACTACTTAACCACCAGTTTTCACAACAAAATACTCCGTCCTGAGAGCTTTACACCTCTGCACTAATAGAAATCAGCAGCCAGTTAACACCCAGAATGTTGGTGGATTTTTTTTTTTTCCCCTTTTGGAGTGAGGGAGGAGCGGTAAGAGGAAGGCACTGATGGATGGGCAAGTCTGTTCACAAAAACCTCACGTCCTTAGGAAACCCAGGCTGAACACAGACCTCTATACAAAAGATCCCCTCGGGGGGGCGGGGGGGGAAGAGCCAATAGACTAGGGAAAGGGTTTACATAGTACAAATTCTTGTACATTGACAAAGAACAGAAACTTTGAAAGGAATACCTGTCAAAAGACCCAACCTCACAATGCTGAAAGGAAGGCTAGGAAATCTTTGCATGACAGGGCTGCTTTTCACATGTCTTTAAAATGTGAAGCCACTAGTTACTAATGGATAAGAGCAAAGATCCCCCCCAACACCTGCTTCAGCAATTCGGTTTAATAGCAGTCCTTCACAAGCTTTGACAATTACTCCCACACTCCCCTGTAAAAGCCTAATGGTTTGACAAAAATAAAACAAAGATCAGGGTCTACAGTGAGCTGCCTGAGACAGACGCTATTTGACAGAAGGTGATATTAATCAACCTTTTGGCATGCTGATGTCCAGACTTCAAAGAATTTCATTTTATATCAAGAGATTTGGGTGTCTGGTTAAAATGGCAGCAGACAATTTTACTTTTTGTTTATTTTATTATTTTCTATAGCCTGCATCTTAGCATGCAGAAATAATGCTCATACTTACATAATGAGGATTATTTCAGTACCAACATCAATTTGTGTACAGCAGCTGCTAAAAGCTGAAGCTGTCAAGAAACAGAAGGTGACAAAGCAGAACATCCCCTACCCTCACCCCCCCAACTGTACCAGCAATTCACAACATTTTCACTAGTATGTGAATCTTGCCTTTAGGAAGCAGACCAAGACTTATCAAGTCAAGGTGGGAGGGAAGGATGGGGAAAAGAGCAGAAAATACCTTTTTAATTTTTTCTGTATATGATATATAATATGGTTGTCAAAACCATCAATCAATAGCTTGTATGTAGGATGCAAGTAACTAAGACAGTATCAGTCTTCCAAGAAAATTGTTCTTATGCATTTTAAAGCTGAATAGTCTTTAATTAACAGACCATAAAAGCAGCCAATATATGAGAAGTTATTTTAAAAAACAATGTACTTAATTAGTTCTGTAATAAATTTAAGATAAAAAAATTATACAGATTAAGTTTTGCCTTATCTTAAATACTGAGAAAAGGATCTAAATTTACAGTGGGAAAACTCATCTTTTCTCAAATACAGGAAAAAAAAAAAGGCTCAATGTAATTAGTCAGACACTATATAAAAAAACCCCCACCAACCTACCCAAAACCCACAAACAACCTTGAGCTTGTTTTATGGGGGCAAGCCAACTAAACTCTATACTTCCAATCTACACCATATGTGACCTATATCACACAGAAGAAACACCTTAATTACAGTTGCTCTTAAAAGAGAGTGGCCATCATACAAAGTTATTACTGCCCTATCTGGTCAAGTGAGTTCTGATTAAGACATCAAGAACTACAAGTCTGGATTTCCCCTTCAAAGATGAGAACAAGGAAATTTCTGTCTGCCTCGGAAGATAAAAATAGCCAAAACGCCATGTGTTATTCAGTTGTATGAAAAACTTACATTTTATTAAAAAAAGGAGACATCATGGATGAGACCACTGGCAACAACTACATACATCTTCCTGTACAACCAGAATACCACCAGATCGTAGGTGGTGTTGTCAGAAGGTGAGATCAGACAGAAGATCTGAAGAAAACACGGGCAAGTCCTCAAGCAGAGAAAGGAGGTTTGTCAGCAGTTAAGAGGCAAGAGATCTGCAGCCCAGAACCTGCCTTAACTCAGGCTCACTGCTGCCACACATTCACCTCTGACAGGTGATATATAGGTTAAAAGAGTAGTACTACAGCATTTCACAGTTCTTCCCCTATCAGCCATAAGATGTGATATCCAACATCTTGATTTAATCATCATCGCCTGGGAAAAATACCCATTACTTCAAAGTCACATTTTCTCTAGTGCCTTTCATTTAGTCTCATAGCTAGCAAATATTTTTAACTGTATCTCCAATATCAATATTTATTAAATAGAAAACGGTTCAAAATGACCAGAAACAAGATAATTTAACATTAATGCAGCACAGACAATATTTCATTACAGGCAAGCTTCAATTGAAAGATGAAGATATCACATTATAAAGGTATTTAGCCTATGCAGGTTCAAATCCCACAGAAACCATCAAGTTATTTATTTATACCTCAGCATTTACGCTTAGGCAAGAACCATCAAATCAACTGCATTAGTAGGATACTAACGCCTCTTGGCAGTGAGCCATTCATTGATCTCTTCAGCCTCCATTAAGACATCACTGAGGAAGTCAGTTGAAAACATAAAGCACATATTACACACAATTCTGGTGTAAACTCAGCAGTAAACTGAAGAGGTATAATAATCAAGTTTTAAAGCTAAATTTTGTGTTTCGTGGTTTTCCTCTTCAAATCCTTTCCATTAAAAGGACGGAAATAAAAAAATAAGGAACCCACCAGAACAACAGAAAAATGTGACTTGAATGGTCTGCAAGGCTAATATTCACCTCCGTTAAAAGATCTTCTATACAACAACTGTGTAATCCCTATTGGGACAAACTACATTTTTTACCAGGCAGGAAGAAGTAATTTAAGACCAAATTGGCAAATGTCACTTACCACAGGAATTTCTTTTCAGAACTGCGTGAAGAAAAATATTACCAGCTGTATTGGGTTTGTGTGGCAAGGTTTTGGTAGCAGCGGGGGCTGCAGGGGTGGCTTCTGTGAGAAGCCGCTAGAAGTTTCCTCTGTGTCCCATAAAGCCCATGCCGGCCAGCTCCAAAACAGACTTGCCACTGGCCAAGGCCGAGACAGTCAGCGATGGTGGTAGCGCCTCTGGGATAACATAGTTAGAAAGGGGGAAAAAAGCCAAAGCAATTGCACTGGAGAGAGGAGTGAGAATATGCAAGAGAAACAACTCTGCAGACCCCAAGGCCAGTGAAGGAGGAGGGGCAGGAGGTGCTCCAGGCACTGGAGCAGAGGTTCCCCTGCAGCCCATGGTGAAGACCACAGTGAGGCCGGCTGTGCCTCTGCAGCCCATGGAGCTCCACGGTGGAGCAGAGATCCACCTGCAGCCCGTGGATGCCCGAAGGAGTCTGTGATCCCATAGGAAGCCCGTGCTGGAGCAGCCTCCTGGCAGGACCCATGAACCCACAGACAGAGAGGAGCCCACGCTGGAGCAGGTTTGCCAGCAGTGATATCTGAGGCAAAAAGAAGATTCTAGTGTGCAGGTCGGTAGGAGTTAACGCAATGAAAAAGATTAATGAAACCGGATCTGGTAGTCAAGAAGATAAAGAAGTATTTGTACTTAAGCAGTAAACCGTGAAGGCTTTGCTGTTCCTGCACTCTTGAAAGATGTAACTGTCATGGGGTCAGCAGAATCCACAGTAACGGGGGGGGAAAGATAAAGGCGGCAGAGGGAGATCACAACCACCGACTCAACTGAGGGACTCCTTCTAGGAGCATGCACCCCAGTTTGGAGATGTGTAACCAGTAATAAGCAATGTGGTAATTACTTGCCAATGACTAAACTTGGGTGGGTTCTCTATTGTTTACACTAATTGTGTAATGGGATAAATATATGGTGATTACTGTGTGGTGCGCTAGCTTTGTGGAATACCACCTAGCACCCACATCTGCACAAATATGGTATAAATAAAATACCTCTACTCTGCGTGTATATTGGCATGTTGCACACCAGGTACACGACCCCACTTTTGGGACAGCAACAACAGGACTTGCGATCCCGTGGGGGACCCAGGCTGGAGCAGTCTGTTCTTGAAGGATGGCACCCCGTGGAAGGGACCCAGGCTGGAGCAGTTCATGAAGAACTGCAGTGTGTGGGAAGGACTCACATTGGAGAAGTTCATGGAGGCCTGTCTCCCATGGGAGGGACCCCACGCTGGAGCAGGGGCAGAGTGTGAGAAGGAAGGAGCAGCAGAGACAAAATGCAATGAACCGACCACAACCCCCCATTCCCCATCCCCCTGTGCCGCTCGGTTGGGGAGAGGAGGGAAAGAATTTGGGAGTGAAGCTGAACCTGGGAAGTGGGGGGAGAGGGGGGTGTTTTAATATTTGGTTTAATTTTCATTACCCTACTCTGATTTGATTCATAATAAACTGAACTAATTTCCCCAAGTTAAGTCTGTTTTGCCCACGATGGTAATTGGTGAGTGATGCCTCCCTACACTTCATCTCTACCCACGAGCCTTTCCTTGTATTTCCTCTCCCCTGCCCAGTGAGGAGGACAGTGATAGAGCAGCTTTTGGGGGGAAACTGGCATCCAGCCTGGGTCAGCCCAGCACACCAGCTTGAATGCCTCCCACTTGGTTATTTAGCACATGTGAAAAATAATTCATTGATTCTAAAGCTTCTATTGATTACAGATAATCTGCGTCTGGTTCTGCCTCAAAATACTGATGGTATGTGCCAAGAAATGCTGTTTATTGTACCTTACCAACACCCAAAAAGGTGCCCCCAATTTTTATTTTCCCCAGAGAAGCAAATGGCTACAGAATATACCAATTTATATTCAATTTTGTATACAGTATCACATTTTTCTTTTCATCAACTAGGATTCATTTTAGTATTTAACACAGTGGAAAAACATTTTTATTTCAGACTTGATTGCAAAATTACAGTGACATGGATAAGCTTTTGATGGAGGCACTGGATGGGCAAACCAGGGTTGATGCACAGCTGATTCTGCTGTTCACAAACCTGGAAGACCTGGCTGAGGATGTGATGCTCAATGGTAGCCTTGGCAGCAGTGACAGAAACAGAGGTGGTTAAGAGCCTGTGGGAATTGAGGAAGAAGAGTAGTAGAGCACAGGATCCTGGACTTTGGAAGACATGACACAGGAAACAGACCCTTGGCTAAATAGGAAAATCCTGATTGAGCTCCACAGCAAAATAAAACTGTATACAGGAGGTGGAAGCAGGCAGAGACTAGCAAGGAAGAATTTGGAAACACTGCCCAGGCATATAGGCAGTGTCAGGAAATTCATATATGGTACCACCACATGGAACCATCAGTAATTTAAAACATCTAAATAATTGGAGATGAAAACAAAACCACTATAGTAAGTAGAATAAGAAATAAACTAAAACACTGATAAAGCCAAAAGTATTTAAAAACAACCTTATATCTTGATCCTTATTGCTAGTATTTCCTCCAGATTGGTTTGTACCCCCCCCCCGTCATTTCTTTTGTTCTTAAAAACTATGATGGAAACATGACAAGCAGCTTCTTACACTGGATATTGCAAATCTGAAACCACTGAATTATCTTCCATTATTTCCCTCTGGCACCCAGATTTCAAGAGTATTCCACGCAGCTCCACATCATGCCCTAACTGTTCCTCTAACAGACCCTGATGTACAGAGATACTACATAACCCACTTCAGGAAGAGCAGACCAACAGATATTATACCTCATAGAATAAGGCTCAGGGAAACAGCTTTTCCCCTTCCCAAATTGATTATCCAGTCATTACACACCAGACATGGCTGTACCTTATTTCAGTCAAAAATCAAACACCCTAAAACTTGACCCCACCTTATACTACTGACCTATATTTGCTTAAAATCCCAAAAAGTAAGACCCCAGAATGAAAAGAAAAAAATCCACATTACTGTTTAACCTCCAAGTGAGTGTTACTGACCCCCAAAGAGAAAACATTCATTTGGACTTTGATGATCAAGCTTGCTAAGAGGAAAAGCCTGAAGTTCATAAAGGACTAGCATGGTAACTCAGAGAGAAGATGACATTGTGGCGGTTTAGATGCAAATTGTTGCAAGGTGCTAGAAAAAACTATGTATGCTTTTCTTTTCTAGAAAAGCAGAAACAAAACCGAAACAAGAACAGAAAAGCCAGCCAAAACTGTTTCAATTACACTGGCAAATATGGCATAACTAAGTTTTCAGAGTGAGGTGGCAGTGATGAAGAACTTCATGTACAGCAGATTAAAATTAATTTTTGAAGCTGAAGATTACATGACTCAGCCTGTACTCATCACCTCTATGAAGACATCACTCTGCTACTGAAATGTCAGCTCCTCAGCTTCAGCACTCAGCAGAATTTGAAGCACAGTGTTTGCTTTCTTCCAAAACTTCACATTATGGCTTGAATTCTCCATAGCTATGTCCTTTCTGGAAGTCTGAAGTTAAGCCAATGCAGCACCCTACCCGCTACCAAGTCACACAAGGAACAGATGTTATTTTCTCCCCTCACATTCTGCTCCATTCAGCTATGTGGTGGATTGCTCTAACCGCTGTGAAGCCTGGTAACGAGCTGGGCTCCCCTCACCTTCACAAGCCAGCGCCAAAGAGAGTTCACTATATAACACAAGCATTCCCTTACAGGCAACAATATGCTTACTGTTGCTGGAGACAGTTCTTTGCAGTTTCTACCCTAACACACCAAAAGGCACAGAACAGCCAGCACGCACTGGAAACCAGAATAAGTCCGTTTCATCACTTTTTTGGGGGTAGGTATTTCAGACCAGCTGAAAAGCAGTCAGGGAAGTAAGTATTCAAGTCGCAATGTATCACAATGCCACGCTTGTGCAAGCCCTAGTGATATCTCAGATGGTTTAAGACTTTACTTCTTTCTAAGACTGACAACAGAAATGGTATTTTGCACATCCTTTTTTAGACTCAATCCAGATTTACACATTAATAAGCACTACACCACAAGTTAGCTTCAAAGTATAAAAAACAAGGTGCCATTCCTAAATATTTCAACCATGTTTATCAATTCAATATTTTAGTTTCAGAAAAGCAGCATTCATGGAATTATCATATTGCTCCTGATTGACTGAGGTTTATATTCTACACATAATACACTTTCAAACATAAGCAGCAAAAAAAAACAAAAAGGGAGAAAAAAAGCCCTCAGCATGCATTTAACAATTACCTTGTGTTGTTATGGTAACTAAGTATCTCTGAAGAAGCAAGAACAAAAGGGGGGAAAAAAATCCCACTGCAAATCTTCCTATAAATTCTGCAGGCATATGTATTTTCTCCATTGCAGATTCAAATGAATGCTGTACAGTATTGCTCTAAGTACCACATCCCCTCCATGAGACGTGGGTAAACATTTTAAAATGCTGATGGAGATACTGAAGCATGAAGCTGAAACAAAATTTGATTCCTCTACAAGGAGGATGGCTGCTCAAATCAGCCATTCCATGAGACCATTAAATTCCCAAACGCAGGTGTCCTCTAAGAGGCTCCCAAGGAATCTCTTTGTGCAATTTCTCTGGAGCCCACAGCTGGAAAATGCCAGAAAACCTTAGCACAGACAAAAGGAGGAAAAACTATTCTCTTACAGGGTACTACACAGAGGAAAATGGTTCAAGCCAAGACCTCTCTTCCCACCCTCTGTTTCCCTGCTTCCAATAGTTTTGGTGAAGTTATCTTGGTGACTGATATCCAACAAAACAGAAAACCTAATGAACAAAATACAAAGCAAAGCAAGAGTCTTTTTTGCAAGAACTGAGATGAAGTGTCAAGGAGATTTATTTGAATACATGTATTTATCAACATTTTATGGATGGGGACAGGAATTTATGGTTTTAAGCAACAACCATAGACTCAAATACTCCCTTTAGCCAACCCAGCATAATTTTGAGAGTTTAAGGGGGCTGAGGGGGACGTCCTGTTTTGGAATTAGAAGTCTTTGGTTTCAAGTTTAGTATCTCTAAAGCAAGTTTCAGAAAGTTTTTTACTACAGAATTATTAATAAACATATTTCAGAGTCTACACATGAGGACAGGTGCTCAGTTTTCCTGCAGAAGGGAAATCAGGTTAATGTATGGTCAACAGTAGGAATCAAAGAGAGAATCTGTGGAGACTGTATCTGTGGATGTACTGTTTCAACTCTTGAGTGCCTCTCTGGATAAACGCAGACTTTTTCTTTTTTTGAAGCAGATTATAAACAGTTATAGTCTAAGTTCAAAGAACAGCACATACTTTTTTTTAAACTTACATGGGAAAAAACCCCAAAGCCCTGAGGTTCATTCTCGGAACTTGCTAGATCATACCTGAAATCAGTTGAAACACTGAAGGGACTACAATCAAGCACTTACAGTGGGGACTCTCAAATAAACTTCATTGTAAAAAGCAATGTTACTATCCTTGGCAAAAATGCGATGGGAAATCCATTTGTACTGTCTACCAAATGATGTTTTAACTACTTAACCTAGTACCTAGCATGTGCTTTACAAACTGACAATACAATTAAATCAGTGGGGGTGGGGGAAAGCTGCTGTCTTTAGCATTCACAGCATGTACCATCACCCAACCTACCCAGGAATTTAGTAAGGTTAACAACTCATTTGCAACTTCCACGTTTTGTGCTGTCACCCACTGACTTGACTATAAAGCCATCACTTTAAGTGCAGCTTTAGTCAACTTTTTCCAAAACATTTAGTATACTGTCACATATTGTAGATAAAAGTACGCCATAGAAAGCATATTTAAACAAAGAAAAAAGGTAAGACAACATCCCTAACTGTGACCCTTAAGATACTTTAGCAACTGGAGCTCAGACAGAAAAATGCTAATGACAAACATAACCTTGAAACATGAGAATAAGAGAGACAACTATTAATAGAAGGCTAATCTTAAGTCTCACTTTACATAATGCACAAAATTGCAGTAAAGTCAAAGTTCACTAACATCAATAATGTACTTCAAGAGCTCCATCTAGGGTAATGATGACAAGAATGAAAATTTCTCAGAATTTTTAAAGCATTTTGATTCTAGAAGAGTTTATTCTTCACGCCCTTAAAAGCGGCATTTAATGACAATTTGACATTACCAAAGGGAAGTTTCTGCTGACCATTCATGAAACTACTATAGTTTGCCTTTTCCCCCTCCCCTCTCTTCCTGGAGACCATTGTGAAAACATAAACCTTGTGTCTTTCATGGCAGAACAACATCTGACCCGAATCCCAATCAAAATGTACAGTCATTTTGCTAAACTCACCAAGGCTACAAATGCACTCACACTTCACATTCACTGCGATGCAAATTATTTTTCAAGGGGATGCTTGAGAAAAAGGATAGCGACACAGGCGTGAGTAGTAACAGAGGTGCTGAGAGCAAGGTTTATGAATACATTTATAAATATTTTTCAACTACGAGGTCAATCCTTTGGCCAAGATGTTGTGTTACTGGACCCAGAACTGAAGGACAGAAAGCATCAGACATTCTCCATCTCAGGCTCACAAGATTACAAACACCGCCTCAGCTTGAAAGCCAGACATACTCTTTGACCATTGATGTTTATATACCTATTTATTGTCAGCATTTCTCTCAAATTTTATTAGAAACTACAAATTAGGCAGAGTTCTGGAAAGCCTTTTAGATCTGCTAGATAGGGCAGATCTAAAAATACCTTTTAAAAGCTACCATTTAAAATTCTTTTTTTTGGTAGCACAGACAGATTTCAAAAGGCATATTCAGTGAAGGATGGAGGGAAGCTAGCGTTTTACTTGACACCAGTTTGGTGGTCCAGACATATGCATGTGAAATCACACAGGGTAAAAGCAAAGCTCACCAACTATTAAAGATTTAACTCAATTAAACTGTTACTCTGTAACCTTAATATTCTTTCAAATTACTACTATTGACCCAAGCTCCCCAAAGGCACTATTTTACAAAGCAATTATTTTCAAAAAACTAAGGTGGTTCTCAAAGCTCTGAGAAATCAGCACACCAAGAAAATGATGCCAAGCAATGAAATGGTTTCTGCAACATGGAAGATCCCATCCTGCCTGTCCACTTACAGTCCACTGCAGTTCCACATTACACTTAAACATTTTACTACCTCCCCTATCACTTGGAAAGGGATAGCATTTTTCATTTTTCACATTTCAAACATGAGCTCTTTACTCTGACCATTTAATTCTTCTTCAGCAAAGCATTTGTGATGAAGACCATTTTCAAAAAGAAAAGTGCTATAACAGTTTCATCTCTATTACCTACTTCTCAATACAACAACCATCAGCAAAAAAAGGTTAAGCCATTTAAACTGTGAACTGCATCGTATAGCTTTCCCAAACCACTGGAGCTGGATTGAAAATTGAAACAGTGCTAACCTCAGTGAATCTTACTTTACCCCATTAAGTGATCAAGAAACCAAGACAACTCTAAAGAGATCATGAAATGAATAACACAACATACAACTCAAGGGTATAAACAGATTTTTGTCCAGGAAAAAAATATTTAGTAAAACCGCAAAGGGCTTCTGCATCAGATTAGGAGAGTCACTTCAGCCACAACTCCCAGGTGACTCCTGAGTTTTCTTACTTTGCTGGAATACTTTCATACAAACTTGAAGAGTGCTGTCCATTGCCTAATGCAACAAAAGCTGGAAAAAGCCATGAAGTTCAGCCACACTTGTTAGTCAAGTATTAGCATTGAATTTGCTATACAAGAATCAGCAACAATTTTTGCTCTTCTGTCAAAAATGTAAAAGCTGGAACAACTCACCAATTTTTATTGACTCTAGTAATTTTCCCAGCGATCAGAAAAAACAGTATTTTATTTTAATTCACACATATTAAAGAGCCTGGCTGATTTACTTTGCTAGCAGAATAGATAAGGAGGATCTCCTCCAAGAAAACTCAAACCTTAGAAATGGAGATTGAAGTCACTGCTGAATGACAAAACAAACTGATTTCCTGTGGCAGAAAAATCTCATCCAGGTATACAATTTAATTTCTTTTCACGAGATATTGGAAGGGTTATTATCAAATAAAGATATATTTCCAAGAACATTAATGTGTCACATGCTTTAAGGAGATCAAGCATATCAAAAACATGAGAGAAATCCTTGGGGGATAGAAAGAAGGTGAAATTTCCTCTGATTGACTCAAGAGAAAGGAAATTTCTTCAAATGACAAAAGAAGAAGTCTTCCTTCTAAATTAAAACCAGACTCATTAATGCAGCAGTCCTGAAGCAAAAATTTCAGACCAGCTAGAAAGGAAACGGTTAGATGGATGTTTCAGCCAGCATTATACAACTACACTGTCATCCTGTGAGGTATCAGAGAAGTTATGACAGCTCCTACCCTGCAAAAATAAAGTCCTGAGGAGAGGAAGAGACAGGGCAACCACCTCCCCTCAGTCCAGAAGGGATGAGGAGCAGAGACTCATGGCTCCACAGGGTTCCCAGGAAATCTGAGACTCTCATCTACTGGAATACCTGTTCAAAACCAGAAACTTCAACAAACCACCAACTCTGAGGACCCTGAAACTTGAGAGACAAAAATGGGCTGATTTGAGGCATGTAAAAATATTCATAATTGGTCTCTTCCCAAAATACTGAAAGCAGTAACAGTCCTGTTTAGAAAAGTCAGTCCCAACTCTGCTCTACACACTTTCGGATGTCTCAGAGACTCTAAATCCAGTTCATGCAGAATTCTGACATCAAATTGGTAGATTTGGGAGTATTTTTATCTGATACAATTTTGGACAGGAACAAGCAGATTCACTGACAGTGAAAGAAAATCTTAACAGACACCAGCCAAGTGAATTGTTAAGAAAACCCTAAAAAATACAGAAATTCCCACCAAAAGAGTCCAGAGCAATGACATTAGCTCAGAGAACATTTCACAGGCTCTTTCTCCTCAAAAGCACTTCAGACACTTGGTACAGACATTGCTACTCAAGTCTTTTTTTCCTGATGTTAAATGATATGCAAGGAAACCCAGAAAAAAACCCACTAAAAATGGTCTATACTTGAAATGCATTTTCAAGCTTTTAACATTTTGCTGGATTTATTACTGTCCTGGCTAAGACTGTACCACCATAGGCTGAGTGTGTCCAGGTTTGTGCAGGCAATAGTTCTGTTAATCACAGCAGCAGCACAAAGAGATGATGCTGAGGGTAACTCCGTACTCCAGCTGAGGAAGAACTGCAGGTGGCTCCTTCCCCTCCTCCTTCATGACAGTACATGGTTACGTGCCTGAGCTATCTAAGCTCCCAGTGCAGGGCCGTTTACCTGTGTTAAGCCACTGCTTTCTAGACAGATGCAGAACTCCAGGTTCCAGATGGGACCCCAAAAGGTCATTTTCAGACACCACGTACATACCACAGTTTGAAGACCAAATTACTGTGCTGAGCAAGGATTCAGACATTAGTAGCATCCTCCTTTTCAACAAGCAATTATACACAGACAACTACAGATTTTTTTCATGTTCAAAAAAAGACAATCCATATTTTTAGAACAATGCTCAAGTTTAGCACAGCAAGGCAGGATTAGAAATTGCTGTCAACTCCAGAAGCACAAATGTTTATCTTAACTGATGCCAAAATTACCAACAGTTTACATCAACAGAAGAATTAACTTCATTTAAAAAAAAAAATCTGAGCACAACACAAAAACTATACAACCTACCCTTGAAACATAACAGAGCATACCATTCAACTACTTTACTATTTCTGGAAACGTGCACAGACACAAGCATAGCACAGAACAATCCCTTTCAGAAAAGTCACCACAGATCAGCTCAGACAGCTGATGTTCCAAGTGGGCAGCTGAACCCATTCAAACAGTGAGTACATACCAGGGTGAGTAACCCTACACCCTGCAGAAGTACCCAGCAGCAGCAAGAGATAAAGCACAAAAAGCAGCGAAACAAGCAGAGTGTTTCAAAGAGAAATGCAGAAAGCCACAGTAAAGAAAACAAGAGATTGACACAGTAACACAGAGAACAGAGCAGAACAGCATCCAAAGCAGCAAACTTAACCAGGGATACTCACTCTGCTCTAGCCAGCATAGCTATCACACAGCAGAAAATGACACGTGAGCGGGGTGGGTATTTATTTAGCAGATATGGCATTACTTTCACGCTGACGTAAAATACTTCACCCCATCTGTAGCTGCCTTCCAAGGCTTTTCCATGCAATATGAGCTACTCTGAAAAAATCCATATGCATCAGATAAGAGTGGCAATGGGAACCTGAAAGTGAGACACATTCAGTTTAATTGTGAAGCTCCACAAGTGATTAGCACAGCAGAAGAGAAAATTAGGTAGATGCATTTAAGTACAGCTATTTTCAGCCTCTGAATCTCAAAACCATAAAATCCATTTAATCAAGAAAGTTAACCCTTTGAAGTAACCATAACATCTAATATGCTCTACTTTTTGAACTGGAGGAATCTTAGTTTTAAACTCCAAGAGCATAAAACGTTGGCATGCCCATCCAGCATTGTGAACTGCCGAACATACCAATACTCTAAACAAGGATAAACCATTTTAAGGTTAACTCATTATGAAAGGTATTCTGAAAAATACATCTGCAGCATTAAAAGCTGGGACATCTACACCATCTACCATGAAGACTGTCAAAAACTTGTATTACAGAACCTCATTTTAGTTGGCTACAACTTCCAGTATGAGCAGATGTACTTGTAAATTCTGGTTCACTAAAGGAATGTGGCACAGTAACAGCAGTTTGAAAAAATTATTCTCTATACATTATCTTTGTAATTTCCCATCTTCCTGCACACCACATACTGACATTTATTGCAAGTCCTGGGAAAAGACTGAGCAGGTGAGAAACAAACCTAATAATTGAAGATGTCAATTTGAGAAGCTTCAGAAAAAAAATTAAGATATTTATATTATACCTATGAAATACATATGTACAATTGTATTTCTGCACAGATATATCAATGTAGATAAATATATATAGCATCTATATGGATGTAAGATAGATCAACTATATACATGGAGGTAGAAATCCTACATAGCTCGCTGGACACCTAAAAGAAACTTTTGGCCAGGAAGGAGAACTCAGACAAACATCACTATGCAGCAAGAGTTCTAGAATTTCAGTACAGTATAGTGTTGGCAAAAACTCCACAAAGTAAGGAATAATATGCTGCCAAAGGAGAAAAAGGTCACAGATTTTACCTAATATAAAATCATATGCACAAAGCAAATCTAAGAACCTCTCAAATAAATAATATATAGTTATTTGGGTATTTACAGAAAAGGAGAATCCCCAAAATCTGGCAAGTATCTTCAAGTTCATCTTTCTACGGAAGTGTTGTTTCAGGGGGAAGGTTGTAAGAAATAAACCCATGCAATTAACTAAAAATCTTAGTAACTCCATTCATATTCACCTTCATTTTGGTAGTATTTTTTGGTAGTATTTCAGGATAATTATTAATACTTACCTATAAAAAGATCAATTAAAAGTTCTGGCATGGATCATAATTTTTTATTATGCTACTTACACTGGAACAAGCAACTGTCGCTTTTCATTTTTCCACTGTGCTGTGAATTTTACCATGCATAATGACTGCTGGAAAAGACCAAGCTATAACGCTGGTACTACTGAACTGAATTTCCTTGCAAAAAGACTGCCTATGCAGTTATCATTAAAGCCATCACTTAATTTATTACTAAACAACATATCTTCAGGGATTCAACTATTTATTCCACCCCTCCTCACAACCATTGATGAGAACAATAGTAACAGAGAATCAGGACACTGATTTTTTTTTTTTTTTTTTTTTTTAAATAGTATCTATCAATACCTTTATATTAAACTAACAGCTTACTGGATATAAAAACAAAAATGGAGTCAAACACATCACAAGAAAACTTCAAAGTAAAAAGCTTTAGTACAGATTAGTGTTTAAAAAAAGGTGATATTTTATTTTGCAGAAAACTTTTTTGAATGTTCTAAGCTCCACAAGGAAACCGCACATCCACAACCCTGAAGAGAGTAACCACTTCTGTGGTTTGTTTTTAGGATACAGAGGAACCATGTTAGAAAAAGGATCACCCCATAAGAAGATGTGTCAGAAGAAAATCTGTAGTAGAACAAAAAGAAATGGATGGACTTTTTGATTGTTACTATTGTTTTTCTTTTAATGTTACCATCTAATTTAAAAATGGACTCAGACCAAGCAATTCTAAAGCAATAGAGCAACAAATACAAAATTCTTTTAGTCCAAGATGCCTAAAATACACCAAGGCCCACTTTCCCTATTACCACAAATACTTCCCAAGCAATTTGGGTGTGAAGCAGAAGGGAAGCAGCAGCTGGAGGCTAGAAGACAGCTGAGCATCTACTGGAATCAATTTCCTTTAACACCGTGACATAACACGTGCCATCCATTATAGAGATTATTCACTTTATGGAAGTAGTGCATTTTCTTTGCTAGAATCTACAGTTTCAAACAACGAAAACTCTTGCGGATGAAACGTGCCGCACCTTTGGGAAAAAAAACAACCAAACAAAAAAAACCTAAACCCCAACAACCAACCTGAGACACGTTCTCAAGCAGCTTCTTTAAGATGCACTAAAAAGTTCTGCAAACACACTTTCACCAGAGCAGCCTAGAGGGCTGATCGTGAGTAATCACTACAGCAGCAAGACACTGAGCTAAGAGCAGAAAATGAAAATGCCGTTGCCCTACAGAGTAACAAGCCTCATTCATTTTTTTAAAACTTCATGAAATAGAGAGATAGCTCTTAACACTTCTCCGCAGGTAAAGAAAGGAACAGATGCAGGACAAGGGAGATGTTTTCCCCGCTGTCTGTTCACATTAACAACTGAAAGACACCATACCAAATGGAGGAATGGCGACAAACAAGACAAGGGCGAATGCTAAATAGCCTAGGGAGAAGTTGGTGGGGGTGTGGGGGTGTGTGTGAATCTTGCTTTTTGCTCAGTAACATTTTGTTGAAAGATTTGTTTTGAGGAATTGGGTAAGACTCAGTCAAATACTTCCCTAATTTTGTTGTAAAGATGCAAAAAAAAGGAACGAGAATAGTACATGGCGTGCCCCTTGTACATCATAAAGCAGCTAAAATTAGCCCTTTGCAGGTTAAACAGCCGTAAAAAGTCATGAGCATCTTATTAACTGAACAGGAATGAGACTGCTGGAACCAGTGCACAAATACTACAAGGCTCACAGAGCCCCAGTGTGCCTCAGTCCTGATCTACATGTAGTCACCTTCTGGATTCGGCATCACTGATTAACTTACTTTTGCCTCCCAAAACCGCCAAAGGTCTCTATTGCTAGAATATTCCTGTTTTCTTCTTAACACCACTCCATTAGGAAATGGTTAAAGAGCTTTCAGCTGAAGTCTGTGGGTGACAGCATTAGTAAAAAAATATGTTTTATTAATGAGACCACTTAAACATATTAAAGAATAGTTTTAAAGCTGTAGAAAATGTTTACAAAGACTCTTGTTAAAAGCTTGAAATGCACATTTCATTTAGCCATTAAAAAAAAGCAAATAGTATTTATTATACATTAAGCACTACTATGCTCTGAAGTTCCTGCTTAGAGCTCTCACATGTAAATGCAGCTGATAAAATGGATATGACTTGTTAGCCAAGGCAGAAGCAGCAGTTAGGGAAATGTTTCGTCCTCTCTGGGATGCAGCACAGTATTGTGCTTCTGTTCTTTCTGCTTACAGAGAATTGGCTCCTGGGAGGACGATGTTTAATTAGCTCCGAAGACATCCATGAGGCACTCATTTTACAACCTGAATAATAATGCAAACAGCACAGGTAATGCTATACTTGCAGCACCATAAAGGTGACTTCTTCACTGTACAGTAATGGAAAGTCTCAAGGAGAATGGCAAGGAAAAAAGGCAGATGTAGATACTGTGCCACCACACATAGGTCCAAATTCAAGATCTCAAGGGGACAATGTCCTTTTACTTAAAACAACATTGCTTTATCAGTATTTTTTATATGCATTAATTCACACCATTGCATTTTCCATCTGTCCTGGTTTCAGCTGGGATAGAGCTAATTTGGTTCCTAAAAGCTAGTATAAGACTATGTTTTGAAATTGGGATTAAAATAATGTTGATAACACACTGATGTTTTCAGCTGCTGCTAAGCAGTCAAGGACTGGTGAGCTTGTCACACTGGCCTGCCAGCGAGAAGGCTGGGGGTGCACGGGGAGCTGGGAGGGGGCACGGCCAGGACAGCTGACCCAGGCTGGCCAAAGGGCTATTCCATACCATACAATGTCATGCCCAGTATATAAACTGGGGGAGTTGGCTGAGGAGGCTCCAGGGCTCAGGAACTAACTGGGCATCAGTAAGCGGGCAGTGAGCAACTGTGCTGTGCATCACTTGTTTTGTATAGTCTTTTATTATCATCATTATTATTACTCTTTATTTTCCCTGTCCTATTAAACTGCCTTTATCTCAACCTACAAGTTGTACCCTTTTTCTTTTCTGATCCTCTCCCCCATCCCACTGCGGGGGGAAGGTGAGCGAACGGCTGTGTGGTTGTTGTGGCTACCTGCTGGGTTAAACCACAGCACCATCCGTTCTGTATTATTGTATCGTACCTACTTCACACGACATGTTTTTGTCATGGCAGATAAGTTTCCCTCCTCCTTCCTCATAATCCATTGGCCATTCCTTTTTAAGCCAGTAGCTAGTAAAGTCCAGCCTTAAAGAAATGGGAAAGTTTGAAGTGCCCCAACTAAATATTTCTCTTCCCCAGTGACAAGCTTATGCACAATAACACATACCAAATAGCCAAATTCACAGTCCTTTCAAAATGGATCTCTCCAAGAGGGAAAACAATTTCCCCAGTGCCATGACTATCAGGGCCAGAGATGCAGACAACCTAGAGCCATCAGACAGACGGGGGTTACATCTTCGCTTGTAAACACAGGAAAAATCACATCAGACATCAGGAAAGCAAAAAAGGATTGATATTTTGTTCTTAGCCTACCTTTGGCTCATTCTCATAGTTCTTGCTCCTTCAAATAGAAAAAGTATAAATAAGCAAGTAATTTTTGTAAACAACTATTTTTTTGCCTGGGCTAAGCACAATACATCAAAATTCACATGGAAAAGGAAAGAAAAAGGATCATTCACAGCAACAAAGGAAAAGAAGTGGGAGAAAGGAAGCAGAAACTAACTACACATCACTCTATATAGCCTTTTTCATACGAAGAACATTATTCCATCACATTTCTACAGCTGATGAGAGTTTAGAACAAAACACCAATCCCAAGTAAAGAGCAGGACATTGCTGCAGTAAGTTTATGACAGCTAGGAAGGAAAAAGGAGGATTTCACTGACAGAAAGAATAAAAGAATGATCACCACTTGCACAACCATAACCCCCAAATTCCAGTAAACAGAGGTGAAGTAAAAGGGTACATTTTACTTCAAATCCTCCAATTTTAGGTTTTTTAAAGTTGCATCTACAAAGGCTCTGAAAGTTGACCAAACATTGACAAACTCAGACCTGCTTTAAGTTTTCTAGTGTCTTGGCTGGACTTCAGTGCTAGCAATCCTGCTTGGCCCAGCGGAACTCCTTTTACCAGAATGAAAGTACCAAGCAGTATATGCTATACCTGCTTAACAGCTCCATGGGACACAGGGATCTGTCGACATCCTTCTTCTAACTTCCCGGGATACGACAGCACTGCATTTCATCAGGCACTATCAGCGAGGCAATATGGCAGAAGCCCTTCAAACCAGCGCAGGCCAGCGTTACCACCAAAAGCAGTAGCCAGCTGATACGCTCCCTCTCCCCTACTGTCAGCCATACGGGCAGCCAGATTGAAGGACTGGTCCGGGTTTAAAGTATGCACCTAATTAAGGGCTTTATGAAGACGAATTTGAGCTCATTTCTTACCCAACTCAACTAACCGCTGGCGGCATTTCAGGGGAGAAGACAGAGCCGGAGGTGAGGAGTGTCCCTAGAAGGGCGACAGCCGCAGCGCGGCTCGGAAGTGCTCCGTAAGTACAACATGAAACAAAAGTCCCTGTGTAAAGTAGAAAATGTAATTAGCTGGAAAGCTAATTACTTCTCTCAACTGGAGACAAGTATGAACACTTGTGCAAAGGTACACAGTACCTTCTGCAAAAAGAGATGCGAAAAGCATTAAGCCTATACTGTTAGAGCCACTGTGCATGTTAAAAATGCCACTTACAGGCAGACCTCCCTTCTGCTCTGTTTCATAGAGGGAGCGCATAACCACCTTCCCAAGTTCAGGGGTTAAAGATTTACCTGAGAACTCTGTTGCATCCCCCGACCTTCCCGGGACGCAGCTCTGTCACCAGAGAGCAGGCGTGCACGCCGAGGGGAGACAGCACGTAATATGGGAACCGGCGGGTTTGGGGGCAGCTGATGTAATACATATTACTGCGCAAGTAGCATTCATTATTCAGGGTACACATCTTCATTCACCTATACGAGACTTACACGCAGGCAAGAGCAGAGACCGCTCTCACATCGAAGAGGAAAAAAAAAAAAGAGGCTGTCAGAAGACTTGCTTTGACCTACGCCCTTCGTGGGGAACCCAGGAATTTGCCACAGCCTAGCGATCAATACCGCAGTCCATCTTCAGTCTTCTCCAGAACAAAAGATCAAGTAAAAACTTCTAGAATGTCACAATCAGAAGATTAATCTGGAAAAGCTATCGCACTGTTAGACAACTTTTTCTTTCATACATATATAGTTACTACACGAACACTCAGTTAATTCTTCAGATAGCCACTTTTTGCTGCAAAATCTCTACTTCGTTCACCACCGATTTCAATTGCGAATAAAAGCATTTGGCAGAATTATAGTTGCTATTTTAATTACTAAATCTAACACAGACAGTAGTTCTTTCAACTTTCTATCAAAACACATACATAATCAAGACCTTTCCTTGGACAAGATGTGTGCAATTTGAAATCGTCCATGCACTGGTTCTCAAGGATAAAATTATTAAAGAACTACATTTAGGAAGGACTATCCCCATGTGCTTTAACAAGCTATATGTTCACAGCAGCAAATCATACTTTTAATGAAACCTGATGTCAGTTTTATACAGGACACAAGTGAAGAGACAAGAAACCATCTACATTAAAAAACTGTTTATAACTGTAGCATAAAACTGATTTTCAGAAAAAGCATGTATTTTCTTTCAGAAAAGTTTTAAATACAAAGTGGGCATTAACCAACTACGATCATGCCTAAATAATTTTGATTTAATCATGTTCTGTTATGCATGCAAGGAAAAAAGAAAAAATAACACATTCACATTCATTCAGCTGGCCACAAGCATTTTGCACAGTTTTCTGTTCTGAGTAGCAGCCAATGGACGTCTCCTGACAGATGATCATTTTATTTTAATTTTCTCAGCTTTGAAGCTTCACTGGAACCTCATTTAGTAAAAATACAAATAAAAAAAAAATCACTTTGCTGTCTACAGTGAAGTTGGGACAGCATGTCTATACAACTTGAAGTGCCAACTGAAGCTCATGCTCTCTAGGTAACTTAGATGCCAAAAACAATAGAAGAGAAAAGATACTTTTCTCACCAGTTAGCCCCTATGTAATCACCCCCCCAGCTTTCACCATTTCTACACCTACAAAGCCAAACTCATGAGAAACAACTGAGTAATTGCTCCTATACACCAAGTAATGTAATATTTTTTATATTTCCCAAAACTTTTGCATTTTCAATCATTTTTTTGAAGTTATTCAACCTTTTCTTCCCTATAATTTCACAAAATTCACACCACCATTTTTGTAGTTCAAGGCCTGCCAACTTTAAAAAAAATCAGTATGTGTAAATGAAAACTGCAATCATAGAAAGCTGGTAAAGATGTCTTCTTTCCTGCATCAATAAAATATCCTTTAACCTTTTTTCATGGTTTAGCAATTAAGCACCACGCAGCCGCTCGCTCACTCCCCCCCTTCCCCCGTGGGAGGGGGGAGAGAATTGGAAAAAAATCATGGGTTGAGATAAAAACAGTTTAATAGGACAGTAAGAGAGAAGGGAACAACAACGATAACAGTAATACCAACAAAGGAATGTACAAGAACAAGTGATGCCCAATACAGCAATTGCTCACCACCCGGCAATCGATAACCTGTCCCCGAGCAGCGATTCCCACCTCCAGCTAACTCCAGTTTATGTACTGGGCATGACTTATGTGGTATGGAATATCTCTTCGGCCAGTCTGGGTCAGCTGTCCTGGTTGTGTCCCCTCTCAGCTTCTTGTGCACCTCCCCGCTGGCAGAGCATGGGAATCTGAAAAGTCCTTGACTTAGTATAAGCACTACAACTGCTTAGCCACAACTAAGACTTCAGTGTGTTATCAACATGATTCTCATACCAACTCCAAAAGCACAGCACTACATCAGCTATCTGAAAGAAAAAAAACCAAACAACTCCATCCCAGCCGAAACCAGGACACCTTTTCATCATCTTCAAAACTTCTGCAATTTATTGTGTTCTTTGATTTTCCAAGAACAACTGTATTTTCAAATATGATTATTACAAATACTTTAATTAATGCAAAGTAAAGTTTTCAGCTTACTTGTTTGTTTACATAAATGTTCAAATATCTTAATAGGTGACAGGACGAAATTAAGGTTCGACATATACACAGTAAATGTAGGTGCATTCTAAATGTAGGTGCATTCTTCTTCCTAGACTATTCAGTTAAACAAAATTTAAATAAAAGCAAAAGCAGCATGAAAAGCAGCATTTTACAGAATGGAGATTTTAAACAGATAAAAATGTAGAATAGGACTCTACTTCTACCAAAACATTTAAGACAGTGCTTTGCGTTCTGTTTTTTCTTACATAATGGTATCTTTAAAAGCCACATTATTGCCTGCTTGAAAAGAAAACCTTCATTAGCCTATGGAATAAACAAGAATTAGAACTATGACAGCTGGCAATCCAACAATTCCATGGTTGCTGGCTCTTCTAAACAAGTAGTACTGAGGAAGGCTGGTTTCCAATAAACACATAGTTTGTTGTTGATCAATTTACTACGTAAATTATACTTAAATTGGAGCCAGAGTTCTCCCCATGCCCATTAGTACTACTCTTTTTTTTTTTTCCCCCTTGCACCAACAGTACTTACAGTCTCTACTGCAATCCCCCCAGGCTTCCAGCTCAAATCCCAAGCCAGACGGCAGTATTCTTAGTTTGCACTTACCCTTCTCCTCCTGATTTTTCATGGAAATTCATAGCAAATCTCCAGGTGATTTCCTGCTACACACCCTACCTGTCTGCTCAACTTGCCAGTCATATGAGAGGTGCACAAACAGTATTGTAACCAGAGTGATAAAGACATCAACCAGCCCATTTAGTGACAGCTTAGGCACAGAAGTGAAACCACAAGAGAATTAAACAGATGAAACGGAAATAGAGTCAGGAAAACCACAACAAATCTACTTCATTGTATACCTAGAATAAATCTTAAGACCCAACAGGCCACAGCAGAAAGTTACATACTTTGCACTACGTAAGCAGAGACACTACTCATTGTCTTCTTTTTTTGGTAAGTCTGCTGTAGACTCATTTATCCAGTTTCAACAATGCTACACTAAAATTTTCTTCAACAAACATTGTCATGCCACCACCCATACAGAAGTTCATCTCTTGACTGGTAGTTCATGAGGTCTTTCACAAAATACAGCATTTGTTCACAATCAGCAAAATTATCCCACTCCTCCAGCGGCTTCACAGGATTTGCTGCAACTACCCAGAACTTCTAAGCATAAGCCAGCATCTAAGTACTTCTTGCATGCAAAATATAATAGCGTGCAACACACGTGCTGCTGTCAACTGAAAACTTCCAGTTTCCTCAAGAAGTTGACTTAAGCACTTCATACAGTCTTACGTAGCTCTTGACGTCCTAAACACAGAACATTCCTGGGTTGCTCAATCTGTACTATCTATTCATTAAACACTCTCAACCCAAACAGCTAGCTCAAGAATTAGAGCTCCAGCATTTTTAAACAAACAATTTCTTAGTAACACTTCAGGGTTTTTGATCCCAAGTAAAAAGTTCTTGCAGACTTTGGAATAAACAGCATCTATTGCTGGGCATTTAGTCTCCCCTCCAAGCACTTAAAAATGAAAGGAATTTTGTTTATCATCCTAAAATAGCCCTCAGTTAAACACTAATCATTACCATTGCCTTTTTCACCAATTTCAGTCACAAGGCATTTAAGCTCTACCCTTAAAATACTGCATATTACAGGTCCTCCTTGCCACTGAATTTTGTGGTTTGACATGCATTTAAAATTCCTCTTCCCATGATTTCTCAATTTCTCAGTTTCACAAAAATATCTCACATCTCCTTGGAAACCTGAACACAACACAAAGACTGCTGGCTCTAATATGCTTAGAAGCAGGTTAGAAAAAGAACTGCATTCCCTTGCTAGTTAAGATAGGGCTCAACACTTCATTTTTCTTTATTAATCTAACAAAAATCTCTCTCCCCCATTAATTTTCTTACTTGCCTTCACAGTCATTCACTGAAATCCTATCGACTCCTTCACTACTAACTTGCACTCACCTTGAGGTTTCCTGAGTTTTCGAAGCATCTAGGTAGCAATTTAAGCAATGTAAGCAATTTAAGGAGGCTGGCACCACCCAAGCAATACTCCATTAAGAAGTAAGCCTCTCCCTGCAAAACTGGCAAGAATGAAGAGAACTAAGACCCCTTTTGCAGAGATACTTAGAACTACAATCTTAGTCTGTATCAATTGGTTTCTATACCAGTTGCTCTTCTATTTATTTTGGATCAGCACAGGGTACCAAAAACCAGCACACTAAATTATTTTGGGTTCTGTTTCCATCTGTAGCTGCCCTAGTTCGGGAACTGCTGTTGAGATATTAACATTGCTGCTACTGTCAGCAAATGTTTGTCCCACAGTTCATCAATCCTTTAAATACCCACCTACTCACAGTAAGAAAAAAAGAAGTGCTGCTTCTCATTTTGGCTGTAGGACTGCCAAGGGAAGCACAGGTACCCCCTGCCCCCAAAAAGGGACTCTCCCCCAGCCTTGCAGTCCTGTTCCAAGTTCTGCTCAGAGCAGTACTTTGCAGCACTGCTGCAGGTCTAGCCAGCATTTCCTTTGCAAAGCCACCTTCACCACTACAACAAAGCACATATTCCTCAATTAAAAGCTAAAATTCTGAAGGTATTTCCTACAAATCATCTATCGTCATTCAGTGGCGTAAGATGAGAAAATTTTTCTCTCAGAAGAATCAACAGTGTTTTCTCAACTGAAGCACAGTGGGAATTTTGAATCATCCAGTTACTGCAGTTTAGTTGAAAGCCTTCCAGAGACAGGAACCAAGAATAACAAGCAGCATGGAAATATCAATATGGAGGGAGAAATAAGGAAAAATAGTATTTCCACCCCCCCACAAGAAAAGGATAGAAAATGGCACACAAAGGGCAGAGCAAGAATTTCCTTCCCGGAATACTACGAGAGAGAGAAAGAGAGAAAAGGTGTTCAGCTAGATTGTCAGCTGGCAAGTTCACTGTCAACGAAAAGGGATACTTCCTCATACCTCTGCCTAAGGAACGCACTGCTGCGGGATACAGAATTGCAAAGCCAAAAGCTTAGCAGCATTGAAGGGGAGAACAAAAGATAAAGTTACATTGTAATAGAAAATACTTAAAAATGAAGAGCTGGAAAAGATACAAATGTCTTGAAGTTTTATGACACAAGCCAAATTAACAGGATCCCAGAGAGATACACCCTGGAGTACATTATTGTCATGACTGTCTATTGTAGATTTTTTTGCATCATCATCTCAAGCATCTGTTACTACTCCTAATTAAAGAACAGATGGTCTGACCCATTATGGCAATTCCTATGACCCTATATTTATCAGCAGGTGGGGAAATTAAGTTTTGAGGTCTCAAACAAGCAAAGCAAGATTAACAAAAACAGATAGTTAAACAGGTCTCAAAGCCATCTGGTATACGACGCTTACTGCAAATAATATTCCTGAAGATTACGTTCAGTGTATTTTCCATGGTCTCTGTACCGAGAAAACAGCTTTCTACAAACTCCACCAGATGCAAATATGACTTAACTCCAGAAACACAAGAGATTATCAAGCTAATAAATGAATCATTTTTCATGTTAAACAAGTGAAGCACAGCTATTCCAGCTGTACAGTTAAATTTGTACAAGTGGAAGAAATCAGCATGTTCAGATAAAAGCTAGAGGCCATTTTCAGTAAAGACTTCTGGTAAGGTCATCACACACCAGTAAAAGAAATTAAGAAAACAACACAGGCAAAGAAAATAAAAAGCATGAGGGCATATACTTTTGCCTGTACGTTTTAAGTGCAGGTTGAAAACATGCAGGTGCACTGGGGAAGGCTGCATTGCCAAATCTGATAACAGATGGAGAAGGGAGGTTGAAATAACTAAACTGCACAAAAAGAGAATCTGAATGGAACATGTAAGTACCAGCAGTAGCATATGAAACAAAGTACAGTTCTTTAAGTGAGTAATGTCCCTCCTCCATCAAGAAATCTTTCAAGCTTTACTAGTAAAAACGGCCCTTCTGGTAGTATGCGCCTGTATGGAAGTTTTTTTAATAATCTGTTGGGGAAAAAATTAAAAATTAAAATAGATCTAATATTCTCCTAATATTTAAAACCTACTTCTAACATAACTGGTAAGCTGTGAAGCGTTCAACTTTTCTACATCACTTCAAGTGTACCCTCGCTCATGGAAAACCATTAGATGTGACTGGCTCAAGTCAAACTCCCCATCACTTGGTTACCTGACACACTTACTAGAGCTACAAATTCTGTGTCAGGGATGGTAACTCACCAGTTAAAAAGCATATTTTCCACAATCATTTACCACTGAAGAATAACTTTTCTACTGTATATAGAAGTTAAAACCCCCCAAAACCTAACAAAAATTCATTCCACTGTATGAACCTAAGCATTCCCTTTGTGTGCAGGGTCAGAGGGAGGCACCCAGGGAGAGGAACAGAACAGAATTACATTTAGCTTGAATCCATTATTTAATTTCACTAATTAAAAAATATTCAAAGATATTCTTAAACATGGAAAAATTACATCGAAAAAACAGATCGAATGGTTGTCTGAAAGTACCCTGAGGGAAAGTGAGTTCAATACACACAAATGACAGCAATTGAATATATGAAGTCACGCTGTACTTAGTTAAACCAATGTCATCCCTATGCATGAATGCTCTTATACAAGGTTAAGCCCATTTTTCACCAATTTGTCTTGTTATTTACCAGGAATATTTCTACTTCAGGACTGATCTCAGCTTTTCCAGATAGTAGGAAAAAAGACACTAGACAGTCCTATGGTATGGTATTTTCTTCAGCGGATTTATGATTTGACATTCCACAGCACGGACACCAAATTAAATGTACACCTACATGAGCTGAAGAAAATATCATGCAGAAATCAACTTGATTGCCTATGAACTTCTGTATGAATCTAAGTATACCTGCATCAAGTATTGAATTGTTGGATTATATTAGAAAAACAAGTCTGATCTAATAATGCCACTTTTCTCAATTTTTCCAGTTATTGCCAGTGAGTTTAAAAATAGAAAGAAAGCAAGCTTAACGCATCCATAACAGAAAACATTACTGAAACTGCTAAAAGGGGGACTATTGCGAAAAAGCAAGAGCCGTGATTACACGTTTCACAGAGTCTGGTGCAGAGACTTGTATGAAAAGAGAGAGACCTGCAATCATCACAGATTCCCCTTGAACTCAAGCACCTTTTGGAGACCAGACTACACTCTCAGCCCATAAAAAGGGTTTTCAAACTGACACTGTACATGCCAATAACACAGCTGTGGTCAAGTTCTGAGGACATTATGCCACCCACAATGTCTTCACCCCCTGCTCTCTCCTTTGAGGGCATCAATAAAAAGAGAAACTGAGAAATAGACAACTCATCAGAAAAGCTAGAAAACACAGTTAGAAAAGGTGAGGTTTAACAGTTCTTAAGATATTTAGGACACAAGGAAAGCCCTTTAGAATCAAGGACAATAAACATCTGCAAAAGGGAGAAAAGTGAAAAGTCTGCAGCATGCTCTAAGGCAATACTTAAAAGAGTGTTTAACAGTAAAATTAAATATAAATCCATAAGGCAATAACTAATAACAAAAATGCAACACCAGCCCCATTTATAAATCTTCAATCTAATATACAAGTCACTGTGGCCCATCTCTTCTGTTTTTCTGAGGTCCTCCACTTGCACCCACCAAATACATACTATGTTATTTAAAACGCACTGTTATGCTGATGCAGAAATTGTGCTATAAAACTTTCATTTGAAAGTTCTTATTGTTTCTCAGATTTGTGCATGCCACTGAAGGTAAATCCTACTTACATTTTATAGCACAGTAAAATACTAATATTGTGAATGGATGCCGGAGTTAATTAAGTCCACATTTCTGACTTAGGCTACATTGCATTTATGGTTTTTAAGCAGGGATCAATTTATGGGTACATTTTTACCCATAAAAATTAAAAGTAACTTCTCCAATTAAAATATTTTCCCTACAGATACAGTAATTTTTAATCTGCACACCTGAAAAGGGCTATGGGGATACCTTGACAGACATCTGAAAGACAAGAAGAGCCAGCAGACCATTATAAATAAGAAAATATTTTACAGTGATACAAAAAAGAAAATATCCGTACGAGTCTTCGGTTACACCCAGTTACACCTGGAATCACTGTAAACTTGACTGTCATAACACAATGCTGAAGCTGTTTTCATTTTCCATATCAAGTTAAAATGCTGCTCTGAAGCATCAAGGAGGCACTTGAGGTGTAAATGTTCTTATTGAACTCTGCTTTGAACATTTGATATAAAGCTGTCATATCCAACTTCTGTAAATATTAAACATGGCTGTAAGCACTGAAACATTACTGACAGGTAAACCACATCCACTCCATAGTTTGAGAAGTTTCAAACTTAATAGGAGGCTGATTGGAAAAAAATCTTATCAAATAAACCGTACTTTACCTTTCACTGGCTGTTGTTTCAGATGGATGTTTGTGTATTATTGGTTACAGAAAAACATTCAAATTCCTACACCTATAAATACATCCCCATTGGAATATGTTTGTTTCTATATTCTTGAACACACAGCAGTTTTAAGTATCCTTAACGTATATTTCATGCCTCAGCTAACACTAGCTGGAAAGCAGAATTACCAGTATCTATCATTCATACTAATATCTAAAAAACCTCTTCTCTATTTTCATCCACAAGACAGTTTCCATCAGTGTGTACATGAGCTTAGCAAAAGGCAAAGTCTTCTCAGGACTCTTAAGAGTTCCTAAAGTGCTCTTCACTCAGCCACTCAACTTCTGAAAAACTGTTTTACTGTCAGAAACTTCAGAAGGTGAGGTCTCTCTTCCCCAGGAAAATTCCTATTAACAGATGAATACAAGGGCCTGTTTTCAGGAGAAGACAAGCACTCTTCTGTTCTTTTTCAACATGAAATCTAGTATAAAGAACTGCCACTATTCATTTAAAGAAAAACTCATTAACACAATTCTTTCCAAACAGTAGCACATGTACAAAAACACAATTGGGTAGAAGTCGTTCCTACCTTTCACTAACAAAACCAGAGTACACAACCACAGGTGTTCCCCTCCAAGCAAGAAGCAGTACACCAGTCCTTTGCCATCGCAGGTCCCAGGACCTTCACATTCAGACCTGTCTTCCCCCTCGCACCATAGTGGATGGGGAAGCAGGGCTCTTTATGGCTTGCCCCAAACCTTTGCAACCCACGGCCACACAATCCACCTCAATTTAACAAGCCAAACAGCCTTCTGCACCCTTTTTGCTCTCTCCCACCCCAATCCCTGTAACCCCATCTGAAGCAGCTCTGGTTCTGTCTAACCCAGTTTCCCCCTTCCAAACTTTGGCCCTACTTGTCTCCTGCTCCCCTCTGCTCAGCATTGTTCTTCTGGCTACGCGGAAGGGCAAGACTCTTCTCCAGTGCTTGCTGCACATCCTCAGTAGGCCCATCTTATCATAAAGGAATTGCTGTTTTATCAGATAAACACGGTACTATTTTTGAGAGACCACAATGGGGTGCTAATGGGAAAACTTTCCACGAGCGTACAGCAGCTGGGGAAACACGGGGTACCTACATCACCCCTGACACATGCAAAAGGAAACAGCTATGGCACTAGTTGTCTTAAGACACGCAGTCTTAACTTTTAATAGCCACAGTTCCAGAGAATTCAGTGTTTTACCTGAACAGGCTCCTACAATGCGCTGCAGCACAGGATTTCTGAGAATTACTTTGCGGAGGGAAAATACACAGCTGTGTTCTCCTAGACTGTCACATTATCTGACACTGCAAAACAACGTCAATTGTATGTGTCTACAGTCTCGAGCTGTCGAAATGCCACCCCATTGACCTGTCCCATCTGTGTTAGGGACAAAACAGATACTGACACCCAGGAGGCCTGCAGGGACTGAGCTGGGGGCCCACACCGAGCCCAGGGCTGCAGTTTAACGTTACGGCTTCAGCCCAGTTGACACCCTGCTGCTGCCAGGAACAAGACAACTGAAGCCTCCAATCTCCTCCATTCCTCCCTTCTCTATTTCTGGCCTACAGTCATCTCATGTAACAGACACATTCAGCTTCCAAACCAGTAGAAAACTAGCCCAGTAACAAAAACTAAATGAGTCTCTCTTTGCTGAGGTAATGCAGCGGGTCAACTTATGGTAAGTGTGAGAACTAGGGAGAGGAACAGAAGAGAGAGGAGGAACAGAAACAAGACTTCAATTTTTCAGGGTACTGCTTACCTGTAATACCAAACCACCATCCGTAATTTAAGTTTACAGACATTTTCAATAGACTTTACTGTATCCTAAAGATTTTAAGAATGTGTGTATGCCTTCCAAGTTAGAGCAGAAAACGCAAGATATAACACATGTATACAGAAAACTCACGGCTCAACTGAATTGAAATTAGCCTGCATCACAACACTCAAAGGTACGTCTCCTTGTGAGGGTAAAATACATCTAAGGGTCAACTTACCCCACAAATTCCTATTGTGCAGCTATTTGTGAAGCTGTTTATTTCCCTGAAAACTTATGTCTCTAAATTGGGGAGGAAACTCTCACAATTCCTTTTACTCAAGCTGAAGCAAGCTTTGGTATAAGCATGCATAGTCCATAGCCACTGACTACTGCTGACCTTACACAATGGGTTTCAGACCAAAGTTAAGACAAAACACAATGTTTAAGGAACTGATTAACATATATAGATATACATACATACATATACACATTTTTACGCATCCAGAGTGTAAAAAGTAGAAGAGAGAAGCTTTGAAGACTGGCCTTCACAATATTCGTATCTAAAGAAGCACACAGCTCTTCAGCAATCCCAGCAAATCCCTCCTTGCACAATTCGATGTTAATAATGGATCTAAATGCAAATTAAGATCTCACTGGGTGCCTAACTTCATCTTCATACACCTCAATATTTGCACAGATCTGGTTAGCTGTACTCCTATGATATTTAACTAGTTCTGAGACTGCTGGCAAACCAAGTTAAGTAGGCAGCTCAAGTCCCTCCCTTTATCCTCCTGCTCAAAATTCATAAACCAGAAAAATAAATCAATCCCTTAACTCTTCTCCAATATGGTTCTTACAATCCAGAGGGGAGCTTCTGGCTTCCATTCTAATACTTATTCCCAAAACACAGCTGTAAAGTATAAAAATCGATTAATAATGTTTTGATATAAGACAGCTCACCCAGACACTACAACAGGACAGATTTACTATTCTCATCATTAAATAAAACATTCAGAATCTCCAGAGACTTTTTTTGCATAAATGTTGACAGAGATGAGTACTGCTTTTATTATCACTGTCTAAGCTTGTAACAGAAGTATACTATTCATTTCAAATGACCAAAGCCAAAAAAAAGGAGCTTCCCCCGAGCATCAATCATTATTCTCAATTATGAATCACGAAAACTATGTTACGTACTAAAACCATCCTGTTTTCAAACTGTTCAGACTTCTCTGCACACACACATTCCTATTAATTCATTCAACTAATTGATATTATGAAATTTTTGTTCATAGAAAAGACCTCCACTTACAGAAAGATGGTTCCTCTTGGAAATATCACAGACATTTGAAGAAGGGCACAGAAAATTTCTCTTCAGAGATGCAGCAGCTGGTAGAATAGAGACAAAACTAAACAAAATACGCAGATAAAGTGTTCTTGTTCAGAGTTAACTAATTCAAGACCTAGATAGCAAATGAGTTGTTGGCGGGGGGGGACACGACACCTTCCACTGAGAGCATCTGCCACAAAATCTCAGCAGTTTTGAACAGCAGTACTTTCATCTCTCTGCTCATAAATCAACTCCTCCCACCTTCCCTTGTGCTGTTCCCTCCCTCCTCTTTACCCTTTTTTTCTTTTAAACAGTCTCCAGCTCTTACAGTCTGTCCTTCCTCCCATCCAAGTGCCCAGCCCTGTCTCCCAGCCTAGCATCTTCTTCCTCTCTGTTCTTCAGCCCTACATTTGAATTACAATCATTTCCTCCCTCCACCCTGCAGTGGATGCCAAGGCAGACAGCACTACCAGTACCGAACAGATTGTCCCTGTGCTCTCATTTTGGAGACCCACAGCTCACGAAGGCTGGTATTTCAGAGGTAAGTGATGGGAGAAGACATGCTCGGGCACTGCAGCCACACATCAGGGTAAGCTCGGGCCCCTGCGAAGTCCAGCCAGCGTTACAAACGGCGAGTGAAGCAAAATGAGGGTCCTTCTGCAAACTGACCTGCCAGAACAGTAAACCTAAACTGAGCGCATGAAGTCTGTCCAAGCTAAAAGTCTTTCACAAGAAGAGCTTAAATTGGGACAACTTTTCACAGTACAGCCACCTCCCTCCAAGTTCCAAGTGACGGGACTGCTAGAGCTACCCATCTAAATAACTGCAAATTAAGCTAAACAAAATAACGTGGTTTTTTTCTTGCACTGTAAGTCCCAGTGCTCTGACCAGTAAGTCAAGATAGCACTAACAGTTCCAGAATGGTGTTAAAGGCAAACCATCACCACTGCAGACTTGCCTTACGGTGCCAGGCTGTGAACCTCAGCAGATGAAGGACTGACTGATGAGCAACTCCACCTCCTGTCCAGCAGGGCAAGAGAGGGCACGCAGCTGTAGGCAGCCAACTCGGGATACGCTACCCTCATTCATCAGGCAGAGTCACTCAGAAAAGGATCATTTTCAAGTAGTACATCTCAGGCAAACCCCAACATAAAGAGTTTCAAGAACTAGACTGTACAGTTTTATCCAAATATATCAGAACCTGTGCTGCAACACCACCCACCATAGAATATTTGATCAGCTGAACTAAGCAAGACATCCAAGAGATGCCCCCTGTGCTTAACAAGGCAATACAAGCGCATGTGCTGTGCACTGGCGTTCAGATTTCACATACCCATCCTCTCGCACTATTCCTGGGTGAAAAACCCTCAACCAACCATCAAATCAGCAGATGAGGGGAGCCAGGGGCACCTGCTTAAAAGCCTTCAGTGAATTAACATGCAGGCCAAACTCAAGGATGTTCTGTTTAACTCCATAATTATTTTCATTTGCAACTTCTATTGTGTAAGATGCCTACTTTGTCCTCTGATGGCTTTACCAGCTGAGGTTTTTGGGTTTGCTTTTTAAATCTGCTTGGGACTTCCAAGAAAACAGAACAACTATAACTACACTTTAAGTAGCAGGATTTATTATTTTAACAGTTGTTCACAAGTGAGATTAATTCCACTAACGATGGGCAAAAGAACATAAACAGAAAAGAAAAAAAAAAATCAACCTTCACTCAAAAGTGTAACATTTTCCTAAGGTTAGTAATGTAATTCTGTTGGTTTAAATCTTGCAATTTTTATTTTTAGCAAATATCCTTAAATTTTCTTTCCGATTAGAAAAAGCAAACGAATGTAAAACTCCGCTGTGCAACTACATTTTCAGTTCTCCAGGCGTTTGGAATTATTTTCTACTTGTTTTGTACTTAAAATGCCTTCCCAGACATGACAGATTAAACAGAAGCCCATGCATCAAGTAGAAGTTATCAGAATACCTACATGGAAAAAAAAATACTAAACCACATTGAATTTGCATCTGTTTGTCTTCTGCTGCACTTTAATGTCTGGATTTTACCAGTATAGTCTATTTCATAGAATTAAATAAAGGAAGAGGTACAGCATCTCCCTGGAGTAGGGGTTTTAGTGTGCCGTTTTAGCGGCGTAATTGTCAGGACCAGCAAAGAATGTTCAATACTGGTTCAGTAATTCACAGAGGAAATTTGTCAAACAGCAGCCATTTAGGAAAAGAGCCATTAGAGATTTCTGGATAGTCTCCAGTTGCCACGGCTTCAGCTTTCAGCACATGTAGCTGTGTTATGGCTATTTGAACAGAGTTTTTGAACCGTGGTCCTGTACTACGTTGTTCTGGTCCTCACGGGAGGAGACCTCCCAGCCAGGCATTCCCGAGATCCGTATTGCAGCATACGTTTAGAAGATACTGAGCAATACTGAATGTTGCTGAAGCTACAGCAAGTCTGCTCAAATGACAGTTATGGTACAACAAAAATAGTCACATAGGCCACTCATTTGTCTGCCTTTTTACATCTTTGCAAGCCAAGAACCTCCTTCTCTGCACTCTTTTATACTGTTCTGACTCAGGCAAGAAGACCTTTAAGTCAGTCCTAGTCTTGCCCAGATAGGAAGTGCAGAAAAACATCATACATGCAAGTAGGTGGTTAGCGATTCCAACACAGAATTAGTTATTCCCTCCAAGGCTTCCTGAGGGAAACACCAGTCCAGCAAAGCTCTGCAAGATAGTTTTGGGGGTGGTGGGCTACAAATCACACTCGCATACAACAAGAACAACAAAAAAAAAAAAGGTGGAGAGTTATCTTTTTCATTTTGAAAAGTACCAACTCTGCTCTTAAATTCAATAAGAACGAGTGACTTAATGGTGGCTTTTCAATAGCATGCTGGCTTGGACAGCCGGCATTGATTCTGGATCTCACCCAGGCCAAAGCCTATAGGGAAGAATAAACCTGTGGCACACAGCATCATCAGCCAATTTTAGAATGCGGTCTAGATAATGAGGGGTCCTGATACTCCAGGGCTCCACAAGGAAGCGGCCAAACACATTAGCAAAAGTAACACCCAAAATACATTCTCCTTTACGAAAAGAAAATGATCTTTGAATTAGAAAAATTAACACATAGTTTAATCCAGCTATTTACAATAATGTATACTAGAGTATATAAATAACTAGTCTAAATAACTTCTAAACTATTACTGATGTGCTTTAAGAACTAGTAAAACACAGGAGATCCCAGAGCAACATGACAAGAGTACATGTCCTTTAACAATAGAGAAGTGGTAAAAGTCTTAAGAAGTGGTAAGACAAACAACATAATTCTGACACTTAGTAAGATTTGGATATATTGATGGGGGAAAGAAAAGGAGAGGAAAAAAATAAATTTAAGTTAGACAAGAAAGATAAATTACAGTCATGAAGCCACATCAAACTAATATAATATTCTCCCTTGGGTAAATATCTTAGTGAAGCAGCAGGTGTAGGTTATGGAAATGATGCTTCTGACACTGTTCAACATGACCTGGAGACCATAGGTCCAAAATAATCGGAGTAGATAAGCATAACTCCTGGAAAACTTGCTGTCAGAGGACTAACGCAGTGGCTCAGTATAAAAAATGGAAAGCATTTCAGGTCAGTCCAGCTAGAACTTGAGCTGCAGCAAATTTTGCTTAGTATTTTCATTATTAATTTGAGTGACCAAACAGAAGTCCACTTAAAGAATCTGAAAACGCCACCAAACTGGGGGGGTGGGAGTTGCAAGGAGTATGGAGGAGACTATCCTGATTCCAGGTGAGCTCGGGAAATCAGGTAATTCTAAAGTGAACCAGATAAAAGTCCATGCAGATGAAAGCAAAACAAAATGCTGCAACTCTGAAAGAGATAATTGAAGGAATAACACCACCACCCACCCCCAATTAGCCAACTAAAGAGAAATAAAGCAGAAAAGACACTGGGGAGCTGTACTGGATCACAGACTAAGTAAGAGTCATAAGCCTGATGTTGTTCCATAAAGGCAAATATCATTCTGAAAGGCATTAAAGACTACTGAGCACAAGAAGTTTTTCAAGTCTGCCCAACACCATTGTCCTAGCTTGGAAATATCATGTAGATAATTCTTATTATTCTTAAAATCTGGTTCTAAGGTTACTAGCAACAGACTGATAGTGACTGAAAACAAAACCTCATCTTCTTAATACAGTTATGAACATTTGGTTTTCCAAGAGTTGTTTACAGTAAATGGAAAAAAAATGAGTGCTTTTTATGTATAAATTCATTTTTGTGACTTATTTTAAGTGACAGTGTACATGAACAGATTTCTCTTCCCTTCCACCACCCCTCCTCAGATAGAAAAATTCCTTACAGCTTTAGTTTCCTCTTTTCTTGGTCTTCTTGTAAAACTAGCATTAAATACTTTAAATAGAATTAATCAGTGTAGTTACCAAAAAAGTTACACATATACACTCTACACTAATGCTGATACCAGTACTAATTCTACTGCTTTTTCACGTTTGGCAATTCACCTTTAGGCAGTCACAATTTTAAACCGTGTTTCAGTACGAGGGGTTGGGGGTTTTTTTGTTTAGGAAGTAGGTACATTTGGACTCTGGCCGTTATTATATGCTGCGTTTACACCTTCAATATAAAACAATTTAGACTTTACCTATAGTTCTATATGTACACATGTATTTTAGCTCTGATTTTATTTTTGAGCTTTGCTGTGAAACAGCGATAATATTCCAAGTCACACTTTGCCAAAAGCCAACACATATTTACACTGGTACAAGGACACTCAGACCATCTATCAGACCTGAAGTGTCAACAGCACATACCAAAGTATGACACCATCCTTCAGCCTTTTAAAGAATTCTGACTTTCAGCAACGCTTGTTTAGATTTTACACACACCTCCCCCCTCCAATTCTTTCATCAACATTCCTTTCTGCCAGAAATTTCATAATAGTAAGTTATTCACATACACAAGTTAGTTTCCACAAACTGGTAGATCAAAACAAAGTGGCACACGCACTTATAAGGCCATAAAACTAGAAATGGACAACATTCCCCTTTTCCGTTTAAAATATGTGTGCACATTTACTAGTTGAGCGATCTAAAAGCCAGAATAACATAAAAAAAGCAGTCTGAAAACCCAAGACTCCTTATATATCATGTGAAAATATTTGCTGAAGGACAGAACAAGACTTTGTTTACCTCTCCAGGACTATTCTAAATTATCTGTGAAACTAGACCATGAAGTCTGAGACACACATGAGAAGGAATGCAAAACTCCTCGGCTTACAGAAGAGTACCTGCAGCACTGCAAGAGGAAAGGTGGTAACTGCTGGCATAGGTACAAAAGCAGCTCTATTTCTCTGACACTATGAACAGAATGCACTGTTTTCAGGTACACTAGCACCCATTTTCAGAAAGAATCCAAACCACCCCAATTATCTATTTGGTACGTACAATAAATTTTGTAAAGTTTTTAAAACAAATCTTCTCAACAGCTCTTTTTCCTTACATCTGCATTAACAGAGAAAACATTGAGAATCTGGCAAGGAAGCTGGAGGAAAACATAAAACAACATGGTAAAAGGAAACAATTTACCAACATCCGCGTGAACAGGGCAGCACCATTACACCTGAAGGGAGGGAGGTGCTACAGAATATTAAGAATAGTGATAACGTTATCATTACGCTACAGAAGACTGATCTCTCTCCTAATGTAGTATTTTCCATCAGAAAAAACATCTCAAAGTATTCGTCTCCTACATTTTGTTACTGTTTGGGAAGTCTGTACAGTGGTGAGCTCTTAAGTGTCACCACACCAATCTTATATACCAAAAAGTCTTCACAACCACCAACTCCGAAGTATGAGAAAGAAATCTGCGGAGTCTTAAAGCCTCTAGAAGAGGGGAAAAAAACCCCACCACTTTATACAGAGAGACCAAAGATTAAGAGACAGTAGTATTATTAATCTGTGGCAAATCAGCAGTATAATTCCAAGCTCATGGCTCCTACTCCAACATTTCCATTTTTAGACAGCAGTTTTTCTACATATAAGGTAGATCCACCTGATTCATCACAGAGAATAAACACCTGCCTAAACATCTACTGAAGTCCAGAAAAGAAATCCTACATCATTGTGGGGGATTTCAGTCTTGAAAAGATTAGCCAGAGGCCTCAAAGTATCATCAGTAAAACTCGCTAGGATTGGGACTTGCTTTTTGTTTTGGGGGATGGGGGTAGGGGTAGTTAAGCTGCTTTTTCAAAGTATTTTGTCAGAATAGAGATGCTTTTACATTAGACCCCATTCTGACAAATAAAAGCTAGTTTATTACTGTATTTAGATGTCTGTACCTGTCCAAATGCAAGAAAGAGCCATCTGGTTTATATAAAAAACACAAAATATTGGTCTGGTGTGTTACATTTTGTATTGATTGTACTGTTATGATAAACGATGCTGAACTTTCTCCTGTCCTTGCCTGCGACAGGTCTATCATTACCTTGTATACTCTTACCAATATAATTCATGCACTAAACACACACGCTGCAAACACTTTCAGACTAGTAAAATGGACTTAAAATCCTTACTAAATCTAGGTGATAATACAAAATAACTTTCCCTGACTAATAAAGGAATTTATAGCGCTATTTTACACTCACAGTCACCTTTGATTCATTTAAACACACAAGAGTGTTATTGTTAAAGACAAGCAAAACTCTTGCTTTTGTTTAAAAAAAGCACCCGGTCTGTGTAACATGCAGAGGCAGAAAAGGCATGTAAGTAGCTTTCTAAATATTCTCTAAATTTCTCTACTACCTGACAAATCCATAGCCTCTGCATCTTCAACACAATTTGAATTTCTTTGAATGTGTTTTTCTTCAAATCAATACCCAATCTGACACTCATCTCCAAAATTTGAGGGCACTTTATCTGTTAAAGAGTATCCTATATGACCAAAGCATCTCCAAGATCATCCACATGCACATTTGTCACTCAAAAATACTAACTGCAGAACCTTCCTAGAGCAATGCTAGATTACAAGCAGAGGCAAATTATTTGGTGAACATGAGGTAAGAGTAAAAATAAAGTAACAAAAATGAGTCTATCATGACTAAGACTAGCAAAACTCAGTTTCTTACTGGTTTGTGCTGTATGCTCCAAAGCATGTTCCATCTCCACAATTTAATACTTTTGGGTCCATTCCCTGAGAAGGGCTCACACTGCACACCCCATCAGGGCAATACATTGGATTTCTCTCCTATTAAGCTATCACTCTGCACAAACTATTTGGAACTTACCATCATTGAGACTTGTATCTATCCATCAAACTGACGGAAATCAGCAGGTTCAAAAGCTATTAGGAAAGGCTAGACATCATTAAAGCAGGTTTAAAAAACAGTACAAACCTACAGCGTATTTCTGTATGGTATAGAAACTAGGTTTTTTGTTTAAGCTCCCCCTATCAAAGATACCTCAACCAAACAAGAGAAAAATCAAAGCATGTTTTACTTGTTCCTTTGTGGCAAACCTTTGTGACAATGCACTCCCAAGCCCTGAGGCTACAAAAGGAAGCATTTTTTTTCCTTCCAATTTGAATTTTCCGTATTTACAAAGCCAAATAATGCATACTGGACTTCCATCCTGAATATAGACTAAAACACAGATACACTTTTATGTGTGCAACCAATGATTTTGCAGGAAAAACACATTTTACAGAGTTACTTTCTCATAAATTCTTAAATGGCTGTAAGAGTTGAATTAGAGATGCACAGAAGTCAGTAGCAGGGCAAACAAGATACTTTCATGATGAAGACCTACATGGAAAAATGCAGGAATGTGGGGTTATTGTTTCCCTGAATAAGAGCTACTGTAAAACGATGAGACAGGGTACAAGACGTATTCTGCAAAGCAAAGACTGAAGGGGCAAGCTGTGCCTGGCAGTAACTGAACTGCAGCAGCAAAGAAGTACTAACAGCAGCACGGATTTTCACAAACACGTAACAGCACTGACAAGACATGACCACCACCACCAAACTTAACACCTGCCACGCTGCTTCATAAGACACACGTCGCAAAAAAACCCAACACACAAAAACCTCCACAATATTTTAAGTCCAGTTAAAAACCAGTTAAAAGAGATGCCCTTCCTCCCTCCCCTTTCAGAAACACTGCCTCATTGAAAGGAATTCTTTGTTATTTTAAATAAAAAATAAAACACTTGATTCAGAAAAAAAATCAACCACAAGAATAAAAGCTCCAGACTCAAAATCTCAAAGCTTAAGCTTACCTAAAGTACATTACCTCCAGTGTTTTCATCATTATTTCAAAATGCTAGGAGGTTCCCCTCCTTCTGAGCAGCAAAGAAAAACAGAAGGGGAAAAAGGGGGGGGGGGAGGATTAGAGATTTAAATGAGCTTATCAGCTGCTCAAATCAGGAACAAGACTTCTCCAAACATCATGTCCTTTATGTAATTCAAAGTATACTATTTTAGGAACATAAAATATAACGTAACATCTCTGTGCGCTCTATGCTTTAATATACTTTACATTTTGATACTATAAAACTGAAAAGAAACCAAATGTACTCATGTATGCTCCTCTACCACAAAGTACAAAAACATTTTGACACAGCTGTTTCTGATTTTTGATAATACTTACTACTAAAAACTTTTCAATATTATTCTGCAATTCCTTGTCAGAAGTACTTCCGGTACAAACACTGTTTTTCAAACACAAAATCTGAAATTGCAGGTCTAGTGCGCTTCTGCTAAAAATAAACTAATACTGTAAGCCACAAAGCTAAACTGTAAAAAAGCAACCAAATACAGATGGAATAAGAAAAAGACAACAATTATGTTTTATGCCTAGACAAATCAGCTCAAATAAAAAGCATGAAAGAAAGATATTTTTAAATTCATATTTGCCATGATTAGGATGATACTGAGCTGCACTGACAATCCAAATGCCAAGCAAGAGGTACTATTCCAATGCCTCACTGGTCAATTTAGAACTGGAGCATAATCACAGCATAGGTATTAACACGGAATAAAATTGTCTTACAGGTAAATTGTATTTGCAGTTGAGATGACAGAACAGGCAGCAGTCTCTATAAGGCTCAGAGCTAGAATATCAGTTCCAAACCTCAGCCTGAAAGGTTGGTTGTATTGAAAAAGGGAAGAGAAAGGTGTCAGTTCTCTACAGCTTACTCAAGGACAAGGAAGAAAATTTCTCGTATTTTTGCAATAACGGAATTATGGCCCAAAAAGTTTCTCACAGGAAACAATAAAACCAGTAACTGTACTTCTTCAGTTATAAAAGACTAAGCAGCTTTTGTAGGACCTTAAAATTTTGTCTAATGGTGATATTTGTTGACACCTTCCATACTAGAATTTCAAAGAATGTATTAATACACTCGTGCAATTTCTCACATGCACGTTAAAGCTCTAAGGGTCTCAGAAGGTTTCTTACATTGATTTGCTTCAGAATTCACTCATCTAAGGGAAAGGATAAACCTCCATTTTCATTTAATAGGCAAAATTAGGAAACAGCTTAAATCCTGATTATATAAAAATGTTGAAAGAAGGTCAACCACAATCCTCTTTGCTCTGTAGATGAACAATTCCAGAAGTGACATTAGAGGACCGAGACCATTTTGTTCATCATCTGGCAGCTCCTATGGACTGAAGGTATGTAACTGCACAGCTATCCTAGAAAAATGCAGAGCCGTATTATTTGGTGAGCATGGAGTAACAGTAAAAATCGGTAATAAAAATGCAGTGGGGATGCCTTTGGACAAGCCAGTAGAAGTATTATTCATCTGGCATAAGCGTAAGAAAGTTTAAGCCCTAACCATAAATACAGGGGTCCAAATCCTAGAAAATGTATATGCTGCAATGATTCGTGGCTCTGAAGCACCCACTGTTAGGCAACTGCACCGAACAGATAATCAAATATGATAAGCAGACCCATACTACCTGACATTTCTCAGTTCACTGCAGTATTCAGGACACTGAAGGCTATGAAGACACCTGTATCCATTAATTTATACTCCAATGCTTACCGTGGGACAAAAAAACCACAACCACCACCCACAGACAGTATTAGGAATTATTCTGAAAACAACATTGGTCCTTTGTCATGCCACTGTATAAAATTTCAACCTTCAGTACCGAACACAATTCTGCTCTTCCCAAGGCGGGGGGGGGCTATAGCAGAATTAGAAAGTGTAAGAGGACAGCAACAAAGCACAAAAGTTACTGGATTTCCTGAACCAGAAAGTCCTGCACCAGAAGTCACCAGATATTAAGTAAGCCTACAGCTACAAACCTGTCTCATATTCCTCCATTTGCATCTGTTGCAGTGCTCTGCCAGAGGCAGCACCACTAGCCTAGAGGGTTGATTTGACCAAATACAGTAAGCTAACTGTAACAGTAGATTTCTGGACAAAAGACCACAGTTAAGGTTTTAATGTATGAGAAAATATATCCAACTTGTCCAAATATTTAACCTGCTCTTCTGAGTATCTTTTAAGTATCTATAAAAATGGTCATGAGCCTCCACATTCCTTTCTACATCCAAGTCATTTTAATAAAAGCAAAGCTAAAAAACCCCACATTAGCCTTGACTAATGAAGAAATTACAACTGCCTTGCAGAATAAACCAAGAGGGAGTGCTTGGCCCACAACTTCATTCCACAGCAAAAATATTAAACAGCTGCTGCCTTACCTGCTCTTCTCTCTCAAATTTCAGTCTTAACAAATCAACCCCTGCTTCCCTTTTGAATCAAGGACAGATGCAAGGAGCAAAAGTTTGCAAGGAACACACATCTGTCCCCCTTCACTCCCTCATAGGCACACATGTAAATGTTTAAAGAATGCTATAAACTTCTGATTCTAAATTAATCCCAGCTGGGAAGGCACTCAGTCATTTTGGAGCTCATCCTCTTTCCAAACCACCTCTTCCCAACAGCTAAAGCAGCAGTTACTCCTTCTCTGAAGCAGGCAGGGTATGCTGGTTCTCAGCTTCAACCTTACTCCTCAGCCAGCCTCTGCAAAGAGTTCTAGCATGGGTGCTAGAAGGGAGGAAAAGAAAAGTAAAAAGGGAAAGCTATGTTGAAGAAAATAAATGCCTAAAGCAGTAGAGAAATTAAAGGAAAGAACAGAGTAAGAGCACAAAGAAAAAATATTAAACTTAAATTGGAGTTTAAACAATGACTATTCAGTGCATCCTCATATCTATACTACTACACATACATACACACACTTACAGCACCTCTGGGCTATGGGCTTTACAAACACATTACTAAGAGCACAGCAGCATGAGGAAGCAAAAACAGCAGCGGCTGTTCCCCTAAGGTATGACTGTCACAAAGAAATCAAGGTCTTTAGGAGCCATGCTACACCAATACTGACAAGGCTGGTTAAAAAAAAAGCAAAGAAGAAAAAAGATGTTGTCCTCTCCAGAATTTCTTGGGTCACAGTTACACAACTAGAAGCTTCCAAACAATTCCAGCTGTGTGGGACCACGTAAACAGGTTGGCCAAACAACCACATGAGGAAGCAGCTTTCCTACCTTTATTTTGTGTGCATACAGAGTGGAGGAACTGAAGGCACTAACTAAAGGCTGGCCAGGCCAGCACTGCTCTACACACAGCCTAGAGTAGCTGACACGTCCAGACGCTCAGCCTCACAAATGACAGGACACCAATAGGGATGAAGGAGAGGACCATCCTCACACAATCTCGGAAGGTCCACACACACAGAAAACTCCCAACAGCAATAAAATTTTAAAAATCCACCACACCACATCCCTATTTCACAGAATCAGAATCACAGAATCACTAAGGTTGGAAAGGACCTTCAAGATCATCAAGTCCAACCATTAATCCAACACCACCATGTCCCCTAAACCATGTCCTGAAGCGCCACATCCACGCGTTTTATTGAACACTTCCAGTGATGGTGACTCCACCACCTCCTTGGGCAGCCTGTTCCAATGCCTGACCACCCTCTCGGTGAAGAAATTTTTGCTAGTATCCAGTCTAAACCTCCCCTGGCACAACCTGAGGCCATAATTTAATTCCATCCAACCAATTTCTCAACTTTAAAGAAGTCTGCCACCCTGGACTTCACAGTTTAGAGAAAATTCTCCTCTTTTATATTTTTTTAATACACATAAGATGTAAAAGTTTAACTTAATGAGAAATCTTGCTCCTCCCCCCTTCTATTCCTATTGGAAATGTAGAGGCATGGAAGAGCTTGCAGCTCAAACACATGTTAAGACACTCAGCTTACTTCTGTAAAAATACCATACATAAAGCCAAAGCTGAGTTTTCAACTACCCTGACAAGTCAGAAAATTGTTTGTAACTTTTGCAACTTATAACCTTCCTTTGTTTAAAAAAGTATGATTAATTATATAAGTTGAAAAAACCTCAGTGAAATGAAGCAGTACTGGTATTACAGGTCACTAAATAGCATAGCTTCAAGGTACTGAAGAACCATACCAAGCCTTCGCATATGGAAATGACGGAATGAACCAGTGACTGATGACAAATTCACCTAACATATACAAGGCATAAGACTAGAGAGACCAACATGCTAAAAAACCTACACAAATTAACAGGAAGCACTATCTATTAACTGCATTACTACTAACACAAAAGCTATACAGCATCATTCACATTATGATGTGTATATACATATATGCTATGTTATATACATAAAAAGACATGACTAATGCCTCATGCTGATGGGCTCTGTACAGCTAGCATCATACTGTCTAGTAGACACTGATCTTTATCTTTCATCAAATGGAGTAGAGTTAGGTTGTGGTCTTGCATTATGCATAAGCAGTGAATACAATTAGACTGAAAAGCAAGCTGATCTTCTCTGATCTCAGGTGGGAAGTGTGAACTCTGATCTTCACAGGTGACAGCTCTGTGCATTACTCCAAATTACTAGTTAGCTTCCTTGAATCTGTGTACACAATAGAAAACTCACAACACAGTTGTGGCTAATCTAATGCAATCCACTAATGTTTAAACAAACAAGAATATCAAATAAGAGAGCAAAGCAGTTATGTTACTTTGTGTGGCACAGAGAAACTGCAATTAGTTCTTGATTTTACAGTTCCAGAAGGATACTCTAAAACTGGAGGAAAAAAATTAAAATGTCTATAGGAAGAACACAGAACAAGAGAAGGAAAGAATTTGATCTCTCATCAAGGAAAGATATAAAAGAACCACCAGTGACTGAAACACACACCTAAACAAATACAGGCTTCTGTATTTGAAATGAAAATTCAAATACAGAAAATAGAGATGAGGCTTCTTTTCTTTTCAGATAGATGGAATCATGTAAGAATTGCTCTTTTCCAAACTCCCAGAAATGTTTTCATTGAAACTGGATGCTTTCCAAATAAATGCTGCATTTCACCTTGGTGTATCTGGTCAACACAGTTACAGCAGTAGCAGTTGCATGTGTTCTCAAAACATTTTACAAAGGAACAAAGCATTTTCCCTCTACAAGTGTAAAACAAAGCAGAGAAGTAACTCTAATAGTCAACAGTAGCACAGGAATGAGGTCCACAGTTCCAAATTCCAGTTTTACTACTCTATGGTCCTTTCCATTGGGTTTTGGGGGTGTTTTGAGAGGTTGGGATTTTGGGGTTTCATGAGTTTGGTTTTTTTAACTCAGTCCATGAACTTACTTTTTTCCCCCGTTTCACAGATTCCACTTCTGTTCAATGTCTCAGATTTAACTGCCGATTCTTATTACTAACCTGCAAAATGAGAAATATTTTAACTGCAGAAATCCGTTCCTATGAAGTTTAAGCAGCACAGCACATTATACTTAGCAATACGCAAGCGGAGCCATGCAGAAACTCAAAATACCAGCCAGGCCCACAAAATGTTAATATAGCAGGATCAACAAGATATTTTCTGATCAGTGTACACTTGTAATCATACATAACACTAAGTACGTAGTTACCAGTTCTAACTTAATACATTCCACATTTTAAATGTAAAACTAGGAAACGTTCATGCATAGAATGATATATGTATTTAATCTATCAACAGCTCTTCACATTTATGCAAGCTACAGAGATCAATAATATGAGTTTTACTAAATCCACTCAATTTCCAGGGCATAGGATTGCAGTGATTAAGCACACAGACTCCCTCACAGCCTCAAACAGGCTATGCTAAAATCCATTGGTGTTAAATCCTTGCAATCTTTTTTAATCCAGGCTAGCTAGATTAAAGCTAACTTGGGCATACCTAACCCTTTTGAAATCAGGAAGTTTGCAGACATAGCACATGCACCCTCATTCTGGGCCTGCCTAGCCAACAGGTGCCCACAGCAGAAAAAAGCGTGGATCATTACAATCCATACCACTAAGACTTCAGTCATCGCAGACTAAGAAAACAGCGATCAAAGCATAAAATCCTTGCCAGCTTACAGGTAGCCAAAAAATGAATGGGATCCAGGCTTTTCTCTTTTCATTCACTCACACACACTTAATTCTTTCAGTCTCACACACAATGAGATGAAGGTGAAACATTTCTCATGAACACCCATTTCCGATTATAATGGACATATTTAGCTATTAAGAATATTATCCAGTTTTGTTGAATGGGCAACTGCAACTCTCCAGTTCTAGAGTATATTAAATAATCTCCCAACTATCGCATGCCAACTTCTGGAAATTCACCGCACTGTTTTTAAACATAAAAGCAGGAAAAAACATACTAAGCACTTTATTATTTTAAAGATATTAACTGTAGTTATTATTGCAATACCGCCATATAAAAGCATTATGGAAGGCAGTTGCTAACCTGGGAACATACATGCATCAGCAAGATTATCCAATACCCCTTCTGAGGGGTACAGAGGGCCCAATATGTCGACCAGACCCAACTCACAGGGAAGTCTGCTGCCTCCCCGGAGCCCGGGCGAGAGACGTCACCAAGAAACTCCCTGGTCTGGTTCGGCCCACTGATTACTACCCACTGTTGGTCATGCAGGTTGGCAGCGACGAGGTTGCACTAAGAAGCCCAAAAAGGCAGTCAAAAAGGACTTGCGAGCACTGGGGCGACCGGTCAATGGAGCGGGAGCACAGGCAGTGTTTTCATCAATCCCTTCAGTGACAGGGAAGAACGCTAAAAGGAACAGGAAAGCACATCTGATCAACACATGGCTCAGGGGCTGGTGCCGTCGTCAGAATTTTGGGTTTTTTGACCACGGGGCGGTTTACACAGCACCGGGCCTCGTCGCAGCAGATGGAGTGCAACTGACTCCAAGGGGCAAAAGGATTCTTGCTTAGGAGCTGGCAGGCCTCATCGAGAGGGCTTTAAACTAGATTTGAAGGGGGAAGGAGATAAAACCAGGCTCACTAGAGTTGAGCCTAGGGGTGGCATGCCAGAGTTGAAATCGATAGCCCAGCTCAGGTGCATCTACACCAATGCACGCAGCATGGGCACCAAACAGGAGGACCTGGAAGCCACTGTGCAGCGGGACAGCTATGATGTAGTTGTCATCACAGAAACATGGTGGGATGCTTCTCATGACTGGAGTGTTGCAATGGATGGCTGTAAGTTCTTCAGAAGGGAGAGGCAAGGAAGGAGAGGTGGTGGGGTGGCTCTGTATGTTAGGGAGAGTTTTGATTGTGAAGACCAAGTCAAGTACTTATGGGTAAGGATGAGGGGGAAGGCCAGCAAGGCAGATAGCCTGCTGGGAGTCTGTTATAGACCACCCAACCAGGACAAAGAAGCAGATGAGACATTCTATAAGCGACTGGCAGAAGTCTCGCATTCGCTGGCCCTTGTTCTTGTGGGGGACTTCAATCTACCGGACATCTGCTGGAAGTATAACATGGCAGAGAGGAAACAATCTGGGAGGTTTCTGGAGTGTGTGGAGGAGAACTTCCTGACACAGCTGGTGAGTGAGCCCACCAGGGGAGGTGCCTTGCTGGACCTGCTGTTTACAAACAGGGAAGGACTGGTGAGAGATGTGGTGGCTGGAGGCTGTCTTGGGCTTAGCAACCACGACATGATAGAATTCTCGTTTGTGAGCGAAGTAAGGAGAGGGGTCAGCAAAACTGCTACCATGGACTGCCGAAGGGCAGACTTTGGCCTATTCAGGTCACTGGTTGAGAGAGTCCTTTGGGAGACAGTCCTGAAGGGCAGAGGGGTCCAGGAAGGCTGGCCATTCTTCAAGAAGCAAATCTTAAAGGCGCAGGAGCAGACTGTCCCATGTGCTGTAAGAAGAGCTGGCAGGTAAGGCGACCAGCCTGGCTGAACAGGGAGATTTTGCTGGGACTCAGGGAAAAGAGGAGACTTTATCACCTCTGGAAGAAGGGTGATACTCACGAAGAGTACAAGGATCTTGTTAGGTCAAGCAGGGGCAAAATTAGAAAGGCAGAAGCCCACCTAGAGCTCAGTCTGGCCACAGTTGTAAAGGATAACAAAAAAGGAGAATCTCCATCCCTTACTGGATATGGCAGGGAACATTGTCTCCAAGGACGAGGGCAAGGTTGAGGTACTTAATGCCTTCTTTGCCTCAGTCTTTAATAGCCAGACCAGGTATCCGCAGGGTATTCAGCCCCCTGAACTGGAAGACGGGGATGGAGAGCACAATAACCCACCCATAATCCAGGAGGAAGCAGTTAAGGACATGTTAAACCACCTGGACACCCACAAGTCTATGGGACCTGATGGGATCCACCCGAGAGTACTGAGGGAGCTGGCAGAGGAGCTTGCCAAGCCACTCTCCATCATATATCAGCAGTCCTGGTTAACAGGGGAGGTCCCAGAAGACTGGAGGCTTGCCAATGTGACACCCGTCTACAAGAAAGGCCGGAAGGAAGATCCTGGGAACTACAGGCCTGTCAGCCTGACCTCCGTACCGGGGAAGATTATGGAGCGGTTTGTCTTGAGAGTGCTCACAGGGCATCTGCAGGACAACCAAGTGATCAGGCCCAGCCAGCATGAGTTCATGAAAGGCAGGTCCCGCTCGAGCAACCTTATCTCCTTCTATGACCAGGTGACCCACCTAGTGGATGAGGGAAAGGCTGTGGATGTTGTCTACCTGAACTTTAGTAAAGCCTTTGACAGCGTCTCCCACAGCATTCTCCTGGAGAAACTGGTGGCTCGTGGCTTAGACAGGTTCACTCTTTGCTGGGTGAGGAACCGGCTGGACGGCCGAACCCAGAGAGTTGTGGTGAACGGCGTTAAATCCAGCTGGCAGCCAGTCACAAGCGGTGTTCCCCAGGGCTCGGTTCTGGGGCCAGTCTTGTTCTATATCTTTATTGATGACCTGGATGAGGGAATTGAGTGCTCCCTCAGTAAGTTTGCAGATGACACCAAGCTGGGTGGGAGTGTTGATCTGCTGGAGGGTAGGAGGGCTCTGCAGAGGGATCTGGACAGGCTGGATCGATGGGCAGAGGTCAACTGTATGAGGTTTAATAAGGCCAGGTGCAGGGTCCTGCACTTGGGTCACAACAACCCCAGGCAACGTTACAGGCTTGGGAGCTGCCCAGCAGAAAAGGACCTGGGGGTGCTGGTTGACAGCCGGCTGAACATGAGCCAGCAGTGTGCCCAGGTGGCCAAGAAGGTCAACAGCATCCTGGCCTGTATCACAAATAGTGTGGTCAGCAGGAGTAGGGAAGTGATCGTGCCCCTGTACTTGGCACTGGTGAGGCCACACCTTGAATACTGTGTTCAGTTTTGGGCCCCTCACTACAAAATGGATGTTGAGGTGCTGGAGCATGTCCAAAGAAGGGCAACAAAGCTGGTGAGGGGTCTGGAGCACAAATCTTATGAGGAGCGGCTGAGGGAACTGGGGTTGTTTAGTCTGGAGAAGAGGAGGCTGAGGGGAGACCTCATTGCTCTCTAAAACTACCTGAAAGGGGGTTGTGGCGACGAGGGTGTTGGTCTCTTCTCCCAAGTAACCAGCGATAGGACGAGAGGAAATGGCCTCAAGTTACGCCAGGGGAGGTTTAGATTGGATATTAGGAAAAATTTCTTCACTGAGAGGGTGGTCAAGCATTGGAACAGGCTGCCCAGGGAGGTGGTGGAGTCGCCATCTCTGGAAGTGTTCAAAAAACATGTGGATGTGGCACTTCAGGACATGGTTTAGGGAACGTGGCGGCGCTGGATTAATGGTTGGACTTGATGATCTTGAAGGTCCTTTCCAACCTTAGGGAATCACAGAATCACTTTCTCAGGTGCATGCATGCACAGGTATATGGATGCATACAAAACGCATGCACTGCTCAAGCAACACCCTTCCTTTCTTTATAAAGAGGCCAAGACTGCAAGCACTAATTGCAGGGGTTTTTCCTAAGTTTCTTCAGATTCCTCATGGAAACAGCTTGAAGTACAGAGCTATGCAATCCTAATACCAGAAACGCTTTGTACAATCACCAAGTAGACATTGAGGAAATATTTGAAAAAAATGAAAAGCTGGAAAATGAAAGAAAGGAACAGAACTCCATAGATCTCCTGGGTGATCCTCCAGAGAAACGGTACCCATACAGCTGCTGTCTCCCGTTACAGGGAACACAGCACTATGTACTCTTAAACGCGGCCCTGTGAAAGAGCAAGGATCATTGAGGCAAAACCTTTCCCACCCCAACCCACACAACCAGGCCTTATTAGCAGTGATAAATGAAGCCACAGGGCTTCAACCTGTCAACAGGAGAAAACTAGTAGAGATAAAACCAGCAGTTTTAAACACTACTCTAAAAAATACAACCTCAGGTCAACATCAGCCACCTGGGCACAGTGACCATCCCTTCCTCTTCCCTCTCCCTAGTCTTCCTCTTTAAGTGCAGGTCAAGCAGAAATAAGCAGTCTCAGGTTAAGTTGTATGCAGAATTTTACAAGTTTTATTCTGACCATATTAACAAAAGGATGTGGGGAATCTAACAAAACTAAGTTTATGCTGCTGAATGTCTTGCACCTAAATACCTTCACAAATCCAATTAGATTCCATAGTTGAAACATAAGCAAAAGTCAGCTTTATTGGAGCATATTTCTAAAAAAGCTACCTGTTAACATGCGTACGCTTTACTAAAACGTGTAACTCCAACTGTAAAACTTGTCCATGAATTTCAGTAAACAAAACTAGGTCTATAGAACCATAAGTTTAAGAGCTCATGAACAACCAGAACTGCTACTAGTGAAACAAATTAAGTTTTAAATACAACTTTGTATATATAGATTTGTTACGAGCTGGAATTTAATAATTTAAAAAAAATTCTACTGGGAAACAATTTCCATAAGTGTACAAAAATTGCATGTGTATAATGGAAAGGAACTTTCCACCTTCAGTAATTAATACAGTGGTATAACATGGTGACACCATCACTGACAAAAGTAGTTTAATTACTTGGGCATTCTTTATGGAAAGTATATGACAAAAAACCAAACTGGAATCCAAATTTGGAAGGGAGAGAAACTGTTCACTTACTTTCCACTAGTAAGTTAAATTAATAGCTAAGAGACTGCTTTTACTTCATCACTCAAGACAGCCCTTTTTCACTGCCCATGCCCCACTACACAGTGTTTAGGATCAAAATGTGTTCCTTGGGACCACAAACTTCAAAAACAAAAGGAACTTTTTATAGTGTAGTGGAAAAGCAATGGACATGTTTTCTCCTCTGTCTGTAACTTCAAGAGCTACATATCAAAGAAAACCACAGTAATGATGGCATGTAAAAATCAACACTAAAGATGGTGCCAAGTAAAAAGGTAGGATGATTCAAAGGGAAAGATAAAATAATCAAACCAGCCTTTTCCAAGGGTTCCTCTAGATCCACAAACAAACAGGTTTGTTTCCAGTATATACGTCCTCTGAAGGAACGGTTTTGTTGCTACAGTAAATCAAGCCTCAGAGGCTAAGCAGTCCTCTGCCGACACAACACAGCTTTGCTGACAGTATTTTGGAAGAACAGATTTAAACTGACACTTTCGATACAACAACATTGTCCAAAACAACTGCAACAACTACAGGGCAGAATCTCTCAAATAAGAAACCTATTTGTTTTGTTAGGCATCCCACCAACTGATGAACTGATGCTACAAGGGAGGGGTTCTTCTTTAGTAGCAGTGTTTATTACACTGCTTGTCAGTTCCAGACTGGACTTCCTTTGCACATCCTACATCTATAGCTTTCAACATTCATTAATAAACAGATCATTAAAATCTGTTCAGTGGAGGGGGCTGTGTTTTTACTGTCTGGTTGCAAATCAGCTTAAACTGATCTAAGTTCAGATCTCAGTGCTGTTCTCTCTGTGGTTCATAGTAAGTATTCTGGTCACCTCCCTTCAGGCAGCACTACGGCTTGTGCAACATGTTGAGTTAATTCAGGAACACGATCCATCTGAAAACTAATCCACCCCTGCCCATCTTTGCAAAACCAATACCCCTGCTCCCCATCCCTCCTCCCCCAAACCCCCAAAACCACACACTGCAGCCTTCCAACCTTCTCAAACCAGGTCATTACACACCCAGAAAGCACTTGCATTTGATACAAGGCAGAGGGCAAGACTGCACGGGCAGAACTGCAGCATCTCATGCTTGCAGCATCCTTTTTATCTTTTCCACAAACTCCCTAAAAGTATATTGTATTTCTCTGTGAAAGGATAGATCATATACTAAAAGTCAGTCCTTTTCAAGAATGAGGCACAATCAGAATAATCATCCCTTTCTTTCTTACAACATGAGTTTAGTTTCACACGTAGATTAAAAGAAACCACCTACAAGAACTACTGTGTTTTAGAAAGTGTGACAAAACCAGGCATTCTGTCACAGCCTGAACAGAGTCCAACCTGCTTTTAGGAACACTTCTACAAATACCTAGTAGAAAGGGGGAAGGGAGTAGCCATCTAGTCCCCTTGCCTCTCCCTCATGAAAAAAGCTCTCACATATAGAGGATGCATTCAGTGACAGACTGGGATACAGTCTGGCACTCGGTGGCAGCCAGCCTACCCAGGTAAACCATCCTGCTGGCAGACCACCCCTTCTGTATTGCATAAAACAGCACGAGCCATCAGCTGTCACAAAGCCAACACTGATTTTCTGGCAACTAGCACTACTCCAGAGGGTGACTGGCAGGCGGTACAAAGTGGAGCATGCACTCTTACCTATCCGACTTCCTGAGAAGACAGGCACATGCAGCTTCAACAAAAACTCCCAGTAGCTGTCACCACCAGCTTCAGACCAATCATGGCACGGTGAAACCTAGAAGCAGAAAGACCATGGGTATGAACAGACTTTGAATGGGAGGTGAATGGGTGAAATCTTTTTCAAAAGGTAAATGGTAGTATGGAAATTGTGCTTGTAAGAAGCCAGAAGCAACAGTGCAGACTTACAAAACCGTGAACGTACTAAGCTTTTGTAGCTAAACTTATTTACCTCAGAGAGTCTGCATGAGAAGTTTCTCACTATAACAATCTCAACCTTTCTTTTATCACCCTCTCTCTGAACCAAGCTTTTTTCTTCCAGAACACACTCCACCAGGGATTTGGAGACCAAACAAACATTTGGTCACAACACCTGAAAGGAGACATTTAGCAGTACCATGGCCTGCTTTTTTCCTCACTATTCAACATAAGCCTATCACACACGTCAAACAAGGGAGAGCAGGAGTGAGTTTATCTAAGACATCAGATGCAGTCCTCTAAGAAGTCTCCAAGAGTAGCAAGAAAAAAGTTTCAAAGCTGGTCCTTCCTATTTACCAGGACCTGTAATAAAGTCTGTATTGTTTCAGCATTAGCCTTAAGATCTGACCTCTACCTATTGCTACAAAAGGCTTGCATCTGTAGGTGATAGGAGCCCTCTAAAATTAGACTGGGCAAACATATGTAACCATGGAGATTTATGCTGCAGTCCCAAGAACTCCGCAGAGGCACAAGCTGGAGGTAGAAGCACAAACCGCCAATGAATTTTTGTCCTCCTCTACTCCCACCAAGCTCACATGTTACAGGAGATGTGCGGTGAATCATATCAAAGAGACAGATTAAAGTCTAACTCTAAATAAGGAGACTGGAGGGGAAGACCTAGATCACTTCTCCAACCTTGTTTTCCCCAAGCTAGTTCACTGCATGGCTACATGAAGCCCTCATGCTGCCATGAGGCCGAAAAGGCCCGGGACAGGATAAGCAGACAAGGACAGCTGCTTTCAGCTGCAACGCCCACGTCAGCGGCATATAAAACCATGGTACAGGCGCTATTTATTTCATTATAATGACCGCTGAAACTTGATAGATTGATGAGCAGAAAAAATTTTAAGTCATCCATTGCTACTCTCCCAATGGTTACTTCTAGACAGTGCTGAACAAAGTTTGAATACTTGGTGGCCAGAACATTAGATTCGACCAAAACTCTTTAAGAAGTGCCAGACAGCATTATCAACAGAGATCAAGAAAGTAATTTTTGCTATCTTCCTTTAAGCAATTAATAATACAGCTTTCATGGTTAAGATTTTTTTACTGCAAGTTCAGTTCAGGCTTCTTTACAAAATAGTGTGTGAAATTAAGACCTTGGAAAAACAAGAAGCATCATCGAAAGAGCTGTAGTACAAAACAAACAAAAAAAAAAAGCCGTTTCCAAGAGGTACAGAACACCAAACTCAACTTTAAAAACAACACAACATTCCAGGAAGAACTGCATTTTATCTTTATTACCAACAAACTGAGCCCGTCTCTTTCAAGTAGAATCACATTCTAATTTTGGAGTAGAAAAGTTCATTTATAACTCAGACTAATGGAGCAAGTAAAAGGTTTAAAACCTATCTGCCTGTGATTGCTACTGATATTTTGGCAAGTCATTTGAGCAGCAGGTAAATAAATAATGTCCACAGGCAGTAGCCTTCTGGTCAAGAATAATTTTCCCGGTTTTATTTAGGGCAAAATTCTTCACCTATCCCAGCATTACTAAGATGCACCATAATTCTAACCCATAACTCTCCATTTTCTCTGCTGTTAAATTATAGACCTGCTGTGTAAAGACAATTTTTTTTTGTAAAAGATTGCCTGTGAAGCTCAATTGTGATTGGGAAGGCCGCCTACACAGCAGAGTGAGTGAGAAAAAACACACTTGCAGAGCTGAAAAAACATTGGTGTAGGCGTACGTAAGGGGGGAGGGAAGAAAAAACATTGGTTCTACTGAAAATGGCTATTTTCTTACATCACCCTTGGAAGAACTAAAATGTGTTAGCTGAAGAGAATTCAAAGGTTTGCTATATTCCAGATGTCAATATGCAAGATGAGGAATCCTTGCAGATTCTTTCCCCGGTTTCAGAATCTGCCACCTACCCAAGGAATGCTTCACTTCCACCACTTCTCTGCCACATCCTGCAAAAGCTGTTTTCACAGCACAGCAAGTCACCTGCAGAACAGCAGTTCAAAGCTTTAGAAGCTTTATATAATTAATAACACTAGGAAGTATTGAAATTGTAGCCAAAGCCTTTTCAAAAAAAAAAAAAAGGAGAAACTCTAAGAATAACTCCCATCTATTCTCAGCAGAATCTAACAGTATTTGAAACTGCTGAAAAAATAACTACAAGAAGGTCAGATGTTTCTTCCTCATAGACAGTTTAAAAAAAAATCTTCCCCCGAGCCTACACAGCCTTCAGTCCATTCATCTCCCAAGAAAAGCAGGCCTTTCAGGATGTCCCAACTAATTCAGATTTGCAAAAGAAAGAAGGAACAAGCATCAGTGGAAAACACCCTTCTCACTTGTCCTTAGGAAGGCACCACCAATACACCTTGTAATTTCCAAACAAAGAATTATACGTAAAGTGTTCTTGTGCCATCATAAAGCTATGAAAATATTTAAGAGGTCTGTCTTTCTCTTCATAATAAAAACAAAAGGCTTTTGACATACATGTGTTGCTGATTATTACTTTAATTACTACCAGAGGAATGAAGACAGCCAGGGCAAGTTTCACCAATGAACTTCAAACATTAGATGATGCATTGCAGGGAAAAGAAGATGATGCTGCTCCCATGGCACTGGACACTAGCCTGCAACCTCTTTTGCGAACCCCAGTCACAAGGAGACAGGATTTCAGCACCTAATTCCCTTGAGTGTTTGGACTGGTATTTTCAAAGTCCTGTGCCTAGCAGATGACTGAATTCCTGCACCCACAGTACACAGCCTACAGAGCAGTACTGCTGGAAGGCCACCTCCAACCAAAGCTTCCGCAGGGCTCTAAGTTTCACCTCCAGCCAAACATATGCCATCACTGAAGATGCTGAATGCCAGAAACTGATAAATAACATTACTAACTCATTTTTTTATACATCTTTTTACTCTATGATTGCTGAGCACTACTGGCTATTACTCATACACATCAAACACAGGTAAGACAGGGTTTTAAAAAGCACCAGCAGTAGAGCCTACAGAAAAAAGGAGGATCTACTGAAACAATGTATATGAAATGGTGAAAAACACAGAAGCAAGAGAAGTAGTATGGCAATGCGGAAACAAGTATAAAAAAATAAAGTTGCATAAGAAGTATTAAGAATTTAAATCTAAGGGATTTAAAGGTATATATACTGCTACTGAACTTCTAAAGTATAGCCATCTTGACTTTCACCTTGATGAATAGTGAAATGCTATTTCTGACACATTAATAAAGCCTCTCTACATACTAATAACACATATAATTCCAATAAACCAAAAATGCATGAAAATACGATACAACAAATGAATCACATACATAGAATTTGCATCCTAATAAAGCGTATCCTTTCATGCTCGGCTTGTCAAGCTAAAGAACATTTGGCCTCAAGAGTCACTGCCAGAATAAATCTCATCTCTTGTATTCTTCCATAAATTTCACTTTTAGCTAAAATGAAATTTTATTTCTCAGTGAGAACAAAACAGCTCAGGATAGTTTGGAAGGCTGCCTCTTACCGTCAGGCTTTAAGATCTCATCAGACTAAGACTATTAAGAAAGAAAAAAATCCTAGAAGAGCACAGAAGGCTGTCAGGGGATTCGTTGCTGCTGCTGACATCGAATATTTACCTTTTGCTTTTCAGACACTAAGACCTTCAGGAATTTCTCAGAGATATGCTACTAACAAGGAAGAAAGCTGAACTAGTGAAACCTTTTTACCTTCTCTTACCTTCCTGTAAAACAGCAGTATAGAAAAAGAGATTTGAAATTTAATTATACTTCAATTTTTGAATTGAAGGGAGATTCAACTCAGGTGGGGGGAGTGCCTGGATTTTCTCATTTTGTGTGTTGTTTTTTTCCTCTCATCAAGGGTAAACTAGAAGTCTGATGCAGATTTACAGCTTCATAGAAATTCAAATACCTTTGGCATGATAATTATATAGTATCAATCAAAATTAGTAACATTGCATTTAATTCATTAACTCCTTTGCTGCCCTGTCAATAGGAGTCAATTACTGTAATTCTTAACGTTTTTCTCAAAAGGCGCAATGGAACAAAATTTCATTTAATTTCATTTCACCTGAAAAGGCTTCTTCTAATGTTCACACAACATAATTTTAGTGGAGTAAGTCATAACCTTTCCTGATTATTCACAGTCACCATGGCTTACACACTTTCACACTGAGGACAGTTTTTCTAATCTATATGGCTGTAATAGCATATAAACGGCTTTATGTTTACCTTTAATGTAACTGCACATCCTACAAGTGAAACACCTGTACCAAGAAGACACTGCTGACTCCTCATCTATGAGCTAACGCTTTTGTCCAGTACTGAACTAACCAAACTGAAACATCAAGGAATTTATAGAGCACAACCATGAGAACGTGAACAAACTTTGGAGTTATTCCTGACAACAGTAAGCACTTTGAAGAATGTAAATACTTAAGTTTGAAATGGAGAAAACCAACAACAAATGCAAACAGAGTCTGCTTTCCCTTTGCTGCCCAATATTCCTTCTTTAAAAGTTAGTTTTTCTCTTCAGAAAAGTTGTCCTATTGCTTGTTTTTCAGTCTAGCTTTGTGTCACAGCTAAGCTATAGAAGGACAGGATTTTCCACTTTAGGAGGAGCTACTGCTGCCAAGTAAAGAACTAGTAATCGGTCTATGGCAGACAATGCTGGAGGAGCAAGGTTAACGGGCAAATTCAGCAAGGAATTTGCAAATTCGCCATTTGAAAGCTCACTCCATTTCCATTTTGCTCCCCCCCTCTTCTTTCATATGCAATTTCAATCCATTCAGCTGCTGTTAAATGAAAAACTGAGCTGGTATCTCAACTGACGTCTGTATTTGGAATTTTAAAGCTGTTTGTCTATGAAAACAGAGGAAGCACCATAGAGAATATGCTACTGTTAGGAAGCTTTCCACTGATAAGGGTTCAAAATGCTTTGTAGATAAGGTAAATATCATTAAGCCAAATACAAAGAAAGGGAAATCAAGGGAAGAGAAAGAAAAGGGGTTGCTCAAGGTCATCCAGTAGCCAATTGGCAGTCAGAAATACTAGTCTTCCATCTTCTAGCACCCACAGCAAAGGACCATAATGACTTTCCTTATATGAAGGCTTTCATCAGCACTTGATGAACTGATAATACACATATAATGTAAGCAACAGTACATTAGCTAGATAAATTGGATGCCCCAAACAAGAAGGCGGAGAACTGCCTAAAAGCGAACAAACTAAAAGCCATGAGGCACTGCTACTGAACAGCATCCGTGCACACCGCTCAACCAGTGGGTTTCCATTGGCATGTACTAACATCTGTTAGCAAAGAAAATATGAAATCACATTTCCCCAACCTTTCACAACACACTGTCATATTGCATAAACTCCACTACTTTACCACAAAAGGTGTTTAAGCCAGGAATATTCAAATGCAGATTTTGGTTAACTGCATACATGCCGTGAGCACCACTTCCATCAGCCTCCAGCCCCCTGCACAGCACACCAGAAATGTACACCATACATCTGTTACAGAAGAAAGGTTCACAATAAGAGTTGTATAGCTGTATATGGCCCGCAAAATTCATTAAAAGAGGCATTAACTACATCAATAGTTTCAAAATATCCAAAAGAATATGAAAAATTCCACTTTGCAGAATTTATTCAGTCTTCAAAAGCTTTGAATCCGTGTCAAACTGAAAATCCTAGTAATCTCTAAGAAGTTTCACACTCCATAAATCATATCTTCTATCCCTAATTCAAAATCCAACTATAATAAAACGACAATTCTTTACCTAGGAAATTTTTTGCATATGTAACCAAACTTCTGGTTTCCTACATTCATCCACACTGCCTGTCAGATAGAAATAATGAGTTCTGCTGTATCTATTCAAGGTATTCTGTCCTTCCGCACCCAAGATTTCCATTTGCAGTGGAGAAGCCCCTTTTACACTTCCATTTCATGAGAACCAATAATCCGCTATTCCATAAAACACAAGCACCTTATGTTTCCATCCCTATTTGACTCGATTGGCAGACTTGGTAATTTCCATTAGAGTGGAGGCTCCTCTGCCCATTCAAGGACCTTCATGCTCTTTGCCAGGTTAAGATCAAATTTAAAGGGTTCTTTGCCTGTTTTCCCAGGAAAATGACAAACAATTTTGTACTCTTCTCAGTAGATAGCTCATTTATCCGCATTTCAAGATATACTGTTCTATAAACAATAGTTCATAGTTATCCTCTTGGTTATGCAACTCCTCAGGAAACAGAAAAAGCATTTTTCTGTCTGCTTAGATGGCATCAGTATTAGTACAGCTTACATGAAAAAGTTTTGTAAAGAATTTATTGAAAACAGGCACAGTCTAGCAATTTGACCACATGTCTAAGAGTTCTGCATAATTTAAACAAGCAATTTTACTTGTCTGTTCTGCAATTTTCCCATTAATGAAAATACTATTTACTTCACAGGGGTCAGAATGATTAATTTCCATGAGGAGCTTGAATCTAAAACAGAGGCTAATTTGATAGATCTCTGAGGAGAGAGGGTGAAGGGAAAACAAATTAGATTTTATATTCATTTTCAAATGAGAAAATATTTGAGTTGCAGAAGAACCAGCTACTTTTGCATTTCCAAGAATATTAGCAAATTACACACAATAAAGAAAATTCAATGCTAGTATAATTTCTCTCAAACTACATGCCCAGCCATGAACAGCAGCAGACTCTTCAACACCAGAGTTTTATCTGAACAGACAAGTTTTGGAATCTGCCTTGATTCTTGTCCATTCCAAAGTTTCTGCAGTTTCACTAATAAAATGAGATATAACATTTTGAGAACGTGCTCATTTATCCGTGGGAAGAAAGGGAAGAGAGTTACAGAACACTCTGAACATATTACTTTTAATAAACCCAAACCAAAAAAGAAATGTAAGAACGTACCTCATGAATCCAGGGACTATTAATATAGCTAACTATTAAGGATTCATGAAAGTCTATTCCTAGCTTCAACTGCTCAACACAAGGCCAGAAAAATTAACCAGTCCACATCAGTGTACTACATAATTATTCAAACACTATTCTTAAAGTGGTCTCCCTATTACAGAACCATTTGTGCCCAGGCTGACCAGGCATAGCTGAGAATCTGATCCACACTTTTTCTTCTTTTGTTAAGAATAAAGTGATTTTGAATGTATGTCTGTCTGCACAAGATTCTCTTATTTGTCAGTAAATATGCAGAGCATGAATTCACAAATACATACATTTCCTGCTTTTTTTAGTACAAGCAGCACCAAGGAATTAGGCTACTTCAGGTAGATTACTTTAGGTATTTTGAATTAGTTTCTGGAATAGGTTTGATATAGACTCAAGAAAAACTGGCTTTGTCAAAGCAAGTATCTGACACATTGACGGACAGCATGTCATATGATACACACCACCTTTGACAGAGCCCCCGACACTGGATGCATCATTAAAAGTACGATGGCCAGAAAGTAAATGAGTAATTACAAGATACAAAATTGAACTGAAATTAGGGGATGGATATAGAGGGGAGACAAGGGATTTTTTTTTTGCCATGGGAGGGGGGGTGGGCACTAAAATAGCGTATTTGTTTACCTACAAGCACTTTAAAACATTTTGTAATTAACACCCATGGATCCAGAGAAAAATCCACTGTTGAACAACTTCACAATTTAATAGGAATACCAAAAAAAAAAAAAAGACACCCTTGTTTCTAAAGAAACTGCAATTCTAGGAAAGAAACTAAAATAAGAAAATTTTTCATATGGGAAATGAGATTATGTAGAAAGAAAATGGCAAGGTTATCCATTCTTAATGAAGTACAAGAACATTTCCATGTTGCCACAAATTGAGATTCTACACTTCAGTAAGTATTCATTAGTGTTGGGGAAAAACATATCCTAGAAGTACAAGAGCAGAAAAAAGTGACTTAAAAGAATGCTGTAGCATAAAGGCGATAATGTAGGTATTGCTATGGTTTTTGTTTGTTTAGCTGCAGAAAACAGAGTTTACTCTTACTTTACAAAAAGATACTCTTTACGGAAAGGTTCATGAATGGTAGTAACTGTGATCCTGCAGCACCCGGCCAATATAATCAAACAGCAATTACAGCAGCTGCAGAAGCTACAGACATTACAGAATATAAAACTAAAAGGGTGTGTGTGGGGCATAACACTGACAATTAGAGAGGCCAGTAAATAAGGATTGGGGTCCCGTCCCCCCCCAAGCCACCGAACCTCGGTGGCAGAGGCACGACACCTCCGCCAGCAGCAGCGCTCCTCCAGAAGGCAGCCACGCTGCCCTTGGCAGCTCATCTCCCCCACAGCAGAAGCACCCCCCTGACCCACCAACCAAAGGCACCCACCAGCAAATACACCCTGTATGCCAGAGATTTCCGTCAAAGAGAAGGAAAATCTCTCATCTTATGCCAGGTTAAAAAAATTCAAATATAAAAGGAGAATTAGTAACAGAAGCACAAAAAAAACCTGTACCCATACTAACGAACACTGTTTCTTCAGCAATTTCACAATCCAATAGCATCCGGTGCTCTAGTCCATTGGAGTCATTCTCCATCAGTCAAGAATACACAGGAACAAATCAATTCTTCATCCGCTTTCCTGTACCCTTTAGGGCAGAACATGACTACTCTAAATAAAAGCCTTGATAAAAGCCTGTTCCAGTGATTCATTCAAATAAACATGCCAAGAAAGGTTTACATTCCACCAGTTGAATGTAAAAATAAAAAGTGACTATAAATCTTGAGGGGAAAAGATTAACACACTATTCTTTAGAGTTTTTCATAAAAATATCTGTCCTTTCGTATCAGACAACAGAATGTTGCACAGCTCAGCGAGCTATACTAACAGGAGAGCTAGAAATCAGCACTATTAGGTAGAAGTTATTGACTCCACATGACATGTCATTCCTTTGACTACGTAGATATAGGTACAAGTCTTTAAAAAAAAACGGTTATTCTCTTACATTAAATAAGAACAAGCTCGGTGACAAGTAATCATTCTGAGATACTGTCCACATTATTGCTATCTAAAAAAGCCTGTCTGCATGCCTGCAGTGAAACCCAGCAAGCCCTACTGAAAATTTTTCAATTTCAATATTAGCTTCAAAATGCTCTGTCTTGAGAACACACAAAGCAAGCTTCAAACTGTTTCACAAATAGGAAAATACTTCACTGGAAAGACCATCTCAGTTGTATTGCGGCCATTTGAATTAACCAACAGCAGATCGATCCCCCCATATATTGAGACTCATTTTGAAAATCTATAGGATTATTACATGATCCTTAACCTCCACTGACAGTGTCCACAAAGAGCCTAAGGCAGGCCTTAAATGATTTTATCCAATCCTAACAACACGGCAGCACCAATACTGCAAACGCACGATGGTTAGCTTCTGACGGGATTAGGAAAAGCATGGGAAAGAAAACATTAGTAATCCATCACAAGGAATTCTAACAATCTAGAGCAAGGACATGGGGCACAAGCACAACTTTAATAAATCCTGCTTATAAAAAAACCAGACATACCGTGACAGCTGATTTCAGAAACATCCTATTAAGGCCATACAGGGCCAGTCGAACCCATTACAAAGCATGTGCACGCTCATGGTGGGGGAGAGCTCTCTTCCCCTCCTTCTTTGGAAGTGTTGGCTTTCAGCAGGATCAAGCCTTCACTTCAGCCCATGCTGAGGCTGCGCACATCTCTAGGTGGAAGGTGTAAGGAAGGAACAGCCAAATGGGAGCAGGGGGGGGGACAGAAGCAAGATGTACCCTTCCAGGGGCTGCACAGGCTCATGCCACTTCCAATACCCTGACCTTCCAAGAAAGGAAATTCTTAATTTTGCTAAGAAAATACAGAACCCATCCAAAACTGCTACCACAGCAATTGCCAAGAGAAAGGGCTGAGCTCTGAGACACACCAACAAAAGATCTAATCTCATTTGCCTTTATTAGTTACCCCAGACAACTATTCATGCATGTTGAGAAAAAACACACCTGAATTTTAGCCAAAATACTAATTTTACCAAGTACAAGCAAGCTTAAAATCTGTCAATACGCTCTCAAGTTAGGTATGGATATAGTTTGACTCTTACTCCAAGAGATTCAGCAGAAGCATTTGAAAAACACGCCGCAGATCTCGTTACCAGACACGGCACAGTTTCCTTTTTTAGCATGACTGATGTAAGGGGAATTGAAGATGAGCTCCCACAGTCCTGATGTCCCATAGATGAGAGACAATCAAATCAGCCCAGACTGGTGCACTCTGTTAATGGATCTTCTCCTGAACTGTGGCAAGTAATCTCGTAATTACTATGTAAAACTTCTCTGCTGAACTAGTTTTTAGAAAGGTCACAAATGGTTATCTAGCAATTATGTACAAGAATAATTTGCCACCCAGTTTCAAATATTTGGAAAATATAGTATTATCAGCACGTTGAATGAAAAGGTATTTGAAATTGAGAATAAAAAAGACCCACCGTCCCATATATCACCTCTGTATTTGGGTACGGATAGTTAGCAGTTGTAGTTTTGAGTGGGTAAACAGAAAGGTCTTTTCTTGACAAGGGAATGTTTCCAAATCTGAAGACACGCATTTTTATGCTATATCAGAGGGTACCACAGATTTTGTAAGATCATGACCTAAAAGGACTTCCCCGTCGCCAGCGTCTCAACCACCACAGCCACATCACGCCACAGAGTTAGGAAAACGCCGCTCCGCTGCACAGGGAAGAGACCACACGCAAACCCACACTCGGCACAGGACTGCGATCGTCATGCTCGCACAGCACTTCAGAGACACACGGATTTTTAACACATTTTTAAGAATTCTACAAACGTTATCTCCAGATATATCGGTTGCACACTGCTTACCCAAAATAGCTGGTAGGATACCCTAGGAAAGCTGTCAATAACAACACAAAGTTTACTCGAGAAGAGAAGGGACTCCCATCATGATGCTCACTCAGTTCTTTCCTTACATTGCAACAGGGTCCCAATATACAGTCTCCAGCTGTTTTCAAATACAAAAACACCTTGATCATAAGTATTCCTCACATCTCCTTGCTGTTCTGAAATATTTTGGTATCAGTGAAGCACAGGTAATATCCTCAACACACGAAAATCTCTCCTATCACAAACCTCACCCAAAACACCCAACTGTTTACCTGGGTGCACTTCTCCAGAGGAAAGTGTTTGCTTTTACCCAGAAGAATGCTCCTTGTGATGCCTGCACCAGGCAGCAGGCTGCAAACATGCCTTCGTTGAGGACAGGACAAAAATACCAATACAGCGCAAGACTCCAAAGGACAACTACCTTCTCCAAACCGTGCCACCAGGATAGTGTGTGCTCACAGATGTGCTGCTTTGCTGCTCTTCTTACTCAAGCACGTCACTTAGCTTTGTGTTATACAAGTTACAGAAAATAAACATGTTGTCAATCAAATCTTAACTGTGCATGGTAATTAGAGGAAAACTATTAGAGCCCATACAAAAGCACCGTTTCAGGAAAAAGAAACAGCCATAATTTGCACACATCAGAGGTAAATAAAGAATGTCAGCATTCCTAAAACAAAATAACCCTTCCAAATAGAGGTAACAAAAAAAAACCCCCACTCTTCAGATGAGTGGTGTCACCACTCAACACCAGTCCCAGAACCCTTGCTCCTTATGGCAGGCAACGAGAAGCACCACCAGAGACACCTGTGAGGCCTTGGGGTGACCTTACCCCTCAAAGTAAAACCACAGTAAATTCTGTACCAAGTCAGTTCACTCCAAGAAAAAAAAAATGCTTAGTGTAATGGAAGACCAATTTGGCTGCATAGTAATGAACACAAAATAAACCTAGCTACTGAGAGAATATTATAAAAACGCTCCTCTTAGAAACTGCCCACCAGCACGTATGTGCTGTGTTTAAAATTAATTTTCCACCAATTCAAATTCTGATTCGCATTCATTAATTTGCCAATAATTGTGCCTAGATCTGGAAAGGGATGAAATGGGAGGACGGCAAGATGCCAAACCCCTTACTTGAAGAATTTACTAGCCAAAGCCTACTCTCTTTCTTCAGAATTTTTTGTGGACTTCTACAAGTTTATAAATATGTCCTTATGTTTGAGAAATACAACCTAAGGCTTTCAAGCAAGTTTACCTTTAGCTACAGTTGTAAGTATTTTCTTGAACATACTTATATTCACAGCACAAATACCACACTGCAGGACTCGCAAGAGGATTCTTTTTGCTGCTGTATTTTTCTTAAGTTGATTTCATAAACTGTTTCTCAGTAAAACACATACATAATATCTGCCTTAAAACAAGCTCGCAAGTAAAAGGCCCTACCTTCCTCCTCCTTCCTTTCAGGCCTTAGTTGGCAGATGGTCAAGAGGATGTTTATAGTAACAGAGGATGTTTATCAACCAACCTGCATAGGTTAAAGGGGCTGGTGCCTTAATAAAAACATCTGACAATGCCTTTTAGCAATCAAAGTACTGAACGTGTAACGCATTCAAATAATTCTATTGGAAAAATACTTGGAAAATACTGCTCCTGCACTCACATCTGCAAAGCTGCCTTCTTGCATCCATCTAGGTGTAAATACTCAAAATACAACCTCCACTCAACCTCTGTCATATTTAATTCAAGAGTAAGTCTCAACAGCACTCTTGGAGTTAACAGTCCCCAATGACTCTGCAGGTTTGAGAGTGAAATACTTAAAAATTCCTGGTCATCTTCAGGTTGCAATTTTGATTAAACAACCTTTTTTTTTTTTTTTTTAAGGCGGAAAGTGAAAGTTTAGTAAAGTTATTAACCAGGTCACAGTCAGACTTGCATAAACTTTACTATGCTAATCACAGGAAAACAAAAGCTATCCTACCACACTGGATTTGCACGGGTTTCAGAAGACATTGTTCAACCTTACAGGCCAGGACTAATCCATATTCTACGTATAACTTCCTTAATGGAGTCTTCAAGCATTTCTTCTTACTGTACTTTTGTGAAATAAGAATGATGCCATTTCAGAGAGACATAACAGAGGTAGGCAAGCTGAGTGTCAGAGGGTCTCTTGTTGGGCACACTCAGGACCCTCAGGGACCCCCAAGGCAGCCAACTCACAGCCTAGTACCACACACTTCCATACATGCAAGTCAATTGTCCCCGCTATGGAATCGTACTCCATTGTGCGCTGTTCTATTTTATCAGGATTTCAGCTAGTCCTCAATTACTCACTACTGGAAAGGAACCATCTTAAAAAAAAAAAAAAATACATCACCACACACTAAGGCCTGACTCCCCGAAAGGATATATCTGCCTAAAAAAAAAGCACTTGGACACGTACATCCAAGAGGCACACAAAATCCTAGTTTTGCCCTTTGGGGTTAAACTGTTAGAGGGTAATGCCATGCTCATGTTAGCCTGGAGCAAGCAGGATCTGGAAAGGGCAGGAATCTTGGCTTTTCCCATTCTCTGCCGTCACCAACCAGCAGCTGGTGACATGGTGAACGAGTTCAAGAGAGCCAACTCAGCTGGACGCTGAAATGCCTTCTTTGGCAGTTTGGCTATAACCAAAAAAGCAGCTTTCAGTCAGCTTTGCTGAATGGCTACCAGAATGCCCATGCTAGCAAGAAGCTACATGGGAAAGTGCAGGGGAGTATAAGACCACAGTTTTTGGCAGTAACTGAGTCAATTCAGACTGCATTAAAATTGCCCGGGGAGCTACAATATTAATCATCTACATTTCCACAAGTCATTTTCCCAAGCCTCTGTTCCTGTTGAGATTTATTATCTTATGCCCAACAACACCTAAAATAGGAAATCAGATCTGGGTTTTCAACCAGGTTCCTCTTCCATGACACCACCAGGTACACCAGGGCCTAATCCAGCACATCCAACACATGGCCATTAAACCAGAGCCTAGTCAAAGTACATCTCACACAGATCAAGATGACTATGATCCGCACAGAACAATTAATACAGACTCTGCTAGTCAAAACTTCAGTAGGTGGGTGGTAGTACCAGTTATAAAGGGTAAGTAAACATTTCTCAGATTTGACATGGTCCAACCGATTTTTTTTTTACATGTACTTTTCCTTTAAATCCGTAGATCCAAGTCCTGTAATATATGAACTTAGTATGCATTGAGATGACCATTTACAAAGTGACTGCTCACAAAACTGTCTACTATAGTCTTTCACCTTTAAAAGATGTTAAACTATATTTTAGCTCCTAAAAACACCCCCCAATATTAATTTATAAAATATTTTTACATTTTTGTATTATTATACTTCTAAAAATAATCTTTTAAACATACTTCTAAAAGAAAAATACCACGTAGAGAAAGCCATGAAATAACAATACAAGCGACATATGTTCAGCAACTTTCAAACTGGATTATAAGCATAATTGTCACACATATATGGCATACTAACTGTAAATATTAAATATATTTTGCTCTGGGGAACAAATCCATGTTTTTAAAACAAGGGAAATTAAAGTCATATTAAGAATGTTTAATTGTCTGTGGTCTAGCTAGGGTAACTAGCATACTTCTCAGTGGGTATCATTCTTACTGTTTGAAATACCAGTAATTTCCCTGTAGACCAAAGCAGATCTTATCAAGTGACTACTATGCCTTGAAGAGGCCATAAATTAATAATGGTATGCAGTGACTTGATACTGTATGAGGGGAGGGGGACAGGGGAAAAGGAATACTCATGATGTCAGTGAATCGCAATTCACTTCTGAACAGTTTAATATGCCATCAGCAGTTTCACCAGCAATAGACAGAAGAAACAGGTAAATGACTTACAGGCTCCTGTGTGAAAATACACAGCTCAAAGTTTCCATGCGAGTCACATCATGTCAATGCCCTAGTATCTAGAAGTCATCATTAGCTCTAAAGTTAGTGACAGCAAGTTACATCTTTAAAAGAGTGGCCTGGCTTTACAAAGGGAAGCAAACTAATCTGTTAATTTTAAGCCTTCTAGCATAAAGAATTGAAAGCATAGCTGCTGCAGTAACAAAGATACAGAAGGTCACCTAAGCAGCACATATACTTTATCAGGGACCCAGAAATCTGAAATACATACACATGCCGACGCCTGTACAGCTCTATACTCATTTGTGCTCTAAAGAGAACGACAGATGGAGAAAGATAAAATCAGATATGCAGAAAATTAAAAAAAAAAAATCACAAAAAAGCAATGTTTTCATATTTCAAAGTTATAGTAATATAGGATTCAGTTTAAAAAGCATTTGAAAACATCCTATAAGTACACTCAATAGAGGGCTCACATCAGCAAGAACTATTACTTATACTTGAGAAGTGACATGTATTGGAAGGAACTTGACCGTCACGTGTACCAAAAGAGCATATGATAAATTTAGTTTAGTGAACTATTGGTGCTTCAGAAGAACAAAAGATAACAGGACACCACAAACAATATGCAAGTGAAGAAAATGTTGTATTTCTCAATTAGATGGAGTCACAGGGAAAGACCTGGACATGTAGCTTACATGGAAAAGAATGTCCCAAAGAATAAGTTATCATGTAAGCTAACAGGTCTCCTTCAGACCTCTACATTATCTTACTCCGATGTTGGGTGCTCACCGCATCTTTCTGCGGCAGATCTGGCCAGAACAGAGGACTGGATTCTAGGAAACAGGCCAGGATTGTACATCATTCAGATAGAAGAGCCACTTTGGGGCATATTAACACAAGAGCTACCTTAAAGAAGTGAGCTATGTAGAAACAGGGCATTAAAAGACACTAAAAAAATCTCACCATTGTGATAGAAGTTACAAATCAAGAGTGATCAAGGAAAAAAGGTTTCTTTTAGGTGCAGAGACTATGGCATACATAAAACAAATTGACCCTCAAATCTTTAACTTTTCCCTATTTTGTTGCTTATACTTTTAACACCTTTTTCCAAATGTTTCATATCCAGTGCTGGATGATGAAACAGCACTCGCTTTGTTCTGTTTTTAAGGGCAACAAGTGCTGGGAGTAAGCATTAAGGACAGCAGAAGATACCTGATGAACTCTGCAAACTCAATGCAAACCTTGCCAGAGATCCACGTACGATCTTCTGGCTACATGCTCTGGGCAAGAAGAATGTTTGGCCTTCACAGCTAGACAGAAGCTGCAGCTCAGCTGCGGTCTCAGTTCTTGCTGGAGGTGAAGCATTCAATACATCTTGCAGGAACAGCAGTACCCAGTTTCACCGTTATGGAACAACGGTGTTTCTTTCAGATACCTTCTGCTTACTTTTGGAAGCCCACATATAAATCCATTCATGCACAAGACACTGACAAGTCAGTCCAGAACTGGTGGATATTTGCATTTCAGATGCCCCAGACATTTTATTCACAGCTCTCATTTGCACCCTCCTGCATTCCACAAGGCCATTGCTGCCCCAGTCATTTATAGTAACCAAGCTATTCTCACCACCTTTCAAACTATGGGCTGGTCAACTAGCAGTTCACCACTGAGAAAAATCACACCCAAAAAAACCATTTATAAATAAAGGGGCTTTTTTTCCCCTCAATTTTTTTCCATATAACCAAATCTACATTACATTGCCTTAAACCCATACTCATTTCTAGCTTTACCAGATTTCCTAAAAATGTAAGTAAAATGCACACTGCCACCTTCCTTTTCACCTACAGAAAAAAACAGAAATATTCAATGAATGACTCATTTTTGGAGGCCACTGCAGGACATCGCTGCAGCTTATTTATGTTGACTCCTTTTCCTTTTGGGGAGGTGAAAGAAGGGAAGTAATTATTTGAATTTTCAAGCAATCCAATCAGTTTTACTCCGATATGTACATTAATACAGACATTAGTGTCACAGTAAGGAAAAAGGCTAAGTATCAACAAAAAGTTAAATCACACAAGGGTATTTTAGCACCAGGCTGATTGTGTCATTCTAACCTTTAATTAGAAATCTAGAAGATACATCAATTCAAAATGCAGCCTTTTGACACGCAGATAAAGCGGAAGTTATATTCCTAATCCCAAACTCCAAACAAAAAGGCATTACAGTAGTCAGCAATCCTGGTCTTTTCTCCCATGAGCTAAGCAGAAAAATCCTAGAACTGAAACAAAATACTAAAATCACAGCAGCAAATGCTGGATTTGGTGGACTTTGCAAGCACCATAGCTTGATGTCACACCTAGAGAGACTGCAGGAACTGAACATATAAGGTATGAATACATTAAAGCCTGTATAGTTGAATCAAGAAAGCAAACAAAAGTACTGTTTCTAAATGCAGAGATAATTGGGGAACTCCAGTAGACAATGGTAATTAAAAAGGCAACTTTACATACACTTGACTCAACATCACTAGCATGTCATGTTACCAGGCATGCCACCCTACCTGGCTTTACACATGTGCAGCAAGGCAAAGGTTGTGTTTACCAAAATTACTTCTAGTTGTATGACACAGATACCAGTGCCTCTGAAGCTTTATACCTACCGCATGATGATCTTGCCATTACCAACCAAGCCACTGCTGGGAATAATGCATTGTAAGCCAAGAAGGAATTTGGAAACGCTTAAACTTCGACATATAACAGAAAGGGACAAGTGCAAAGAAACAATTCTGCAAACCAAGCTCAAGGTAAAAATCCTGTCCAGTCTCAAGGGGAATGCTAGAGTTGAGAGGAAGTATTTGTACATTGCAATATTTCTATAAATACCTTTTGAACAAAGTGCCTGATCTTTCTTTCCCTACAACTTATAACATGATAAATGCTGCCACCTTAAGTAGTACTCTGAGCTCAAAGAAAAGAGGACAAGCCTGAAAAAAAGAGGGTTAAATTGGAGCAAGTTGTGAAAAAATACATAGAGACAGCTACTTGCTATGTAAGCGTGAAGACTAAGCCATACACAAGTCCTCCTTTTAAGAAAGTGCTCAGAAAAGGTACACCCCAAGAAACAATCATCACTTTAACATGCAACCTTTATAAAAGGTTCGATTGCCAGGTCTCATGAGAAAGGGATAAGCTTTGCACTGGCCTTCTGAAGCAGGCAAACAACAAGAAGAATTACACAGCATTCACATGTGAATATAAATTAAAGGCTGTTGCAGGTTTTTGGCTTTTGTAGCTGGTAAAACTGGTCACTCAGCTTATACCAGGTTAAAATTAAACACAAGCTTCAGATACAGGTAACTTCCCTGCTTTACAACGAGGGAAGCCAGTGCCCCAAGAGGCTTGCCGGTCGTCCTTCACAGTTCCACTGATGTCTCAAAACAAGAACAGAACACCAAGTGTCAACACTTCTCAAACTGGCTTCCAGAAACAAGACAAATTCAGGTTATTTTCTACCTAGGAAACCTTAGGTAACAATATTACTTAACCCTTGACAAACTACCACTTTAAAACACTCTAAAACCTAGACTAAATTAAAAAAAAAACACACAACAATCAAAAAACAGACCCCTGCAATGCTCATGAGTAATTTTTCTTATGGGAATATTCTTGCTGTAGCTAACTGGACTATCCACAAATTAAACACATGCCCTCATGCTGTTACAATCAGGAATTAACATCATCCTCAAGACAGATACCTTTTCTTAGATAAAAAACTAACTTTAAGCAACTTCTCCATGACCTTAAAACAAGTCATTTGGCAGGAGGAATATCCAAAATAGAACATGCTCTTGCAATATGCACCTGCTCATCCACTTGCATTACACAAGTTGATTCATTCATTCTAAGAAAATATTAAAGGTGACTATAAAATTATCATACTGGCCTTTGAATACGAAAGTATGCACTAGCTATAAAATATCCCAAACCCCTCCCCCAAAAATACCTGTAAATCAATAGACAATAAGCAATAATATGTATACGGGTCTTGGAAAAAACTCGCACGACATTTTACTTTGCAAAGCAGTTCACAGATCTGTTCGGACTACCTTTAACATATTCATTTATTAATTCCTAAAACATTGTACTAGCTATTCCCTGCTTTTAATTGCAGTTAAGCTCTGTTCTTGACTGTTAACGTAAAATAAAATTCCTATTAAACTGTACAAAACAGCAAACATTTTAACAGAACAATTCCCCCCCCCCCCCCCCCCCGGTCAAAGGAAAGCATCTTTGCTTTGGGTCAGCCCTAGATAATTAGAGTATTATAGAATATAAGGAATTCAGAACAACTTTCAGGTACTCTGATCAGGAAATTCTGCCTATTGTCAAAGAAAAAAAAAAAAAAGGTTGCTGCTTTACAGCTAAAAATCAGAGACTTTCGTGGTGAGTTTTCCTCTTTTTTCCAAGATGCCTGACATCGTACTGAGACAATGGAACTGTCACACCTGACAAAGGTATCAGATGCAGCCAAAAGTACATTTGCAAGACAGAGAAAGTCATATTCAGAAAAGCAGCTATTTCAGGTAAACAGCAACGCTTAAATAGGGGTTGCAAAGAATAAAAGAAACTTATCAGCACCTGCACTGCAATATTGTTTCCTCCTTACCACTGTCACAGAATACACAATCACCCATTCCTCAGTACTAATGAGCTCTATATCACACAAAAAATACTCCCAGGTTGTCCCAATTCTGTATGCAGGAAGAGACTGCACTAGTTGTCTATCGAAATCTGGATGTTCTATAGTAGGATTCAAACTGCTGAATCTACCGAAAGACATTAGCTGTAAGACGACAGGTTGAGCATAAAACCATAAAGAAAAACCGTTTTCTTACACTCTGTTTCATTAAACCTAGAGCAGGAAAGCAAAGTCTGTTTTTACTTGAAGGTGTGTTTTCAATGATCTGCCTCCAATTCTGAAATACTAAATATGCAATACACTAATTTTAGCTACTTAAATTAAAGCATCGGTAGGAAAATCCCATCCCAATCCTATTTTTTAATTAAAAAATACACAAAGAAAACAATGTCCTGCATATTGCCTAGTTTTCCCTTTATAAGCACGAGGTTTGGGGAAAAAATTTTAATAAGTAAACAAATTGAAAATGAAAAAATTTCAGTGCAGTCCAAGGAAAATATCACCCTGTCTAAAAAACAGTGTATGGTAGGTCTTTCACGAGGGGCTGAAACCTTCCAACTTGTTTTGCCAATATAAAAGAGCTCTTTTTATAACTGTTAACCAACAAATGAAGCAGGGAACATCACTTCCCCATCCAAATCTCTCCTGGTTGAACTGAGAAATCCACTAGCTATACCAGACCAAATGAGCAGCGCTCTTTATTGCCTGAAAACAACTTTCACATGCCTCTCAAGTAAGATTAAATTTATCAATAAAAAGCTCATTGTCAGTGACACCATGCTGCTACTGGTCCCAGGTGTATGCTCAGAGATAAGAACAGGTCCACTAATGTGGCATAAGAAGGGCTAATGCGGCTCCACCAGGATCACCAGGCAGCTATTTGCTCCAGCTCACATAGCTCCTGGCAGCTACTCCCAGCCCTGTATAAATAAAATTCAGATGAATGCCACTGTAGTTAATATTTTCAGGTTTGGGTTTATTTTATTTTGTTTGTGTTCCTCTCCCCGCCGATAACTGATCCCAGATTTTGCATTTGTAGAAGATAACTGCAGTTTCCTTTCCAGTCCTACGGTCCAGGCAGCTAAGGGTAAACACAGATGAACTAGGAGATAGGCTTCTATTCTAGGATAAACTAATGAAACATCATGAGTAGGAGTTATAAACCCCTGATACTCCCTCAGCATACACCCTGGGTGTGTGTATCACATCAATCAGACCTGGCACTCCCTATGGTTGCAGTTCTGATCTGAAATTCAAGAGCAAAATTGTTGTGGTTGGACAGAAATGAGGCAGAGTGCCATATTCATCTTTCTCGCCTCACCCTTAGAAGATTTTGGAGCAATGACAGAGCTGTAGGAAGTGGTGCACGAGTGCTCCAAACTGTACCAGAAGTTCCCTCCGGTGCCTCCCAGAAGTGGAACATGCAAGGCACACTCAGACAGATCTCATATTGTTTTTGTATATTTTCAAATAACCAGAATTTCACTGAAGTCATACCCTGTCAGCTAGCATGGAACCTATTCACAGTATGTTTTAGAGTAAACAGATGAGTCACTGAAATCATCACGTTCCTTGATATTGTCATGCATTTCAAATTCCCTTCCTGTTCAGGAGAAAAAAAAGCAAACAGGTTAGATAGATTAATAAATATAACTGTTTGACCACAAATAAACCCATGCCTAGATAGCAAGTGCCTGTACTTCACTCTCCTTTTAAAAAGGAAACAGATCTCTCAGAATGGAGATTTAAAATACATGTCGAAAGATGATTGCTGTCATTGTTCTAACATCCTTTACATCAAAACAAATAAGTATCTATTTAAGAATTCTAGTGATCAAACTACAAAAATGCAGGTAATGGAAATCAGCCAATAGATTTGGATTGCAATAACCCCAAAAGTAGGCTAGTTAGTGCAGAAAACTAGCTTGAAGCCTCTACCAACTTCAGATTCTTTCTGTGCAGCATCCATACTATGGATGATTTTAACTCCTGTATCACTTAGGATTTTGTCCCTAATTCTGAGAAATCCTGCTCTTCCCCATTTAGGAGTAACCTAAAATGTGACCTTATTTTGTTCATACCCAATTCTGCTGTACTGTTGTAGATTTCGTTCCTCCGCATGCATTTCTGCATCCCTCTGAAGAAACCTTACAGAGCAGTCTCTTTTCCCACCTATGCTACTGCATTGTTTTATCCCTTATAACAAATGGTAAGAACACCACACCTGGAGGAAAAAGCAGATGCAGACTGCAGAAGAAAGAGCAACAACACATGCCTTTTACCAAATACAATGGCAAAATGTTTCGAAGTGACAGAACTCATTTAGAAAATGAGCTACAAAAAGGCCAACTTCTAAGGCATATAGACAAACTGGGTTTAGAGATACTAAAGAAAAGGGGTGGAGTTTGTGTGTTTTGGTCTTGAAGACCTTAAACACCATGTGGCTTTAGTTGTTTGATGGTTCACAAAATTGTCAGTGAACCAACAGATGTGCTGTGATTGGGGGCTACACTCACATCTAAATGTTTGAGTGTTTCAATGGTATTACCGAAATTTATCCCACAAATAATCCACAGACCAAACATACAGCCCATCCATAACAAAAACAAGCCAAAAAATTTTGAAATGCAAGCATAGAAAGATGTTTCCGTAAGACACAGGGGCATTCTGTAATGAGGATACCACACTGCAACCCCTCAAAGAGACCTAAAATTTTGATTTGCAATTGCTTTGACTCACATTTGAGAACCTGAAGATTTCTGAGTATTTCCTAGAAAGAACTTTTGGCAAAAGTGGGAAATCCAATGCAATGGATTTATTTTAAGGTGCATCTCAATTGAAAAACTGACTAGAAAACCCTGGAACTAACACAAATTTTCTTAAGGGGAAAAAAAAAAAGAACATTATATATTTCTTTTTCAATGGTATATCTGACACACACGAAAGACTGCAAGAAGCCTTGATAGTGTGAACCTCACTGAAAAGAGAGAAGAGTCAACAGTTTGAGAACTGTCACATTGGGAAAGTGACAGAAAACATCTCTTATGGAAGGAAGGTTTAAAAAAAAAAAAGAAACTGAGGACTGCTTTAAATATCAGACATCCTCTTTTATAAAAAAAAAAATTGTATCAAACAGATAATTTTACCTACTATGTGATGAAACAGCATTTAAAGATCTAGTTACAAGCAAAAGGTCTTTAAAATTGTCTGCATCTCTGGCTTCTGAAGTTGTATGAATAGATGGGAACACAATGCCCAGCATTACAAGCCTAACGTATCCGCAAATCTATAAAAATCTGGATTATAGAAACTTTTACAATACCCGAGTTAAACGCTTTAGAGCTTTGCCTCGGTCACCTGTGAAAGACAGGCTCCAGAAATGATGTAAGGGTTTGATTAAACCTCCTCAGTTATAGACAGACAGGTTCTTTCATCTTGTAACCAAGGTTTGAATACGGGCTTGGACACCCACACATCTGGTCACACAGGGGATGTGTTCTTTCTTATTACTTACATTTCAAAGTCCAAGCCCCACGTGTTTCCTGTACTACAATTTTTTCCCCACATAATATTAACTAATAGCTCCCTAGAAACATCAACATAAAATTTACTGCCAAATTAAATATTGTTCTCCAATTTAACAGCTTCCTTTCTCTTGGAATATCTCTTGGCAGTTACAGTTGACACTGCCACATTTACACACCTCTGGAAGCCAGACAGTCTTTTCTACTCCCCTCTGTTGCAAAGGGTAACAAGATCAAGGGCTCCAGTTTACACACTAGACATGGCAACATAAATTGAAGATTCATATAGGAGTTTCGGCATTAAACTTAGAACAGCTTTTTGATGGGGCAGTCTCAACCTGATTATTGTAACAAAAAAAAAAATCACACAATTGGATGCATGTCAAATAACAAAAGGATTCTACAATTTATTAGAAGTCCTTTATCTAACCAACAGACAATCCAAGATGGGCAGGAACATCCAGCCTAGTCATTCGACCACAAAGCACAAACCAGAGAAAGAAGAACATCCTACTGAAATTGGTCTCAGCAGAGCACTTTGCTGCAACACAAGAAGAAAACCAGATACTGGGAGTCCACAGCTAGAATGCTATAGTTTTCCATGTTCATGGTCTCAGGCAATGTACAAGCATGCCTAGACCACCAACCTAGAACACAAACTTAGCAACTTACTATTGCTCAAGAGCCACTTTTATCTTTATGTAAAGGGAGCATATTATTACTAAATCAAGACAGAAATGGATTTTTTTCTTTTTATTAAGTAGTAGGCATTTCTGCCCTCCTGCAAATACTGTATTACCAAATGCTGGGAGCAATCATTCAAGGAGTAGCATGGTATAAGGACAACGACACTTCCCAGATACCCGTGTTTAGACCAAAGTTGGGGAAACAGTGAATAATTAAGCATATGTTTTTTTGACATAAGCAGTCTTAATTTTGACTAGCTGCTCCATCTCTTTTAATAAGAGGTGAGCCAAGCACCCAGGCACATTTCTAGATATAGTCAGGTGTTAAGTATCAAAGCAAAGGGGGAAAGAGGAGAAGTAAATTGAGCAACTATGGATAACACAAAACATGCAGCCTACATTTTCATATAATAAATATCACATATGTCTTACCTTACCAAAAGCAAGGACAATATGAGGTCATAAAGTATTAAATGAGTGGTTCAGGTAAAGCAGAAAGAGCGCTAAAGCACAAGTGATCCTTAACAAGTCATTCTACACATAATCAAAAGTCAGTTACTTAGTTCTCCACTGGGTCATTCCATCTGTGCATTGCTTTTTAGATAAAGTATCTGCTGTGACTTTCACTCCCAGCACTGAGCAAGCCACTGAACTCTGAAGTTCAGTCCCAGCTACGTTCTCCACAATTACAGTGGAAGTCTCCCAAACCTGCCTGCGTCCCAACAAGAGCTACCACAGAGTCTAGTGCTACACAGCTCTTATAGACCCCAAGAATCCAGAAGCCTTCATTACTCACACAGGAACAAAATGCCAAGATGAATACAGAACATCTTGTTTACTGGACAGAACAGGAACACCAAACACACTGCTACAGGCTGCCTAGAGAATTTTTAGAAACTCCACCCTTGGAAATAGTCAACACTTATCTGGAAGTAGTCCTAAGAAACCTGGATTAACTTCATCCTGGCACTGGACTACATGACTTCTAGTGGTCCCTTCAAACCATTACTCTTAAGATTTTAAATATATTCAATTTTGAACATGCATGTGACAGAAATATTTCCAACAACACAAATCTTTCTTTATACTAGCCAGACTATTAGCAACTATACTTAATAATCCACTAGATTTTATTCCATCAACATTAAAGTATCCAAGTTAGACTACAACAAACAAATAGTTTACCCCTACAATCATTAGTCATGTGTCTTACTATATCAATAGTTTTTCCTACTTTAAACTTACTGCATTACTAACAGATAGTTTCTTCATTAGACAGCACCAGTATACATCAGAAAGGCCAGAGCAACATTAGATCTGATCTAATTAAAGTGTTGGACAAGAGATTAACAGAAAAGAAGGAAAATCTAGATCCAATACTTCTCATTTTCAGGTTCAAGTCTTCTGATTTCTATCATAACTAATTAGAAAAGCAGGCATTCCTAATTAATTTTCTCCACATTCCCTGCATTACAGTTTTTCATTAACTATGAAGCATGCACTTTGTAGAATCCAAAAAGGAGACCAAAGCAATTCTGGAAACATGACTTATGCACCTAAGTTGTATGCCAAATGTGTACTTTAGTGCGAAATCACAGTACTATTTCAAGATGCACCTATGAATAAAATTCTTTGCCTTGAGGTGTCATTTACTATGACCATACACTTCAGCTTTAAGCCATACAAAATTACATTCAAACTGCAAATTCATGGCAATAGCCCATCCCATAAGAAAAAGATGTTTTGTCAGTACTTGCTCTTCCTCTTAGATCAGATCAGTTTAGTTGTTGTGAAACCTGAAATAGTCTTACAGCAGGAGAGAGCTGACCAGTTTGTTTCCCTACTCCCAGCAACAGGAAGAAACAATGTCCATATTCCAGCTTAAGTTTCCTCCAAGCAATTAAAATTTTAATTTAACTTTAGTACTAGTGAGAAGGTCCATGCATTGTTGCAGAAAAGCTGTATCATTACCTCAAGTTTTATACTTAAAATCGAGCATTACTGCTTATAAAGCAAGCCAGACCTAGTTTTTTTAAACCATCACTGCGTTAATGAAACCTATACTAGCTAACTCAACTCTGTGTAAGTAGTTGCATGCTTTATGGAAATATGAAAAGATGAACAATTTCTGATTTTACTTTTACAATATATATCAGAATAATCAAGTGTCTGTGCATATCTCTCTCTCACACACACACACACACACAAGAAAAAATAGATATCCTCCTACTCCCAGAATCAAAGCTTTACTCAGAATAGCAAACACACAGGGAGGGTTATGCAGAGCTTTTAAGTTAGGCAGAAGTATCTTGACCTCTAAAAGAAAACAACAGAAAGTGAAGCCATGTGAGATTTTGAAGAGTGTTTACTCTGAGGATCTTAAGAGCACAACTTAAGGTGTTTTTTCTCTAAGCGGGCAGAGAAGACCAGAAGGGACATACGACTGACATAATAAAGGACTTAGGACTAACAACAGCATTGGAAGCAGGAAGGTACATGGGGGATTTTGGACATAGTCTGAAAATAGAATGTTCCCCCATCTGTGATTCTCAGCACATTAGCTTGTGGCATGCCTTTTTATTTCTAGTCTCTCTTCACAACAGAAAGCCCAGAGAACTAGTCTCTCCAGGCTTTAGAAAACAGAAACAAGGAGCACACTACCAGGGGTCCTCCTATATACCTGGAGATGGGGGTGTGTATGTGTATATGTACACACACACCCCCCTTTAGCGTGGCACAGCCATCCTAAAGCACAAAATCCATTGTACAATTGATGCTTCCAGCCATCAGGAGCAGCATGCAATTTCACCTTCTCTTTCATGTATCACAGTTTCCTGTGTCTATTACCTCTCTCCCTTTCCATGGCACAACCATTTATGGCCCGAACACTGGGCACTAATATATTTAAAAGGCAACTGGGCTGAAGGCTCATGGGAGAAGTGTTTATATTATGCCTATATCACTTGTTTGAGCACCAAGTTAATACAACTAGTTTTCCCCCTTTAAAAATATATACTGTTATTATCCAGTTTCAAATGAGTTAGTGAAACCAATGAATCTCTTATTTGAAAACAGTGAAATTAATTTTACTGCATAAACTCTTGTTCCCATGGGTATGAGAGGAAAAATACATTAAATGGCCATTTCATTCAGCACCTTGACCATTAAAGCACAGAACAGAAAGAGTAAGGATACATGTTATTTGAGAAGAATCCTTACGAAGCTTTTGGTTCAAGGAGGGATTTCCTTCATTGTGTTTTTAAAAATCCATGAAACAGGGCTGAAGCGCCAGCTAATCTTCTTTCAGATGTCAGTTCAGAAGTAAGAGGAAAGATTTGCTTTCAGCTTTGAGCAGCTTAGCTTGCAGGTCCCTCCCCGAGAGAGGCTTGGCTATTACTCAAATCCATCCAGCCACAATGAAGTGCCCAATTCCCCCCAATATGACGATGAAACTGAAGAAATGCACTATATAATCACCATGGCAAACACCAGAATAAGGATGCATGCATAAACACAGCACATCGCAATTCTCTCTTCTGGTGAGCTGCAAGATCTCATGCAACAAGCTGTGCCACCTGACTGTCTAAAGGCAGTCTGTCTTCAGCCAGTCAGTAAATTAATGCTTTGACACGCCATACCATACAGATTTCCACAAAAAACCCCACCACCCTCAAGATGATTTAGACAGAAAAAGAGTACAAGAGTTGTATTTGAATAGTCGTTGAGCAATTAAGGAATGTGAAGACTGTGCTCAGAACAGCAGCTACAGGAAATACAGGGTGTAGCATGAAGTGTTTGATTTAATTGTGAAACACAGTACTTGGATTTCAGGAATAAGAGTACCAAAATGTTCCTCAAGGCACATAAAAATTCCCTGTGATTGTGATTTTAAATCACACACACTAAGAATTAAAACACTATTGAATATTTCTATTACCATAGTGCATAGTAAATTAAACCAAAATAGGACCTACTTTGTCTTAGGTGCAGCAAAAACAAAGCCGGTTCCCAAGATAATTGCCTAAACTACTTGTCATACTGCAAGCATTAGGCAATTGATACTGAAAGTGTGTTGTCTCCGCCAGAGGGGAAGATGCCATATAGTTAAGGATGTACAAGTTCATCCTCTATTGTGCAACGCCTTGTTTGGATTGCTTGTTTCTATCTGATCTCCATAAATTCTGTAAAGTTATCATTTAACTGTGCAGTACACAAATCCCTACATTTCAGTCAGTTTAAGCTGTTGCAGTCAGAGCCCAGGAATTTGTCGTCTCCCTAGTAACACACACCTGATCCAGAAAAGACTCAAGGATCAGGCACAGCAATGCAGGCAGGAGAAAGCAATTTCTGGAAGTGACTTTAAAAAAATCCTTACCCACGAGTGAAGGAAATCTGCTCCAAACAACTAAATCCTCAGGCTTTTAAGCCCCCTCCACTCCAGCAACATTCGTAAGTGTTTCCAGCCAGCCTAAGCCAGACTACTACATCCATCTTTGCTTGATGATGGTAAAACCCAAGCCAACTTTGTAATCACACCAGGAGCGGTGTTACCAAGGAAGTTACCTCAAGGCATCCCTGAGCACTACCTCACCACACTGGGACCTGGTGGTCCTCAAGCAGCACTGCCTGAAGGGACCACGCTGCAGGACAGCACTATTCCTCTGCCCTGTCTGTTAAGCATCGCTGCAGCTCCAGCTCACAGCCCAATTCCCAAACCAGCAGCGGGCACTGACCTCATTCTCCCTTTGAAGACAACCCCTGGATTAATACCAACAAATGTTGCTGCTAAGATTCACACAGAACATTCGAGTCCTTAATGTTTCCTGACTACATCTAAATTTAATTGAGGAGGAGGAGGGAGACGGGGGGGGGGGGGCGCAGAAATCAGTCCAGGGCCACCATGAGATCAAATGCCATGCAACTCCTCATGCTGCCTGAAGGTGCGCTTCAAAGCACACATCTCCCCAGAAAAGAAAAGATGCAGCAGGACTGCAGTACATTCAGTACATCCAACAGTCCTCTGAAGTGACAGCACCTATTTCTACATATGTATTTCAAAAAAGAAGAGAAACAAGAAATACAGAAAAAATTCAAATTATTCTCCCTTGTTGTTGGGAAGCACTGTTACCACAGACTCCTTCTAAACTCCCTAGCAAAAGAGATGTTGCTCAGGGTTTTGTTTGTTTTTTTAAAATACATAAATATCTCACCTTTAATCAGTTACAACAGATCTTCTAATCAAATGCTGTTCTAATGCTCAAACTCTGAGCTATTTTCAAGAAACAAGAAAGCTGGTCTTTCAGCACCCAGCCAGTTAACTGTATTTTTTTCTGAGAAAGGCAAAAAAAGAAAAAAATTATTTCTTTCCCAACAACTGGTATACAATTTCTCAGCAAGGCTTCCTCAATTCATCTCTATTATTCCAACTCGGGGGGGGGGGGGGGGGGGGGGGGTGTCCCCAAAAAGGGTGTAACAGAGTAGCTGTGAAAGGCAAGCTATTGATTATGACCACCATCCATGATGTGAAAAATGAACTGTCATGAGAATATTTAATGAATTAGTTCTGCAAACAAATGGAAAATGCTCTTTCAACTCCAATACTCTGAGTATTTACAATCCCCTAAAATGATCCCAAGGGCCAAATTACTTTACAAAATTAATTAGTGAAAAATCCCAGTGAACCAATTTTTAAATGTATGCAAGAATTATAAAGCACATTTTTTTCCCTTCTGCTTGTAAGTAGCAGCTGTCCTATTTATCTTTCAAGCTTTTTACTCCATACTGTCAAAGTTTGTGTGTAAACAGTCCCAGAAGTGGGAGAATGTATTTTTAAAGAGGCTCAAAAAAAAAAAAAAGACCACGTGCTTCAAGAGTTTAAGATAAGCATCAGAAAATAACCTTTAAAAAGAGGTATATAACTTTCATATTGTTTTGAGCTTATCCCCATAAACACTGTTGGCTAATTCCATTTAACTACAGAAAGCCAGGTTACCCTCCAGGAAAATAACAGATTAGCCCACGCTTACAAAAAGTGATTCTTTGAACTTTTGAAGATATGCATTTCACCTCCACAAAGACTTCCCCTCCCCAACAGCATCTGCCACGCAGCCCCCCTCTATAAGGCTCTACTGCCTGGCAAATAAGACACAAAAATAATGCCCAGCTGACAGTCACTTGGCCAAGTGATAGCACATGAAACAACAGGCAATCAAAGTACTAGTGAAATAGTTTAATGGTTATACTGCTGCAGCGCAGTTTTCGCACACCATCTCGGAGTTACACAAAATAGTCTGCTGGCTCTGGTGCCATGCAGGAAGGGGCCTTGCCTTGAAATTATGGCATATTATACATACATACACACATCTACGTAAAAAAACTAGCAAGATTTAGCAATATTCAGATATTTGTGAATGGTAACAACTGAAGCAAATAAAGATAACACCAGGTCCCTGAGTTTTCAAGCTCCCATCATGAGAGAGAAGTGCGATTCCCTCCTCTCACAATGTCTTCAGCACTCATTTCTACCACCCTCTCCTGCAAAAGACATTGAAAAAAACAATCTGAATGAAATCTCATCAGTTAGATTCACACACACACCCCCCAAACGGATAAAGTCAGATTAATTCAAGCCACATTACCCAACAGTATGCTATTGCCACAAGCCGTAACCTGACAGAAGACTGACTTCCCCTCCACACCCCGTCCTTCTGGGTTACCTCTCTACCGGCTTAGCTGACCCACGCAGTGCCAAATCAGACACTGGCTAACACAGGGAGGAGGGAGGAATGGGGAAAGATGAGGGAGTGGATAAGTAGTTATGGAGGGGTTTTCCAATTCTCTCATTATGGGGTTTGTTACTTATATATTGGCATCTCTGATATCACTTAAAAGTAAAACCTGACGTACTCCACAAAGCACATACCCCGTAAAGGAAAAGGGAACCAATACAGATAATGCTCACACACAGAGAGTTAAAAAAAGGCTTTATAAAAAGCAAGCAGCAATGGTTTTCAAAGCAGAAAGTTAAAACTGTGCAAGGCCAACTTTCATTGGTTTTTTTGATAGCTCATCTTTACAATCAGGAAGTTTCTAACTTACTTGCAGCGGGCACAAACACAATGTTTCCCAGACCCCGCTGAGTCTCACGCTTTTGTTCTGATAGTAGCTTCAACTGACCAGCACATGGGGCTTGTAGTTCATTAAAGACAGATTCATTTTTTAAAAGATTACAATATTAATACTACATTTCAATTTCAAGCAATGGCAGAAGACTACGAGACGAAATAAAGAGAAATAACAAGTTTTCCAAGTGGGCACAAGAAAGTTTCTAACAGCGAAGAGGAAAATTGGTGCATTAAAGTTGTATAAATACTACTCATGTTGCTCAGGAGGAAAAGCTAAACTTTCCCTGTTAACATGTAACAAACATTATTTTTAAAAAGCCTGTTTGGCATTATTTGGTACACATTAATTTTGGCCTATGAAACTCCTCATGTTTACAAGGAAGCATGCCTTGCAGTATAAACAATTCCCTTTCAAAACCTTATGGCTGTTTGTCATTACACATGAAGTGTTAAACGGTCTGTTGCAGCCTACTGGTTTTTTTCCCTGGTTGTATAGCATTGCCCCAAGACATGTCTACTGCCCAAACTGAAGTTTGTGGTCTTTTTATCAAGTAGCTGATGCACACTGAGTTCATTTTCTCCTACCATTTTATCAAATATGTTGCTTATGTTAAACTTCATGAAGGGAAAAAAGTGAAAATATTCCAAAGCAAATTTTACCTTAAAGTTGTTAAGACTGTGGAAAATTTTCACATGATATTGTATTTTCTGTCCATTGTCTTACCTCTGCTTAACCTGGACTTACCCTATCTGAAAACAATTGCAACTCATTTGTTTTTAGCATGGTACACAATCATTTTGTTACACTAACATCAGCTAGACTTAAGCAATATTGGCTATGCTAACTGACAAAGCTCAACACTTAAATTACAGCACTGTATCTCTGCTAATTAACTAGCTAAAGCTTATATGAACACTTTTTTGGTTTTGTTTGTTGCCCAGAGAAGGAAAGAAGCATGGAGCAAAGAAGCCAACAATCATAATGTAAATGAACAGACTGATGAAGTATTTTAATTTCACATAATTTATTACTGTTATAGTTTAAAAAATAGCAAGAGTCAGGAAGAAGGCAGAAAGCTAACCCAATGAAATGGTAAGTGATAAACTTCTAATTGCCTCTTGGCCACCAGTCTCTGAACTTTGGCACCACTGACAATCATACAATGACTTGAAATACGAGTTAGTAATTACTGTTGGTCTCCGTATACAACAATTCCAACATATCAGCCAAATCTTTCATCAAGAATGAATATACCTTTTCTTTTCCATAATTACTGTAAACATTGTCCTGCCACTGACCAAGATTTCCTTACTATAGAAAATTTGTATATTTTCAGAACAGAGCACTCTCTGCTTTTACATTCCACCAGGAGCAGACGAAGTCCATCACAGCTGAATGCACTGATTGTTAAAAAAAAAAGTCCATGTCCTACTGCAACAAAGAATAAGTTTTAAATGGATTAAAATATGTATCTGCCCCTGGAATCCTTTTTGACCTCCACCTCATGAAATCTACAACCCTCTCAATCTGTTAACCACGCAGGCAATAAGAATGACAGCATAGGAGAAACAGCAGGTCTTGGCACTCCGTTACTAATAGAACGGACAGATTTTAAAGAAAGTTCGGACTTCATTCACAAGAAAAAGCCCTGCTGCTGCTGTTGCCCTGTTGTCACAACCTGAAAGAGACTGAACATAAAAAGCCTTCTTTACAACAGTTCAAGCCATACCTTTACAGTCTAGTTTACCTCCACTTTCCTCATACTCTCCTCCTTTTTGTTGCATTTTCCATTTAACTTTTTGCAGTTACTTGAAAATTTTTGTTTCACCACTCATTTTCCTTGTTAAGATCTTTGTTAAGAGAAATGTTTATTCCACATTCTATGTATTGGAATTTATATATTCCAAACAAGCAGAAAGGCGTCTTACATCTTTCTCATACCATAAAGGCCTGTAAAAGCATTGCCAGATACATACAACATAATGGAGTCTTATCTTCTCAAAAAAAGTGTAATGGTGACTCGCTAAATTAATTTTTAACAATTAAGTGCTATTAACACTCTGAAGAAAGAGTGCAGACAAACCTAAAATGCCAATGAAACATTTTCATACACGTACATAAATCAAATCTTGTAATTTAGATTTTTGTGAATTAAATCACATGGCCAAAATACAATCTACAACTGCCTACTGGCCTCCAACCACAATACATGTTTAGATTACAGGATTTCTACCCTTACCAAACCCCCTCTGAGAAACAGTCTGTGAAACTGTGCCACTATAAAGGAGCTGAATGTTTAGCAACTAAACCAAAATGCATTTCACTTCAGACAAAGAAAATTTTTATGTGCCAAAGAAGAAGGTAAAAGGTTTGGTTTTGGATTCCCCCCCCCCCCCCCCCCAAGATGTTCATATACTTGGGCTGCTTCATTTCTTCACCCACTACGAAGGTATTGTTTAAATATAGTATAAAAAGTAATATCACTTTGTGTTTCTCAAAAACACAAAGGTAAATTTCCTGGGGAAAGCACGAATTTATTGTTCAGTGGCACCAACTTAGGATTTAAAAAGATTAAAAACAAGACCTTTTGGTAATAGGTTAATGTTTTTACCAAAGCAATCTGTTCCTTCTCTCAAACTACACTGATGACAAAACTTCTGAAGAGGAAAGTCTCCTGTTCGTCACAAGCCTCCCACATGTAAGCTCCCATAAAAGTGATGGTTCTCCGTTATTACTGGTTTTCATTATATTCTAGTGTTACTACTGACAAAAAATGCTAGCATGGATGTTAAATGCTTGCTAGCCACCTACATTCAGCTGACAAACCATGTGTTATTTCTCTGGCAGAACTCTTACCAAGGGAAGTACTCCACAGTCAGCACCTTGGTAAGCAAGTTTCTAACTTCTCCCACTGGCTTCTGCCTCCAGCATATTATTTGCACCTACTGTTTTGGGTTTTTTTAATACCAAAAAACTAGAAATAAAAGTTCTTGAAGAAGAATTCCACCTAGCACTCTTATTTCAGATGGCACATTTAAACAAATCCACTTCACTGCCCTGTGGCACGTGAGGGATGGCCAGAGCAGCTTTCTCCATTTACCTACTGCTTTTCTGCTGGCCAGTGTCATTGGCCCTCCCAAGCAGGTCTTTCCACCACACCCCCCAGGAAGTTTCCTACCAAATCCCAGCCCAGGTTCCATCACCCACAGCTGCCAGAGATGCCTCCTCAGATGAGCCTGCTCAGGAACTCCTTTTCTGTTAAAAAAAAAAAAAAAGCTGGGTGCATGTTAAAAGCAAAAGCAACTAAAACACTCCAGCCAAGAGGTTACTATGGTAAATGATGATCAGAAAAGATGGGGCAGGGTGGTGGGGAATATCAGTGTCTGAGGTTCAAAACCAATACCCACTCAATTTTAAACTTAGAGGGGCAGAGTGTTGCTCTCAGTTGTATGAGGTTGAGCAACCAGTACTGAAAAGCCTGCAAACAATTTCACCAGTTACTGGTGCCTTTAAAAAACCACCCACATAACACTAAAAAGCAGTACTACTTCATGGAGTCAATTGCTATATACCAGCTGCAAATGTTGGTAAAAGCAGAATATGGCAAAACCAGTTTAAGTACAAAAAAAGCCACCTAACCAAAACTGCATACAGATACCCCACACTTTTCCTTCCAATCCCTCCCCCCCCCTTTTTTTTTTAAAGATAGATTCCTTCATGTTTTGTTACTGTTTTGGAGGAGCTAAAGATTAGGGGGAATTAGCAGAAGAAGTTACGTTTAAATGTAAAGACAGCATTTGAAAAAGAACAAAGCCTTAAGTTTTCACAATGCTGTGAGAATTACATTGCCAATTTTTCTCCTCCTACCTTTTATTGTTCTGTGTGATATGATCACTTATTACACACACTCGTTAATCAAAAGCTTCTCAAAGCTTTTCACAAACATCTAGTTAGGCCTTGTAAAAGAAATAGTAGTATTCCATCTCTCCAAAGACAACTCAGACAGGGAGCTGATCCGAGACAACACCATGTCTCGAGCAGAACCTGCGTATCTATTCCCCACCGCTGTGCCGCCTGGCACTCACCTGGGTGTGCTTTCTGGTCTCCCTCAGAGAGCACTAAAAACATTTACTACATACACTTCAACCTGAAACTATTTACCAGACCGATCTGACTGCAGAGAAGCTGTTCTTCAAATAAGCTGCTGGGTTTTCTTTGTATTAGAACCAAAGCATATTACACAAAGCATTCTAATTACAGCTGAACAACCGTGCCGCTAAAAACCTGTCTGGCCAAAACAAGCTCTTGAACCCAGGAATGCAGGTTAAGATTTGTAGGAGCTGAACGTGTCACAAAAGACATTAGCTTCATTTGAAAAGAAAGTTAAGATTTCTGCCCCTTCCTTTCCTTGAAAGCACACCACAACGAAAACAGGCCTGTGTTACAAACCTAAACCCAGGTTCCATTTCAGCAATATTCTGATGAATATTTGGAACTTTGAAAGGTCCCTTCCAACCCAAACAAACCATCCTAGAATCACTCTAATATTAATTAACACTACATAAAATGAGTAACTTGGAACATCAAATCCATCCCCTGCATGTGAAAACAGTAGAAGACAAAGGTTGTATTTTGAAAACAAGGCACTTTGCTGTCTTCCTTACACAAGCTATTGTCATCTCTGCATATAATAAAAGTGACCTTGGTGGTCGTGTTGTGCCCTACAGAGCAGGCATTCAAAGGAGAACCTACTCAAGGCACAAAAGGAGAGGAAAAAATCTAACCAAACCTCACTGTGCAAATCCAGGTCCCAGGCAACCTTGTTTCGTACAAGGACAGTTTAGCTGGAGATATCAATATCCCAAACCACTTGCTTACAGCCAAGAATGACACGAGTGAGACTTAACTTAATGGCAAAATCAGCTAGGTAGGCAAAGAGCCAAGCACTCGCACAACCCCTGCAGCTGAAATTGGGAAGATGGAGAGGAGGAATTATCTGGCAGTGGGATAAGCACAGGGTCTTTTTCAAAGACATCTTTGGTCTGTCTCGATGTGGTGTTTTCCTCTGAGAATTTGAGAAGTCATACTGTGATGGCAAGCACCAACAGGTGTAGACATCTCTCTCACCTGCACAAAGGTATAAGATGAAGAATTGTAGGGTAACGCTAATGAAAGTACCCAAACACTTTAAACCACTTCACATCCTCCCTCCCACCTTCATAAAGTTTTCTCAAGACAGGCAGAAAGTTGTCTCTAATAAAGCTTTGTATAGACAAAATCTGCTTTTTACCATTCTATAATGTTTTATACTTTAAAAAGAACCACATGCCTAAGAGTAATTTACCAGATATTAAACTTAAAATTAAAAAGGCAACACCCTTTTCTTTATAGTGACCTGACCAATAAGGCAAACAAATAATAAAACTTCAAAAAAAGTACAATAAAATTTACAACATTCATTACACTATAGTCCAAGCTGTTATTAAATAGCTAGCATTGCAGCTGAAGATGCAATATGCCAATTGAGAGTTTAAAAATACTTTTCATAATAAATCGAAATGCAGTCAAAACATGAGAAGATGTGAGAAACACAATGAAACAAGAAGTATTTATGAACCCGAGCGTCTCGGAACAAGCCTAAGCATCCAATCCTTATTCCACTCCCCGCCACTCCTTATCTAATCAAGGTAGAGTCTCACAATACCTGCAGAAAATGCAAACATTCAATTATTAGTGAGCTATTATGCAAAGGCAAACATCTTGCCTCCAGTTCCAAGTTTTGACAGCAAACTGTCTGTTATGAATATTTTGGTGAGGAAAAAAAAAAAGCAGCTGGTACCCTTCCACACCAACCCAGAGGCTAACCCTGGCTATAGCCCACGCCATCAAAACTCACTTTAGTTTGTCACAGAGCTGAAAAGACTAAAGCCCGATATCCTGCTAAACTGAGAGACAAAACCGTGAATTCCTAATGCAACAGTGCATTCGACACCAGTGACTAAGCACATTTCGTTGGCTTTTTTTAAATAGGATAAGAATACCTCATGTTCATAATCCAATTACGAGCATCCACACCATCTTCACGGTAGCACCCATGTCTACACTCTGGAAAATTATTTTTAGCATATTCATTCAGAAACCAACCCTATCTTTTCTATTTCACAGCCAGATAACATGCTATTCTGTATCAGCCACAAGATTTGGTTATCTAGAGGGCTGGACAAACAAAGTTCAGCGATTTACTTTAGAAAAAGTAATTTCATGTTTAAGTGAATTATCAACATTAGGGGAGACTAAGTCAAGTTCCACTTCATAATTACTCATTTCTATGAACATGTGTTGACATTTTTCAGCATATGGCCACTTTTTCCAAAGCAGAATCTCAAGTTACATTTCACGTAAGTGACTTAAACCGTTTCCCAGCACTCGTGTTTTACTCGTATCTCTACCAGACATAGGACTGCAAGATTTCCTGATAACCACCCACTTGGAAGCAAGGCATAGAGAAACCAACACAAACCCAGAGACATTCTGCCATTCTTACTTTCCAAATGAGCATACTTGGTGCCTAAAGGCAGCCCGACTAAATAATAGCCCGAACACTTTTTTTTTTTTTAAGGTACAAACAGGAAAGGAGGAGGATGCACATCCAACGTTACCACAACACTGTTGCACCTCCTTGTCCTGGTCACACAGGGCCCCTACACCACAATCTCCTTCCCTTAACAATACTTACATATTGTGACTTTGTCTGCTTTACACCTTTCTTTCCGCAGCCAATGCACACCCATTCTAAACACCCCTCCAGTTTAACACACTATTCATTTCAGAAATACTTGCTAACTTCATGTTTACTTCTAGTTTTAGTCTAGCTCTCATTTCAAACCATCTGTAATAAGAAACAGTCCAATAACTCACTATAATCAAATCTTTTTATCATAAGGTAAAAAGCGTGAGAATATTAAATGCAATGGCATGTACAAAATTGACAAGAAAGTATGGCAATCCACAAATGTAAACAAATACAGGACATCCTTTCCATAAGGAAACCAAGGAACAAACAAGTTACACAATGCAATTTATAAAAAGCAACATTTAGTGTTTAGTGAAGGCGCAATACAGTCATCTTTTACAGAGATACAGCAAGCAAAACAAATACCAAGCAGGAATATGAAGAAAATAAAGAACTAAATGTGCAGAAAGTGCTGTGTGCCTTTCAAAAGTGATTACCATTTTGATACAGTTCTTTTACATTACTTTTGCTTGCATATGTTCCCTCAAAAATGCACCATCATCAGCACAAAATAATAGATGTCTTTCGTGATGATATGCTGTGCTTATCACTGGTTTAAAATGAAAAACAAAATTTTTTACTTTTTTAATTTAATTGTATAGGCCCTAACAGTGATACAGCATTTTCTTGTCTTACGTATTTTTTGATAAAAAAAATCACCAACCTGTCATAGTTCTCTGCTTTCTGGAAATAACTATCAGACACGGAAAGGAAGTTGATACAACAAAACTGCAGAAAATAGTTCAGGTTGTTTTTATAAACGAGAAAAAAGGAAGGAAGGAAAGGAGCTATTCAGAATTTGGAAGCTTTTCTAAAAAGATTTCAGAATACAGTTAAACTAATTAGGCTTTACTTTTATACAGCTAGATTTTTCTATGTTAAGAAGATATGCAAAGCAAAATTCTGACACCATAAGCAGTAAAACACCGACATTTCACAACTGCATTAGGCTCATCAAACACTGCGGTTGTCAGCAGAAGGTGCTGTGTCTCAGCCACACCACCTCAGTCCTCCCTTGTGTCCACACTAGAACGTAGCAAGCAGCAAGTTGGATCAATTTGCTGCTCTGGCTGAGAGGATTAAAAAAAAAAAGTCAAAAAAAAGAAAGTGTGCAGATCCATGAGCTGATCTGATTCACTGTCTATATGCCAATATATTAGTACTGTTGCGAGAAAGTAAGTAGAATGCTTTGGTAGAAAGAAATTATGCAGCAGCAGTGCAATTTTAGGTTGCCTCCACTATGAAGCCTCACTTTACACATGGGGTCCTGTTTTATCTTCGGACGAAGCCAAAACTACACAGGACATTTTCCAACTGCACACACCGTGGTAGTTGCCTTCTGAACACAATGCACATTTAAAGAAAGCCTGGAATCGGTCAGTTCTGTAACCTACCACAAAGATCAAGTCTCATTTTCAATACAGGTTTTAAACTTAATTTTGGGACTCTTCGCCAAATTTTAGCTAAATTACTTTCTTGCTCATGGTTTCAGAACAATGTATTTCCACTAGGGAAATCAGAATCTGTATTAGAAAACCATGTAGTAGGAAATTGGATATTTAATGAAAACATTATATTCTCAGACATCTCAAATCCCATTGCATTCATGAAACAACGTACATGATTTGCCCTTCACCTCATCTTTTGTGCTCACGAACTGTTAGTGCATCATACAGCTACCACAAAACTTCGGGTCAAGGAACGCAATGACTTTAGCATTATTCCCTTTTGAGATCAGAAAACAAATGCTGAACTGGAAAGCATCTAATAACTCCAAAATTCTACTTAAAGACAGTAGCCAAAGAACTTAGTAGAACTAGTTAACGTTCACTTTCAAAATTTATTGCTTGCTCAGCACACTACTGAAATGCTTAGGAGTTTTTTGCTTGTTTTTGAAAGAAATCATCCACAAATTTCAGTATGTCTTGGAAAAGGTTAAAGTGTCTAAATGTGAAGAAACATCAAGCAACTATGGCTGTTATTTTTCAGCATTTCTATACTGAAAGACTAACTTTTTTTTTTTTTAAATAACAGACTCAGTATTGTTGTTTTTTCGTTCCACTTTTTGTGGCTTAATCCTGGCATCAAAAACCTTCATCCAAATGATACTTCTTGGCAGGCTACAAAGAAGTTGGTGCTCCTCTGCCACAAGGCAGCTCTGTGCTATGTGGTGACTGATGCCAGTAAAATATTGCCCCAAAGCGAAGCCTAGTATACAGAAGTGTATGCGAGCATCAGAATCCATACTCTGAAAAGTCATTTCTCTTGATGAGTAACCAAAGTTTTCAAAGGCCAATTCGCTGAAATCCAGTACTTACACAACTGCAAGGTTAACTCAAAAGAAAGAATTTACAGAGTTTTTATCGCCCCACACTTCAATTTTAACTGGGAAAAAAAACACTAAAGAATGGAGAAAATACAAAAACCGCTCATGGACAGGATGAGCAAAAATAGAGTGAAGATTCCACTGCAAGATATTTCTCTCTCACATGCCTTTAAGTAATTATTGCTTTCAAAGCTCTTTGTCTATCCTTTGACATTGGAAACAGATGAGGAATTGTATCTTCAGCTGAAAGAAAGATTGGTTCATAGAAAGGACAAAAACCAGCACTGGAGGTCTGTAGATTAATTTTTTCCCCCCTTACAAATGCATAGTAAGTGACAGTAGTTTTTCAGCTCACCTTTTGCAGAGTAACATACTTCTGATAGGACCATCAGTAGCAGTGTATTGAAACATTACAATGAAACACAGTAAGAGACACACCATCTTCTATTCCGTCACTCCTCAAAAGCCCATTTGCTGAAATCCAGTACTTTTCACACAGCTGCAAGCTTAACTCATAGCTCAAGCTATTAGATGGACTGCTGCGCAGATTTCTATGAGCAGATGATATTTTCAGGAACTAACAGACTCGTTTCAGGAAACAGACTCAGTAACCAGAAGGGAGAATAAATAACCTTCACAGGTACAGTATACAGCAGAGTATAAAGACCATAAGAACTCTGAAATATGCATATATGCATACATAAAATACATGGTTATGTATGCTTATAACAATATACATGGCTATAATAATGTAGAAGCTGGTCTTGGTAGAATAGTGTTTAGCACATGAACCAAGTTCTCACATTGTTTTGCATTACATGTTCCTATCATTTTCCTGGAAACCGGTAGGGAAAAAACCCATCACATTCTCTTCCTTAATTCAGCTTTGCTGTTTTAAATTCATACGTGGTTTTTATGCATCTATAAGCTAAATGAATCCGGATCAAACTACCTGGATAGAAAAGATCTTCTACCCCTACTCTACACTCCAAAGTAAAATAAATCACCATGCAAAAATACAGGACTGTGATCCCCCCACAAAAAGAAGGCAGGCTGTTATAAACTAGGGCAATAAGTGAAAGCTCAAAGCATACGATCACAGTCACCACAGTTGTATGACACATTAAAAGTCTTCTGCTCATTACCCATGTAGAACTCTCATCAACTCAAAACTTCCCTGTGTAAATATCTGTTATATTTTCATGCAATTATGCTGTGGCAACAAGTGGACTTAAAAGGTCATAACACTCTTTTTCGTGAGGTCAGCTTTCTGCTTATAAGTTGTTTTGGTTTTTTTTAAAAAGTAGTGAAAAGCCATTTTTAGCAAAAGGCAACAATAAAGTAATTTATATGTTGCCAAATACAAGCTAAGACATTAATCAGAGCAAAATTACAACTGTAAATAAAAATCACTGTAACAAATCATTCAACTATTTGCATACTCAAGATTAAAAGATATGTTTGAAAATTCTCCCTCAGAAATAAGATAAACATTTTGTTAGGCTGTTACAAACATTTCAAAGTTTCAAATAAAAACCTCACCTACCCTAGAAGTGCAAAGTCTAAAAAATGGAACAAGTCTAAAATTTTAATTCTTATTATCAGTACTGATCTCAATCAACATAATTTGTTATGGAGTATAACAAAAAATAACAACAGAAATTATCTTTCGCAGAATAGCACCATTCTGCATTAATTGGTCATGGCAACAAAGTCTTGCTTTTAAATCCATCCGATAATGAAAACTTTACAGAAATCTGAGAATACAATGCTGATCTTCCTTAAGTCAGGAAGCCTTAGTACAGTATACAGATGAGACCTTGAAACAGCAGAGCTGTTCCAGATGATCAGTGAAGATGAAGAGTCATGTATGCCTAGCAGGCTTCAAATTTTATGATTTTTAAGTCTTTCTAATTTTTTTCATTAAGTGGACTACTTTGAAAACGTTTTAAGAAGAAACACTGCTTTGTTTTTACCAACTTCACAATTTCAGAATCTTACAAGCTATCCCTAAAATTTAATATGTAGTTTTAGAACACAAAAATCCTTATACTAAATCTTTCAACCTCACTAGCCAACTGCAGCTTGCCAAGGGAAGTTCAGAAATAGAACCATTCATTAAATAAATACACTGTTCTGCAGGAGGCAGCCCACAGAGATTCAACTCCAATGCTAAACCCCACGTAGTTTCAACTGCCATGATTGCATGCCCAGTGAGGCTTGACCTCATCCACAATTAAAATGTACATACATTATATTTATTTGTTTTCCTGAATGTGTCAGGGATGCCTCAGATTACCAGAATACATTTCAAAATAATTTTATTGCCAAACCCATTAACTAATGTCTTCCTCATGCTAAAATTTCTTTACTGGCACACAAAACTCCAAATGCTAAGAGAAGGCTTCTTGAATATAGTTTTAAAATCAGAATTTTGTTTTATTATAGCCCATTACACATAGTAACATGACATACTGAGACAATACTACTTCTGTTTTAAAAACTCAGATTACTGTAGCAGTTTAATTGAAATGTAATTATTAACATTAAGCTATTACAAAAAGAAATACATTTAAGTTATTCTTTTATCAGTGAAGAACCACTATACAACTATGGTTTTAATTATTTTTAATATAGGTTAGTCATATCACACTCTCTATTTCTTCCCCCAACGTTTAACAAGAAATAAATAGCAGAAAGTAGTACTGCTCTTTACAGCGGGGGGGGGGGGGGGGGGGGGGGGGGGTGCATACAGAAATACAGTAAATATTCATAAATGATAGTAAGGCTTTACTCAAAATCCAGGAATAGCACATAACCTCTTAAATTTCATATTCTCCCAGATTATGCAAAGCTGCTGTTTCAAGAAATAACTGCAGCCAAGTAATCCAGAGGGACCATTTTGCCTCCCAGTAACTTCCTGGTTGAAGTAGTCAATTCACAGATTATTTTCAGTTCCTTATGGTCATCTTGCAGTTTATGGTCAGCCTGCAGTTTACATGTCACTTCCCTAGTCACAAGTTGTCACAACTAACAATTAGCATCAGCAGAGCAAGGCAGTGGCAATATATAAGAACCTTGTAAGCATCAGTTTCAAAATGAAAGGTAGATAACAAGAGAACTAGTATTTAATTATGGAAACATACTTGTAAAAGTTTTTTGGTGGGGAGTTTTTCCCCCTCCCTTTCCATAATACTAAAATATTCAAGTATTGTAGTAATCTTATTTAACCGCAGACCACCTCATCTATGAAAGCTGAGGCAGATTCCTAGATGCTAAAACCACCAACTCTTCTAAACTACCACCTATTGAACTACAGCAAGAGTCTCAGGACCTACCTGGGTATGGAGTGTCAGAAGTAGTAGAGGACAAGCAGGAATCAAAACATAAAGCAGGTAAATGGAAGGTATTCAAGTGCACTGGAGAACGACACATCCAGTTAGACAGTTTCCTATCTTCCTCAGGATTCAGACAGAAGCACATTTATACAGCTGCTGTGGAGTGAGCAAACTGGCACGTTTTTATGGATACTGCCATTCTGTGTTTTAGCACTTCAGCCGCCATCAAAAAAAGTTTGACTGATACCTTAAAAGCAGCAAAAAACTCCAAAAACAAGAAATGTATGCTTGCTGACTATCTGCAACAATGATCTGGGATACAAGAATTCATTTCAAAGAAGCAAGGTAGGTACAAGAAATACCACTGGAACCTACAGAACAATGGAAGAAGCATTATTATATGACAAAGATCTCCTCATTCTACTACTGACCAATAATTATGTTTGGGAGAAACTCTTGAGAGATTACTTATGTATTTTCTCCATCAGGCGCTATTTTGTAATATAAAGGCACCTAGAAATAAAAGAGTAGATGCTTTGGTAGAAAGCAATGTAGCCACTGACCACAAAAAAATTTCTTTGTATACAACTAAAAGCAGTAAGTGTCTTTGTTATTCCCATGATTTCATGCCTAAGAACAGGTCAGAAAAGAGGATTTTCTTTTTGTGGATACCAACCTGAAACTTTGGAGGATTTGTTTGGTTTATCTTGTAGTCATAATTTTTAATTTTTTTCCACAATACAAAAGAACAGACTTGTCTCAGAAGTGTCACAGGGCATCATACTGTACTGGCAATTAAATTTCAAAAGTGAAAAGTACTTACACAGAACATTATCATCCATGAAGCACTAACTGCATTAGGATTATTATGCGATTTTCCAGAATATCATTCTGGAATTAACATATATCACTTGAGACACTATCAGAAACAACTTAATTCATCTACTACTTCACAAGTATTATATTTGGCATTTTGCAACCCCAGAGCCTACCCAACAGAGACTTCCTCTTTTGTATGTCAGCTAGACCTCTCAGAGAAACACTTCTAAAGGCAAATGGACAACAACTATTCTGAGCATCTTCCCCTTGCTAATAACATAACATGATGCCTCCTCTCAGATATCCTCAAAACCTAACGCAAATGATTATTTCACATGACCCTACTGGCTTTCGGGACATGCATACTACAACCTCCTCACTATATAGTACAGCTCCGACCATCAGCCAGCTACCGGGATAATGGCGGGTCAGAAACACACCCGTGTATCTGCAGCACATTGATTTATCCAGCCAGCAAGGGGGGAGAAGGAAGGTTCGGGGAAGGCAGCACCCTTGGAGGCTTCCCCACCACCTGAGTGCAGGAACAGGCCACAGGGAGCTGCCCCAGCTGTATCACAGTACTACACACAGTTACACTTAACTGCAGTCACATACTTTGTTCAACAGTTTAAAGCGTTCTAACGAAAGAATCTGTTAAGTAAAGCTGAGCTTTACAGTACTTGTTTCTTTCAGAAACTCCATTAAATCAGCCCCTTATTACACAGCAGCCATGAGGAACTGTTTACAAGGTATTAAAAATGCACCTTCATAAGCGTAGCGAACAAGTCAGGGTGCGGCTGCCTCACAGCTGGCAGGGAACACGCGTCTTTCAAATATTTCCAGTTCTACTGTGCAGCAGCTTGGGTTTACGGCAGCATAATGCAACAGGTTAAAACGCATTCAGAGTTATCTCATGCCATTGCCACAACTACAAGGTGTGCCTTTTGGCTCTGCTAGAAGTACTCTTATTATTCATCTAACTTTACTTGCCTGTTCAAAGGAAAACATCATCTTTCTTTGCACTAAGACATAAACACTCCAATTTTCATAAAGGGCAGTCCAACCATTTAGGATTTGCTAAAGGAGACAATGAGCATACAAAAGGTATCGAATGTAATACACCCGAAAAGTTCAAGAATACACATGGAAGTTTAGGAGAAGCTCTCAGCAAAATCTCTCAAGAGGTCTTAAAGAAACCAAATTTTCATAGGATGAGAGAGAAAAATTACCTGGAAATTATAACTGATCAACAAACATGAAGTGGGAGATAAGCAGAAGCAATAAGCTTTTTTAAATGGTGACCAGTGGAGAGAAAAAGGAGGGAAGAGGATGATGCACTGATAACCTCTCTCAGTGATCTACACTTGGACCTATGCTCATAACATATGCATCAGCGTGGAATAAACTGACAGATACAGGAACTTTTGTAAAACTTTGCAAAGCTAAAAACTTTGAGACTCACATTCAGAATTAGTCACAATAATCTTATCTGAAAGTCACTGTGGATAGCTACAGAAGGTTTGCACAGTGATTGTGAAATAAAAATATTAGATTACATCTCTTGCAAATAAATGCAATAGGAATGGAAAAAATAACCTCAAGTGAATCTACATATTAACAGGTTTCACATTTGTTGTTAACCCTTCAGAAAAAGACTTGAATTCACTCTGGATAATTCACTTGAAAATATCAGACTTACATCACCAAAAGGCAAGTGAAAAGAATTGGGATATTTTAGAAAGGAAAATGAAACAGAAATCATCACCCCATACAATCTACCACAGCTCTTCTTGACTACTGTTTGTCACTTTTGTCTACTCCTTCTATTATGTTTTTGAACAATGTGAGTGACAAACAGATACAGCACAGCTTCCATACAAACAAAAATTACGAACAATTATTGCCTTAGAGGTATTTTAAAGAATATATTTAGAAAAAGACAGACAGCTAAAATCATGAGCACAAGCAGGAAGTAGTTTTCCATGGCACACTAGGATTGGTGAAACCCCAGTAAGACAAATTTCTTTTTAAACTCTGATTAAAAGCTATTTTCTTCTCCGCAAATATGTAATTGTGACCATAGGACATCAAGGCCAGAATTATAGTTTGATTCAAGAAGCAAATCCACAGAAGATCAGGCACTTCCTAATGTAACACCCCAAATCTGCCAGCTCCAATTTTGGCAGTTCTGAAGCTAGAACACACCACTGTAAAAATAACTGCTTGTAATACACTGTTTCTTACTTCCCCCCCCCCTTTTTTTTTGAAAAAGGGAGTGGGGAGGAGCTGTTAGGTACAGTTTTAGCAGTATTTAAGGCTTATATTTCACAGTCCCCAAAACTGATACAGGTAAAATAGTTTTGATTAATAAACATCTGTCACAGATTACCCAAAGAACTGTTGTTCTCTCATTTTTCAGTACATAAGCTACTCAGCATTTCCTGAATGCTACCAGAACTTTCTCTCATTAAAGCAAAGTTTTCTAGCCACCATTTGGGGCCGGGGTGGGGAATTTCACAAGGGTCACAAATGAGTCACCTGAAACTACAGACTAGCAACCAAAGATGAAAAACATACTTCATTACAGAGCTCCTACAAACCTGAAACAAATCCCACGCATTCATGTATCATCACAAGATTCATATTAGGTTGAACTATGCATGTAATGAAGAAATAAGTTTTCAAAATAAAGCCTGCGATACTGACAAGAAGTTAAATTCTTTTTCACACACAAATTTTCAACTGCTCAAGGCTTGCATTCAATCCTTAAAAACATCACTTGTTTGTAAAGCACGTAATTTAAGATTATGCAATTGCGCTATGGCTGCCCCAAAATATGTGCTGAAAGCACCAAAGCGTTTACAGACAAAGCTTGCCAAACAATCGTTCCACCAAAACCACAACTCAACCACTACTTGAGCTAAACTTGTTTGAACTAGACTGAAATACAGATGTAAAGTACTACCTTCATACTAAATTGCAAAATAAATGCCAGGAAAACAAAAAACAACACACCTGTTGGAATGCAGTCTGCCATGCACAGATCAGGCAGCAATACCTATGCCATTGCAATAGAGATTTGAAAGAGGAGAGAAAAAAGGCAGATCAGTAAGTTTCATTACAGGAACACACAGAAAATGCGTAACTCCCTCAGACCACTGATATTGTTTAGGTGGGTTCCAGCCCCTGAGAATTGCATTCAGAAATGAAAGGAGTGATGCACCCCCAACACAGAGGCAGGGAGGAATGGACAATCAAGGAATGCTGCCTACAGATTTCAAGCAGAGCTTCAAACGTAACAAGATTATTCTCGTCTAATAATTGGGCATTGTGTAAAGAAAGAGACTTTGTCTCATCCCAGTTTCTCTGTCCAAATGACCCACAGCAGCCTCAATTAACATCCTTATTGCAGAAGTATATAAAAACAAAATAATTACAGAAGAACTGTCATGGCTGCGAATTCTCTCAGAATGAGACAGCTGCTGCACTACACTCACAAAGTCGCATTTGTTACAACCTGTGTTCCTTTTGTTTTACAAACAAAAATTACACCAGCTTTGAGATTTTCAGATAAATTATTTCCTTTTCAAGTTTGATTTGCTGCTCTTTAAAAATACATTTACTATCTTTGCCAGTCTTCAGAGAAGGCAACATACAAAGACCCAGAAACACCTAAAGTTACCATGCTATTTTTAGGATGTGGTTTGATGAGCAAATCTTTTGGTGCAGCTTCTTGCCTCTCTACTGCCTTCTCAATTGTGCAAGCATGTACGAGGTGGAGGAGGGTAGAGAGACAGCAAAATGACTCAATGACTTGTGCAGCAGTGACGTATCTGGGAGGGAGACCCAGAAGCAAAATCTAGCAGAGAGCAGAAAGCCAGGGCTCCATAAGCTGTCACCATCAGTAAAACAGGCCAGTCATAATGCAGTTTCAGGTGTCACTCGTGACACATAAGGCACCCTAGTTCATCAGTAAATTGCATTAAGCTGCGAGTCCCATTCCTAGGCTGTCAAACAAACAGATTTGAGAAACACATATCTCAAAATCAAAACAGCAAAGGAGAGCAAGTGAAATCCTGGCCTCCCAAACCTGCACTTAAGCACATTTCAGTCTTAGGTGCTTACACAAGCTTACAGCTTTCAAATAAAAAACTATATTCTGTCTTAACCACGTGTTGTTCCTTTGGGCACATAAGTTTGGCTCACTACCATTCAGCAAAGAAGGCCATTTGGTACACAACAGATTAAGGAGGGATATCTCTGTAGAGTTTAGATTAGGTAGCAAATACCTAAGAAGTTTTGAAAATTCCCAAAATACCTTTCTAGCAAAAACAGCCCAAACTGCAATTAAAGACAAAATAGAAGCTATTTTAGGGAAGAAAAACTGAAGTCACTACAGTGAAGAGCCTAAGTACTCCCCAAAAGAAGGCACTAAGGAAAGAAGTTATTAACGTTTTTAATAATTTTCTAATCCGCAAGGAACAAAGAGGACCTAAACTATTGTTAGCTTATCTGTAACACCACAGTGTATGTTAAAACCACCATTTCTCTTCCCTCTGCTGTCCTTGTTTTAGGAATCAAAAAAAATGGACCTGCACACAGGCAAATTACTTTCCCCTGCTCCATCATGTAAAGCACAGAAACTCTTCATGTTTAAAACAAAAAATTAAGCCAAACCCATGTTAGCATTGCATTGCAGGAATCACATTTTCTTCAGTAGAAATTAAAGAGCTTTAAAGTGTAAAGTCACTGTACTAAGCCAATTTTCCCATAGGATGATCTTTCCTGGCCATCAAGACCCTTCTAAATTCCTACAGTGTATTTTTTTAAAAAGTCATTCTACTTCTGAGTCCATTAACACCACAGAGCAGGCAAGAACAAAAGGTCAGAAACTGTTACAATGAATCGCCTACAGCTATGAAGCTAAAGAAGTCATGAGAAATAGCACTGAAAAAGCCAGATATGGTTTAGCTATACACGGTGGAGTAGCTCTTCAAAAGAAACAGGAGATTTCGTTCTCAATCCCCTTCTGTTCAAGCTTCTTCACAACGTGAGCTTTTTATTGTATGCCAAAAAATTATCAGGCGAAACTTTAATATCTGACAAGGAAAAAAAAAAGCTTTTCAAATTCAAATGAAATGCATTTTAGGATATTTCAAACCCAAGCAACTCCCTGAAGGTATTATTGAGGAATAGTTATAACATCCATATACTAAAACCAGTTTAAAAAATGCTCTGCTTTCCCCAGGTTTCCTGGCCAACATGTCACTTCACTTTATTCTTAGATTTCAAAATGAACAGATGCCAAAAAAAGTCACCTCATTTTCCTCAACAAACTTAGTGTTCTGCCACCATATATCTGTACTCGGGGAGGCACTTCATGTCTGCCACTACCATTTTTCAGGTTTAAGTACTCAGAACGATGGTATTTTGCCTTGTGCTGGAACTGAGAAAGACTGAATTTGACTGCTGTCTTTACCCTTCATAATTCCCTTTGTTCTTTCCACTTACATAGCAGTAAGTAGTACATTCTGTATTACAGTAGCCAAATATCCACAAAAGAAAGGTTTATGTAAGATAAGTGAATTCTTACCCTGCTCATCAATTCGATAGCTGTAGGTTCACAAAAATCTTCAGATTTTCATTCCTGTCAGAGTTAATATCTGGTCAAGTCCAAAGAATGGTTTTCACCTAAAATATATCAAAAATTGGAGATTTGATTTTATGGCAACAGCATCATGACACCAAAAAAAAATTTCCCTTTTCTCTCTAAAGTATTCTAAACTTGCTCTCTTTTGTAAAAACCTTATGAAGAAAAAATTTAGCCACAGTTGTAACCATATAAGCAATTCAGAGAGTGAACTAAAACTGAGTAACACTACATGGCAAGCTCAATTATGAGTGCACCATATGCTTCAATATTCCTTTAGGTATATAAAATTAATCAATTTGTGCAATTTGTTCAAAACACAAAAAGCCCTTTTGGCAAGATCATCCTTTAGCTGAACAATCAGTTTGAACACTTGCCTGCTGAAAACATCACCCATTCGCATGCCGTAATAAGTAATAACGGCAACTCAAGCACAGGAGTAACAGTTCTGTACTACTTGGTTCTGCCAAGGGAACAGATACCGCAAGACAGCGGGAGAATTCGTCAGATCCATAATGTCTATTAGCAGAAATAAGTTTTGATGGGGTTTTTTTTCCCCCGAATAAACCTTCCTGCGATACTTTGGCAAAGGTCATCTTAAACATCTCATCAGTGGTACAGCAGTAGCCTTAGATGTACAGAGCTACTTGAAGTTTTGTAACTCAATTTCCCTCTTAACTTTACACATGACCAGAACTGCGAATCAGTAAATTACAAAAATTAAATGTTTATGTCCCAGCAAACGCATACAGCCAAAAAGTCTCTTACATACAATTTTCATCCTTTATTGTGATAATGATTTTCAGTTACAAGCATTAATAACATTACAGAATCACAGAATCATTAAGGTTGGAAGGGACCTTCAAGATCATCAAGTCCAACCGTTAATCCAGCGCCACAATGTCCCCTAAACCATGTCCTGAAGTGCCACATCCACACGTTTTTTGAACACTTCCAGAGATGGTGACTCCACCACCTCCCTGGGCAGCCTGTTCCACTGCTTGACCACCCTCTCAGTGAAGAAATTTTTCCTAATATCCAATCTAAACCTCCCCTGGCGCAACTTGAGGCCATTTCCTCTTGTCCTATCACTAGTTACTTGGGAGAAGAGACCAACACCCACCTCGCTACAACCCCCTTTCAGGTAGTTGTAGAGAGCGATAAGGTCTCCCCTCAGCCTCCTCCTCTCCAGAATGAACAACCTCAGTTCCCTCAGACACTCCTCATAAGACTTGTGCTCCAGACCCCTCACCAGCTCCGTTGCCCTTCTCTGGACATGCTCCAGCACCTCAATGTCCTTCCTGTAGTGAGGGGCCCAAAACTGAACACAGGATTCAAGCTGCGGCCTCACCAGTGCTGAGTACAGGGGCACGATCAATTCCCTACTCCCGCTAGCCACACTATTTCTGATACAGGCCAGGACACTGTTGGCCGCCTTGGCCACCTGGGCACACAGCCAGTTGTCAACCAACACCCCCAGGTCCTTTTCTGCCAGGCAGCTCTCCAGCCACTCCTCCCCAAGCCTGTAGCGTTGCATGGGGTTGTTGTGACCCAAGTGCAGGACCCAGCACTTGGCCTTATTAAACCTCATACAGTTGACCTCTGCCCATTGATCCAGCCTGTCCAGATCCCTCTGCAGAGTCCTCCTACCCTCCAGCAGATCAACACTCCCACCCAACTTGGTGTCGTCTGCAAATTTACTGACGGAGCACTCAATTCCCTCATCCAGATCATTGATAAAGATATTGAACAAGACCAGCCCCAGAACTGAGCCCTGGGGAACACCGCTTGTGACCAGCCACCAGCTGGATTTAACGTCATTTACCACGACTCTCTGAGCTCGGTCATCCAGCCAGTTCTTTACCCAGTGAAGAATACGTCTGTCTAAGCCAGGAGCCACCAGTTTCTCCAGGAGAATGCTGTGGGAGACGCTGTCAAAGGCTTTACTAATACAGGCAGACAACATCCACAGACTTTCCCGCATCCACTAGGCAGGTCACCTGGTCATAGAAGTAGATCAGGTTGCTCAAGCAGGACCTGCCTTTCATGAACCCATGCTGGCTGGGCCTGATCCCTTGGTTGTCCTGCACATGCCCTGTGAGCACTCTCAAGACCAACCTCTCCATGATCTTCCCTGGTACAGAGGTCAGGCTGACAGGCCTGTAGTTCCCAGGATCCTCCTTCCGGCCTTTCTTGTAGACGGGTGTCACATTGGCAAGCCTCCAGTCTTCTGGGACCTCCCCTGTTAACCAGCACTGCTGATATATGATGGAGAGTGGTTTGGCAAGCTCCTCCGCCAGCTCCCTCAGTACTCTTGGGTGGATCCCATCAGGTCCCATAGACTTGTGAGTATCCAGGTGGCCTAGCAGGACCTTAACTGTTTCCTGCTGGTAAGGGATGGAGAGTCTCCGTGCCTCTCTTTTTGTTGTTAATATATTTGTAGAAGCATTTTTTATTATCCTTTACAACTGTGGCCAGATTGAGCTCTAGCTGGGCTTTTGCCTTTCTAATTTTGTCCCTGCTTGACCTAACGAGATCCTTGTACTCTTCGTGAGTTGCCTGCCCCTTCTTCCAAAGGTGATAAACTCTTCTCTTTTCCCCGAGTCCCAGCAAAAGCTCCCTGTTCAGCCAGGCCGGTCGCCTTACCCGCCAGCTCTTCTTACGGCACATGGGACAGTCTGCTCCTGCGCCTTTAAGATTTGCTTCTTGAAGAATGGCCAGCCTTCCTGGACCCCTTTGCCCTTCAGGACGGTCTCCCAAGGGACTCTCTCAATCAGTGACCTGAACAGGCCAAAGTCTGCCCTCCGGAACTCCATGGTAGCAGTTTTGCTGACCCCTCTCCTTACTTCGCTCACAACCAAGAATTCTATCATGTCGTGGTCGCTAAGCCCAAGACGGCCTCTGACCCTCACATCTCTCACCAGTCCTTCTGTTTGTAAACAGCAGGTTCAGCAAGGCACCTCCCCTGGTGGGCTCACTCACCAGCTGTGTCAGGAAGTTCTCCTCCACACACTCCAGAAGCCTCCCAGATTGTTTCCTCTCTGCCATGTTATACTTCCAGCAGATGTCCGGTAGATTGAAGTCCCCCACAAGAACAAGGGCCAGCGAATGCGAGACTTCTGCCAGCCGCTTATAGAATGTCTCATCTGCCTCTTTGTCCTGGTTGGGTGGTCTATAACAGACATCCAGCAGGCTATCTGCCTTGCTGGCCTTCCCCCTCATCCTTATCCATAAGCACTAGACTTGGTCTTCACAATCGTTGATTTCTATACAATCAAAACACTCCCTAACATACAGAGCCACCCCACCACCTCTCCTTCCTTGCCTCTCCCTTCTGAAGAACTTACAGCCATCCATTGCAACACTCCAGTCATGAGAAGCATCCCACCATGTTTCTGTGATGGCAACTACATCATAGCTGTCCCGCTGCACAATGGCTTCCAGTTCCTCCTGTTTGCTGTCCATGCTGCATGCGTTGGTAGATGCACTTGAACTGGGCTATCGTTTTCACGCCCCACTCCAGCATGCCACCTCTAGGCTCAACTCTAGTGAGCCTGGTTTTATCTCCTTCCCCCTTCGAATCTAGTTTAAAGCCCTCTCCATGAGGCCTGCCAGCTCATAACCTTTTGCCCCTTGGAGTCAGTTGCACTCCATCTGCTGGAGTTCTTATATTTTTAAATTGAGGCTAATAAACAAACATGGAAAGGTGATTATACCTGGAACACATGTTCAAGTATCAGTTTTTACTTCTTTTTGAAGGCTGGAGTTAAGGTTTACCTTCAGGAGATGCAGTGATCAGTACAGTCACACTGTACAGCAGTATGCCAAATCAGTAGCATTTTTTCTTAGTAGAGGCTCTCAACCAAAAGACAACCTGATACAAGTCTAGAGTTCAACAGCAGCACATCCCTCCTGCCCATTAAATTCTCTCCTCCAGTGGTCATTACCCCATGGTTCAGCTAATTACCATTTGATCTACTCGCTTAGTGTGGACGCACTTCTGCAAAGTGGAATTTAGCTTTTAAGAACAGTCTCCATTTTATCTACTAAAACACACAAAAATAAAGACTAATCAAGCTAGTACTCCATATCATGTACTCTCCCACCAGTGAAAATGGAGAGTTGTCCAAAAAGGATGAAACTCATGTATTGAAGCAATTCTTACAGAACTTTAAAAGCATCAGCTTGTAAATATATAAACACATCAGCAATGCTCACTACCTGCCCACAGCACCCTATGTTGCCTTTACAAAAAAAGTACCAGTGCCCCACTAGCACCTTCTGCTCCTCAGCACTAAACCAATCCTGCTACTCGCTCAAGCAATTTTAGATCAGTATGATGAAGTCACGAGCAACTAAGAATACGAGTTTATGATCAAGTGTAAGAAACTTTAAGAACAGGCACCCCGTAGAGTTTCATGCATGATGTACAGGGAAGGCATTCTGTTCAATCGCTGCTTTTTGTGAAAGGCATTCTCACAGCCTGGGAACCCCTGTTCTCCAGGCGCTTCCTGGTAAGAGCGGTGCACATGCTGCCAGAGTGAGACACAGTCAACCTTCCACAAGCACATGGGCATGGGAAGAGCAGCACTACCACCTCCTATGATTGCCACGATAAAGGCGGCATTTTACCAGACACAACTCTTTTGCGCCTGCTTTTTGGGACAGAGGATGGTGTTTTGGGTTTTTTCAGGCTTTTTTTTTTTGAGGATGTGGAAATCAAAAACTAGAACAAGTTTACATTTGCTGGATTATTTCTTTCAATTTGCCAGTTGGGAAGCTAGGGACTAAAGAGAAACAAGACTGCATTCACCTTGGCTGCAATTGCCTTAAAGCAGGTTTAGTTTCCATATTTAAACCTTCTTTTGGTATACACTGAAATGCAAATACAGCCAGCAAGATCTTGACATTCAACCCTCTCATTAGCAAAAGCAAAAATGAGCCATCTTAATAATTCACATATTCCATTCAAGACATATACTAAACATTTATCAGGCATAGACCACTGTCCTATAAGAAAACAACGACAGAAAGCAGTTTTAGAATAATTTCCACACATATGCAAACCTCCGTCTCCAACTAAAGATTGGCTTAGGATACAATCACAAATATTTCTAGCAATTCTAATATTTTGCCACTAAAAATGTCCAGTTTAACAACAAAAAAATGTTTAATAATGCAGCTAGTGACAAAAAAAGAAAAAGTAATTCAAGTTTACTATACTGCCATTTTATTCCGCTTACCTGTCCTACAAGCAATTCCACATATAAAACAGTTCACACAAAGGATATACAAGTCTGAAGTAATAAAATTTTTACTTCCCTTCCTCTTATTTTCATCTTCCAATCCTTCAGTCCTTAAAATACAAATGCCATTTGTATTTCATGATCCAGGACACCAGACATCTGTCTTCACCCAGAAACAACAATGCCTTTACAACTTAAATATAAAAGCCACCCCTATTTCATATAAATTAAGGCAGAGACTCCCCACCCTAAAATGCAGCATTGCTTTCTCCTGAAGTGCTCATGACTTACACGTATAAACCAAGAAGTAGGTTGCTACAAGTTTAGTGACTTTCAGTTGACCCACATCTACAATAAATATTATTTCAACAGTAAGGTCAGGGATCTGAGCAACAAAATCCATTGAAATCCATTCAAAAGCAGCAGAAAGTACTACCATTAACTATGCTAATATCTTAGTTGATAAGCCTTTTTACTCCTAGTGTTATTTTAGAAGCTTCTGAACAGTGAAACTATTAAATGTATTTCTTACATAAAATTCAATCTTTTAAGTTTGTAACCATGAAACTGCACTTGTTCTTTTTCTTCAGGTGACATGAAAAGAGCAAAGGGCGGGGGGGGAAGTCAATGTTTACCTGAAGCTGATATGAAAGTGAACTATGGAAAAAAAAAAGTAGACATTCACTACCCTGACAGTTCAAAAAAAAAAGAAACAGCCTGGACAAGGCTTTGACTGCAGTTTTAACAAAGATCAGTCTCTCATGAACAGTGCAGACTTTTACAAGTCGTTTTAAAAGAGCAAATAGTAGTTTAGAAAGCCCATGCCTGTGTCTACAGAAAGCAGGTTTGCAGGTGCATTACAAAAATGAGTTTGTCCTGTACAGGTAATAAAAAAAAACCTTCCCCATGGGAATAAAATAAACTCTAAGAGGTAGAAAACTGGAGTCAGTTGAAACTCCACGTGACAACCCACATAATTTCATGGCAGATTAAAAGAATCATTTAAATAATCCAAGAAGCATGAAGCCATTCAAATAGGCACTGTTTACATTATCTCATCTGTGTCCACTGATCAAATTAAGAGAAAAAAGTAACATTGGCAAGATAGCAAAAGTGGCTCAATTAGACATAATTACACCTGATAAATCTTTTCCCATGAGGTGAAAGGCAAGACAGCTGTGACAAGCACAGGCTTCAAGCAGATTTGTCCTTACGTCCTGAAACACTACATGGTATCTTATAAGCAAAGCTAGTGGTCCAACCTGCTGACAGCCAATGGCACAAGTGCTGCAGCTGCCAAAAACAATGCTGTGCAGGTCCCAGCAAGATTTAGGTAAAAGTTAGTCTTTGGGCAAAATTCAAAGTCATGTGACTGAAAACATTACCATAGGGGAGGCCGAAACGTAAGCCAAGGGTCCGAATTCTGGATCACCTGGGCTCCGCACCAAGGCAGCTTGTATCACAGCTAGCTGCTGCTCTGGCAGCACCATGCAGCCGGCTAGACGTCACAAGCAATACAGTAAAAGATACCAGTAGCAAGGACAAAGTGTCTTTTGTCACTGGTTCATGTGGAACATTGATCCACCCTGGACAAAAATACATTCACCGCTGCTTCTGTTCCCCACCACCACTTTGTTCCCCTACCCACTGTTTCCGAGAATGCCTGCTTTCACATTTCTCCCATAAGCATTTATCCTGGCATGACTTTTATTGATTTTAACGATGCCACATTAAAATGTGGTGCAAAATGCATCCCTCCATGCAGATCAAACAAACAGTAATTTATAAACTGAAAGCTGACACTAAGAATAAAGTGGGCAGAAAACTACTTTTTCCACTCAGACAACCACAATGGTTTGTTTGATGGCTGGCTTGACGAAATACAATATAAACCAATATAACACACCACATGAGGGAAAATACACCAGTAGGATAACTAAAATGATGTACAAATACCCAGTTCAATTTAAATGGAAAAAAACTTCAAAGAGCAGAGAAATATATTGGTTAAATCTGCAGCTGTGTGAAACAAGTTTGGCTACAACTTAGAAAGTCTACTTCAAGCTAGACAACGTAAATAATCCTTTCTGGAAACACTGATACAGTAAAAAAATTATTCAAAGTTTCTTCATCTAGGAATAAACACAGACACTTCTGAAAATGCACCATCCCAAGCTGTAGGAAGGATTAAGTTAACAGCCTTTGCCTTGTCGTGCTTGTCAGTGCTCTCTCTAAACCTAGTAAGTGACATTCACTTCTACTCAGCACTAGTGAGACGTCAGCTCAACTAGCGTGTCCAGAAAGACAGACTGAAGCAAGTTCAGCAAAGAGACCACCAAGCAGTTCGATGGCTGAAGTACATGAGGAGCAAGGATGAGCTGAGACACCTGGGTTTGTTACCCCGGAGAATGCTCGGGGGATCATCTTGCTTTCTACATCTACCTAAAGGGAGGTTATAGCAAACATTAAGTTAAACTCACTATCATTGTACACTTTCGATTTACGCTGGCCATGCTTTCAAGTGGGGCACGTTGGACTAGATGACCTCCAGAGACTCCTTTCAGCCTAAATCAGTATACAACTCTGAGACTACCCATCAAAGTTTTCATCCCAGTTTTTGATGCTGCTTTCTGTACTCAAGTTATTGAATTACTATGGCGCAACAGGAAGATACCCACAAAATACTGGCTTTGTGTGGAATGAGTGAGGTTTCCAAAACCACCTGTGCAGCATCATATTTGATACAAAACAACTGTCACCTAAAAATTAGTAGTAAGTTTCGCTGTAAATCCAAGCTGTGCTTTAGCTACTACAGAAGCGTGGAAAATAGAAGAATGAACAGCAACGCACACAAACTACCAGTCTCCCTGAAGAAGTACAGTTTAGACTATGGTACCGAGCTTTTCTAGAGATACAGCGATGAAGCAGTAAACTGTCTTCTATGCATTTTTCCCCCCCATTTTCATACAAAAAAAAGATACAGCATTTCCAGAAAAGACAAAAACAGACCTCTAGGAGACTCTTGGCTCACATGTATGCATCAAAACTAACTCTTGAAATGCAAGTTTCAGATCTAAAGCGTGTTTGTGCCACCTGGACATTTCTGCACACACCTGCAGAAGCACTATGTCACCTGTCTCTACAGGCCAGCAAAACACCACAGATATGGATAATGTTCCTTCAAAGCTTTTCAGAAAGCGTAACACATTAGACAACAGCTGTATCGAACTAGTAGATCAAAAAGTCAATTTGTCATTCTGTTCCTTATCTAACGGAAAGATCCAATGAGTGGCTCTAGCTTGAAGTTACTATGTAGCTCACAAACAGAAAGAGTAGAAATCAAATAATGAAACACAACTTCTCTAGTAGTATCCTGAAGAAGCTTTTTCCTTGACTCCTGACAGGCACTGTGCTGAAGCATTGTTCATAAATACTTACAACTGCAACATGTTAAACATCAGAAACATCCTGTAAACATTAAAAAAAATATGTTGAAGGTGATTGAACACTGAAACAGGTCACACAGACTGTGGAGTTTCCATACTCGGAGATGTTCCAAACCCAACTGGACATGTCCCGAGACACCTGCTCTAGCTGAGCCCGTTTTGAGCAGCGGGGTTGGACTACAGGATCTCCAAAGGTCCCTGCCAACTAAGAGCAAAAAGTCATTGAGGCAACTGCATCTTCAGAGTCAATGAAGGTTTGCCTCCGTAAAAACATGAGAGCCTGTATTCTCATATCCATCTGCAGGATCCGAGCTATACTTACAGAGTATTTTGTTTGATGCCTCTAGACATGATCATAACAAATATTAAGTTACTGAAATCCAATAATCAAGCCAAGGAAAGACTTCAGCTTGTAGAAGATGTAAGCAGAACACACTCCTTGTTCCTCTTACTGTTTTTTCACGTGCAGTGAAACCATCTCTCCCTCTTTCTAAACATTGCTGATAAGTGCTGCTATTGGGGGGAAAAAAAGACAATTTAAATGGCATGCCTATGAAAATAATTAGGATTTTTTAAAGCCTGCCATAGATCAAAAGAAGCCATGTCCTCCACAAACATTTTGTCGAAAGTTTCCCACTATTACAACAACAGCCAAATCTCCTCACCCTACACTGTATTCAGGTACATTCTGTAGTACCCATGACACTATTTATGAACTTCGGCGTCTCCTATTCTCTTGGAAACTCTCCCCAGCTATGTGAATTTTTTTAGTATAAAAAAAATACACTTAGTCACAGCCCTAGAAGAGTATGTTTCCCCCTTTTCCAAAGAAAGGTCAAAAGACTTTAAAAGATAAGACCGATTCATATCTTGAAACATAAATAGTAGCTCACAGTAGAATCGGGTCAATTACTGAGAACTTTGAATACGTAAATGCCTTCAGAAGGAGATTCAATTTGCAAGCCATGTCTAATAAGACAGATCCAAATAGAACATTTACGATCCATTAAAATCTCTTCCTCTAATGGCCCCTTTTTTTTTTTTTTAAATAATCTCCAGATAAAATGATTATGGGTTTCTCTACCAAAAGCTTAAAGAGAATTTAAGAAAAAAAATCTGCTTCACTAGGACCAAATTATTTTTTCTCTTTTCCAAAATTAGAAGTAGGCTTTGTTTGTCACATAACATTAAGAATAGATGACGAGCAAAATGGAGATAAATCTAATAAAGATTAGTACTTAACACATCTAAAAGCATCCTTTTGTAACTTTAGACAACAGTGGTTGTACAATGCATGCAAAGATCATCCCACTTCAATCCTTCAAAATATTATTTGTTTTTATTCAGCGTTTAAGTCATTTACTAGTTACGAAAAAAACTGAAAAGTAAACTCTCTCAAACATTTGTAGAGATAAAGTCATCAGGAAGTTACAGAAGATGAAATGCTGGTTTCACAACAGTTAACAGCAAATCTCTGCACTACTACAGCACCAACCATGATAAGTTTGATCCAAATGAGACTTAGGCGTGTGATCAAATTTAATCAAGTGTGCCTGAATACGATACCAAATTGGTATCAGTGGCAGGAAAGTGTGCAATATCTAACCCAGTATAAAATCACAGTGGTTTAAAAAAAATACAGCTTAATGCAAGGAAGTCATGTTGCTAACTGGTATGTATTTTATTTCACTCTGACCACTACACTTTTGACCCAGTATTAGGAGTCCTAAAGCCCTGCTTGTAGCGTTGTTGAACCAGTGTTCTAACTTTGTAATCTTAAGATAAGTTTGGATATGTTATTACATACTCTTCCCACCAACTAACATAGCTTTCTGTGCTATTTTTCTCTCCTCTTTTTACCTAGAGGACATTACGTGTTGCAGCAGCTCTACAGCTCAACACTCCAGTGCTGATTTACGCCAAATGGCTGAAAAAGGTTCAGAGTTTTTGACAGACTACTGTCACCTAAACTGCAAAACTGTATTATCATGGTAGCCAAAAAAAAGAAACAAAACATCCCCCCCCAGAAAAACCAAAAAGCTACTATTCTAGAGGATTCATGAATCATTATGGTCTAATATTAGGTCTTGCACATGTCAGTGCAGGTTAAGAGACCAGCATCCTCCTCAACTCTTGAAGGGAAGAGAGATCGAAGATCTCCACTCTCAGGAGCAGTGGGAAGAGAAGTGACAGCTTACTGAGCCCAGACTGCACATCATATGGAAGTTGCTGAGATCAAGAGGTTGAAATGGAGGGTTGACAGGCAGGAAGAGGAGTCTGGCCCAGTTACTGCTTCACATGGTGCCACTGTCACAGACAACCAAGGTCAATATACACCTTATTCAAAGACCTTCCCCTCTCAGATGGATATAAACGCTTTGTTTTGCCTCTCTAAAAAGCGACAGATCTCACATGGCAAGCCTACCATGTAATCAATCCCAAGTTTAAAATAAATCATTACAAATCCTGCTGTACCTGCAGCCTTATTGTCCAACATTAAAAAGCATTACAAGTGCAGCAGATACAACCTTTTCCCAAAGTCAGGATGTCCTCTTTGGATGGTCTCCCCTATCACCTGTCCAGCGAGACTCAGAACAATTAGCTTCTGCATCCCTTGATTAGGTATCAAATGAAAATGCTTGGCTTCTGAAACAGAAAAGGAAGAATCTGAACAAGAAAAATGCTGAAGTTTTAATTGGTCAGACAAGCAAAAGCAAGAACAAAACAATCTTTCCCACTCCTCACATCACCTTCTTTTGCCAAAGGCTTACAACACACTTGCCAGTAAGCACCAGGCAGCCAAAAGGAAGCCAGGAGCATCTGGTGACAGTGAATTGGTAGGACAGTGAAAAGGCAGGATCCCACTTGCATTTGTGCTCCTCTGATGGATCCCAGGGGTTCACAGAAGTTTGCAGGTTAAGCCTGGCCTTAAAACATTCATACCTCTCAGTAGCACTTGGACAAGATTCTTTTTGAGAAAAGCTAGTATAAAGAAAGCTCCTGGTAACCAATGCTCAATTTTTGAACAATAACACCCTCATACTTTGAGGGAAGGAAGAAAAAAAAAGACATCTCCCTGATGCAAAGTGATTTGTCTACCCAAAAAAACCCCAACAAAAAACATACAAAAGCTTCTCACACAATGGTAGTGTGAACAATTCTGGAGAGAGGGAAAAAAAAAATAAAAAGAAAACTCACATTAAATAGTTTCTGCTGTTAAGCAATCTAAATACAGATATCACTACAGGCTCCTATTACATCTTGTCTTCTGCACTTTTTTGGAAGGAAGACTTTACAGAATCTATACAGAACAAGTAGTTGCATGAACTAACAAAGTCTGGTACCTTCAAAACTCTCTCTCATACTTGACCAGATTTGGTATCTAAGAATACATACGCTCCAGCTGCAGTCTCTCCCATGCAATTGTGTTAATCAGCTTCTCTGGTGACTAACATCCTTGTGCATGCTGCAGCTCTTGCCACTGCTGGGACTGTATCTCAGTTGAGTAGTCTGTTTTTACAAAACCCATTGGACTCTAGGCATACATAAGGAGCTAGAGTAACAGCCGCTGAATTCAAAATATTTAGGAGGTTGGGGAGAAGGAAGGAGTGTTAAAGAGGAGAAAAGCAAACAGGCAGGCACACGCAGAGCATGACCACACAAGCTGGTTTCCATAGGAAACCAAAAACTTAGAGGGCAACCTTGCCTGAAACCTGTTATCAGAAATCTAGGATACAGAGGCTGTGCAACCTCAGGAGTGACTGCCAGGCAGCATAGATACTTGAGCTAGCTCCAAGCTAAAGAACACTATCCCTGCATTTGCTAAAACTGAACAAAAATGAGAAAACTGCAAGAGTGACAACATAAGGCACCGACCAACTCTCACAGGGCACAGTGTCAGCAGACACATTCTCCTAAGTACAGCCAGGCAGTACTTCACATGTAACTTTTGAACACAATTCTTCCTGAACACGACTTGAGAGTCCACACCAGATATTAATCCAGACTTAAAGGAATAGTTTAAAATATATTTTAATGGCCTTGGATTTGACAATTTTTACACATTTCATTTACTTGTTTTGTGTGCAGTCTGTTTTCTTCTTTTCACAATTTTACAGACCATCTCATTCTCTGTTGCTACAGGTCAAGATGTGCAAGACCTCACTAAGCTAGGGGTGTCTAGCAGGCAATTAAAATCCAAAGCAATCTGTTCCAACTTTAATTTGTAGCATGTCAGCTATTATGCTGGCACCATCGATCTTGTGACCTCTGAGCTAAAGCCACTGGACTAACACCAGAACCAGAAACACAACAGCCACATTAGCACCGTGCTGTCCCGAAGCTTGGCAAGCCCTACTGAAGAGGAAGGCTAGTTAGCTCGTATGCAATGCTGTACTACTGCTATTAAATGCTCTTGGGATGCAAGCCACAAACTCAGCACAGTGTTGCATTCGGCCATGTAGGCACTGTGAGCTAAAGCTATAATAGCTAAAATAAGGCCAGGGCGCAGGGTTGAGTACTAATCCGTAACTGTCCATGCCAGTAAACTGTTATCACATTCTCCAGCACTGTTTTGTTCAAGTTTATTAGCAGACATTGATGTATAGGAGATCCCACGGGGCCAGGGACTGTTCCCAGTAAACAGCAGGAGTTTGAGCCATGCAGAGCCACTCTTCGGAGCAGAAAACAGGCTGCAGACAAGTGCAGATGTACTCACTAGATTCCTCAGAGTTGGCTCAAGAGTCTCCAGCACAGCTTTACAGCTAGTTATGAATAAATTTATCCATAGTAAGATGAAAACTAAAGCCCAAGGCAGCTTCTATTCTGAACACTACTACAGATCTCTCATGTGCGTGTTAAAACTACTTGCTCAAGGGCGTCTGAATTTCCTTATTTCACAAAGTCAATGAGGTAAACTAATGAATGAATGCGAGGCACTAATATTACAGTAATGTCACATCAAAATACAATCTCATTAGTACCCGTAAATGAGTGAAGTCGAGTGCACTCAATACAGAGCAGCACAATTACCATGCAACTATACTGCACTGCATTAGCTATGTAGATGATTCTGGATTTTGCCTAAGATGTCAGATTAGGGCTCTGGCCCTTTCCAGTCCATGAAAGCACAGACACAAGTATAAAATACTTAGTTCTTGTCAATGTTGTAATCACCCGGCTTGATTCACTTTATTTTTTTTTTTAAATCATGTTATATAGTATTGTCTAAAACTAAGCTGGGAGGGTGTAAGGAAATCAAACTCCACCCCAAAAGTAATTGTTTCTGCCACCAGTAGAAACAATTTACAGAACCTTCCCCACACATACCCCTTCTTTCCCAGCAGCCTTTTCGATGCAGAAAAGGAGCAGGTCAGATCATACTAACTTTACCAGAAGCAACCGCTTGCTCCTCACATGCGATCATGAGATTGGGACAAGTGGTTTTTGTTCACAAGACAAAACCCCTGGAGGAAAGAGTACTCTTAAGCTGTATGCTGCTATTAAAACAGTCCCTCCCCTTGCAGCCAGGTCTCTCACCATCCAGTGTCTCAGAGAAAAGAGGTGGCCACGACCAGGTAATCTGTTCCCAAGGGATGGCTATGGCTCAAAAGGCATATTGTAAGCCCTTCTCAATTAGCTTTCTTACAGGAAAGAAAAGTCAAGCAACTTTTCAGCACAATTATTCAATGAGATAATGACAATAGATCGATTTCACAAGTAGTTTTATTAATATTGCATATGTTCACCTTAATGACACTCTGCCCTAATTAACATGATTATAAACTAAGCAGCAGTGGCACTTCAATAGTATCCTCAGTCTTCAATTCCAAGTTTTGAGCACAGGGATAACATAACACATTGCCTCGCGACCCAGGGTGACAGCATTAAAGCGACTAACCTAACTGAGGTTGCCACACATTTCAAGAGTTTTGGCATCTCCGCTAAGTACTAAGATGGTAGCAAAGAAGGGTTACAGCAAACAAGATAGCTACTGCTATTAAGTCAAACTCAGTGCAAACAGAACAGTCACTCAGCACTAACACAAGACTTAAAGAAAAAAAACACCACCTTTAGAAAGATAATTTTTTCTACCTCTCAAAATTGCTTTGAACCTCTAACATGAAAAGGCTTTTGTATGTCCTTTATCAGCACCAAAAAACATAATGTAATGCAGTAACCAACCAGTATTTAGGGGTATTTTGCATTATACTATGCATACAATTACTTCATTTTCAAAAGTACTATTGAACGACTTTACCTGCAAGCACATAACACCCACATACTGTGGCAGAGCCAAGAGTTTTTATTGCCACCTGTAAAATGTTACTGAAATAAAGCAGCACTGTCCCACAAGCCCTTTTCTTTCCCCATGTAAAAAAGTGCATATGAAAGACCACACAATCAGGTATACTGTCTATGCTATCCTCATGTACTTAACTGTTATGAGCAATAAAGTCCTAATTTGTAGCTAAGTTTCAAGTAAGAATTAATTCTAGATATGTTTTCTGTCAATACCTGGGGGGGAAAAAAAAAGCTAGTCATTCTGGAGGGAAGCAGGATTCAAATTTAAGAAACTAGTCACAATCTTAAGCATTTAGTTTCACCTATATAGAGTTCGTCTCCCACCTCCCTTCACATAGAACACCAATTCTTCTCTCGCCTTTAAAGCTAGAAAAATCACAGATTATCTTTGGACCCTTCTTTTCTAAATTATAACACTCAGGAAAAGAGAGGGAGAGAAAGGGAGAAACAAAAGATATGATTCATTTCTTCATACAGTTTCAGTTGCAATATTTAAACAAAATTCAAAAAATTGCCTTTTCAGTACTGTTATCTACCAAAACGTATCGGTCATGCATATTTTGGATGCTTTAATGCCCTGTCAAATGGAAGCTCATTGTTCCATCAAAAATCTTTCAGTCCTCCACGTTAGAAAGACTGACAATTGTCAGTCAAACAACACTACAATCACTTACAATTCTTCCTCATCTGAACCCAATTTTTTCCTAAATTGTCAATGATCTAAAAATTCTTATTGTTATAACCCTCTCCAGATTCCCTAACGTTCACAACACTACCTCCCAATCTGTTCCAAACAAATAAGTGATCGAAGTGCTACTTTATTTTAAATCTGTCCACTAGCATTCCATTTCATCAATTATTTCTTCAAGTTTGACCCTTGTTAATTCTAATTACCTTTTCCTATTACACATAACTGAAAGATGAAACGAGGATTTGATCGACAAATTCCTTCAACTGCTCCTTAATTTCTCTCCTATCAGTTTGTGAGGCCTCTCATTTAGCCCCAAGTCACTTAATCCCCTGCCTCAAGAACCTGAAGAAACCTATCACCTAAAGCTAAGACTGCATCATACTTCAGAATATTTGGCTATAAATTGCTTTGGGTTTTTTGTTTTTAAGCAAAGTGCAGCTTTACAAAAAATAAGGAACAGCAAAAGTCTCCCCCCTTCCCCAGCACTTCAGACATTTTCTATCTCTGGGTATTTTGTACTTTTACAGGAAGCAATGTTTACCTTGCATGCCATTATTTTTCATGTGGCCAACACTGCACAACTGCTAAGTTGTTCTGAATTAAATTGACTGTTCTCCTTGCCCCAATTTTCAGAAGAGATGCATTGTCTCTCTTAGTTACGTTCACAACATTTGCACTCTTGCCCTTGGCAGGCATAAAGTTGTTGGCAGTTTGAGGTAAGTCATTACACTAAGATCCAAGAACAAAAAGATACTTCAACGATGCAAGAACGGAAAACCTCAGTTCAGCTGCTCAGGTATGTAAGCACTGGCTTACATACTAAAAAAATTGAGATTTAATGATGCCAGCAATCAGCAGATAATGACTTCTGTTAAAATGAGAGTGATGAACACCCTTCGCAACATTTAATTACTTATTATCATACCTTTGTTTTACTGGAGATGTGCTTTAAATTACCAACAAATTTGAAAGTCTTTACTGCATCAACACTACATATACAAGCGATTAAATCTGGAATATACAGCACACTGATGTATGTTCACACCCAATTCTAATGCTCCTGTTTGGACACAGAATAACCCCTTCTGTTCTCAAATGTTATCTGGCATATTAATTAACCTTAATTTTCTTGCTGAAAATAAAAGTACAATAGTACAGGATTAAAATAAAAACAGTCCTGATAACTTTAATACACGATTAAAAAAAATGTAGTTCTGGAGATCTTCTGGCTTTGCCTAGATAGGGAGGTAACTGTAGAATAAGGCAAGAATTATGGCTCTCAAATTACTCCACAGAGCTTCTCTCACCATTCGAATAGCAAAGTGGAAATGTCTCTGTCAGGCAGTACTCCCGAGTGCCAACAGCCATTCATTTCACTGCACAAACATCCCTAAAAACCCACAGAACTCAAAATCCCAAAACGGCCTTCTAGATTTCAAATGAATGGCATGTTTTAAGATTATATTAGCATTTGCCTTTTGTTTATATCAACAAAGGCATTCTAGTAAAGATTCTCCTACGCTCTCTCTGTATGGCTATGCAATAAACAATACTAGATTTGGGACATGATGGGAATTTCTAGAGTTAAGTCAAGTGCAAGTCGATGACTACCCTGTGAGATACTGCAGAAGTCAACAGGAGGAAGGCTAAAACAAACTGACTTTCTGTCAACACTGCCTTCTTCAAAGACTGCAAAAGAAGGGCAAGAGTGAAGAAAAAACATCCAAGGAAAGGACAAGTTACATAAATAGCTTTTACATAAGTATCTCCTCACTTCTAAATGTTTGCTTTAGCAAAAGCTGGGGGAAAGCATCAGGTTTCACTCTTTATTCCAGCTGCTGCAGAATCAATACAGCGCAGTCCATTGAACTATTTTATTACAACTCATGCAACAAGCTGTTAAATACATTTGCAAAGTAAAACATCAGTGCCAGAATCAGGCATTCATAAAGATACATTTATTTTCAAGGCATGAGAACGTTAAAACGATAACTTTCTTCTGCACAATTATGCAGTCTTTCTGCATGGACTGAAAGCATAAAGTCCAATTTCAGCCCTTCCAATTTGAAAAAAAATACAGTGATAAAAATCTCAACTGCATCCAGCAGAAGCAGGGAAGACCCTCTAAGATTTATTTGGTGGGATCTAGTATTGTCTTCTATTTGACATATGCAACAGTATTCCCAAAATGTTATTGAACATTTTAGCTTTTAAAACATTATAAAAATTGGTACTTTAGAAGTGAAGAGAGAAGCCTTGTCCACAAAAACAAAGAGATCTTTATATAGTTCAGAGATAAGAACTGTAACAACATTTGTGCAATAGTAACACGTCTAAGCCTGCAGTTTGAGTTTCGTCATCCGTTGTCTCTGTCTAGATGTTTAAAAAAAAGTCATGCTGCACTCCAGAAACATGGGAAAAAATTAAAGTCCGATTTTTGACACAGTTTCTTCAGTGAGAGCAAATTTGTGCTCTGGCCCTACCAAAACACAAACGTTCAACATCTGCATGTTTCCTCTTACATTGGCCTCTTGGGGGAAAATAAGTAAATACCCCTCCTTTCTCACGTGCCCACAGATAAAGAAAATTGCGTTTCCTGTTGCGGGTTTGCAACCTGAGAGCCAGCACTAGGAAGCTGTGATAAACTGACACCAGCGGTAGCACTGCCACCCAAGCGAAAGACATGAAATGGGCTGGATATCAAAGTAAAACTCTTTCGCATTAGCGGAAAAAAACCACCACTCAAACACAGAAATCACTACAAGGACGGTCTTGATTTCTAAAAGTTGTTTAAACGGTCTCTACATCAGCATTTCAAACAGCAGTGCTCTTTGAGAAGGCCCTCCAGCTATCACCAGCTAGCAGCCTGCAGAGCACGGCGCGGTTTAACCCAGGAGTGCAACCTCCTGCTCTGCGCAGAGCCGACTTCCCCATTGCGCCAGAGCTGCTCACGGCGTTGTCCTCTCAAGCTTTAAAACTCTCCAAGGATGGAGATTCACCAGTCACTCCGGGGTGGTCTGTTCAATGCTTAGCCACGCTCATAATGATTCATTTTAATTTTTATAGTCATTTTGGTGTGCATAAACTGGATTTCTCCTAGAGGAAACTAAGCTAGAAATCCCTCCCCAGAAGTTCACCAAATGTGGCCCAACCCTAATGGTCATAACAGTCCAAACCAACAGACCACATCTGTGTTGGAACATCCAATTTAGGAGTCCAGACTAAATTCTGCCTGAAGTAAAATTACTGAATTACTAACAGTATCAATCTGGGTGACTCACCACCCCCACCTTCAGCCAGAAATCCACTTCTACTCTGCCAAATTATTTGCTAGTTGTAAGACCAAGCAACAAAGCCACACACACACAGAGCAATCTCGAAATTAGATGAAGGAAAGAAGCACTCTCTGAATCAGAAAGGAAGCAGAAAAAGTTATAAACCAGAAAATTATAATCCCACTTGTAAAACACCGGTTGTCATGGATCTGCACCGAATACTTCATATGACAGTGTGAGGTACAGTTATTATTTTGAGTGAGCGTGAAGCAAGACCAGTAGCTTACTGTAAGACCCAAAAAAACCAGGCAACACAAAGATACAGTTTCAATCATTTCAGAAGTCCCAAGAATAATGTAAAAGTGTTCTTGGGGCTATGCAACTTTTGGTCAAATCAACAAATGTAGGTGTTTAAAAATGTTAACTCTTTAAAGAGTTGTCTTTATTACCACCACCAAGAAAACCCAAGATATCCATCAGAGCTGCTGACGTGAACAACTGGCATACAGAAAGTTCTGCTACCACAGCAGTTGTTTTTACAGATACTATCTGCCACTATTAGAAAAAAGTTCTGTATTAATCCTATTTCACATCACATCAGCATACAATAAGCCTGTCATTTGACTTCAAAGGTCAAAAGACAATTGATTTAGCTGATGGTGCTGTAAAATGCATCGTGACTCCAGAAATTCAGAGCGCAGAGCTGCGATACAAAAGCAGCCCTTCGACACCTCCTGAACCCCCATCATCCGCTGCAGAGACAGGCAGCAAAAGCAGGCTACAGAGCAAAGGAAGATGCTTGGCAACTTCCCCCACCCAGAAAAGTAAGCATTAAAATTCACTATATTATACCAGCCAAGTACATTAAACATAACTAAGTCTCCCAAGCAGACTCAACAGGCAACTTTTCTCTAAGTTATGCTCAACTTCTGACCCGTGCTTTTTAGCAGCCTGGAATAAGAGCTTGTTTTCTGCTGATCTTGGCTAGTGAGGGTTTTAATCCACTACAACATCATCAATTAGGAGAAATAAGATATATTTTAGGGTTAATCTGAAATGCTTTCACTAAGATAAAAGTCCACATTAATGCAGAAGTTCAATGTCAGCATGTTTCTCTCATAGCTGCAGTAAAAACCAGTCTCTCCAAGGTCTAAATGAGTATTTTGAGGTAAAAAAATTGTTACCTCAAAAGGTAAACAAACAACACAAAAATTGAAATAAACACCACCAAAAGGTTTTCAAGCACTGAAGGTAAACCATAAGGAATCAGGAAGAACGATCCAACTTTAAAACAACTATATGCTACATGCCAGTAGTTTATTTAAATTTTGACAACTTATGAAATAAAACTTGGTCTTCAAAAAGCACTTCACTAAATGTAGTAACATCCATCTGAAGAAAGCATTCTTCCCCTTCTACAGAGCCTGACACCAAAGGCAAAAAGAATATTAAAACATCAACAAAAAAAAAAAAAAAAAATCAAAGTGCCTCTCAGGCCTAAGCATGAACCACTATTCCCAGAAACAACTCTTCCTTCTGTATTATGGTTTTAAATAACCCACATTCAGAAAAGTTGTTCTATACAGTCGTGCATTTGTCAGGAACTTGATCACTCTCTTCAAAGCAGACATCCATCCACCATGCAGGGAACAAGAGCTACTACTACTGCACTGCAGCATCTGACACGAGATTAAGTAGCATGAAGAGATGAAGCCACGACCGATTTTGATCCTACTAATCAAACACGGGTTTGCAAGAGAGGATCCACTTACATACTCAGACCTTTGAAACAAGACTGACAAATACTTGGTTAGTGACCATACAATTCACCAGCTATCAAGATTACGAAAAGTTATGTCACCACATTTAAATGTAGAGCTCTTTAAAACATGCTTCCATAAAGAAAACAAAGACTTGTAAATGCTTAGTCTCACTTAACATAAGACACGTGGCAGAATCTAAATCAAACAACCCACCCAGCAAACCGGTGCCGAAGAATTCAAAATTAAAGAGACTGAAACAATGATATAACTTAGCTTTACATATGCAAAGACAGACATCTAAAACCATTTTATCTGCTGATTCATGTTCAAAAACACAGTTAAATAACCAAGCAATTCTAGCGTCTCTGCGACTCCTGAAGGGTTTCACGAAGTTCAGCGTACAGAACTACTATCAAAGCTAACACCAAAACTGCTACAGACTGTGCTAGTCTTGCACTGCCAGCTACATAAGGATTAAAAATCAGAATTTGTGAAAAACCACAAAATTGTCACACAGCCTCACCAATAGTCATATCCTGTAGGTTTACAACTTGTGCCTTCAGTTAACCATTGCTGGTAAGGTTCCACTCCCAGAAAACATTGATTGCCTTTCATTAAATAGTCTCTCAACTCTAAGACCTATAAAATCCCACTTGATAAACCTCCAGCTTGAGAGTCCTCATTCCAACATTAAGCTGAACTCAGGGAAATACAAAGCTTAGACTATTTAGAAGTTGCTATTTGGAAAGATATACTTGAAATCAAGTCACTGAAGTCATATCTCCCCGGAAACACTGAACACAGAATATAACCTTTTTTCACCTTTCTTACTGCAAGATACTTGGCATATTAATTCTACATGCCAACTCAATAAAAGCCTCACCTAGGAGATTTTAGAATAGATGTATTTCCACTGATAAAAGGAATAAGCAACTGTACTTACTATAGCTGTACTCCTGTCATAACTTGTTAACAAGAAGTTAAACGTATGGGTTTCAGAATAAATAAAATGAAAGTCTAAAAGATGGATAATGAAGTAAAAGCAAAGACAGAAGAAGATATTAACAGATAATTAAATCATGCCTTATTGACTTTTTAAATATTTAAATTAAGGAGCTGCTGAAGAATAAAAAGAATCTGCCCAAAGCTAAGAAAGCCAAGGAGACAACAGATCAAAAACTCTTTGCCAGCTAGACAACACATAGGGTCAATGAGAATAAATTTAAACCTCTGAAAATGTCAGCATTAGGGAAACCAACTTGTGTGACTGCAATTTTGATGAAGGCAGAAAGCTCTGCTTCTCCACCCCAGTAGGGTATCCAGGATTTCTAACCAATAGCAGCAAGAACTCAAAAGCTTGCAGCAACCCCCTTGCTGAAGGGATTAAACTACCGATGTGGAGTAAACTGTTCCTTTTTATTCTCTACAATAGACACACTATAGGACAAAACAGACAGAGGAACAGAAAAGAAATTTCAATGGGCATCAACGCTTTCTCTTACTAGCCTACCTCTCATTTTCCCAATATATTTCCAAAATTATCCTCCTTAACTGGAAGGACATGACCTTACTAAAATTCAAATTAACTAGTAGGAATATTTTATGTTCTTAAAATTAAGTTTTGCTTTCTTACCTTACAAATAAAAATGTGTTCATAGTAGCAGAATTAATAATTCTGAAGTAGGCATTCTGAAGGATATGTTTGAGACACATTTACAAAACTGAGAGGACAAAAACAGCTACCTAAGAACAAAATGCTCTCAAGGCAGCAGCAGAAGGCTTATAAGCATGATAAAAAAAAATCTCCCGAAAACCTGGGGGCAGAGGAAAGAGGCCACATTTGGACATTGTTTTTAAAACAACAGCTGTCCAAAAAGTTAATCCCAAACCTTAATACAACATTTTGGATAAATGTGGGAGGGGGGGAAAGCTCTTCAAACCTAGAGCCAATTATGCATAGTGAAATTAAAATTACACATTTTATTATAGAAAAAACAGATTATGAATTACATGTCCCTTTATTAAGATTTTATTCCTTATTGCAGCTCCACCCTTTCACAGTTCTGTGTCAGTGCCTACCTCTGTACCTGCTACCCTTTTTAGTCAAGCAACTTTTTGCAGCCCTGCAATAGTCAGAGTTGACATCCCATTTTGCTTCTGACTTCATGATCTAAGAGGTTCTATGAACCACAACTGAAAGCTAAGTATGCCTATCCCAAGTAGCAATGTTAAAACTAAGCATTTTATTAGCATCAGTAATGCCTTCTTAATACACTGTTGAGCAACTAAGTGCATATCCTTTAATCAACTGGCCATAAATAAACCCCGTTGAAATCGGGGGGCAGGGGCGAATGTTCTGTCCCTCGTTACCTATCAATAAAGAAACAAGTTTTTCTTTTTAGCTTTACCTAAATATAAAAACACCTGTGTTTTTATAACTAAGAAAAAAAAAAATAAATCTGAGGTTCCCACACTGTTTCTGGATTAATAACTGGTGTGGCGTCTGATGGCCTAAGGCATAAAAGCCTTGACAGTGAAACACAACTTTGCACGGTCTCTCTCTGCAATTACAACTGCCACAAACTTCTACCTTAGTACTTTCACCTATCACTCCCACCACTCCAGCTGAAGGGGAACAGAGGATAGCCCAGTTACACCTTCCAAATAAATAACAACCAAGCTCTCCACCAGAGAAAAACAGATCCTTATTATCCAGTTAGTACTTGCAGTGACAACAGGCAAAAAACTGGGGGGGGGGATGGACAGACTTCTTTCCTTTTACGAAACTGGTTTATGCCTTAAATAAAAGGAAACTAATGCTTAATTCCCATAGTTAACAAGCAAAAACTACCCTCAATCAGAATTCCACCATGAAAGGACTACTTTCTAAAGAAAACGCCAATCTTGGTTCATCCATACAGATCTGGAAGCTAATGAAATCTGACACCTTTACTCTGAAAACAAATTTGCATTGTATTATCAACTAAGGCTCCATGCTCACAGATGCACTTCGTTCACCATGCAGCAGAGGATTCATTAAAGCAGCATCAATAAATTTTTCAAAAGTGATTTTGCAGGCAAATTTTTTTAAAGCAATTTTGTAAGCAGTGTTACCCAAAACAACACCTCTGTATTCTTCTTTGGGTAAAAAACATGCCTCCTCCATCTAAAACATATAGACATTGCAGCCAAGGTTACACAAGGAGATCTTCATTAAGTTGAGCAATTCCCATTTTGTACCACTGCTTTATCAGACACGAATGGGTGAATTCCTCATTAAACGAGCTGAAGCTGCATCACAGTTATCCAGTGCAAATAATACAGTTAATTTTAAATACAGCACAAGAACATTAATATCAAGACTTCCTGCAACATAAAATGGGGGAAGAGCAAGCAAACTCTGCTGAGGAAGGTTGTCCCCTTCTCTTTTACCTTTCCTTGCTTCTCCACCAACACTTCTTCCTCCCTCACCACAAGATCCAGTTTAAGGCATTCCCTGTTTTTCCACTTTTCCAGGTTCCTAATGAAGAAATCAACCATCCGCAAGTATTTTGTTCCTCCACCCCCTCCCTCATGAGCTGAGCATTCAGAACATCCCCACCGGCGCTGCCTCCAAATTACCTAATTGTTATCATTACTGTGGTCTCAGCACCAGCTCAGAACAAAAACGGCACGACTGCACCCTCGCCGGCTATAAAAAGTAAAGAAAGAAAGAAAGAAAAAAAAAATGGAAGTACAACTCACAGCGCCGAACGAGAGACAAGTTACGCGCCGAGCCCGGGACGGCAGCAGCGTGCCGCTGCCGGGCCCGCCGGCCGCGGGGATGGGCAGCGCGGGGAGCCGCCGCCGCGGCGGAGCGGCACTGCGCGGAGCGGAGCGGGGCGCCGCCACTCACCGCCGCCTCCGGCCGGCCGGCCGCCCTCCCGCTCGGGGATGCCTTTCCTGAGGAGAAAGAGACACAAATCCGGAAAATAGCTCCCGGCTCGGCTCGCTTCGGTGGCGTGGGGGGGTTGGCGGACCGGCGCCCGACCCGCCCCCGGACCAGGGCTGCCGGCAAGCAAGGGGCCGCCGCGGGCAGCGGCTCGGCGGACTCCCGCCGCCCCGGGGGCGCACGGGGCGGAGACGCGGGGCTCCGGGCGCTGCGGCGGCGAGGGGCTCCGCGGGCCACTCTCGCGCGAGCCCTCAGCGCTTCCCCTCGCCCCCGCCAACTCCGCGGCGGCCGCACAGCCCCGGGGCTGGGGGCCGCTTCCCCTACGCATCCCCCTCACACACACACACACACACACACACACCCCCCCACGCACCCCCCCCCGCCCCGGTCAGCGGCACGGCAGCTCCCCGGCAGGAAGGAAAGAAGGGCGAGGGCGCGCCGCCCACCCCGGCTCGGCGCTCCCGCTCGCAACTCACCCAACAAAGTTGCCGCCGCAGCGGCTGCCGGCAGCTGAGCGCGGCGCGGCTGAGCTCGGCGCGGCGCTCCCCGCCCGCGCCCGGGATGAGCTCACCCCGCCGCCCGCCCCGCCCGCCGCTGCCGCCGCCGCTCTCGCGAGAGGGGCTGCCCCACCGCCCGCCCGCGCTCCGGCGGCGAGGGGCGGGGGCGAGCGGCCGCGCGCGCGTTCCTATAGCAACGGCCAAGCGCCGGGCCTAGCGGGCGGCCGCGGCCTGTGCCGACCTCGGTCCGCTACAACCGTCCCCCGCGCCGGGGAGGACCCTCCCCGCCCCGCCTCGCCTCAGCGAGGGCCGCTGCCAGTGTCGAGGCGGGAGCCTGGGGAGGAGGTGCCGCGGGCAGCTGCGCTGGGATGCGCGTCTGCCCCGGGGGGTGGCGGCGGAGCTGCGGTCAGGGAACCTCCCGTTGTCTGAAGGCGGCCCCGTGCCGCCCGCCTCATGGCCCGGGGCCGACGGCAGGGTACACGGCCAAGGTCACTCATACAGCGACGTGTATTGTAGGGCTGGTAATTGCAGTTAGGAGTGTTGCACCCCTCAGAACGTTTTGCATTAAAATACTCTTTTATCTCCTCTGCCTCCTTGTGATCGTTACACCAAACTCCAGCTTCCTGCAGACCTGCAGGGAGAAGGTCGCTGTAGATGCTGACACACAGGCAAAACCCTCTGGTATTACACAGATAGTATACATGGAGCTCTTTCAATGCCAGAGAAATTAAAATGAATTCTCTCTTCAGATATCCACCACAGATAACTAGTTAATGATGTGGGTAAGCACATGAAAAATATAAACATACATCAACATCATCCCTTGCTCCACAGGAACACCAGCCTGTTTTCAAATCGTCAAACTTGGGAACAAAACCAGCTGTGGGCAGCCCTTTCTGAACACTCTGCTGGCTGTCTTTACCATCCTTGGCTTGATAGAACATTAACAATCTCAGTCAAACTAGTGTAAGCGCAGCTTTCCCTGAGCTGTCTCTGAAATTGGGACGCTCCGGGAAACATCTCCGATTGGGGCTGGCATCGTTCCAGCAGCGTGCAGCATGGTGATAGCTACAGCGACCGAGTTGTGGTGAGCCGCTGCTCTGCTGCTGAGATGTTGGCTGCACCCCCAGCCTCTTTCCAGGGACATCCGGACAGCAAAGACCGACAAGACTTAGGTACGGATCCAAATGGCTTGCAGGCTCCTGAGGATGTTCCTAATGGGTCTTTAGTACTGATGTTTAAATACCAGAGCGTTACGTATTGTAAAAATACCTGGGTGGATTTCCAGAAAGCAATCACTCTCTTATGGGTTCCCCAGCTTGAGGCCATGACTCTTACAGGTGTTGCAGGGTCACAAAACCACTCCCTGTCTCATCTTGCTGAGTAGAAGGAACGTTCTGGATGGGTGAAGAACTGATCTCAGTGTTGTTCTGGCATGAAGAAAATGAGAATTGGCAATCCAGATAAACAAATATTATTAAAATACGTTTATCTTGTATCACTCATCTGAAAAGCCCGGCATATTTTACATAAGTGAAAAGGTTTTTATGGGTAGCTCTAGCTCCACTCTTACAAAGGGAAGTCCAAACAGGCTTACAGCCCTCAGGTATATAAACACAACAGTGCCGGATGTGACTGCGGCATCAGGAACTGCGGTGTGCGACTACTGAATTGGCCTTCATCAGAAGAACTTAGGTAGTGAAGCTGTGGCTTGCAAGCTGTTTAATGTTAATAAGGGCTAGCACATTCCCGAACTGTTTCTATGATCTTCCTTCACACACTGCTGATGTGTCAGATCATAAAATGAGGGTGATACTCAGAAGGGTCACGTAGGGAGGGAGAGGCTCCGACACCAGGCACCAGCCCAGCCTGCGCGCTATCTGCGATGAGGCTGCGGTGGAGGCACACGCCCTTGGCTGCAGCCCAGCGTTGGAGCTGGCTCCTGCTCCCGGGCCCCTGCGGTCTCTCCCTGAATCCCGGGTCTAAGATGTCAACATCTGGTAGCGCGGGGGTTCTGGCGTGGGGGCTGCCGGCGTGAGGCACGGCCGAGCCGCTGTTCTCACCATGTTCTCCCCATGCATGGCATCTAGAGCTGCGGTTAGCGGGGCAGCAGCACTTGGGAGCAATGCGTGTTCTGACAGGTCTCAGGACATCCGGAACTCACTTATTTTCTTGATGTGGAAGTACAAAGATGTTTGTGCCTTGGTGATTAAGCAATAGTTAACTAGGTTTTGGGGGAAGAGGAGGAGAATTTAGAGTTTACCTCCTGCCTATATAAAGAAGTTATCAGAATGGCTAATCTAGACTAAGAAGGATAAGAGGGGTTTTACTCCAAAATAATTACCTTGCCTCAGTAATGCACAATTAATCCCAGAACATAAGGACTCTCTTCCCTTTCATAGAGTGTTCACACACTGGCCTCTGCCTGACTAGCTGTTACAGAATGAAAGACGCACAGTCGGCGTTCCAGTCGGTTTCTCTGTGTAGACAAACCCCGAGAATTTCTGAATGCCAATCCTTCTTCTGCCACTAATTTTCTGTGTTACTGTAGGCAAGTCACTTCACTGCTGTTTTAATATTCTCCTTTAAACAGAAAGGGAAAATGATACAGTTATTTACCTCAGAGGAGAGGGGTGAGAGTAAATTAATTAATATTTATGTTGCTCTCTGAAGGTTTGGCTTAATGAAAGGGTAAGTAGTAGGACTGTTTCTGATTAGGGCTGGCCAGAGCTACTGGAAGCACAGGGAAAATTTGACTAACAATCTGAACCACCCTGAAAGAGAGCACATAATTTATTCATCGACGAACAATGAACATGTGAAAGTTTGTATACAGCACACCCTTCCAAGAAGCATTACGATTTAGATACACAATGCACCAGAAAAATAGATGAAGTAATTTGCGTAGAGGTCATTTGCTAGAGTTCAGTGTCAGTGAGTTCAGGATATGGAAAAGGTCCATATTCTCATTCACAGCCCCAGCAAGTCAGCGCATGTGGGGAAGGTTTTAGGGTCTTACAATATTTTCTAGCATTATTGGCTTGTGGGTTTTAGAGGATTGTCTTTAATACGGATCATTTCAGTGATCCAGTTTATAGCACATAAACAGTTATACTGCCATAAGAAAAGGCCAGTTTTGCTTTGAGGCGCTGGGGCCAGGAATAAGAGGCAACTTCTTTAGCCAGCTTTGGCAGGAAAGGCAGTGTCTTGTGAACTATGACTTCTGTGTTCTTTTTTTCACTCACCAATGGGCCTTTTCTGACATGAAGTAGACACAAACACTCTCTGACTTCACCAGTTATAACTCTGTGCAACTCGTATGGTCACCTTTGAACTCTCTAAGGGACTTCACAAGCATTTTAAAGCAGCCTTCTCTGCAGCTTACAAGAATTCACCCTGAAGTAAATCTGTTCCATTTAATTGGCATGGGTAATTATTAATGGGGCATAAAGTATCTGAAGTCATTAAAACTCAAGATGAGAAATACACATTAGTTAGAAGTGGGAAAAATGTATTTTTTAATAAATGCCAAGAAATGTTTCTGACTTTGGTATATTTAATTTAGGAGAAATATTGAAGAATTTATTTCAAAAAGGATTTGGAAAGAAGGAAAGGATGCCGGAGCACTTGCGACAAAGCAGCAGCATGGAAGAAAGTGTGCGGGTGAGCCTGAAGGCTGGTGCAAAGGAATTGCCAAGTAGGAAGTACAAAATAAAATGATCAGTGTCGAATCTGACGGGCCAGAGTTGTGACCTCTCAGCTGTACATGGGCTCGCAGAGGCACCCATCCACATTGCAGTTTCCCCCTGCCAAGCCTGTCCGTCCTGCTCCGCAGTCAGTGGGCTCTTTCTCATAATTTGCAAGGATCTGCATTATTCTATTACATTTCGGTGAACTGCCAAAACACTGGAATGGACAAGAGAGGCCCAGAAACTGTGCTAATGGGAACCACTTAGGACCTAGATGGCTATATAATCCTCAGAAAAGAAATTGTGAAACACACACTCAGAACATGTCTCAAGTCTGCATTTATAGAGGCACCGATGTACAGACATTAACTTTATGAATCAAGAAGGCCTTTCAATAATAAAGGCACAGTTAATAACCTTGAGTAACGTAAAAAAAAAACAAACCATATTTTATTTGGATCTACATCAGACTACTTAAGAATATTATTTTGGTGTTACCTTTTGGTTTTAATTCAGTACTTGGAACAAGGACAATACCTGATTAGAACAGTGCCCACAGCATAATGTGTCAAGTAGTCGTAGTACTCCAGGCTTAGGAGAAAGTACAAGAAAAGAGAAGGAAAATTAGAAATTTTCCTTGTCTGAGAAGCAGGTAATACAAAAGGGACATTTGTGGAGGGGGGTTCTTTTGTTTCAAATTTTCAGGTGACGTGATACAATGTCAGTCATCAAATCATGCTACAGAAGAATTTAAAAGCAACATAGGCAGAATTCCAAAGTGCTTTTGTAGACTGTATTTAACACAAAAGTCCCCTCTCATGCATTAAAAGATTAGGGGTGAAAAGTCAAATACTCAAAAATAATAAATGCCAAATGCCATCTGCTTATACCCTCAGTTCGGATTTCTTAGGCACACACTCTAGAACATAAATTGTAATTACATGACTATATAACTTTCTCCACAGTTTCTCTGAAGACAGAGGAATCAAAGCACAACTCCATACCTTCCTTTCTGCATGCTGTTGTCCACTAGCTCTGAAGAGAGGCAGATGCATTGCCAGTTAGGTTGATCTAGAGTGTTTATTGGAACAGAATGTATCAAAAACAGCAACAAATGCATGTTTATCCCTTTCCTGTAAGGTGATACTATTATCCCCATTTTACAGATCAAATAGCTATCACCTGGTTTTCCAATACAGTTAGCAAGGGGTAGCTCTTCTTTTCAAGGAAACACATCTCCCAAGGAACTCACTTGTAATTGTGAATGCTTCCGCGAATCAATCCCCAGGCACCCTGGAGTAAGGCTGTGGCTTAAGCGACACTTCAGGAGGGCATGCACAGGCACTGCGAATGGAAGAAGTAGATCTGTCTACTCCCCACCCTGCTCCTTTTCTCCCTCCTGGCTGCTCGTTCCTGCCCCTGTGCTGCCCCAAAGTTTGTGCTGCACAGATGTTCATGTGACTCTACAGCAAACTGACTCAGAGGACTGACCCAGCTAGAAACTAACCCAGCAGGAAAAATACCACTTGCTTTCAGCCAGATGAGTTTCCTGATCCGGTTTACAATGTGGCCTCATAAATGCTTGTCTTGGTACAACACACGAGTACCATGTTCTACCTTGCACTTAAGCTGAAGTGGTCATGGTGGTGTTGGGTTGTCATGATCTTAGAATCATTAAGGTTGGAAAAGACATCTATGATTCTAAGAGTGGACATGATATAGAAATAGTCAGGAGGGCAGCTGGGTAGGGTTCCTTTGCTCAACGGTAGCATCAGCTTACTCTGGATAGAAGTGTGTGTTGAACTTCAGCATGAGGGGCACAAAAACATTAGTTAAAAAGTTTAGTTCAAGGACTAGACTTCGAGAAAATTCACAGAAGCTGAAATAGGAATGTGGTAGGGGTGGAAGAGGTAACAATTCTGGCTCAGCTGCCCTTTTACCTTGAGACTGCCAAACTTTGCCTGACCCTCTCTTAACCGCCTGTTTCCCTTGAGTCTTGCTTCTTTGTGCTTCTCTGAACAGTTCTTCACTGATGGGACTCGCACATTGAGTTCAAATGTAATATCTAAATTGGCAACCCTCTTCAGAGCTTTCCTGAGCAGCTTGTATCTAGAGAAGGAGGTCCATTTTATTCTCCAAATGAGTGTACTATTTAAGACAAGTCAGCTGGAAGGAGGAAATGTGTTTTGGTTCTTGCTCCAAGGGCTATTTGTATCTTTTTTGAAGAACATATTCTGGATTATGTTCAGGAACAGTCCAAAGACAGTGTCTCAAGACTGACTTTTATCCTGTTTCTCTGGCACCAGAAATCCTGTCTTCCCTTCTAGGAAATGGCAAAATTTCAGCAGAAGTCATGGAGAACATTCCCACCAAGAACAGCTCACAACAGCATGCTTATGGCATGTGCCTGGGAGGTGGGAGATGTAGCTGAAGATTCATCTGGTGCAGAGAGAAATGTAACCCACGTGCCCCATATTCAGGGCAAGTTTGGTCCAGGCAGAAAAGAGCAGCACTCCTTCTGCTGGCAACATCTCAAAATGAAAGTGACCTCTCCTTTCTTTTTGTAATAAGCATTTATCTTCAGCAAAGAATTCCAGGCTCTGAATAATACTAAAGAACAGATGTTTCTCCTAGTCTTATCTTGGACTTTAATAGTAGACTCATTTAAAAAGAGAGAAAAACAAAAACCAATATACTTAGCAGTGTCTAGTAAGTTTGAGCAGAATTCTTAAACAAACTTGAATGATTCATTCTGAAGAAAATATTAAATAAAAAGCCTTCAGATACATTTCAATTTTGTATTTCCATAATTCAAGGTGACTATTTTCTAAACTATTTTAGACGTAATTAGCCTGAAATATGGTTTTCTAGCTCTCAGTTTTCTGACCAAAATATAAAATGACACAGTTATTAACCTTTGGGAAACCTCTCCTACACACAACAGAATTAAATTCTACAGAAAACTGAATAACATTGGGAGAAATTCCAAATGACTTACCACTCATTTGTTTGATGGATAGTTGGGCTAGCTATCGCTTTTTACAGAGCTGCCAATCACCAGGAGTTCTGGGATACATTCTGAGAACTCTCTTAGAATCACTAATTGCAGTTGCAGGCTTCCATGGCTTAAATTGTTAAGGAAGAAACAATTACTTTGCAGAGAAGGAGATGGTACTGTTACCAAGAGAGGGTAATGTTGTGGTATCAGTGGCTTTGACTTTTCAGCAGAGTAAGTTGCTGCTTCTAATATGACATTTAAAGAGATGTTATCTGTTTGGAAGTCTGAGGATTTCTGTACTGATGTTGAAACTCAAACTGAGATCACCATAATAAAGAGGGGGAAATCATTATATCAGTTTGTTTATTCTGCATTTGGTAACTCTCTGAATACTCTGTTTCATTCTTTCCATAGCAAAGGGTGTTAGTCATTCTGTTGTTTGTCTGAGGATTTCATATAGCAGGAGGAAGAGGGAAAAAAACTTTGTGATTCTTGAAATCCAAAAACTGACAAAAAGATTCTGGAGAGTGGCTAAAACATGAAATACTTTCCCACACTTAAGCCACCTGTAGTTACTATGCATGTTATAAAATTATATTTATACTTACATACTACATTAAGTCAACAAAGCAAGTGATGCTAAGTAGCTATACTTCTATTTTGGTTACTCAGCTGCACATGGCTCATTCTAGATCACCATAGGTCACCGGATTTTTCTGTACATCTCAGACTTGAATCCCACCTTTTCTGTTGGGAAAAGATCTTCCCATCTTGTGACCAGTCTGTCAACACAAAGATATGGCGGGGGGGTGGGAAATAAATCAGAATTTCCTCTCCCCCCATATTCATTCCACAGAGTTTCAAAAAACCTGATGACTCTGCTCCAGCCACCACCCTTGCATCCTTTGGTTCCAGTTGGCCTTTCTGTCTCCACAGGGTCTGAAAATCTTACTGCAGGATTTAGAAGGTTACCTGGAAGAGATTGATAAGTTAAGATTCCGTAAGATCACTTCGTGCAGTCCAAAACTCAGCATCCACTTTTCTCATCACTTGCTGTGAGCGCATCAGGCTTCGGCTGCTTTGAAGTCATCTTCCATATATTTTGTCAAAGAAGCCTCCACTGAAAAGGGAGCACCTTAGAATTGCAATTACAGTTCAACTTAAGAACAAGTAGGAAAATGAAGTAATGTTTAAATAACAAGTGCAGGGATATGTAGAGGAAAAGTGCCAGGTATATACACAGTTCTTTTTTTCCCTTTTTTTTCAGTTTATATATCATATGAAATACGTGAAAGGGGGAGAATTGCAGTTTTGCCTTGTACCATAGAACCTCTTCACCATAAAGACTCTTCAACGTGCTGTAGGGTTACCAATATGGGTTGCAAGCTTTTTATTAACTAGTTATGTTGTAATAACTCCCATATTAACCTATACCTATAGCCAGCATAATTGCAGAAATTAAGGAGTTATTTAAAGTAAATCACCGAGCATGTAAGTACAATGCATTGCTTTTCAGTAATACAAACACATCAATATAGGTTTATTTTTGCTGCTAAGGAAGAAAACAGAAGGGCCTGGCCTAGCCCAGAGTTCCTCCGGGTCTGCTGAATCATGGAAGCTTTGAAAGTACCCTGTGGCCTGAAAACAATATTCTCTAGGGAGGTTCTCTTGCTACTTAATAAATGTTTTCTTCTCAAGGGTTGAATATGCAGTCTTGCCTATCCATCCTTGTTCAAGTTTCACAGAAGCTTCACAAGCAGAATCAATAAAATAAACTTTTTTTATTGTAAATTGTGGTTCCAGAATACAGAAATCTGGTTTGTTGATACAAATGTTCATTCAATGCTGAATGGTTTTTAAATTAGCTTATACAATCATACGAAAATTATTTACAGGAGGAAGCCCAAGTGTAATTGCATAAACCTTAGACGGATGTGGCTACAGAGCTTGTTGAGCATGAGTACCAGACTAGGGCTTTGAGAGCCTGAGGTACTGACAACATTTTCAGACTATAAAATCCCAATGGTATTAGAACCTCATAAAAAAAAAAAATACACAGGAGCTTATAAAATGAGGCCTCTGGCAATTATCTGGGGGAGGGACATGAGAAAAAAAAATTGCCTGGAGACCTTGTTTTAAGAAAAAAAGTCTTCTGCAATTGCCAAGGGCCTAATGAACTATATCTCAGAATGCCAGCCAAAGCCCTGCTGCCAAAACGTGCATTTCATTTCAGTGAAAGCAGGGAAGAGATGTATTTCAATCTTTCCCATTTGCAAAACTGGAAAACAATGGATTTTAAGAGTCAAAAGTTTTTTAAACTGAAGAAAAGGTTATCTTTGATTTTCATTCAAGAAAAAGTAAAAGCCCTACATAATGCCGTCCAAAACTTATTCAGAAATTAATGGGGCTATTTTACATGTATGTATATATTCCCCTCAATTAAAACTCGGAGGAAGAGTCCATGATATTCTTAGCAGCTGCCATGCTGGTACTTCAGGCTGTTGTCATAAGTGTAGAATTCCCTGTCCCAGTTTCTAGTGAATAAATCCTTACGTTTCTTTCTCAGTTTTCTGAAAGCCCTCCTGGGATTAAAATCTAGGTCTGTCTGTCTTAGTGAGACATCCTAGCAACATCATTGCACCCTCCCATCTTCAGGCTTACTTTACATTTCCCCTCATTTTGAATGGCCTGAAACACCTAATATTTTCAGCAGTGGCTCTACAGGTATTTTGAGTTTCAACAAAATACTATCCTTCTTTTCCAAATTTCAAGCTTTTGGGTTTAAAAAAAAAAACCTCAGGATTTCACATGCCATTTAGCAGAATAATATATGTTCTTTCCGTTGCTGTGTCCTTTAAGTCACGTAATGACACAGATGGGTCTGCTGATCTAGGCTGCACATGGATTGCATGGCTTCCAGTCTTGACATCTTCCTTGCAAGTTTTATGACTTTTGCTCCCCCCCCCCCAATTTAGATTTTTTATGGTTCATTTCTGTACTCGGAATGCATATAGAGCTTCCATTCTTGCCCAGCTAGGGAGATATTTCAGTTAAATTTGCAGCAGTTGTCCTTCTGTGATATCGTGTGGTGGAGTTCATTTCTTGTCAGTAAAAAAACCCATAACCTAGTTGAATCACAGTAACTATGATTCATTAATCTGAGACATCTGTTGATAACCCCTGAAGTCACTGTATTTCAACACTGCAACAATTCATAACCCTCACACGCAACAAACGGGGAACATAAAAGTTACTAATCCATTAATGTTCTGGCCTCCTGTGATCTCTAGACTCAATAGAAATGTAAGTGTATTGTGAAAATGAGGTAAGTGTAAGTTGTCTAGACATCCTATATATGGCCGTTCTCTGTGGTAGTTGCCTTGGGGTAGTCATTAGAAAATCTGTATTTAAGCAGATTGAAGTTCCTTGTAAGTTGGCAATGCCCTCCAAATTAAAGGTAATAGTTGTAAATGCAGCTGTGCATTTTTCCTAGCTTGTATTTCTTGCCTAAATACTCAAATTGCCTTTACTGCAATTGGACCTTCAAAAATTACAAGAAATGTTTCATGTGCAAATACTTTTTGCCCCATTTTCTAATTTGCTTTCCCCTCTTTATTTCATGTCTTTATGACCTCTTCATTATAATATTTATTGACAGATAGCATAAATATTCATTATTTTTCCATTGGGTCACTGCTTGAAAATTCACTTAGATTAATAATGTTAAGCTTTGATGTGATGAATATAACAATTACATAAGGAACAAATAACACTGCACATAATCTTCTTAACTAAAAACGCACATGCAATATTTTTGCAGGATTTCCCTGCTGCAAATCCTCCAACATTTTTTTTTTCCACCTATCTTTATTACTTCTAAGAAATGGGGGGACGAAAGTGAAATCCATCACCAACATAAAGTTTGACTGACAGGGGTTTTGGAGATTTATGCTGGTTTAATAGAAATCAGGTTCCTGTTCTAACGTCAGAGGAACGCCTTTGGTTAGAAGCAAGATACCGTTGCCGGTGGAAGATTCTTTTCTGTCTGCTTTTAGATAGGTCCCTGCTGTCCTTTTGAAAATGTAAACATGCAATTAATGCAAGCACATACAGTGAAATATTCCTGATGTTGTCTTCCAGGTGAGACCTTTAGCGCTGCAGTGCTGCGTTCTGTGTGGGTATTAAACTTCCCATAGCTCTTCCGACTGTCTTCAGTATTTGCACTAAACTCTTTGGCTCAGATTTCCCCTCTTACATTGTATAACATTGGTTCCATATCAGTCTGTACCCTTCATTTTGCAAGTGGCTGTATTGATCTAGGCCCTTTTTGGGTCAATATGCACATACTGTCACAGCTTAATGCACATGACGGCTCAGGTCAGCGGGAGTCACTACTCATCTGAGCCCTGGCAGGAATGGGATCAGGTTTGTACTGTGCTTTGTGGCTCTTGGCACACCTTTACCATTTACAGTAATTTCTTATTGGCAGTAGAAGGATTTCTAGGTAAAATAGTGAAGCTATACAACACAAGTAACCTTGCTGTTGAACCTACCCAGAAACCAGTCTTGACTCAGGGTATTTCGTTTAAACTACACACAAGCCTAAAGTGCTGCTTGCCAGTCACGCCAACATCAAAGCCCAGGGCCAGGCAAGAACAAGACACTCTCTATCTGCTGTTTTTTGAGACTACTATCTTTGATGTCTGGCAGTTTGAAAAATCGCATTTGGAAAAAAAAAAAATCAAATATTGTCATTAACTCTGCTTTTATGGATTGGCCTCATGGTCTGCAGATAGCATTCTGTGCAACTACCACAAAATTCAGTTTCAGTTATTTGATTTTAGGAATGCTACCTGAAGAGCAGTCACTATGTAGCTACCTCTGTTGGCTGATCTAATACCAGTTCCCATGAGAGGATATCCTTTCCCATCTCTTTCCCGAGAGAACAGACACACGCTTAACTTGAATCATGAGCAGCCCCACGGAATTTAGTATTTGTCCTACAGCTCACATGCTCAGGGTTCACGTCACTGTGTGAAGCTGAAATGGGAAGGCTCGTCTTGAGGGTTGCTGGCAGATACGTGTGAAGGAGCAACAATTCATATAATCCTTTTTCTTTGGACTGACAAGAAAACAACCCCAAAAAGCTTACAAACAAGATAAGCAATGCTTACTCTAGGTGATCTTTAGAGGTCTACTCTAAAGATACTGCACTACTAGCAGGAATCAGCCTCTTTTCCAATGGAAACCACTGCAACTGTTGCCGTCATGGCAGACTTTTTGCTAGCTGGCCTGGTTGATCGTTTAATCTCCTCTACAGGTCCTCTCAATGCTGCTTTAGCAATCAGCTAGCTGCAGGCACTCACCATGAAGGGTCATGTTAAATCACTTGTCTGCCCCGATCAGCCTGGCTTCCCACCGCTCTGAAACTCAGCCTCCCCAACATCCTGCTCTCCTGCATGGCAACCCAAGTGCTGCTGATGTGACACTACATGAGCCAATACTTGCTCCTTTTGTTCAATGTTGTTTCTGTTATCGTACTCCTAAAGACACAGCTGTAGCCAAGAGGATCTCACACTTGGCTTTACGGGGCCTGATTGTCACTCACACAAAGATGCCTCTGTGGTTCCGACAGCCTGAAAAGTGGGAATAGATGACATTACCAGAGTGCTGTACAAGGGGCAGTTCAGGGTTTACAGGAGTCATGTCTCTAATGTGCATCTGATGCCATGGCTTAAAACAACATGGGAAAGCAGGAAGGGGAGCAGTGGGATTTGAAAATTTTATAAAACCCAATTGCACAAAAAAAAAAACCCAAACCCACAACACCACCACAAACAAAGCTTTGAGGGTAGAAGCAAGATTAGCAGATGGCCAGTTATCACAATAAAAGGTGTCAACAAGCAAATATCAAAGTAGTACACCTGAATAAACAGGGGTTTGAAACCGTATATTACAACCTGGTGATAGTAAAATTTACCCAGTGATTATTCATTTGGCATCGTCGTCGTGTACTATGCCACCAGCAAATGAGATATTCTGTAATATCAAGTTGGATTAACAGAATTCCTGTTCATCTTGAAGAAAATCTCTTGTGGGCATCACATTCCTGAGGAGTGGTGCCATCGGCCACAGAGGATTGTTATAAACTGCTGGAACAGGCATCTGTGTAATGTATTAGTGGAGGCTTTAAATATATCTCAGCAGGTTCTCTAGAGGAGATAGAGTTTCATTTCCTCTGCTGTTTGAATCTTCACAACTAGTGCGAGTGAAAATCCCTTACTAGATGCCTGTGCAGGGCGTCTTTAAAAACCTTCCACTGCGTCGTGCGTTTCAGCAACAACCCAAGTACAGGAGCGGCTCTTGCAACGCGCTGCGTGTTACGGACTTGAGCCACAGGGATGAAGTTATGTGGCTGTCAGCTAGCTGGGAGCCCTGTTACAGAACCCACCGTCACATAAAGATGTAAAACTAGTGGCTGAGCTCCTCGCTCTTCTATAAAGATGCATCCCTGTTTACTGCAATACCCATACCTGGCCTTGCTGTAGACTACTTTACAGCATACTGTCCTTTGCCATATTACAGGAACTCCAACTGAAATAGGAAACTGGAGCTCGCTGTCCAGAAACGGTCTTGCTCCCATTGCAGCAAACAGAAAGGAGGCAGGAATGAATGTTGCCAGTAGCTCAGTTTATTCCACGACACATCTGAAATGCTCTCCTGCATCAATACCACCGAGTGAATTACTGTCGTGAAATCAGCTTGTGCCAATTCTTTCTGCATACCTGCTTAATTTCCTTGAAACCTCTGCAGCTCAGTTATACCTATCTTACCACCGAGCATTTCTTTTACAGCAGACAGTGGCATTGATTTTGCTAGGACATCTCCTGGGATCGAACCCTCCCTGGTTTAAATAAGAATGGCAGACGCGGTCTCTAAACATCTGCTGGCTGCTGGAATGGCTCTCTGATTACAAGCAAGCAATGCCAATGAATGTAAAATTACTTATCAGGCACAAAAAAAAGAGAAAGAAAATATTTGAGGAGAGTTACACTAGGGTTGGGGGAGGATGGGAAGGCGTTTTTGAGAGATCACAAAGACAACATTGTCAAAAAATTGATTTGGCTTATTCAAAGCACTAAGAAATGTGATTGTGAGAAATTGTAAGATTTCAATTTCCCTATTCAGCTTAGAGTTTCTTTAGATCCTAATTACCACAGCTTAGAAGAAAAGAAAGCAACTAACAAAGAAAAAGTGACCTTTTATGGAATCTTGGCACTTAAATCCAGTAAGGTTTGAAAGTGTTATTATAAGACTTTATTGTGTAAAATAATGTTAGTAGCATTTAATATTAAGTAATTAGGACAAAATTCTCTTAACTGTGTCAATGGATGTCACCACTGAACTTCCTCTGACCTACAGGGCCACTTGTGATCTTGGAAAAATGTGTGCTTTCAACTGGAGAGAAGAATTATTACATTCTTATTATAAAACCACAACATGTCCTTGGACTTTGTGCTGAAGGCTTTGAAATGCACGATTTAAGCAGCGCTGACACTTCATCAGCGTACTGGAGATGTGGAGCCCCTCACAAAGGTCCGCCACCACCACCACCTTACCCAAAGCACCTCAGATGTGACCCAGCAGTGCTGCAGGCTGGGGCTACCTGTTTTGTGCCATAGATGGTTCCTCGTGTCACAGAATCACAGAATCGTTAAGGTTGGAAAAGACCTTTAAGATCATGAAGTCCAACCACCAACCCAACACCACTGTGCCCACTAAACCATGTCCTGAAGTGCCACAGGCTGCTCTCCGTGTCTCCTGGGGAGTGGAGGCGGCAGCGATGGATCACTCAGCGCCTTGCTTACCGTACAATCTAGGGAGGTCTTCAAGAGAGCAACATGGGAACCCAGCTGGTTCGGACAGCAGTGAGCAAAATGCTTTTCTCACAGAACCACCAAGAAAAGGAGCCAGGGAAGGCAAAGAGAAGCTGATTCCCCACTGCAGGCCTGTCCCAGTGTGGCTGGTCTGCACTGAACTTCTCCACCTTGGTTCCCAAAGGGCTGTGCGTTAACTGGGGCTGGCGCAAAACACAGCAAGGATGCTGTGCACGAGCCAGTCCTCTTCTTCACCGCCTGCCCGGGAGAGGCAGGAAAAACAGGGACAGTCACAAGAGCCAGCTGTACGAGTTCTCCACTGTAGCCTGAGGACCCTATCAGTGGTTTTGCAGATGGTTTCGCAGATGGTTTCTCCTGCCTGTGTGTTCAAACAAGTGCCCCTAAAAGGATGGGGATGAGAGAAGGAATCTGACCCATGGTGTTGACCTTGCAGCCTTTTCATCAGCCCAGCACTTCGCTGCCACGTTGAGGTGGTTTTCACCCGTAATGCGCAGCCAGAGCAGATGTTCCTTCTGTGCGGCGAAGCTGCTCTGCCTGGCAGACAGCGGCTGGGATCCAGGCCCGTGGCTGTCGCACACCGAAGGGCTCCTCAGCCCTCACACCACAGGGCAGCGATTCCAAAGGGTACTGAAGTGCAGTTTGCTCCCTCACATACAGAGGGACCAACTTGTCATCAACAACTTGCAGAGACATGCTAACCTCTGTCCAGAAGGCAATTTTATTGCCATTTGAGATGAGACTTCTTCCCCCGTTGTGTGTTACATGGCTGGATTACTGCCTCTGTTGCGGCATCTGCAAAGTTTGGTATCTTCTCCATTAAAGAAGGGAAGACAGTTCTGGAGACTTCCTCTCTAAAAGCCTCCAACACTTCAAACACCAGCCATATATCCAGATCAGCATAATGAAAATGGCCTTTCTCGTCGTACTGGGCATTTGAAATTCATATCCAGATTCTACAGCTTGAACTCATCGCGAGTTGTAATGTGTAACATAATAGACTAACATGTACTGCTCTGTCTTTCCTTTGATAAAACAGCAACAAAAAAGTTAAAGAATGCCTGACTGAATCAGGCATGAGCTTCCCATGGGATAAAATTAAGCAGCATTCTGCTAGCGCCGTGAAGGAAAAAGCATCGGTTACCATTGCAATGATTTAATCACGCAATGTTGAAAAAAGGATCAGCAGCATGTATGCCACAGCAATATTAACAGAATAACCACAAGTCTTGTATTTCTAAGCTTTGGGTTAATAAAGAGGAATTCACCTTTCCCTTTCTGTATGATCTTGCAGATTTATTTTTGACTAGAGAGAGTTTTGCCTTTTTTTGGTAATAGGAGTTGATGAGGTATAAGAAGATAAAAGGAAAATCTCACCATTTCCGTTCCTTCAGCAAAGACCTGTATTAACTGAGAGATCAGACTGTTACTTCTCCTATCATCCATTTGCAGAAGTTCATTACTTAATTCCCATTCATATCACCTCTGTGGAGAATAACAGGCTGATGACATTTCAGTTAATCATAATCTTCCCCTTCTGTGACAACCTGCCAGCAGCCTTTTTGAAAATAAACTTGCAGAACAAAATTTTTAAAAAGAAGGATTTTTCTCACCCTCATGGAGAAAGGAAAACTGGCAAGATGAATACGTGAGAATATTTCACAAATGAAAAAAAAATTCTTCTGGATTCATTACCATTTCTTTCTCAACATTTTATGTGCTATTTAATTGCCTGGGAAATTGTTATTGACGTAACTTTACATATTTGTCTTTATCCCCTTCAGAACATAGAGCCCCTGTTGCTTTTGTAACACACTTACTAGGAAGAAGAATACCTTAATTTTCCATGGACTGACTTGATTATCAGGCAGCTATAGAAGTGCAAATAAAATCATGGGTTTGTGGGTGTGCGTGCATAGAGGAAATCTTGTGTAGGGTAAAAAAGCAGGAAACTTTAAGATTTCAAGCCATTACTGATAGCCATCACTGATAGCCATCTTATGTGTCACATAGTCTAATAAATATAGCAATTTTAACCCAGTTAATGTACCAGTAAAGGAATGGGAAATGGAAGAGTGAATTGTAAAGAACATGGGAAGGCTTGGAGGGTTTGCTGGCAGCAACGGGCCCACAGAAGCCATCACCAGCAGTTGAACTTAGGTCACAGCAGATGTAAGACTTGAGTGGAGGCCACTGAAACCCAAGGAAATACTATAAGCTGGAGGCAAAACCACAAGCAGGCATCACTGACAAACAAAGAAAAGAGTCAAAGGCAGTCTCATCCACACTGGCAGCTTTTGCGAAAGTTCAATCAAAGCTGCAAGAGTGTCAGCACCACTTGTTCATGGCAACAAAAGACAGGATGTTGAGCTACCTGGAAATAGCCTATCTTGTAAACAGCTGAAATGTCATCAAGAAGAAGAAATTCAAGCTTCTATCAGCAGCTGCATACTGCCAACTCAAAGTCAGGAAGAATATCTGTGGGCAGGCAAAGTGCACAGCTCTTTCATTAACACAGTTATTGAAACTATGATGTCTGAGCAAAATGTGCTTGGCTCCTTCCTGAAGGCCAATCTGCAGATGATCTTCACAGAGATAAAAAACCCACCTTCAGAGGCAGTCTAATTTTTAAGGGAAGCTCTGCCCAAAGGGATGATAACATACTCAATGGTAATTGAAACTCATTATGTGTCATTTGTAGATCTAGTCAACGCCCAACTCCTAAAGTTCCTGTGAGCATATAAATAAAATTGAGACTTGTTACTGCAGCAGAAGGAGGTGGGAAGACAGATGGGTTAACTGGGAGGGGGCATCGCAGTACAGAGGTAGGAGAGACCATGTCAATTCAGAAGCCACTGTGGAAGTTGTCCCTACCTCTTTGCAGAAGTGCCTGGCACGGCTGCACCTCCTGCCTCTGGAGGGCTGGTGAGCAATGCCAAACAGTCCTGAACGAGCTTTTGTGTCTGTACAGAGTCGGATGGGTGGCAGACACAACCCTTGCCCAAAGAAGCAGTGGACCTTTGTCAGCAAAGCAGAGAGTCAGCTGTTTATTTATGACAAGAAACACCAATAAACAGGACCATACATATTCCAGTGGCCTTAGACAAATTAAGCCAAGAAAAAGCGAAGGAAAGAAGGGCAGTTGTTGCATGACTGGTAGAAAGACATCTATGCCAGCTTATCTCTGGTGATGGTGCAGTGTCACAACACAGCTAAGGATTCTGGGGACTGAGATCCTGAGCTCTTTGCAGTAACTCCAGAGCCTCCAGGAGTGCAGATGCACTTACAGCAATATTAGGAATGCCAACAGAGTTGTGAGGAAATTCATTCTATCCTTTCTCTAAGGGACAATTTCCATACGAAGACACAACCATTGTGGTCTCCTGGTCCTGCAGCATGCACCCTGGTACCCAAAGGTCTTATAATGCTGGCTTCAGAAAAATCCAGTCTTCCACACTACAGTGGAGGAATATCCGATTATTGCTAAACAGTTACTAGCTGTAACTATGTGTTAACTCACAGATGGCTGTCACACCATAGATTTTATACACCTCATTGCTGGGGGTCAACCGCACACATCAGTAGATAAGTAATTCCTTTGGACACATTGCTTAATAACTTTTCTGTATGACAAAAGCTTTTTAGTTAGGTCTTTTGGAAAGATACAGCTGACCAAACCAAAAAGTGGGTTTTGGCGAGGGAAGGAACATACAAGAAAACAAGATTACGTAGGTCCACAGATAATAGACGTTATGGGAGGTTATTTCCCTCCAGTGTTTAGTTAACATAGGATACCATCAGTCAGGGGAACTACTTACTTAGCCTGAATGGCAGGGCAAATGTACATAGAATCAGCTCCAGTGAGGTCACTGTACCATCAAATGCATAAAGAGGTCAACATTAATTTGCATTAGTTGCAACGGTAATCGGTTATTTGTGCATATCTTCTTTGCTACTTTTTTTTTTCCCTTAGAAGTAATAGAAAAGTCAAAAAGACAGTTGCTTTGCAAACACTTAGGCAGTATTAGAACTGAAATGTATTTCTTCCAGGGAACTTTCATTTCAGCTCCTTCTGCAGTGGGTAGGAAGCTCACACCCACCGCACACCTCCAAGGTCTGACTTCTTCACACGATGTGCAGTATAATCACTCTGTACTTCCACTACAGAAGGTGGCCAACCACATGACTGGTAACCATAGCAGCTTCAATAACCAAAAAAAACCAAAAACCCCACACTCCAGTGCTGAATGTAGGCGCAAGTCTGTTGCTTTAGCATCACTTTATTTGCCGTGAACAGCATCAATGGGTATGCCTCAAAATGTCCCAGTGTTTGATGAGGAAAGAGATACTTATGTTCATCGCCACACGGAAAACAGCACGTCTCACGCAGAAGAATGTTTTCTGTCACTCTTGACTTTTGTAACGTCTAGAGATATTTTTCTGGAGCTGTAATCTCAAGCATTCAAGCTAGGATTTCTATTTCTTGTATGGGAAAGATTGGTCCTGGAGATTTTCCACGCTGGAATCGCTGGTCTTTTTCCTGTCATGTGCCGAGTGTTGCCTGCCAGGGACCGAGAAGTAATGACAGGCAATAACATCTGATTCTTTCCCAGTACAATGCCAAAACACAGTATCAGGATACCACTAGCTGTCTCAACACTATTAACTCTTCCAGACAGAATCAGTGAACTTGGCACAGATGGTGGATGTGGGTAGGGAATTTCTCCCTTTCCTCTCCCTAATGGTCACTTTCCAGCTGATCTGAAGCTTGGGAGACTGCCATCCCTTGGAGAAGGATGCAGCAGGATGGGGCTCTCCTCCTAGAGCATCCCACCTTATGGGGTCTACCCCTCCAAGGACCTACACACCCTTGTTGATCCGATACGTGCAGCAGCTCTGGTCTGCCTGCTTCTGTCTCCACTACTGGAGTGAGGACATCACGGATACAATAGCACACCGGTGCTATAGAGCAGAGTGAAGGAAGAAGCGGAATAAAGGCAAGAGCCAAGCAGTGTTACCGCAGACAGTGCGGTGAGGAGCTAAGGCAGTCATTGTAGATATTTTGACAGAATACCCTCTCAGTTTTGGTAACAAATTTACTATTGCGGACATTCAGAAGCCTGCTAGTATTAAGGTGCTAGTATGCCATCCACTATCAAAGGCATTCAGTTCCCGACAGCATGTCACACTTGGACATAATCCAAAGCCAGTGACAGTCTAAGACCTGTGAGTTATAAAACCAATCCCTGCATGCTTATTTATATTAGAAAGCTCACATTTCAACCCAAAGCCCAAAAGCAAGATATACCTCAACACGCAACACATTAGAGATGACTCATGAAATCTGAGTTCAAGTCTTTTGGACTCCAGCACAAAAAGCTACCACCTAAGCAGCTGCTGGGCTGAAGATTTCCTTTCTTCTATGTTTCTTTAAAAAGCGGTGCCCTTAAGAATACCAAGGGCCTCAGAAAATTCAGTCTTATTATTTTCAATATATCTTTTTTAAACAGAGGAAACACAACAAATACGGATTACTTAGTGAGTAATCTTAAAAAAAAAATTAATGCTGCAGATATGGTCTTGGCAGAAATCTAGAGTGCTCAGGTAACATCTTTACAGGACAGACTTGTTTTGCTTTCTTATAAAAGAGTGGAGGCACGTAAGGACATTTGGCCAACATGGAGAACAGCTGATCCACACAGCTCCAGAAAGAAAAGCATGAGTTGCCACAGTGTCAGCCAAGGTGCTGTAGCTATTAGTTGCAATAAATACCCATCATTGCAGACTAGCGTAGAAAAAGCTTCCCAGCTGCAACCTCTCCTTTGGTTTGCAGCCTCCTCCACCAGCGTGAGCCATATTTTGCTCTCAGGAGACCAAGGCAGAAGTACCCAGAAGAACGTGAGGACGTAAGCTGCCTCCCCACAAACCTCTTGTCCCTGTTAAGCGGGGCATTGCAGGCAAAAGCGAAGTAGGAATACCGGGCTGGAAGGGGCTACTGGAAGAGCCCAACTCTCAGGTTGCATGGAGAGCTCATTATTTAATCCCGTTCCTGCAGCTGGCAGCTGAGAGGTTACACCAGCTTGTACTGGGAGCTCCCTCAGAGCCTCACCTGAGCAACTCATTCCTGAATTTCAAACCCGGTGAAGGATCTCTGTTTTAGGCAGAGCACCAGCCATGCCAGAGCCTACATACTTTGTTAAAGTTTGGGGTGATGACAACCCACACTGCTATGGGTGAAAAATTCATTTTATTTTTACCATATATTTTTCATTATTTCTGTAGCATAATGATGGAACTGTAAATACCAGCATTTTTATATGACTACAACTAACTACACACAAACAAAAGATCGTTTACCTTAGCTTATTACATGTTTCCATGACTCTCTTGTGTAAGGGCTTCTATTGCCACAGAACAACAGTCTCTCAGTTGGTTTTTAATTTTGGGGAAACAATTAACTTAGCATACCATCTTGTCTAAGAAATTCAGCCAAACCCAAGTCCCTTATTAAAATTAGATTTCCAGTCAAGAGACTTATAATTATGTCTCTTCTACCCAGACATTTTCTATTAAGGCATGACTTCCTTTATTCTGCTGTCTTCTACACAGAGCAATAATTATTGGAACAATAAAAAAAAAAGGTAGTTTTAAGTTTTGCCTTTTATTGAAAAAGTTTATTACTATGCTGATAGTACAGTAATAAACTTCAAGACCAAACTTATCTTGTAAAATTGCAGAGATTTTAAATATTTTCTGTATAAATGGTGTCACTAAGCAATTTGCATGTAGTTAGACAAAGTTGGTAACAGATGTGCTTACGTCAGCTCTGATAACATTCATAAATTCATTTAACAGAGACTTCATGATGTCTGCAAAATGATATTCAAAAGTAATTACTTCCCTTGCAGCATTCAGTCTGTCTCGCTGTTGAATATAATCTTCACATATTAGTATATTACACATTTGGAGAGGAATTGGTGAAGTAATTACTAGTACAGTGAGGAGTGACATTCATTTATCTTACACTACAGCCTTGCTTTAAAAGCCTGGCTTTTAAAAGGACTAGCCAAAAAAGGTAACCTACATGTTAAAAAAAAAAAGTGTGAGAGATTCAGATATTTTATAATTTGGTCAGTTATGAACAGCAAGTAGGCTTTCTATTTGTAACACAGTATACACAGCTATGGGAAATTATGGCACCATGCCGTCCTTTAATTTGATGTTGCCGGGAAAGGCTGTGGAAGTTGACTTAGCATCGATTTTTTAACGCTCCAAAGATTCAATAGATACAGATGCACTTTTTAGAAAAGGCATGGGAAATGCCTGACTCTTCCTGTGCTTGTTGCCATTGTGAGAGGAAGCCTTGACAGTATGAAGTGGAGAAGCACTGCATCTGGTAACGAGTTTGGAAGATCAGACCCTCCCTTAGCTGCTGTGATCATTAAGCTGCTCTTTCACCCGTGTATCTCTTCTATCATTACATATGTGCTCTGTAATAAAATGTCGCAGGCTGTTAAGGTGAAGAGCAACGGAAGCAATTCTTGCTCTTTCATTTGTAATCGGGATAAAACACTTGTGACTATAACTCACTCGGCGATGCCGTAACTCACACGGGTCATTCTGTTGAGTTTGACTCAACCACCGATTCCGAGTAAGACAAGCCGGCTCGAGCCCCTTTCTTCAGAGGAGAGAGCAGAGTGTGGAAACAAAACTCGCATCCTCCAAGCACAGAGCAACAACCTGCCTAAACTCTGCCACGACGCCTCTTCAGCACGGCTCCTCACGAGCCGGCTGTGGAGGCTTCCGTGACCTTGGCAGGATTGCAGAGGTCGCCTGTTCTTTTAAATAAAGCATCACCTGGGAGTGGGGAGCAAGAGGAAGCTTTACACTGGCTGTAAAAGCATCGTAGCCTTTACAAAACATTTAATAAGATTTCAGAGGGTGTTTTTTTGTTTTTTTGTTTTTTTTTAATTTATGAACAATCAGGAAAAAAAAAAAATCAGAAAGTACTGATTTATTTCTGGCTCCAGTTCCCACGCAAGAAGTTTAGAAAGTTGAATTCTGCTCAGCCTTTCTTTCACCTGAAGGATCAGCCTTCAATTACATACTGCTAAAAAGTTAATCATCACTCTTGTTTCTCTTTGTTCTTGATTATTAGATATTGTTTATAGTCTATTCTCTTCAGTTCTCCAAGTTGTATTTTCTTCCTTCTGTGGGTGTGTTCCCCCTCCCCACCCCCCCCCTTCTTGCATTGCAGGAGGGTTTGCACATTGTTAATATTATTTTTATCACGTTTCTCCTTGTTCTCATTTTTAAAATAATTTTTGCTACACAGAAACTATCTTACAAACCGACCAGACTAAGCTGGAACCCTTGATCCCGGACCTTTGTTCCCATTACCCTAATCCTGTTCCCATCGCCTAGAACAACGAAGAGGGTAGAGCTGTGGTGGTCACCCAGGGGCTCCTGGAGACTTTCTTCATGTCTCAGCCATGCAGGGTGGCTTAGGGGCCCTGAGGGCAGAGCACGCAGCTGCCTGCCTTGGGTCTGGTCCAGGAGGGAGCAGTACACAGGATCCCCGGTCCCTGTTGCTGCATACATTCCCCAGCAGGGAAGCAGGATGAGTGGGAAGATGAACAACCCCTTCCTGAGCCAGGGAGAGGGCTCGGCTACCACCTCTGCAACAGCGGGATGTTTAATCACAGCCCCGGCTGGCCTTGCTGTGGGTGGGCTGTAGAGCACAGAAAATTTCCGGCATCTTCTCCCTAACCTCCATACAGAATCACACACAGAAAGGCAGGATGGAGCCCACAGAAGGAATCCTCTCTGTTTTCACTGTACGAGGACATAACACACTGGCCTGGGTTTCTCAGCAGTCAAATATTTGCCTGGTGGGCTGTCTCCAAAGCTGTTTCCAGCAGCAGGGCTAGACAGCTTCCTGCAGCCGCAGAGCTCCGCTCCTCCCCTTGCCCATCCCTCCTCTCACACAACATGCCAGGGAGTATTTGAACATCCACACAGAACCTCATGTTTGAGATTTCATCCAAAATATACCCTTCTACCACCCACTCAGAGCAAACTTTTTATTTGTCTAACAAGAACAAAGGGCTGAGCGAGTTAACCCTGCCAGCCTTACAGCCGGGAATCCAGACTTTCTCATCCCAAACCCACCCATTCAGCTAATCCTTAGACAACCATGATAAATCATCCTGCATCAGCGGCATCACAGGAGCCTTTACTTTACTTTTACCGACTTTATTAAAAAAAAAAAAAGGGAAAGAAGGAAAAACAGCCAGTGAAGAGAGGCAGAGACCCCTTTCCTTCTTTGCATTCTGGAAAGGTGTATTCCAGCAGGTGCAGATGTATAAAGCAGGATGTGTCGGATTAATAAACACAGGCCCTCTCCATGTTACGAATAGACGAGGCATTCCAATTCAGGGAACAAAAAATAATAAAGGGATGTCATCTGTGCTGTTAACTCAGGGGAAAAAAAAAATCCTTTGCAGAGAGGTGTGAAAGAAAATGCCAGGCAAGCTAGAGTTTAAGCTACACATGCAGTTGCATGTGCACTCTAATGCCGTTGAAATAATTTTCCTGCGGTTGGCAAACCCATACATCCCTGAGATTTAAAGCAGGGTGTCAGAAGCACTGCGGCGGAGGAAGGACTGCAGCGCGCAGCGCGGCGGGGCTGGCGGGCCTGCTGCCAGCACGCTGCCTGCCGCTCCCTGGGTGCCGGTCGTCACTCAACTCCCTAAATCTCTGCCTGGAGAGACCGACTAACAGTACTGTCAGGTCTACCTGTCTATTTAGACGAAGTGCCTACAGGAATCCCCAGACTGTTGATAATCCCCTGAACTTTCAACAATCTGTAACGCTCGCACACGCATCGGTTTCTGTAGCTCAGTGCTGGAAGTAGGGCTCTCTCGAGCAACAGTTTCCAAATGCGAAGGGAAAAACAGGTACCTCCAGCTTGGGTGATTTATTGTAGGTTAACAAAACACGAAAGAACGGACAGAGGAGTAAAATACGGAGCTGGACCTGGGCGAGCGGTGCCTCCATCTTGAGTCAGCCGGCAGCCCCATTGCTAGGCAGGCTTTTCATTGCAAGGCTGCTACACAGAGAGCGTACACCATTCCCACGCAAAGCTGACTAAGACCCTGACTGTTCAATTTGCCAAGCCCCTCAAATAATCCTAAGTAAATACACTGCTTTCCAGAACTCCCTCAAGGTCAAAAATTTCACAAAGCCTCCCTCGTTGGCCCACTGCTAGCTGATTTCCTTCCAGGAGAAAGCTCGTATCCACTCCAGTAATTTTTTATCCAGCTGATCCTAAAACTTCAAAGGAGTTACTGACATTTACATGTCCTTGGGACCAGTTCCTTGACTAGTACATTTTAGTTATGATTTTTCCATGTGTGCAGTATCTTAAATGCTAATAATGCACAGAAATTGTTTACAGAAATAAAGATGGGTGATAAGAAGAGAATTTGCAAACATGCTGCAACTGACAGTCTTTTCTGGCCTTCTTTTGTTTGGATGAGTGGGTGGGTGATGAGTATTAAGGAAAAAGAAAATAACTTGCAGGTTTACATCAGCAGCTGAAGTCCATGCTGTTACAGCTACTCTGCTACCTGCACTCGCTGTGTTTGCCAATGCTGTGCCCGCACTTCCAACTGCGCTGTAGATACACCCTTCCTTTAATCACTTTGCAGCAAATTGGTTTCAAAACCACATTTTTCAACTGCACACACAGAAAAGTGAGAGAAGTTCTCATTCCTGCGCTGCTGATTGCTTCCAGCTCCCTGCCCATCTGCTTGGCTTCTGGCCCGAGTAGGTTAGAGCACAGCCTGTGCCCGCGTGCCCCTTCTTCGTCCCTGGGTGCACCACAGCTGTGTAGCAATGAGACCTTTTTTGTCACCAGACAGGTTTGGGGGCATGTAAAGGACCCCAGGTTCGAAGCTGGGAGGCAGATCGTCACGAAGAGAGCTTCCCAGCATCACGTTCCCACCACGGGAACGGATGCCAGCACAGGAGCCTGAGTTTAAATCTGACCTAAACTTTCCTGAAGTTTAGGGGTGCTGGTAGATGGGATTTTGACATAGCCCGTTACAGAACAGGATGCATGTTCTCGCAAGGAGGAAAACATCCCGAGAGCCTAATCAGCAGGAGCACAAGGTTGTCTTAAAATTTCTGGTAAATTCATTTTGGTCATATTTGGAAGAAATACACAAGCTCATCTCTCCTGAAGGAAAGTATCTGTTAGGATTGCACATCTAGTTCTTATGCTCTCTCCCATGGGAGGAAATGCGGTGTTTCTTTTTTCCCCTCATCCTGAGGATATCTTCATTATGTTCTACTAAGAGCTCAGCATTACACGAGGACGTTGCTAATGAATGCCTCTAGGCTTCAGAGGGCAGAGTCTCAAGAGCTCTATCATTAAATATAATAATTTGCAGTTCTGCAGTACCTTCCGTCTGAAGATCTCAGCTGTTTGTACAGTTACCTGTGAATTAAGCTTAGTCTCTCAAAACTGAGCTATTCCTGATAAATACTGAATAGCCTGGTAGCAAGGACACTTTCCCAAGAGGTCAGGGACAGAGTTTTGACCACTTCTGACTGGGGTGAGAACTGAACCCAGGTGCCCAGTATTCTGGGCAGGTCCTCTCTGCAGCAGTGTGCACTGATGGGGGGAAAGGAGATATCCCACCTCGTCTTCTGACAGTTTGGAAAAGAAAAGGGTGACCTCTTCTCAGCCCTTTCAGACAAAGCTGTAGGTAGTGGATCCCAAACAGATGAAAGTGCCTCCTGGTAGACTACCAAGGAGCTGGATTTAAGGCTTACCTATCCTCAGTGCTTCCCAGCTGGTTCATCGTAGGCTGAACACGGGAAGCTCCATCCTCTGGTTTGTTCAGGTCCCATTAGAAAGGAAATTTAACTCTGTCCTGGCACTGTGTGTAGGACCCTGATGCCTAACACAGGGCTCTAGATTTCACGCAGACCATTTGATCTAATCCTCCATGAATGAATAATTCAAGAAAAGTTACAGAATGGCCTGACAAGGCATGTTTCTTCTCTTTATTTTGTGTCTTCTGTTCCAGTCAATGCTTCTCGACAACCAGCAAAAGTGATTATTGGCAAAATATTTCCAGACAAGAATGAACACACTTTTATTCTGTTTAATGTGACCTGTAAAAGTTGATCGGTTAAAAAATCCCCACGTCATCTCTGATTATTCTAGCTGCCTTTGTTTCAGGAGTCAAAACTGAGAAGAGTTTTAGAACTCGAACCCTAGAAGTAGTAGTATGGAATGACGCTGTACCATTAGACTGAAAGTTTCACTGCTAAATGTCTCAATTAAAGATTTATAGCCCCCTATATCAAGTAGTATAGTCTGTGCAAGTTTTTGCTAGTAAGATGTGTTTCGTAGCAGTGAGGTCATGTGTCAAGTAGATGCATGTTCGTGTTGCCAAGTTCAGATCCCTGTTTGTTCAGAGTTTTAACTGTTCTAGTTTTAGCTGTTTTGAACAGGAGATCCCACTGATCTGCAGGTTGTGGAAGAGTCCCGAGAAGAAGAATTACAGTAATTAATGGGTTAGCTTAAATGAACAACTGAGTTGTTAAGTAATACAATGAATCGATAAAATATACATCAGTCTTGAAGGCTTTTTCTGCATTTTTTCTAGCACCGTTTGATAAATGCCAGAGGAAAAATAACGATTTTTCTTTCAGCAAGATGCGAAGAGAAACACATGGTCGAGGCAGGGCAGCTGCTGAAATCCTGCCGGAGGGGGAGGTCTGAGACACGTCCGCATCCAGGCAGCTGGAGGGAAATGCATTCACCCAGCCAATGAGAAAGACTATCCAAAGGTCAGGGGGTAGCAAAGGAACAGAAAGGAAAAATCCTCCATCACTTCCAGCTGGAAATAAAGTAAAAAAAATAACATTTCTGGGATTTAATGGCAGTGTTGTCCAGTGGGTAGGCAGCATAGCTAGGGGAGCAGGCTGTGTCTAGTTGTCCTCTTTTTGCAGAGTTGCAATGTGACATTAGGCAAATGAACTATTTTGTGCTTCGGTTGCCCCACCTAAAAATGTATTTGGTATGCCTCATTGTATATAATACACCTTACCACCACAGGAGGGCTGGGAGGTCTACATTTCTACAGTGTTTTAAGACCCTCGGGTAAAAGAAGCTGCAGAAGTTGAGACTAATATAGTTATTTTATGTTTATTTCTAATAGGTAGACACACAGTAGGAACCATTTTGACATGTGTTAGTGTAGGTGGAAATGACTCATTTGGCTGCACTGGAAGCTAGCTGCTGTAGACTGGCTGCTGCTACATTCCTAAATAAATCCCACAAAACAGACCTTGAAAAATAAAGTGAATCTTGCTGCTCTGTTACTAATTAACAATATATTTGGCATGTGTACATATGAACACATGTCTTAATTTATACAGATGTGAGCATACATACACTCCCTGTAGTGTATTCATTCTTTAAATTTCTTGTGTAATGAACAACTAATGCCAAAGAGGGACTCAATGGTTTTTTCCCCACTGTTTTTACCAATATCATAAGATGACCTAGAAAATACCATGCAGAAATTTCCTGAACATTGCCTACGTGCTTTTTAAGAGATCTGTTATATCCAGAATGGTTTTAGCAACACATGTATTGTAACAGTGTGGACAAAAGCCTAAGCAATAAAACTAAGGCTCAGAGTAAGACCAGAAAAGCTAAGGAATTAAGATTAGAGTTTAATTCCCAATTCCATCAGGGATTCTCTGGCTTCCTGAGGGAGACAGGAGAGCTACAAAGGGGAACGAAGCTGGTAAGGAGCACAAGTCTTATGGGGAGCGGCTGAGGGAACTGGGGTTGTTTAGTCTGGAGAAGAGGAGGCTGAGGGGAGACCTTATCACTCTCTACAACTACCTGAAAGGGGGTTGTGGTGAGGTGGGTGTTGGTCTCTTCTCCCAGCTAACTAGCGATAGAACAAGAGGAAATGGCCTCAAGTTGCACCAGGGGAGGTTTAGATTGGATATTAGGAAAAATTTCTTTACTCAGAGAGTGGGCAAGCATTGGAACAGGCTGCCCAGGGAGGTGGTGGAGTCACCATCACTGGAGGTGTTCAAAAAACGTGTGGATGTGGCACTTCAGGACATGGTTTAGTGGGCATGGTGGTCTTGGGTTAATGGTTGGACTTGATGATCTTAAAGGTCTTTTCCAACCTTGGTGATTCTGTGATCCTATGAAACCACTGCTGGGCCAGCTCCCAGCTGGGACGAGCTCCTGCGAATGGCTGTACCCAACAAAAAGCTCCTGCCAGCTGCTCCTCAGAGCGTCTCCACTTCCTTACCTCTGCACAGGGTTCATGCATATGCTGTGCAAAGTAGCTGACAAGTACTTACCAGCGTAACCTGTATCTTTAGATCTGTGGCTTTCACTTTAGGGTAGAGGTGTACCTTTATCTTTAGGATACAGGCTGCAAAGCGTCTTCCCGGGCAGGCAAAGAAGGGTAAGTACCAAGCCGCAGTCACCATTTCTTTCTGTCGCAATAGGGATGCGTGTCACAATTTCTAAAGAGTGGATGTAAGCTACTCGCAACATTTCCCTCTGGCCTTGACAGCTCTCAGCGCCGCAGGAGAGGTACGACATACAGCAGAGCGCGGCGAAGAGGAGGCTCTTTCATGGGCTGCCTCCATCCTGGAGGCATCTCCGTCAGCCGAGAGGAGCGCGCCGTGCTCCTGCCCACCTCGGGGAATGGGTGGCGGAGGGCTTGCCAGCCCGCTCGGTTTCTGTTCACGTCCCAGGCGCGCGTCTTCTCTCGCCCGCTCCTGCCCGCCAGTACACAGGTATTAAAGCGACTGCTAAGAGGCAGCTACTCAGAGATCCACTGATTCATGTCACGCTTAACGTTGGCAGAAGCAAACTTGGAGGTGGAGGCAAGAACGTCTCAGTGGCAGCATTTCAACGCCAGATTTAAAAATCAGAGTTTCTGTAAATTAAAACGACCTAATTAGTCAATGGGCTAGGAGAGCTTTCCAGCTGGGAAAGGACTGTAAATGCAAAGCCCTGCGCTGAGGCCAGAGCTACGCTGCTGGTAACGTTCACAAACCTGCCCTTACAGAATGCCAGTGCGGTAAAATACTGAGGAGTGCCTGCAGATAAAGCTGCCAAACCCTGCTCCAAGCTACCTCCTGCCACAGATCCCAGGGGAGTTCACTACACAGACCTTCTGCCACTGTCCTTGCCAGGAAGGAAAATTAATACTGTTAACTATAAGTCTTACAGTTATTTTATCTGTTTTACACTCACCCACTTGCATAGTCATTCATGCCTCCCATCAGAGTTTCACCTGCCTTGGGAAGGATCTCAGAGAGTTTCCCAAGCTACAGAGCTGGGATTATGTTTGTATTGTGAATTCACCATGAATATTTTTGTAGTTTCAGGCCCCATAGTTTCTAGAGGTCACTTATTCAACATGCCTAGAAACACAGGGCATGGACTAGTATTTTCAGAGGCACCTAATTTCCAGCTAAGTCAATGGAAACCACTCATTTCTTATAACTCACTCTTTAACTCCTTCTTATAACTCATTTCTCGCAACAAAACTTGCTGTAAGTTTTCAAATCCCAAATATCCTGGGAGGAAAGGAATGGATGCACTGAATGGGTGTCTGAGGGTGCAGCAGCAAAAACCAAAGCCAACCCTAGAGTTTGAATGCTCCATGAACTGAAGAGCCACCCCACAGAGAGCCTGTGACTGACTGCTCTGTGTAACTACATTCCCAAATATTTTCTGTAGCAAATAGGTCACTCCCATTTTGGCATATGAAGTAATCCGGCCCACCCTGCGTTGTGTGAGTGGGGGGCAGCTGGGCATGTGAGAGTGTGACTTGCTAAAATAAGACATAAGCCCTTGAAAACAGCTTAATATAATCTTTCAGGGGGTTGGTCGAGCCTTCTAATGGGAGACTCTTATTTTTCCCTTGCATCTGGCCAGGACTGTGCTATTACTAATGATAAAAAAAGATCCCTTCCTTCATTGATTTGTCCTTTGTGGTAAGCATCCAGATAGATAGATGGGATTTCAGGCAGTGGCACGGTTTCCCCAGCCTACATTTGATTTTTCTTCTCCAGGAAGATACATGAGGAGGATCAGGGAGAAGAAAGTGCTTTTCTCTCCAATGATCTGGGAGGGATAAAGAGAGAAGCAATTCAGAAACAAAACTATCCCCAGCTGGAAAGCAGAGGTTTGTCCGGAGAAGATGCAATGTGAAGAGAAATTGCCAAACTTTCGCTGAAAATAATGAAAAACACCTGCAATATAGCTCCCTAAGGAGGCTAATTAAGTGAGGAAGATTGGTGCTTACTGGAACTTACAGACTCTCAGCAAAATTTAAAGTATTATCTCTCATATGACTTGCTTGCTATTTTAGGGAAACATATTTTTCCTTTGTTATACTGATTAGATGACAAGATTGATTGACTTCCTATCTTACTTTGAGTAACTCACATATAGCTATACTCTCCAAAATAAGTATGAGCTAAGTTATTTACACCTTCTGCACATCACTGCCCCAAAAGCCCATTCCTCTGTTCAGCTGTGTGTCCAGCTTGCCACAGGAGCAGGACTGTGTGCTCACAGATGGCCTCTTTTCTTGTACAAATAAGAAATGTGCAATCATTATAACCCCCTTTTTTTTTTTTTAATTAGGCCCCACACTTAAATTTTCCTCTTGTCTAAAATGATGGTATTTACCTATCTCACAAGCTGTTCAAATAATTTCGAGCATACACAGGGTGCTTTGCAAATACAGAACACGACAGTCCTGACCCCGGGGGGTGTAATACAGAAAGAATTAGAACACATAATGTAAGAGAGAAAAAGGACAAACATGCAAGCAAGCAGAGTAATCACACTGCTGATACATACCTAACCGGCTTGCTGCATAGTGTTTGCAACATTTATTTGGCAAGACGTTAGTTCACTGAACTACTGTATTAGCTGATGCTTTCCTTGCCCCTGTAATCCATGGCAATGCACCTAGAGCACATGCTGCGTGATGAATGAGATCAGGGACTGGCTGGTGTCATGGTTAGAGGCAGATGAACACCAAGCTGCACGAATAGATGCTGTCCCAATCTGGGACACAGATATTTGCATGTGACGTCAGTTAAGTCATTCAGACTTTCCAGAGGTGGTCAGTGGTTCCGTGGTCATTATTTTCCAGGTGCCTGACTTGAGGCTTTGAGATTGCGGGAGGTACTGAGGAACTAAAGGCAAAGCAAGCTGGAGCTAGAGCGCGCGAAGGGCTGTGAAACATGAAGTCCCACTCTAATACGGACACTTGAAATCAGTGACTCCTCTTCAGCTGCTGCTCCCCGTTCCTCAGCTCCGCACTCATGGAATACAGCTCCGCACTCATGAAACACGGGTCCACGTTCACGAGGCACGGGTAGTGCCCTGCCGCCTCCGAGGGGGAGCGAGAAAACCGATGCACGAGTGAGTATTTGTGAGGCACAGTTACTATAGCAATAAGCAGCACAGAAAAACTCATGAGGAAAGTAATTGCCTTCAACATGGATAGTATGCAGTCAATAAGGCATGGAGACACACTCCAAACAACGAAGGGAAAAAATACTGAGCAGCTGCTCATCAAGTGAGCACCATCCATCCTGTGCTCCAAGTGAGGCAAGGATCCTGCGGAGTGCTATGTGATCGTAAAATTAATGGCGGTCCTTTAACACACGCATACAGGCATTCTTAACCCTGGCATTTCCAACTTTGGAAGGCCTGACTCCGAGATCTTTTTGGTGAGGACAGAGAGAGTGCAGTATATAGTTGTCCAGATTATAAAAGTAGAAATTCTGTGTTGTAGCATCAAGCTGATACACATCATCTGGGACACTTAGGTCCCCTACACAGACCTCTGTTACTTAGACCAGGGAAATAACTGGTGGCAATAACAATCCCTCACTCTCACAATGCGGAGCGAAGGGAAGGCACAGAAATCTTGGCTTTCTTGGGAGAAGGTGATTACCTACAGAAAAAGATTCTCTACCTACTTTTTTTTCCCCTCTGTCCCTTCTTGCCAAACTGTCCGTGCTCTTCCTGCTCTCCATCTCCTTGCCCAGATTTCCCTCTGACTCCATGTGTGTTCCTGTTGTCATCTACACCCCCATGTTCTGGCTAATGCCCCATTTCCCATCTAGGGCACCTGGTACAATTTTGTTAGTCATCCCAGCTGGTTTCTTAGTTGCCTCTCCTAAACAATGGGAACTCTGCCTCTGAATCTTGGCTTCTGGTAAGCTCTGTCTTCCTAGCTCCTAATACTTATTATCTTTGCCAAGTCAGCTTCAGATTCCTCTTCCCCATCTCCTCCTCTGATTCAGCTTTCATGACCACCCATTAGTTTCTATTTTCAGAAAATGGAGATTCTCCTAAGAAGCCAACTGTAACAATTCTGGCTAACAAAAATACTCGGTATTGCGAGATGAATTAAAAGTCACATGTACTGGCAGCACGGCAAACTTTGACAAATGTATTTTTACATGCTAAAAACACACAAATAAGTCCTGAGATCAACTCCTGTCACAGGTTGTTGTTGCAAGTGCTGCATTACAGGAGTTTTCTGTGATTTTTGGTAGAATGCTTTGCATATTGAGTGTGAGGAAAATCACTGCAGGCATTCAGGTAATTAACTGTCTGGCTTTCCTTAAACTTATGCTTTTAAGGAAGAAGAGAAGAGCCCTTTACTAAAAACTGCAAACTACATAGCTACACTTGTTTTTATGTTTCCTGATGAAGAGTGTTTCCTAACACTCCCTGACTTGGCTCCTAAGAACAGGCTGGTAGTGAGGTCAAAGGGGAAAAATCATCCTTGTGACCCAAGCCTTCCTTCCACCTTCAGGATGAAGACCTGAGGAGGTGAGGGTAGCCAGACAGGGTGCCAGAAAAAGCCAGTCTCTCACAGCCAGTGAGGGATGCTTAGGGAAGGGCAAGCACGGGGTTAGTCTGTCCCCAGGATACTCTCTAGCAAGCTGCAGCTTAAGGGCTTCTTGAACTTTGCTGTACCTGCATCCGCTGAACCGCCCTTGGCAGACATTTCTACCACAAGTATAGAAGTTGTTTTTTGTTTGCTTGGGAGTCTTGGGAGGTTGTTTTTTCGGGTTTTTTTCCTTCCTTTTGTCTTTTAATATGCATATTCTTCTAGCATCCAGGGCTAGAACTCACGGCTGCAAACTAATGTGCTATGGGAGAAAGCACTGCCCTCTGCGCTTTCTGAATGTGCGCATGGTACGTGAATACACGATCGTAAACACTCGAGAGGATCAAGGGAAGAGGGATGCAGGGACCATGAACTCACCCGGCTCTCTTGTATTGTCACTGATGTTCTGCTACCAACAGATAGGCAACAAGTCCTGGGTCTTCTAGCCCCAGCCCTGTCACCATTTTGCTGGGAATTACTAATTCTCGGGGTGTTGTTTCTAGCCTGTGACTCTTGGCTTTGTGCAGTCTCCAGGTCTCTCTCCATCCTGATTCCCCCGTGATCTTATATTGATCTTTCTTTCCCAGTCCCAGAAGCATTACGGTTACTGGCTGGACACTGACCTGAAGAATGATGAGGTTGCCCACCGTAATGACCGAGTAGTTCATTACAGCAAAATAAAAGAGAAAAAAGGGTGCTTGTGAGTATAGAAACAGCCTTCTGTGAATGGTTCCAGCTTTATTTACATCCAACACATCCAATCTGATGCCCTAAGTCAAAGTGTTGGAGGAACAACCTCCAGAGTTTCATGTAACTGTTCCAGCTGCCAAATTCATTACTGCAGTTTACAGCTAACAATCAGTCATACACTACTCAGTTGTTAACTTCTTTTGTTTAGATCATTTGGATAATTAAAGTACCATGAATTCCATGGTGTCAGCGGGTCTCAAGCAGACCTCCTGCTGGCTCTGCAATCTTTTTCAGAGATCAGAAAATAAAACAATGAATAATACTAGAAGAAGGAGTCCAAGTAACTCATATTTTACGTTTCATGTTTTCCTAACGACAAGGTCATATAGTCAGCAGTGTGATCAATGCAAATACAATACGCCTTTGGAAAAAGGCCAACGTCTGCCTGTGGAAAGTGCGATCAAGGGAACTGTTTTGTAATAGTGCTCTCTATGGGTAGATATCAGAGATCTCAAAGCTCTTTACCAAAAGGAGCAAAAGACCAGTGACTCAAGTTGCCAACTTAAAAAAACAAGTCAATGGAAAGCCCCTGGATGTGTGTACATGGGCATGACATTTGAATGCACATCTCTCTCTCATGCATACCACATTTGTGTCAGCATCATTTTGCTATGGCTCAGAAAGCCTATCCTCAGCAAATATCTAGAGCTAACAACTGTTCTGCATTTAGTTGACATGCACATGGCCGTGGTAAGCCTGGCCAATCACTGCTATCTCTGCTAAGAGGCAGGCAAAAAAAAAAAAAATCCACAGATGTTAAATTGTGTCAGCCTGCCTAACCATTTGAAGTAATTAATTCTGCAGACTATTTTTGACTAAGTCTACAAAAACTCCATCATTCCTTCCAATTGCTTGTTCTTTGCTTATCATGTATATTGCATCTTGCAAAAACACAGACAACGCACAAATGCTGCAGCACACATGACACTCCCAGCAAGCAAACTCCCTGCTTCTCTTAGTCCCCTCTGCGGCTTTTCATGGTTATGAGAATGAGTAAGACACTTCATTTTGTCATCAGGAGTCTGTCCATGTGAAGAACGTTTTGAATGCAGATAAGATTCACGTTGTCAAAATGCAGATAAAGTGAAAACAGTTGATGACAAAAGTAAAGCTAGGGAAAGATAAAGCAAGGCTGTAGAGAAAAGTAACAAGCTAGAGAAAAAAGGACTGCAAAGTCTAGCAAAGCTCTGGGAAGCCTCTGGAAGCAAATTAGGAGTTTCTGATCATTTATAAGAGTGAGCAAAGGGACATTGGTGGAATAGGTCGGGGGTTTTTTGACTCTTGGATTGGCATTAATAAGAATACACCAGCTCAGTACTGGGATCCTTTTTTCTGTCCTTATGGCACGCAGGACCCACAGAGAATATGAGGAAGCAGAGGCACTGCCCCCACACTCCAGCGGGACAGAGCTCAAGCTTAACGTGCTCTGGTGACCTTAAAATAGGGACTCAATACACAGGCACGGTAGAGTTTGTGAGTAAATGAAACTGCCCGTGTAGACAATATTTGCAATCACCTCTGCACACTCCTGGCTCTACCGCTGTCCACAGGCCCCTAGGGTGCAATTATACATTTGCATGCCACAGCAATCGATATGTTGCTCTCTCAGGGTAGGCTCAAAAGTCCAACATTTTCACAGCCTTGCTGGCCTCGGGGGCAACCAGCTGCGTGCCTGCGCAGCGCAGGCTCCCGGGGGCTCCAGAGTGAGCTGGTCCCAGCTCTCAGCCCCAGCCACAGCAGTTACCGCCGCTCTCGCTACAGGGAGCCAGCAGCAAGCAGCTGGGACAGCATCTCTCACCAGATCTCCAACCATCCAGGGCTTTTGGGGAAGGCTGAGCTTCTCCTGTTTGCTTAGTCACCTGCAAAATCAGGCACTGAGATGCCTGGACCATTTTCACCGTGGGAAGGCTGCTCACCAGTTGTTCATCTCCTCTCAGGACTTCAGGTGCTAGAGGTTGTCACAAAAAAAAGGATTATGTGCTGTTCGCAATGCCTCACTAGTGCTCCCACAAGACACTATGCTCTGCTTTTTATAGTTACCAAGTGATGAAGTAGTTATGAGCATCAACAAGCAACAGATTAAGCTTTTACAGACCTTGGGAAGGAAGCTGAGGATCAGAGAGAAAACAACCACTGGTGTTTTATTCTGCATTGTCATTTTAAGGTGAGCTCTGGAGTCTTGTGGTTTTAGTTGGGTTGAACATAAAATCTGCATTCTTTGCCCTCAGAGTTGTGAGGATAGACTAGGTAATGTGAATTCTTAAAGCTCATATATAGAAATTAAATGGAGATAATTCTGCTCCCTTTTCAAAGTCTCTCTTTTTTTTTTTTTTTTTTGTCTTCTTTTGTTAAATGTTTGGATTTGCCACTGCTGAAACTTATGTTCACTGGATTTTCCCCCGAAATGCCAGAAGGCTAAACTAACCACCCAGTGAGCTGGAAACGGATGCAAAGGCCAGAACTAATGCCAGAAAGGTAAATCACTGTGACAGTAATAGTTTGTGGTCAAGATGCAGTGCTCAACTTGAATAGGAAAAGAGAGGATACAAAAAAGCTCTTCCTTCGATTAAGTCCTGGGTTAAAAAGCTTGGAACTAATGAAGAGTTGATTTTAAATGTGAAAAAATAAGGTTTGAGTTAAATTTCTCTTTGATTCTCTTCACTGTTTTTCCTGGAAAGCCAGTTTCCAGTCTTTAACTCCAACATTATTGGTTGCTCTTTCCTCCATTATATACCCCTTCACATGATTTCTTTTTCATATGGCTGTCTTCCTTCAGCTGTCTGCAAGCTTCAAAGCTGCTGACCCTGGTCCTCCCATCCCCACACACAATGCAAGGCTCATATGCATCTCAAAAAGTGATATTGCAAGCTTGCATCGTTCACTTTGGGCAATTACAGAAAGAAGACAGGAGGAGAGGATGAGATGGACCGGATTGGTCTGAATTATATTTACACGTTATAAAAGTCTAAGGGAAACCTGGGAATGCCTTTGAGCAGCCAACCATCAAGAGGCAGAAAAGCACCAAGATACAGGTCTGCATTTGGAAACACGGTGTAGTGATTGAACACAAAGGTTAAATAGCCAGTGCTGATCCTTCCTGGGCAACAGAAAAACAAAGAGCTCAACAAAAAATACTCTTGCTCTAATAACCATATCCAGTTCTTTACTAGCAACAGGGACTAGACACAGGAGAAGCTTTGAGACATGTGTAACTCTGCAGAGTTTAAAAAACCGAATCATTCCTATTTTTCTTGTGTACCATTAAGGTCACTCTCCAAAGCCAGAGGCGTTTCATGATGTTAGTGCACATTCTCGCTGTGAATGACACGGAGTATCACGTTCACTGGTCTCCAGCAGATTGCCATGCAGAGCCCAATCCAGTAGGATCTCACTCCATCCATCCATCCATCCATCCATCCATCCATCCATCCATCCATCCATCCATCCTTTGTGTGGAGAAAGGCCGTCTGAACAATTCCAAATTCCGTATCTGCAGTAAACAAGACAGAGGCATTGTACAGACCCAGGACGTTAAACCTGGGCTGTAGGAACTAGCGCATATATATGTAAGGAGGTTGCAAAGCGAGGAGTGCTCAGATTAGCCCCATAGCCAGGCAAAAAGCAGAACATGGATGCCTACATGCACTGCACCCAGGCACTGGCATGCAAGCGCAGAGATGCAAGGCTGGGGCTTGCAGCATTTGCTAGTGTCCTTGGAGTGGAGGATTTTTCATTTTCTCTGGGAGAAATTAGCAAGGACAAGAATCTTTGAAGAGTTCCCACCACCATAAACTATTAAATAATTATTTGGTTGGAGCTGTCAGCATCAGAAAGAACCATTCAGTCAGGGTGTTTGACACATAATGCATGAAGCAGCTGATAACCTTGAAACTGTGGCCCCAGAGGCAGCGCTGCCTCGAGAATTAAAGTGTTCCCACAGGATGGAGATAGGATTGAGCACAGGGAGGAGGGTTGGGAGCATTACCGAGAAAGAGAGGGGTAAAAGGGCTCCGGCAGGGCAAAGCAAGGCTTTGCAGGGAGTAACTGCAGAAGGCAAGGGTTCTGACCCCTGTGGGTAGCCCTTCCCACGGCTGTGTCCTCTGCAATGGGGGTTTGTACGTGGGTGCAGAATGCTGACGCCCTTCCAGTGGTACAGAAGAGTCTTGCCGTACACGAGTCTTGTCTTGCTGTGACCTGCTCCCACTCTGTCCTGGCAAGCGGTGTGGGGGAGCGAGGAGCGGGCTCCGCGCTCACTCGCCATCAGGTGCCTCCGGGGCCGGTGCGAGCCAGCCCCGCTCATCACCGTTGCGGTGGAGCCAGCCCCACACATCACCGTCGCCACGGAGCAGCACACACATGGCGCCCTCGGGATTAGCTCGGCCAAACGTCCTCCTTGGCGCCACTTGGAAAGTGCAGCCCGCACCGCGCGCTCTCAACCGGCTGTGCCTGCTCAGGAGCCCATCGCCGCCCAAGGGCGGAGGAGAGCGGCAGCGGGTCTGCGTTAAGGCCAGACCAGAGACCAATGAGTTCATGCAGGTCCAGCCGCGCAGCTGCTGAAGGTACAGGAAGTTTGGTTAGCAACATGGTTGAAATTCCATGCTGAATTGGCAAGGTGTGGGCCTCCGACCCGGGCGTTTCGTGTAGCAGTTGCCCATGGTTCTGTCCCATCAATATTTCCTTCCGTGTGCCCGTGGGGAGATCAGCTTCCCCTCCGGTGGGTTTCACAGGAAGCCTGGTGCGGAGAGCTCTCTGCTGGGCATACAGGACCTCAAGTTACCACTACTAGGCCAAAGCATCCTTCTTTTTGGTGGAAAAATCCATCAGAGAGGGCCAGGAAAACTGTGTGGTTTCTGCAATACCTTTCTGTCTCACAATTTTGAACCATTCTCCTTCTCCTGAGGCTCACAAGCCAGCTTTTCAGTGGAGCGGGGTTGCCACAAGTTCTGCTTCTGGCTGCTACCTTTTTGGAGGATCGTTTTAAGAGGAAAAATAAGGTGATATTAATTTGAAGCAGATTCCCAGCTGGTGTCCACAAACAGGAACACATAGCTTGGTCCCCAATCACCACAGCATTTTTCTTTCTCTGGATCCCTTATGCTGTCTGGAGGGGCAAGGAAAAGGAAGGAGAACTGCAGAAAGGTGGCTGAAGTCCAGGTCTCAGAGACTTAAAAATTCCTCATTTCAAATTGCGCCTAGCATTTTTGCATCAATTCAGAGCTTTGGCTATTCCTGGTGAGTGTTATTTTTCCACAATGCTGAAAAAAAAATGCATGACTTTATGAAAGAGCTTCAGGCAGGTTTTCAATTTTGTTTTTTTTTTTTTTCCCTTTATCCCATTTGAAACACAGCAGCCACCAGAATAAACGGCTAATTCAGTTTTCAGGAGCACCCATATCCCCCCTGATAGATGTCCCGAGGAATTTTTTGCTGTTTTGATAGGCAAACAGCTGCAGTATAGCAATACAGACACCCAACGCACACCGTGAAGATGCTCCTGCCTCATCAGGAAGAGCACTGAGATCAAGGCCGAAGGTGCCATTTTGCTGCTACAGAATATCCTGGTGCACCCACAGCAGCCGGGTGCAGCTCAGGTCTCCATATCTCAGGAAGGATGTAGCAGGGTTGGAGAAGGTCAACTAAAACAGCTGAGAGGATGGAGAAGCTGCCTTATGGAAGGAGACTAAGAAGGGTAGCACTCCCCTGTTTGGAGGGAAGACCGAGGCTGAATATAATCAAGGTTTATAAAACCATGGAGACAGCAGGTAAAACAGGAATATGGAGATGTTCACAAAGCCCCACAATACAAGAAGTTGAGGGTGAGAGCACTCAATGAATCTAGTAGGAGATTCATTTAAAACAGATTTTTAAAAGCCTGTCTTTAGACAGAGGCTGGTGAACTTCTGGACCTTCGTGCCACGGGAGGGTGTGAAGTCAGAGAGCGTTAGCAGGTTCAAAAAAGCGTGAGAGAAATTCAAGGACAGCAGGTTCGCACATGGATACTAGAAGATGTACGCAGGTATATACCCTCTAGCACCCGAAATATAATACCTGTGATTGATTGCTGGGAAAGTTCAAAGGGGAGTGAACTACAGCAAACGGCCAGGTTCACACACTCTCCCTGAACAGGATCTCCTGCCACTGTCAGAGACCAGGCAGTGAGCTAGCTGGATCACTGGTCTGACCCAGTGGAACATTTCTCGTGTCTTGTGTTTCCCTGGGAAAAAAAACCCAAACAACCATCTAAAAACCCCCCAACAGATATATACACACACACACACAGAGTGTACCACAGGATCTCCATACTATCCAGCCAGTGGCCTGCCCATTGAGATTGCCACCAGGACGGACAAATGTAATGTTGATTCCTGTCCTTCTGGAACAGGAATAAGACAATTTAATAACAAATAAATAACTGCCACAACCAAGGCTACCTGAATTTTGACAGGTGTCCTGTAAATGAAATTGGATGTTTTATTGCCAGTCCCCTTAAGGCTTTTAAGCTTCCACCTCACAGAAATTTGTTTTGAATTCTTTTCCAACAAATAACTACATTAATAGATTTGAGCAGATGCCTCAACTAGTCTCTGTTCTCAATGGGAAAATTACATGAATTAAAAATCAAGGCTTTTATAGCTAGGGAAAGATGTAAGTGATATCAGATTACTGAGTAAAAAGGGATCCTTCAGCAGTCAGACCTCATCTGAAAACCTGCAATTATGAAAGGTGGGGCTCTCTTGAAAAGTCTCAGAGGAAGACATGCCATTCTCACTAAGAAAATATGCTTCCAGCAAACAAATTAGAGCCTCCGTGCTGCTGTTGCTGCAGAGAAAGGGAAATAAGTGGAAGTCCTTTGGGGGTACTGGTGAGAAAAGAAAAAAAAAAGAACACCAAAGCAGATGCCCTTGGAGAGTCTTGGAGACCGAAACCACAATCTCTATGAAGAAGCAAAATGAAAAACAGGAAAGAGTGAATGAGTAAGCCCCTGGCCCATTGCTCTGCTGCTGAAGCGGTATCTAACCATGCAGACTGCACAGCTGCCATGTATCCTCACTGAATGACACATCTCTGGCCTGTGTATTTATTACAGTTTACTGCATCCGTTCTAATCACCTTCACAGCAGAAATGTGGGTTCTAAGTTGCTCTTATTCACTTGAGATATCCCACTTACTTGGGAGGGTACAGGCTGGCCCTTCCAACTGCATGCTGCAAGGCAGGAGCTTGTCACTGTTACTTGTCTATAAAATGTCGTTCCTTGTTGTTGTCATGGTATTTTACCAGTTGTACAAGTAATTAGCTCCCTGTAGACATGGTATTGCCAGCCCCAGCAATCTTCAGTGGCTTAATTATCAGCGTCCTAAAACAAGAAGCATTGTTTTCTTTGCTGTCTGAGCCATCGTGTTTCGCCTTCGCTCTTGTCCGCGTTCAAACAAACTTGGAAACAAAGCAATCAAGCTGAGGGGCTCACCACATCAGTTCTCTGCAGAACCGCAGATTTAAGGAAAACCTATCAAACACTGTGCATCTTGGTACATATCTTGACAAGAGAAGCCATCATTATAAGCATGGATTCAGCCATCTCCTCCAAAACTTACTTATGGTCAGCCTATTTGTAGCTGATAGGAGCTTCCCTTCATCACTCTGTGACTTGTCTCCCACAATTTGGTCCTAAGATTGAGCCCAGATCTTAAAGGGTATAAAGAGTCTTCTCCAGATCCTCTGTAGGGACACAGATTTCATCCTTAAAACCTTTAGGAAATACTTACAGTGTGATTTAGTAGCCTGAACCTTACTGGCTTTCAGCATAACCTTGGCATCCAAACCATCTGAGAGCTTCTGAAAATATCATTTGTTTGTAATATTTCTAAAGACTAAACTTTTTTTCTCAGTAAAAGCAATATGATTTCAATTCATTCCTGATGCAAGTTTTATGTTGCAAGTCACATCAAACCTTTAATGACGCTGTAGATCTTGAACAATAAAAAAGGCCAGTTATTAAATGTATTGTTATCAAGTGATATTTGGTGGCAGGTTTAATGGAAACAGAGAAAAATGTAAACTTTTTTATCAAAATCAGAAAGAAGCATTTGTTATCTTACAAACAAGCAATGCTTTCAAAAATATGGGCTGCATTCAGTTCTTTATTGCTGCTTGTCCCTTCCTAGATAATAGTCAACTGCATGTTTAGTGAGGGTTTACTGTGACATATCTATATGTTTTGTTGTTATAGAGACTTCTGTAAAATACTCCCCCAAAATTATTTTTAGCTTGCTATCAGCGTGTTCATCACAAGCAGATTGGAACACGGCCACCTACTTCATAAACAAATCAAAACAAAGAAAGGGGGGAAAAAAACAAACCCTGAGTCATACCCTTGTCTTCCTGACAATGTTGAATCCAATGTTACTGCCTTAGTAAGGGGTAAAAGTAGTTAACCTGTCTTTGGACTAGGTAGCATGACACTGAATTGCTAGCCAGTTTATTCACAGCCCAGCAGAGAATCAGCCGCAGATAAAACGAATAGACCCCTCGCCTCCCTAGTAAGCTCAAATGTCGGCTATCTATTCCAGATAATTCATCTTTGTCTGCTGTAAAGTACACGTCACCTGTACCCCACTCAGGAACAGTAAACACTTACTCATTGCGATGAAGAGGATTGCCTCGGGCAGATTAATTGCTCTGACTCCCCTCCTCCCTAAGTAAAACACCGTTTCTCATTTTTTCCTGGATATGTTATTTCAGTACTTCATCCAAACACTTGGCAGAGAGGCAAGTACCCTAGACACTCCTTAAAATTCCGAGATCAAGCTCCTCATTTTATTTAGAATTTTTGTAGGCTTGGCTTAAATAAATAAAGTGTTTTACAGAGCTATGGTTTCAATGAATTCTCTCTGTGATTTTTTTTTAAATGATTTTGCTTCTTTTTCTCTTTTTTTTTCTTTGTTAAACTAGTTATGTAACACCAACCTTTCATGAAGATATTCCTGTTCTTGACTGCTGTGTTTTTGCAAAGTCCTCCCAGCAGAGGCAACTTGAGTTACTTACGGTCATATCACTGACCTTGAGTGCGCCTGCCGCCCGTGACAGCAGAAACACTGCATGGTCCGTACCAGCCCTGCAGTTACTTGCATGCCATACCAGGACTAGCACGAATTGCAGTCATGTAGCCGGCTGAAATGCACTATAAGGGCTTTTCATAGCACTGTGGGACAACTTGCTTATCCTTTCTGGAAATTGGCAGGGAATTCCAGGAAGGCCATGGAGGAGCACGGGTGGTCTATGGCAGTAGCCTGCAGGCACTCTACGCAGCAGCGTAGTATGCCCACTTGACGATGTGAGCCAACCCATCCAAGCTATATAACGGTTTTGTGTGCAGATGGCAGCTAAAGTAGGGCAACACCTGCGCTCTAGTTCAAGTCAACATTGCAGAGAGAAACACTTTTGAAGTAATAGATAAAGGAAGTTTGAGAAGACATACGGTCAAATGATGACAAAGGAACTAGGTGACAGTGGTGGGATCATCTGCCACCAGCCCCAAATGGGATGTGCTTCAGTGAGTAACAAGTGAGCATCCGTGTAGCTTACTTTCGTAATCTGCAGAATGGTGCTGTCACATTTGCTTGTCTGGCAGAGGAATTAGCAAAGGCTAATTCAGCAAGGCAGGATTTGCAAACCTTTTTGAAACTTTTGAGTGGAAGGTGCACTGTCACATGTGCAACTTTTGTTTCCTGTTCGCATTATTGCCAGCACGTATGCATGAGTAGCCTCGGATGATGGTTATTTCTTTTTTTCTCTGCAGCAACAAACGTCAGTTCCACTTCATTGGTACAGGATGTCACTGTCTGTGACACAAATCCTCTTCCTAGTCCATGCACCTCAGCGTGGCAGGGCGGGCTCCGACATGAGAGGCAAAACAACCCTTAGCCTATGGTCCCTCACATCGGCACAGCCACGGAGTCGACTGCCTAAGCAGTGGGAGTCTGAGAGATGGAACCGTGACCCAGGACACCACTCTTCCATAGCACATGAGATCAGGAGGAGAAGCTGGGGCCTCCCCTGGTTGTTCAGACAACCTCAGGAGCTGGGGTAGCGCTGAGCCCTACCCTACTCTCTCATGCAATTGAATAAGACTCATTTTGCTACCGGCTTGTCTTTGCTACTTGTCTGACTTTTTATTTTCACAATGGTTTGTAGCCATCTCCTGGGGAGATGGTCTATAGTCTCTGAGCTTCATGGCATTCAGCAAAGCAGTTCTGTCTTCCTACTCAGGACAGCAGAAATGGTCACTGGTGCAGCAAGCTGGACACTTTTCCGGCAGAAGGCACCAGCCTGCCACGCACAGTGCAGAGCGCTGCCTCTGCCGAGGGGGCAGATCTCGCTCCCATAGGCAGCGGAAGGATGCCTGGTACGTCTCCGTGCAAGGCACGTTCTGCATAGTCCAACAAAAGTATGTTTTTTGCCCATGATGTGAAACATCACTATCTAGTGAGCAAAGGGATTGGTAAGGACAATTCCTGTGCCTTGAAGGGTACAAGGAAATTGGTGGGTGCTATAGGAAAATGTTAAGGAAAGAGACTGTCGGATGTGTAGGATGACAGGATTCAACTCCCCTGTCTGGGCTGTACACAGCCCTGTGCTGCCCATCAGCGCAGACATTCCTCTCCTCCTGACAAAGAAACGGGCACGGCTGCCAAAACAGTTGAGGTAAAAAAAGAGAAATATTATTTTAAATATTATTTTGAGGTCTGAGGACCACAGGATGATTTTGAGAAGATTCTGTCCAAAGAGTGGGGGGGTCTCTGTGGGGTTTCCTGCCAGTCCTCCCCAGGACCACTCAGAGTGCAGCCCGCGGCACGAATGGTGCTGCTCTCTGAGCGACTCAACTTCAAAATCTCAGAGGCAGCGTAAGGACTAGTGGTGTTCGCTCAGAAACGCCGAACCCAAACACAAAAAATTGGGGCTTCTACGCCGAGGACGATGACACCTTCTGCAAGCAGGCAGGTTTCCTGTACACTTCCGAATGTTAAAACTCTCTTATAAAAACAAATAGGCTTCGGAGAAAGCCCAAGGGCATCTTTCAAGAGCACTTTGGATTTTAGCCTGTTTCAGTCTCTACTGCTGGCTATCCATCTGTCCTGCTAATGTACCTCATTATGCAGCTAGGTAATGAGCCTACGGCTCCTTGACTGGTGGGATTATAATTGTGAGGGGACAGGGAGAGACAAACTTGTTATGTGGGACTCAGGGGGGAAGGACCATAGCGGGATTTTCTCATTTTTCATTCAAACATGGGTGGATTACATATTGCTCCAGTGAAGTTATCCCCGTTAGTGAGAAATACGTCTCTTTTCCTCTCCATGGGGAAGCAGAGCTGTGGTTCAAAGGACTTGCCACAGGGGCTCTCAGAGGTGATGTTTCACTGACATGAAGTGGTGTCTCTGGATCTGGCTATGCTGCCTCAACAGAGCATGGGAACGGGCAGACTGATCAGGGCAAGAGGAACGTGCCTTTTCTATTTTGTTTTCCCCACACATTAAAAGGCAGAGATTTTAGACAGAGAGCTCAGAAATGCTCCAACTCCAGCAGTCACAGCTTGCCTTTTGTTCATGCCTGGAAACTACTCAGCTGGCACAGGTGACTTCTGAAGGTCCGGCCAGCATGGACAGGGTACAGCAGGATGAAGCTTTGGCCAAGCACCTGCTCCTCTGCATCTCCCCTTGCTGCCTGAATAGACCCCTACGGGTCCCATTTACACAGGTCAGCCTTGCCCGGGCTGCTTTGGGAATGTCCCCTTTTGCGAAGGAATGATAGCAGGAGGCACATACATCCATTATCACCCTTTACCATCCTCTACAATAGGTAAAACCTGATCTTTGTAGTAGTTGATGGCTTGAAAAGCTATTGTGCTTTCAGTTAGTTCCTTGATTTTAGCTGCCTGAGTCACTGATGTCCTAACCCGTTTTGCTTTTAGTGGCTTTTGTCTTCCTTGGAATGACATTGCCCAGTGGTAGGCAGTTCACCATCTAAATGGGCTAAATATAAAAGAGTTGTTATATCTTGCAGTCATGGTGGGGGAAGAGGAGTATTCTAGATATTTTTGTATCAGATTTTGGCATGTTGAATGCGGAAGGACCTGCCCTTGAACTCCACTTAGCTACTGAGAAATGGCACTTCTGCTTTATATCACGGAGGCATCATCTTCTATAGATTTCTAATAAGGTTTGGACCTGACCTACTGTGAAATCACAACGTCACAGTAAGTTGCCTGTTTTCAAGTACATTTCTCATAGAAGTGCTTGCCTTGGTTTAAAAATAATAACTAAGATCATATTTTAGTAATGTTACCTTTCTCTTTGATTATGAGCTTCTCATTATTATAGAGGCCAACTGTAATATAGTCATGGGAGCACAATTATACAAAGCTGGGGTAGCCAAAAAAAAAAAAAAAAAAAATTATACACATGCAATATTTCTGGAAGCAGCCAAGAATAATAGAAGCTGAAAGTTGTCAGCAACATTGACAGTAGAAATCAGAGCCTTCAGGAGAGGCATGCAAATCCTGAGACTTCCAAAATGAGAGGTTACTCAGAAAAGAGCTTGATCCCAGTGCCTTTCTCCAGGGCACATACAGGCTGACCCCATGGGCAGCTCAGGTGTCCCTACAGTCAGCAGCGCTCCAGCTTCAAGGTAAAAGGCTCTTTCTCTTACACTGTGGTGCTTCAAATGGAACTGAGTTTCCTCTAAGCTTTATGCTTGATGGAGTGAAATAATGTGCTAATTCTTGAAAGATTGGCTATTGGCCATAGTAAATAAAAAAATAAGTTAAAAAACAAGTCTGAATCATAAAATAGATGAAAGAGCTTATACTCAGGCTGGCTTTAATGCCACCAAACAGACTTAGTGTTAGCTGTGGCTCTGCCTTTAAATATTAGCTTGTATCCAGCACCATCAAAGAAATACCCCCCTCAGAGAGCCCGGTTCTCCAGCAGGACCACTCTGCTGGGGAAAACATTGAAGAACAATGCTTGGGCAGAAATAAAAGGCCAAACTGCTGCGGCTGCATTGCTCAAAAAATAGAAGCCCATGCTGGAAGAACGAGGGCTGCCTTGGACTGTTTGTACAGCCAATACCACACTGATAGCAGGAGGCAAAGACAAGGTGTAATTCTGCCATCAGCTACCCAGTGTAGATTACAGTGGTGATCACATTACCAAAGACCCATTTATGGTGTATTATGTTTTTCCATCAGGATAAATATCTGATTTGGTTCATTTTTGAGAAAATAATTACATTTATTGGTTAATCGGGTTAATGAGTGTTGCATACTATGTGTATGCATACTGAATGTTTTATCTTATGAACTCATCATAAACCTTTTGAACCTAGTTATCTCCTCACCCTTCGTCCACAATAGATCTTACGTCTAATGACCACCACTCTTCAGGCGGATGTTAAGTATCAAACGCCTAGGCCACAATGAAGGGTGACACAGGCACCCACGTACCCTGCATTTATACCCAGAAAGTCCCACCACCCATTCACCCTGGCTTGTCAAGCCTCAGAGACCAGAGATAGGTTGTTGACACCCCTGGGAGGCACCGCACATACAGCAGCATCTCTGCTTCTCCAGGTTGGCCTGGTAGCATGGAGGACTTGGGATGCCCTACCCGGCAGGGCAGCAGCTCACACGTGTGCTCGCTCAACCCCTTTTGCAATTGCTGTGCAAATTATTTCTCACCTCACCGGGGCTCTCTGTGCGTTTTAACAAATATCTCAGAGCTTTGGTAGTCTTTGCGCATTACGAGAGAACAATCTTCACCTGGGAGGATGAAGCCTGAGACTCTAAACTTTCGGATCTTCTTTTACATTTTCAGGCTCATTTTTCACAGGAAGAGTGAATAACCCCCACAGTCATATTCCTCTTGTTTTTCCCTTCGGGTCAGGTTGTCCTTTGTTCTGTCTAAGCTAGAAACAGAATCAGCAAACATACCAGAGCAAGTTCCACCACCGTTTCCTTAACGCAGTCAAGCAGAGTTTGGTCCTACTGGGGATTACTCTAGCCAAACTGCATTAGACCTGTGCCGAAGGCACCGATCGCTCTCAGACAAAGCAGGAAGCTCCTCAGTGCCAGCACTGCTGAAGTCCCATCTGCCACAGATTTGCATCCTACATCCTTTAGCCTTCCCTGCAATCACCCCCATGTCCCATCCCCGACCCTTTCCGCCAGCAGCGGGCTGGCGAGCGGAGGGTGGGGGGCGTGTCTCATCTACCCACATGCCAGCGTCGTGAGTTCTCCTTCACAGCTCTGAGACCTCTGCTCCTCTCAAATTTGTTTAAAATTAGCGTACAGATGTAAAAGCTATGAGTGCTTGCATGCGAGGGGCAGGGAGGGTAGGGCTGCAGAGACATAGTTGTGTAAGCATAATTCATTTAGGAAAATAGGCTAAAAATAATAAAGCTACATCATCACATTCTTTCACAATGCTTCGGAAGAACTGGAGTGGCGCTTACAGCTGCAATGAATCCCTGTTAAAACCAAAGGGAAGTAGGTGAGGACAGAAAAGCAACCTCTGTGTCCTGCTCGCTCTGCCAGGCAACACCGGACCGGGGTGCTGGAGCCCCTGGCCCCATCCCGCTCCGCACGTCCCCACTCACATACGGCTGCAGCACGAGTGCCAAGCAAAGTCCTCGCTGCTCCACTCCGGGTTAGCACACAGAGACCTCGCAAAAACCTCCTCTGGGCTGAAGGGCTCCCTTGCCTCCTAAACGAGTTTTTGAAGACAGCTCGTTGGCAGGGATGAAGCCAGGTGTTAATCTGTGTTCCCTCCCAAGCACGCTGACTAATTAACTAAGTTCACAGGCTGGTTCTCTGCTTGCATTTGTATGAAGGAGGAATATGACTGTTCATTTGTATGAGGGAGGAGTATGACCATAGGAACAGCAGGACTGTTCAGACCTTAGCTTTGCTAAAGTTTAGGGTAGCTGAATACAAAATCGTGTGTGTATTCAGCCCTAGTTCTGGCTTTTTTAAACATTGCTGCCCTAAGATGACTATTCCCGTTATCACTAACTTTTTTAGTATTTTGTGGCTCGGGAGCCTTTGCCAATAGAGGTGGTTGGCATGTGCAAGGAAGGCTCCTGCTGCAAACAGCTGATGCTCTGAGGAACAGATAGGAAGAAAAGAAAGGTACAGATGAGAAAGAGACCACAATGAACTGCTGAGACTGTATCTGTCAGTACAGCAGGCAGTGGTCTCAGCACACCAGGAGCTGAATGGCTGCAAAACACTGTGTAGTATTTTGCAGGTACAGGCTAAGCAGCGTCTTCTTCAGCAGAGCTGGCAGAAAGACAAGAGAGAGGCTTTGGCCATGGGGACCCAGCACAGCCTTATAGAGAAAGTGCTTGGCTGAAAATAAACCCAGAGGGCAATGGCCAGTGGCACTGTGGGCAGTTCAGAGGTGGGAGTCAAGCTCTCGGTGAGTGATGAGCAGGAAAGAAAGGGCACTTGTTTCTCTGCTCCCACTTTCTGCTCCCATCTTGCACGTGGAACTGCCTTGGCAGTGCCACAGGGGATGGGAGCGGGGCCGTGGCTGAGCTGCTCCGGCACCAGCCGCGGCACTTGCGCTCCGGGACTTCGTTTTCCCCGTTGAACATTTGCTGTACCTAAGATAGGTAGACAGTTTTAGGACATGTTCCATTTAACTCCTTTTCTGAAGCTGTGTCTTTCTTTAGAGACAGTGAGCTGGTCCCATCCCCTATGCTCTAAGTGATATTGCTATAGTGGGGGCACTTCTGTCCCTCATTTATATCCATCTCCTGGGGGTGTCTTTGCCGCAGGTTGGTTGGTGCAAAGGAATTGAACACCACGCTGGGTGTCTGTGCTACACAGGACCTGAAGGAAAACAGGACAGATGCCGCCTGGTAAAGAGAGGAAGAAAAGGCTGACAATTCCTGCGGTTGCAATGCTGTGAGGGCTGCAATAAAAAAAGGAATCAACATTTCTTTTTGATGGAGCCACGTTCCAAAGGCTGAACAGGCTTTATAGTCAAGAAAAACCCACATTTATACTGCCGCAGAAAATAGTGAGTGTACACTTTTATTATCTCATTAACACCCTCTCCCCGCCTCCCCGGGATCGTTTGGCTCCAAGTCTGGCAGCACGGTACAATAACATTCCCAGCAGAAACAGCTGGTACGGAGACGGGATATTGTTTGAAACGGCCTGCGAGACACCATCACCAGGTGGCATTTATCAGCTGTATGCAAACCCCACGCTTGAGTAAGGCAGTCTAAGAAAGGGTAAATAACCAAAAGAATAAAAGCGAAGTACAATTTAGGCAAAGAGAGGATCTCTATCTGAAACCTCCTTTTCAGTATAGATGGAAGGGGAGGGAGTAATAAACAATCCTGTTAAGCTAGTCTGTTGGCTTTACACCAAGGTAATGAGGCATGTGGGTGCTTTGACAAGGAGCCAGAAACTGCATTTTGCCACCGATTTGACTTCTACCTTTTTTGTCTCTCTTAAGCTGACAGTAAATTCCTCACAGTCCACTGAGCATATCAAAATGGGGCTCAGGCTAGGTCTAATGCACTGTTAATTTGGGATATAACCTTTTAAAGTGCTACTAGGAAAATAATTCACTTAATTAAATATTTCCAGTCGTGGAAACCACCCTCTAGGCAAGTTGCACCACCTCTTCCCCCTTTGCACATGCAAAATATGGAATAAAAATGGATATGCTCTTTTTTTTCCTCCACACAGCATTTCCCACACCCGTTCCTTCTCAGCTGTCCTTCCTAGGGCTACTTCCACAGGAGGGAAGATTACTCTAGTGCTTGGGTCAGAGAAGTGGGAGGGTGAGCTCCTGGCTCTGCTGCCCGGCTTGTTTTGCAGCCCTGGACACGTTTCTTAAGCCCTCTTTGTGACAGCTTCTGCATCTATATGGCGTGGAGACAAGCAGTGTCCTGCCACCCGTCACTCTGCTCGTTGACGAAGTATCCACAGAGCAGCTTAGACCTCCTTTGGTAGGATGTGGACAGAAGCGTATTAAGATTTTCTTCAGGCCAGAGCCCTGCTGGTCTGTTCTTTGGGTAGGATACTGTTCAGATCTAGGCCCAACAGACAAACCCCTGCCTTTGAGGAACGGCAAGCAGCATGACCCCACCGCCTGATCGAAGGTGCACGACCATACCAGGGAGCCGCTGGAGGCCTGCATTAGTGGAGTCCACGTAGGAGGACAGAAGTACAAATCTGACACCTTAGAGAATCTCATCATGAAAGAAAACTTGGGTTTTGTACAGAAGACAGGCCTCCTGAAAGGAGAGCATCAAATCTTAAACCTTCTTGCAGGAGTACTTTTTTCCTCTGGATGCAGTACCGTCACAGCCAGACTCAAAACGTCACCGCTGGGCTTCATCAAGACGAACACAAAGTTTCTACCGGAGAACCAAGCATGTTCGTGATCTCTTAAACAACCACCTCTAACTAACCGGCAGTACTTGCCCTGCAGTACGTAGGCTCCTTACAGCTAAAAGGTGCCCTGCAGTGAAAGGACTCAATCAAAACATACTCGTGTCTTTGCACGCCGTAGCTGTTCAGCATAAAACCCAGACCAGGTCCCCAGGAAGTTCCTAGCGGCTGTATTGTGTCCAAGGGCATGTCTTCACTACCGCTGGTATCTGCCAACGTTTCTTCTTTGCGACTGAAAAAATTTCCCCCTCTCTCTGCATTTCGCCTGCCTCCTGCTAGGTACCACCTCAAACACCTACAAACGTCACGCGCTCCATCTGCTTGTACTGCCCGCAGGCTTGGTAACTCGCTCTGCCCTGCAAACCCTTCAAAGGCCGGGAGGTGCTTCCTCCGGCGTCCCCCGTCGCGGCAGCGCGGGAGGCAGGCAGCGGGAGCCCGGCCGGGGCTCGGCGCATCGCGTGCACAGCGCTGCTCCGGGGGCTGCTGCGTACCCCGGGTTCGAAGGTAGCACCAAAAGCACTTCGGACCATCCCGAGCTGTCGAAGGATGGGGTTCCTCAGCTGGCAGGAGACACTCGCCTTGGGGTTTGCCCACTCCTCGCAGCGAGGGAGCTGGCCGGCTGCAACACAGAAACTGCATTTCACACCTCTTCCTCAAATCCAAGGAAGAAAGGGATTTGTTTTTTGGCCTGCAATGAAAACAAAGGGGAAGTGGGGAAGCCACATTTACGATCTGGGTAGAAATTTTCCTATGCACTCCAACAAGAAGGGTGTTTTCTGGCAGGCTCTTCAGGACACCCGTTTTTCGCTGCAGCGCACCTCCCAGCACCGTCGGCTCTGTCGCTGGCTGCTGTGTTTTGACAAGGAGCTGCGTTCCTGCCAACGTTATAAACCGAGAAGAGGCCAGGGTGATCTCCCCGCCTGACCACAGAAGAGCCTGAGTTCATTCATACCTGAATTTATTCTACAGGAAAATTAGTCTGGAATAACCACTGCAAAATGTATCTGTTAACAGCTCTCAGAAATAATAAGCCCTCAGAAAGACAATGTTCTGCTGTCAGAGCATAGCAGTAATTATTTGATTCTATGGGACATTTCAGACCCTTTTGTATGCAGCTATTATGAGTTGTCCTACCTGTACCTGTTCCTGAGTGAGCTGTAAGTACATTAATTGATGCCACATGCTGCATCCGTAAGGGGAGATGCGAGTCATTTGACAGATCACGTGAAGCGAGTTGGTGGGTCTCAGCCTGGGTCACAGTGGAGAGATGTCAACATCACAGAGTGCTCCCAAGTGTCCGTCCTGCAGGAGAGGTCGCAGCCTAAATGGTGGGGGACTCCCCACCACTTGAAAGAAGACCCTCATAGGGGGCTGCGTAACATCTGGACAGATGCCTTTGGTCTCTGGCCCTGTCAGTGTGATACCTTTCACTGGCGGTGAGCTGGGGCTATTTTTAGGATTCAATAGGGAAACAAACCTTCCAGTGGTCTTGTTGCTTAATTGCTCTCTATTGCCTTAGGTACAATGGCTAACAGCTAAAATGGACTTTGGGGTGTTGCCTACAGAGCTCTGTAATGGTTTCCTGCTTTTTCTTTCTATTTGCAATCTATTTTAAGTTGCTCTCTCTTTCCTGGACTGCCCAAGAGGAGCTGTGTTGTGCACTTTCATCAGCTGATTCTGGGAAATGTCAGTTATGCTGTTATTCTGTTAGTAATACGTTTCTTGAACAATTTAAAAATAGCACAGTATGAAACGTTTCCATCTTCTTTCTTCTGGAGGAGAACTGAGGGGGAGATAACTCTTCTCTGCTTTGCTGGAGCAAGAAGTCTCACAGCGTTCAGGTGCTCTGGGGCTGGAACAAGCGACTGGTGCCGGCAGAGGCCACGTGAGGAGGGCGCCCGGTCGCAGCCTGAGCTGAAGGAGGCCCTTGCCGTTGTTGTCGTCGGAGCCGCCGGCAGTGCCGGCACGCCTGGCAGCTGTGTCGGCGCAGGACGGGGCATCCAAACGCTGACCTGCCTCTCTGCTGCTTTCGCGGCTTGCCCGGAGGGCTTCCCGGCCAGCGCCGGCATGGCCGGCTGCCGCCGAGCGTGTTAGGGCTCCGCTGCGTGACCTGCTCCAACACACAGTAACCCCAGAGTCTAAACCTAAGCTGCGAACTACATGTCCCAGACATCCACATCGACCCTGTAGCACCATCCTATTTTAACCCTTGTTGGAGCACCTCATCACTGGCTCCTCGGTCTGTGCTTTGTGTTCCTTGGTGCCTCCTTCCTCGGCTGTTTGCTTTCTTGTTAACCTCCCCTCCCATTTTGTTTTGACCTTCAAGCATCTTTTTCCTTTCTTTTTCGGTCCTCTCCTCCCCGGCTTGTTCCTTTTGGCTTCTCCATCTCTGACATTTCTTCCAGGGGCACCTTCTCCTACGCTCCCCACCTGAAGGCAGCTTGAAAGAGCAGCCCCCGACAGCCATCCACGGTGCTGCTTGGCAGCAGCCCGCTGTGATAAGCCTGCACGTATCTGTGTTAGAGGCAGCCAGAAAGCAGAGGGAGAAGAAAGGTCCTTTTATCGCCCGTGTAGCAGAAGCATACACTCGTCAGAGACAGCCTCCCCTCTCCGTTTGCACTTGCCATGCACTTCTCCTCGGCTCTGTGGCCCTTTTGGGACAACTCTGGTAACCACAAGGTTGGGAAATACTGTTTCAACCACAAAATGCAGCTTCCTCTTTCAGATGACAATTAGCTCTTCCCCAATGCCTGTGGAAAGCCTAGAAACATTTAAACAACAACCGGCCTTGGCCTGCTTGTGTAAGCACCTCCAACAGTCGCGCCTCCAACAGTCGCGCCTCCAACAGTCGCGCCTCCAACGCGCAGTCGCGCAGATTTTTGTCCCTGGTGCCTTTCCCTGGACACTCGCCTCCTCCAAACCTCCCCTGCCGAGCGCAGCCCCTTCCAGCTTCGCCTCCCCCCCGGCGTGACGGGGCTTTTCTAGGTGCAGCCGCACAAACGCGGCTTGCCCCCAGCACCCGGCGCTGGGGCGCGGTAGAGGCCCGTGAGGGCTCGCTGGCACGGGGCGGGGGGGTGGAGGGGCGAAGAGGAGAAGAGGCCACGCGGCTGCTGCGGTGGCTGGTCCCGGCTCTGGCCGAGGTTCCGCGCCGCGGGAAGGGCTGCACAGGGGAGCGTTCGCCTTGGAGCCCGCCCCGTTGGAACGAACACAAACATCCCCACCAGCCTCGTCAGCCCGGGGCTATGGGGCGTCTCTTTTCAGATGGGTATCGAGAGGCACATCAGGGCTTCAAGCTGCTTCCGCGATGGTGCTGGCTCATCTTCTTTTCTTTCTTTTCTCATGGGCAAGCATTACTTGTGGCCGGTCACCCTTGCCTTCTCTGTCTGCCCACAGCTGCTTTAAAGCACTGATTAGACGGTTATAAATCACAAGGGGTCTGTGGTGTTTTGAATCACTCAGGACTCTGGTGTTACAGCCGAGGTCTTGAACGCACTCTCCAGCAAATCCACTCAATATTGGTTCCTGCTTATTCAGCAGGGATGTCGTATCAAACTTTCTGGAGCACTCCGATGGAGACTTAAGTTTATTAAAAGAAGTCTGGATAGCAGAGCCAAGTTTAGCTGCAGCCAAGTTATTCAGTAAGACAGCGAGTTGGGTAGCAAAGCAGAAGGGTAACTCTCGCCTCTGTGCTGGTCTGGCTAGAGAGCCTGCATCCACCCTGTCTGCAGATGCTGCCATGTGCGAGGGTCCTTCCTGAACTGCAATTATCTGCACCCACAGCGACCCAGGGTTTCAACCTCAGCTCATGTGAAGAAGACACCTGTGTGCTTCATTTGTCTCCACTTGAAAATAACACTGGCCAAGATGCATTTTGCACCAAATAAAGGCCCTACAGACATGAGGAGAAACAGCAGTAAATTTTGCAAGAAAATGTTTTCTAGTGCGAAAATACTAAGTTGCTAATATCTCTCAGAAACAACTTTTTTTCCGTGAATTTTCAAACCACATGAAGGAAGGTTTCCAGAGTTGTTTGGCAAGCAGCATTGCATCAGTACCATGCATGGATTTTCCCCCCTGTTCCCTTGCTCCTCAGGAACCCAGCAATATTTGCCACGCTTCCCCAGCCCATCTCTGAAAGGGATGCCATAGCTGGGAACGCAGGGTGCTCACACTCCCTGATAAGAGTATTTCCTGGGAGATACGGACTCGGGAAGCCCTTGACAACTGCTGACTAAAACTGGCATGGTCCTTGTCACCTCCCCCACTATTTACAGCTGAATATCTGCACTCGAACCTCCCCGCTGTAACGGCAGCGATCGTGTCACGTTGAAGCACCCCAGGTCTGTGAAGCACGTTTCACCAAAGGGGGAAAAAAAAATAGCTACGTCTGCAGAATGAATTTCCTGTGATTTCTGTTTCCTGGGCGATTCTGAAGAAGAGTATTTTCATTCAAGCGTTGGAACAAAACCAAGAACGAGGGCTCCGTACAGAGAGTAAACCCCAGGTTTCGAGCAGCCCTTTGCATGTGCATGTTCCCCGCGGATCCCGGCTTCGTTTCCCCAGTAGCAGCACGTTGTGCTGCTGTAGCGGGTTGAAGTACGTTTTAAGGTCCTTCGTACCTCTTCAAAACCCCCTGAGAACGCTGTGCGCTGGTGGCCTCTCCGAGCGGCCGGGAGGGGACCGGCGGCTGCCGCAGGGCCAGGGCGCAGCCCCTGTGCGGGGGACCCTGCTTTTGGAGGCTTGCTGCACAGCCTTAGCCAAAGCACTTCGACGTTGCCTGCCAGGCTCTCGGGCAGTGTATTAGCCATAGCACAAGCTGCCTCGCACAGGGAAGTCGGGCAAAATTCAGTAGTTATAAAGTACAAGCAGAATGTCCCAGGGCAGGGTAAAACATTCCCTTTTTTCCTTTATTGGCACTCACAGGAACAGTTAATGCTCGGTTTGGACAGAGCTGACGACTCTGCTGTTGTTCGTCGTTTATCATCTCTAGATTACTGTCCTTGCAAATCATTTGGCCGATTTATCTTTTTTTCCGTTTCTCAGACGGCAGCGTCCGTGAAGCACGACGCCCTCGCAGGCACCAGGCTATTGCGAGGCAGGAAGCCCGCGGGCCTTTGGGGATAAAAACAACCCCCGATATTAATTGACCTCTAATGTTCACAGACTGATGTGCTGTGATTTGCACCATCCTCCCCAGTACCAACTCTCTCTGCCTCGGTCTCTGCGTGAAGACTGTGCTGCTTCCGAGAGGAGCCTGCGCCGGTGACGGGCCAGCACACGTACGAGCGTAGTTTTACTGCTGTGCTCCTTAACGCTCACGCTCGTCTCCAGTTCAACCTCTTCCAGGGTGGGGTTCTAGCGCACTTAATCTGTAACTGGGCTAAAGCAGCACGGAATAAGCCCACCACTGTAATTTTACGTGAAAGGAAACATGCAGAAGCTGCACTTCTCCAGCTGATGTCCTGTTTTTTTCCGGCTAACAGAGCTGAGCAGCCCCTGCAGCTGCAAGCAGAGGGTGTTTCCAGCCCCAAGACGCACTGAATCAGTCAGCGTGCTGTTCTCTGCTGCCTTATTAGCAGTTAAAAACGAAGAAAACACAGTGTCTCCCCCAAACACCTGCCTCATTTGCCTTTCTCTCAGTGTAGCAACAGCCCCCGCCGCAGACTACCCCTCATTACGGCGGCTCGGGGGGGAAGCGTAGGTCAAATTCTTCTCGCCTAACGAGCTGCAACCCTGTGATCTTTAATAGGATTACCCTGTGGGGAAAGAACAGGACTCAGCCGTGTGATTGCAGGGCAGCTTATGATTCACGGACATCAGCGTACTATCTATCTGGGGACATCCTGGAGACGGCCTCCTCCTCCCGGTAAGATCTCTTTGTGCAGAGACACAGGGTTTGTTCAGCTGCCCCTCACCGCAGCCCCTGACCCTACGCGGCCAGCACCGTCCGGCTGCCCGGGGCTGGGCCGAGTCCAGAGCAGGATGGAGCAGCCCCGAGAGCAACGGGAGCGACCAGGCGCGTTCCCTCGGGGTTTGTGCCTTGGGGTCGACAGGCTTTTGGACTGAATCGTAGTACAATTCGCTCTTATCTCCTCCCATCCCTATAAAACACAGCTCCTTTTCGCCTTCTAGCTCTCCTCTGGAGGGGTACTTTGGTGACAACGTGCAAGCTGGCACGTGCTGCAAGCACTGGCGGCTCTCGGAAGCGATCTTGGGAATGATGCCTCCTCTCTCCTGCCTGCAACTTTTTTTTGGTGCACCTTACAGGACCCTTGCTATTTTTGAGGTCCCCTTAATGAAATTTGGTTGAAATTGGCTAACGGGCTCGAACATAAGGGTGACAAAATGGGTAGTCCGTGAGATCACCTGAAACTTCCGTCCATGGGAAACAGGTCTAAAATATTCCTAAAACTAGGTGAAGGAGTGCAATGTGTTAGGAAGAGGGGAAGATGGACAGAACAGAGCCAGAGCACGTGCAGAGGCGGATACCCCTCTCTCAAGGGCACCCTTCCGACTGCCCTCACAGCCGAACTGCCCCTTCCCACCCGCACTTCGAAGCCCTTTCCTCCACGTATGACGGGCCTGTACCGATGGGTAAAGACCTCGGCACCACTGAACCATGCATTCGCCACCCCCCCCCGCCGTCGCTAATGCACCGTACGCCACTTCGGAACGAAGGTCCGGGCTTTCTAGAAATAGAGTGAAATAAAATATCACGTCAGCTGCCTGAAGATTCAGCAGCCCACACGTCCTCCCACGCGCGCTGCGGTGAAGGGACCACGCTGGTGCTTTGGGCAGCCCTGGGGCTGGTCCTTTGGGTAGCAGATTAGATTCAAGCTCCGACTCCCGAGCAGGAGTCCGCTTCACATCAGTGGCATTTATCAGGGGCAGTGGCCCTCCCGGCACCAGGGTGAAGCTCACGGGGATGCGTGGCAGAGGAGCGCTCCCAGCAATATTATCAGCACAGCCTTCATTTTAGTTTCGCAGGAACGGGGTGATCTTGCTGTAACCAACCCTAAATACAAACCCCTTGTCTCCTCAATTTAGCCCACCCCTTCACTGCAAAATACAAAAGTTGGTAAATAAAATTCCTGACATATCCTACTAGGGAGAAAAATTTCTCCAGAAAGTGGCTATTTATATATTCTCTGCAGCGCTCAGATACCATGGAAATCGGTAAAGAATAGTATCTTGGTGAGCCCGTTGCATCACAGCTTTGTGTGTCATTCACTGTTTGTTACCAAGCTTAAACCTCTTTCAGGGTTTCTGCCCCCAGGCTTGCCCCAGCATGTAGCCACATTTTGGGAACACATTGCATTTTCCATAAATCTCACCAGATTATTTCTAGCCTTGTTTCCTTTCTCTGAGCCCACAGCTCCTCCCTGGCCAGGAACAGCAGCCAGGCCATGTTTACTCCTCCACCTGGCTCCTGCATGGGGATATTTCTGAATAGAGACTACAGACTATTTAACACACCTGTGTATCTCAGCACTACCCCTTGTGCTCTTCTACTCGCCACCGGTATCTTACTGCCAGCTATCCTTTATTTGCAGCGCTTCGGGCAGTTTTTAAAATTGCTAAGTTTTGTCAGAGCCAAGCGATTCACATGATTTTTGAGGAACTCTCTTTTTAAATATTTTACTGAGACCCAAATATATTCCACCTTATCACGTGCCCCCTAAATCTACTAAGCTTGCAATTCTAGCTGATAGATTCATTTAAAATTCATTTCGCTGGGGTATAGGTACATTTGTTAGACTGCTTACCCCATATTCTGAGGAAACTGCCTTTTAGGCAAGCTTCTATTGCTGGGAAGTCTAAAGACTAAAGTCCAAAAGGCTTTAGTTCACATCCAGCCCCTGCAGCGGTTCACTCATTAAAAGAGATTTTGTCCCTCTGTCTGCAAACTTCATGCTGCCTTCTGATGGGTCATAGGCTGGTTAGGGACTCCTGTCTTCTGCTCATTTTAGGTGATCGATAGTGATTGCAAGCTCCCAGCCCCGACCTTCCCCTTGCCAGAGTCCAGCAGGAATATTTGATTTCTCCCCGGACCTGGCGGTTGCTGTGGAGCTCACGGCAGCCCAAGTCGGGCAGATGGGCAGCGTCCAGAGGACCTGCCTTGGAGGATAAAGGCTAGGCTACAGCTTTACATGGATGGTTTACTAACATATTGAGCTGATGCCGGGGAGGTCACGCATCTTTTTCTTTAAGCACTTGGGACACTAGGAAAAAGCTTTGGGCTGTCTGTAAATATGTACAAAATATGAATTATTCAGCATTGCTGAAGATAGCTCTGTTATTCAGGGAGCAGCCCAATTCAAAAAGCTCTCCAGGTGTAAAGAACTGTGAAAGAAACACCAGAATAGAGAGGAATAACGCATGGCTTAGGCTATAAACAGCCGTGTTCACTAGAGAAACGCCTGGCAGCTCCAGCCCTGGGTTTGCTGGCCCGCTGGCTGCGGCTACACGTGTGCTGAGCTGGCAGCTGCACACCCTGTGAGGAGAGAGGGATGCGTTTGCCTTGCACTGCCCAAGAGACACCGTTGCGTTTGATCCCTGGCCCTTGTAACCCATGTGCCGGTACCCACATTTACAGGTTTTCTTGAAGCGGGTATCTTCGCGCCTAGCGAGCTCGCGGTTCGTCGGGCACGCGGAGATGCTAGTTGGGAAGTGACAGAAAGACGCAGAGGGCCGCAGAAGGGAAGGCGTTTTGTCGGTAGAGAAGAGCATACGCCCGGATGCCGAACACGCCGAGGGCGTTGAGGAACACCGCCATGCAACAAAAGGAACCCACCACCATGCAGACAGCGATTTTGATGTGCCGCAGCCGGTTGTGGAAGATCACCTTTTAAATACCCCAAGTCCTCTGTCTGTTCTTCCTCTACAGCAGTTTGGGGGCTTCTGTTGGAATAAGCAGCTTTGTAGGTAAAGAGCAACTCTCTCAGGCAGCTACTCCAGCGAGCGGTTAATAGGACATCTCCGGTCTCTGCTCCCCTGGTGCGACTTACACCTGCCCCAAGAAACAAGCCACGTTCCACGCCGCAGGGACGTGCCCTTCAGCGCATGCCAAATGCATCTCCTCGCAGTGTTTACAATGATCTGTTGTGGCTTCTCAAACAATAAAATGCAAAAGAAAGCTTTCATGCTGTAGGCAACTGCGAATGCTAGATCATTTGGGCCATTAACCTTCTTACTTGTGGATACTGCAAACATTTAAAGAGCTGCCTGGCTAAGCGCCCTTTCATTAGCTCATGTGGCTGGAAGTGAGGGGAGAGATATGAACAAACTGAACAGAATGCAATGAATGCCTGCAAAGAAGACCTAGGTGTACTGCTAAAAGCAAAGTAGTTTCATCTTCCAATTAAAACCAATATTTTGATTAGAAATTTATGTATGCATTGATTATATATATTATTCCTCAAAAGGAAACAAGCCGCTCTATTCATGCCGATGTTGGGGTTTTTTCTCTCTCGCTTTTTTTTTTTTTTGGTCAGAGAGTGAATCAAAGACTAGTTTCTACCACTCTGCCTACAAGGCAGGTTTGAGGATTTGCAATATTGCCATCTAAGTCGATGGCAAAACTTTAATCGCCTGCAAGTGGAAAAAGACCAAGGCTCAAAGAGTTAATGCTTGTAGCACAGTCAAGTGATGACAGGGAAGACCTGAGAGGGTTTAAAGACTATGAAGAGCAAGGAGCCAATTAGCAGAATGGACCAGGATAGAATTAGCATTCAAGTGTAAAGATAGGAAAGGAAAATGTGGAGCATCAGGAAGGACTTCGTGGCAGTGAGATATGCAAAATTATCTCCCAAGAGTAAAGTGGAAGCAGCTCCACTACTTGGTACATTTAAAATTAAGTTGGACAAAGCGATAGTGAGTGAATGCAAGACAGCAGTTCTGCTTCAGCAGGAAGACGGGCTCAAGTTATTTTCATCTTCAACTCCTCGGAGCTGGCTGTTAGCACGATCGTTTCTAAGAAGGAAACTCAAAGTGTTTGCCCAACAGCAGGTAGCGGAGAACTATGTCTGTACCTACTACTAGCTCTGGCAAGTTTAAGACATTTTGCCTGACAGATCTATGAAGAATAGGAAGAACCATGAGGGCTGAGACTGCTTTTCGACTGCGCTAAATCAAGAAAAATCCACCACAAAACAAAATTCTAAGATAAATAGTGAGAGAGAAGTTCAGAAGTAGATGGAAAAGAAAACAATAGCATATATACACACATGTAGTGATCTAATCAGTTTACTACCTAACAGGCAGTGGTTATAGCATCCTAACTAGAATTCACATCTTTGGACTATTGATGATACTCCCCTAGTGTGCCATGTAAGAGAGATGTGTGATCAATACTCTCTGGTCCCAGGCTAAATTAGGCATTTCTGGTACAGCAGATGTTGCAAAAAAAAGGTCTCTTTCTTGTGGCCACGGGGGCATCAGGGCTGGGCTGTGATGGGTTCTACCACTGATTGCCTGCACGACCCGAAATCGCTCCCTCCACCTTCCCCAGGAGTAACCCCGATAAGACGACGGTGGAGGGGGCTGTCGGCCAGGTGCGCTTCATCTAACGCCGCGCTCAAATCCTTCGGAAGGCCAGACTTTCCCAGCTGTAACTATTAGAGTCGTGCACAGAAACAGGAACTTCAGCGAAGTACGGTTAGCAAAACTCGCTGCCTACCACGGTGAGAACTTAATACGAAGCTGGCGAAGGTTAAAGCGGCTCCCTCGCAAAGCGGCCGAGCCGGGCGCTGAGCTGCAGGCAGCCTTCGCATGGTGGTGAGCCAAGAAGCTGGGTGGGAGGCAGGGGTGGAGGGCAGCCCTCCACAGCACCCGATTTCAGGCACCGTGTAACACGCCGCAGGTCTGGCGCTCCACCCGTTCGCGGGTTTGGCGGAGGGGCTCTGGGACCTCTGATCCAGCGTCGCCGAGAGAGAGAGACAACCCTTAGGACAAAAGGAAGATGTTGTGGGAAAAGCCTGCTATAACTCACAAAAGCAGCTTTGAATGGGCGCCGATCCTTCGTAATAGAAGCGACCTACTCGTTTAATACGTTTCCTTCAACGACAGCTGGAACTATAAGACCCAGCTGTGCAGTGCAACACATCAGCCAAGTAGACACCTATAGATCTGACTTCAGCAAATTAAGCAATCCATTTATTGCCTCTTTCTGCTACTACTGAGACTTGCAGACGGGTAGTATACGAGGGGAGAGCAAAGACACGGCAAGTTAGGTTTGTGTCACTGCCAGTGTCTGTTGTCACAGCAGAGAGGAGCATTGTTCAGATACTAGTCTGGGTCTTGAGATCTTGGCCAGAGCCACCTGGAAGCTGCAGGATAACTTTGATCAGCAGCAGCTCCCCGGGACCAGCTGGGCAGGGGAAGGACTGGCCGGGTGGAAATCAGGCTTAATGTATTTTATGCTTGGCAAGTGTCTCTGTTAACAGTGGTTGTGACCAATTGTTCCTCAATCCGCACTTTCAAGTCTCAGGCTCACATTGCCATCTGGTTAATGCTCAGAAGGGAGAGCTGGTCATGCACACCCCCCACCTCCATATATATTTCTGGGAAAAGTCACAAGATTATAACAGGAAAGATGGGACTAAACAGAAATATTTCTCAGCTACAAGCCCTGGCCAAGCAGGGAGAACTGTTAAACTGCAGGACAGTTTTCAGGCAGAAAGGACACGGCCCGGTCTTGTACTTCATTGAAAACTAGGCTACCAAGATGGCACTGGAGAGTACGCTGTGGCAGAGATCTTGCAGAGAGTCCAGATGACAAGCAAACAGAAACTCAAAAATTAGCCATAAACCCCCCCTTATTTCAATTTCCTAAAGCTCCACAAAACTATGCACAAGGAAAGCCGGCTTTCCTGGTAGAGGCAATTTTGTGTATACCATATCTGGGCCTGTTGTCCTGGACGACCATCTGGAAGTAGCTGGTACTATGTTCTGCATTGAGCTTTCGTAGCTGAAAGATTAAAATACATATTTGTCACATATATTGACATTCTTATTACCTCTGCCATTAATCTCATTACCTCTTCTGGCTAAGCTATCACTTTCTTAAGCGGCTGACTGTACCCAATTAAGGAGTAAGCTGTGTATATCAAATCACGTAAGTCGGACTTTCCATCCTTCTTGCAGGAACGGTGATTTTAAACAAAAGCTTCTGTTAAGTGAGGTTGGAAAGAAATTCATCCTGGCTTTTATCTTAATGGTCTTCTGAATGTCACCTTTCCATTTAGATCCTCTTGTGATAATCAGGGGCTTCCCACTGACACACAAAGGCTTTGGCAGCACTTTTCATAATACCTGTCCCTTCAGGCAGCGCTCTAATTCGGGGAGCTTGAGTGTCTATAGAAAGAAAAGCAGTGCTTATTAAAAAGAGCACACAAACTTCATCCACTCTGAGCCTCGTACATTATTCCCCAGTGAAAAAGATTTCCAGTTCCCCTTTATGGAAGTGGAACCTCATGAATACAGAAAACCCAGTGGATCAGTCTGTTAGTCATGCCATGTCCCCTAGCCTTCCTCTAGGATAATAGCAAGCCTCAATTAGGCACAAAAAGAATTAGTAAAATATCAGCACAAACGATCAGACACCAGATATCTATGAGAGACTTGATAATGAAGCACAAAGAATTAATTTTTGTCTAGAAGGATGTATTTGTTATGGTTCCATGGCATTACTAGTCCTGTCTGAAATGCCCTCTCTCGACCTTTACAAACTCTGCATTTAAATCCCTTCTGAAAGTAATTTCCGTCTTGTCCCTTCCACAGTGAGAAAACAGCAGGTATTGGGGGTTTTTTTGTTTTGTTTTGTTTTGTTTTTAATATATGTATTTTCACATGCCTGCTACAAGACCCATTAAAAACCTGCACCCTCACTGACAGTAACAGATCTCTTTCTTCATCCTATCTTAACATTCCTCTTCATCATCATCTCCTGCTATGACTTCTGAAAAATACAACAAGCAGGCAAGGGGAAGCAGACAGCAAATATCCTCATACCTCTTATCCAACTTGCTGCCACTACAACAAGAAGCCTCCAGGGATGAATGCTTATCCCAAAGAGTTCAGGGGGACGCAGGGAGAGAAAGAGACACCCGTTATTCCGGCAAGCAATGGTGTGACCATCACGGCTTCCCCCTGTTTCTCTTCACAGCCTCACCTGGGAGTGATTGCTTTGACCATGGCTGGTGCTGCGGGGAATTAATCTATCAGTGCCTGCTTTTTGCAGCGTTTTGAAGAACGTTGCGTTTGCAGGGCCCTTCACCAGGCATGAACTGATGTAGCTCGGTTGCAAACGTGATGGTCTGGCCCAATGCAAATAAAAAAGTAAGCATAACTGCATGTTGAATGGAAAGATCAAGCTGAATTGCAATGTAATCCTCATCTAATACTGACACAGAGGCGCAGTCACTGCCTAACAGGGTACAGACAACCAAGAGCACGGAACTGCTGATTAAACAAATAAAACAGCCCTGATGAGCAGGGAAATGCCGAATGCTTCCCTCAGCAGTTCATTTAGGCAAGCTCTCAGCGCACGAGTAAACAGATGCCAGATGCCCCCCGGAGCAGTGCAATGATATCAAGAAAAATTGAGGTGATGGATGGATATCTAAAGCATTAAAAAAAAAAACCCCCAAAAAACCAATCCCTTTGCACCACTTTAGAGCAATAAAAGAAGTATATCCGACACAAAAACTGGCCAGCAACACTGGGAGTGCTGCACTTCTGCCTGCTTTCTGCCCATTTCAGTTCATCAGCAAGATTTTCATCAAGGTCAAAACATTTTAATAATGTCATCCCGGCCAGAGAACAAACCAGCCAACTTTGAGCAATTACTTTGGAAAAAGTTAGGCTAGTATCCCCATCCATTCACAGATTTGTCATTCTGTGGGAGAACCTCAAATCGGGTGAGAGGATAGATGATAAGCTTATGATAAAAACTCATTAGACCCTACCCTCAACAAGAAAAGCATTGCTCTTGGCAAGGACAACAGGGCATTTTCTGCCATTCCTGCACAAAATAGTGCCTGGGGGGAAGCTGGCCCTGCAGCGGGGCAGCTGTATGCTGCTGCTCTTACCTGGTGCCCCACAGCTCTTGGGGTGCCTCGTCCCAGGCTGTGCTAGTGCCGCTCCAGCTTATCTCTGCAGCACTGGCAGGTTGGCCATGTGGGGCAATGAATATATAGGTTTTGGTCTTGCACTTCTTCCTGCCCTTTGCAGCATAAATTATGCCAGCATGTTACCACCCCTCCCTGCCTAGCCGTGCCATGTCCTTTCCAAAAAGTTTTATTTCCCAAGGCTTCCCTTTTCCCTTAGTATTAACGTGTTATAAGCGCCCATTTCTCAGAAAGTGGCAACAGCATTCGATCCAACCTCACGTGCACCGTTACCACCCTGCCCTTCATGGCAGTGCCTCTCTAAGAGACCCAGACTGAATACCCATCCTGACAAGTTATTCTTTTGGGGATTTGAAAGGATTTTTGTATGATTCGAGCCATAAAACCCACAGGTGCATGTGGTTTCATCATTATCTCACCCCCAACTGGTGTAACTACTTCAGGTACTGATGAGGAAAAGCAATCTCAGGTAGCAAACCCAGGAATTTCACAGGTGGAAATAAATCATCCCTTTCCGACCTCAGCTCCCAGGAGAGAACAGCTGTGAAATGCCACCTTCAGCATTTACTGGTGTGGAAGACATTAGCCCAGCTTTCCAAACTAGCTGTCACCTTGGAGCAAGGGAAAGAAAAATTTCTCACACCCAGACTAACAGACATACAGACTTACTCATTAAAGGTATTGATACCTGACATGGCAAAATGGCCTCTGCTTTTCTTACTCGTTGGTTTTTTGTTTTATTACAAAGCATGACAAGAAGGATAAAAGACCTTTTTTCCCCCTCGTACCTGGACCAAAGCCATTTGAATAGGCTTAAATCTTTCCATCAAGTGAAATAAATGCATGCTTGCATACATCTCCCATTTACAGCCCAGTTTGAGGGAACAGGAGTCCTTATTTTTTGTTGTACAGCTTGCATTATGCTTACATCGTGTTGAGTTAGCCTTACAAAGCCTGATGACTTCAACTATAAGGTACTAGATATAGTATTTAGCTTAAATTGTTGACAAAATGCACATAAATTATTTACAAATCCTGATACAACTGCATGTCCAAACTCATGCAAATTTACCTTCTGCACTAGCAGGATGAGTATTCTCAAACACAAGAAGAACATTTTTTCCAACCTTTGCCTTGCAAGATAAGCCCCTTATGCAATATGTATGCACATGCATATGTATATTCATATGCACCATGTTATGGCATAGCTGATACAGGTTAGTTCACAGAATCACAGAATCACAGAATCACAGAATCACTAGGTTGGAAAGGACCTTCAAGATCATCAAGTCCAACCATGAATCCAGCGCCACCATGTCCCCTAAACCATGTCCTGAAGCGCCACATCCACACGTTTTTTGAACACTTCCAGAGATGGCGACTCCACCACCTCCCTGGGCAGCCTGTTCCGATGCCTGACCACTCTCTCAGTGAAGAAATTTTTCCTAATATCCAATCTAAACCTCCCCTGGAGCAACTTGAGGCCATTTCCTCTCATCCTATCGCTGGTTACTTGGGAGAAGAGACCAACACCCTCGTCACCACAACCCCCTTTCAGGTAGTTGTAGAGCGCGATAAGGTCTCCTCTCAGCCTCCTCTTCTCCAGATTAAACAACCCCAGTTCCCACAGCCGCTCCTCATAAGACTTGTGCTCCAGACCCCTTACCAACTTCATTGCCCTTCTCTGGACACACTCCAGCACCTCAGCATCCTTCTTGTAGTGAGGGGCCCAAAACTGAACACAGTATTCAAGGTGCGGCCTCACCAGTGCCGAGTACAGGGGCACGATCACTTCCCTACTCCTGCTGGCCACACTATTCCTGATACAGGCCAGGCCAGGACGCTGTTGGCCTTCTTGGCCACCTGGGCACACTGCCAGCTCATGTTCAGCCGGCTGTCAACCAGCACCCCCAGGTCCCTTTCGGCTGGGCTGCTCTCCAGCCACTCCTCCCCAAGCCTGTAGCGTTGCATGGGGTTGTTGTGGCCAAAGTGCAGGACCCTGCACTTGGCCTTATTAAACCTCATACAGTTGACCTCTGCCCATCGATCCAGCCTGTCCAGATCCCTCTGCAGAGCCCTCCTACCCGCCAGCAGATCAACACTCCCACCCAACTTGGTGTCATCTGCAAACTTACTGAGGGAGCACTCAATTCCCTCATCCAGATCATCAATAAAGATATTGAACAAGACTGGCTCCAGAACCGAGCCCTGGGGAACACCACTTGTGACTGGCCGCCAGCCGGATTTAACATCGTTCACCACAACTCTCTGGGCTCGGCTGTCCAGCCAGTTCCTCACCCATCGAAGAGTAAACCTGTCTAAGCCACGAGCCGCCAGTTTTTCCAGGAGAATGCTGTGGGAGACGCTGTCAAAGGCTTTACTAAAGTCCAGGTAGACAACGTCCACAGTCTTTCCCTCATCCACTAGGCGGGTCACCTGGTCATAGAAGGAGATCAGGTTGGTCAAGCAGGACCTGCCTTTCATGAACCCATGCTGGCTGGGCCTGATCGCTTGGTTGTCCTGCAGATGCCCAGTGAGCACTCTCAAGACCAACCGCTCCATAATCTTTCCCGGTACAGAGGTCAGGCTGACAGGCCTGTAGTTCCCAGGATCCTCCTTCCGGCCTTTCTTGTAGTTAACGGAGGGCACATGCATCTGAAAATTGTGCAGGGACTAATTGATGGTTTTCTGTGTTGCCATAATTCTTTCTCCTAGTGTGTGTCTCGTGGACTCTTAATGAAGCAGAGATCTACTGGGGATGTCTCTGTGCACACACATGGTGAATTCAATCCTATCAGCTGTTCAGCTTGGACTAACACCATGTGCCTTGTAAGCCTGGCTGTGTTAGCCAACAGCCAAAAGCGGCTCTCTCTGAGAGAAGGTGCTGTTGGAGGATGGTCATGGGAGCCATCCTCATCCCCGCTTGCTGACGCTGATGGCTGTCGTGGTGCAGGTGGGCCCCTCGAGCTGGCTCGCAGGGGACTGCTGAGCAGGGCTGAGCAATGAAGTTGTTCATCTCTTGACACGCTTTCTGTTCAGCGTTGAGCTTATGGTGGGTTGGGGTTTGAGCTACTGGTGCTCTGCTGGCCCAGAGAGAGGAGAAAGCTTTAAGTACTGCAGTCGGAAACGCCTGCTTTTCCCTGCCAGTGTGTGCAGCATTGGCATCAGGGAGGACGTTTCCCTACGCTCAGGAAGCACATTTGGTCATTGGTTTTGTAGGAGAACATCATTTTTCTAAGTTATGCAAAGAAAAGCAGGGAAATAGTTAAGCAGCTCAGTCTACCAAAGTGGAATTGTGTGGGGCAGGTGAGGGCTTGTTTGTCCTTCCACAGCACAGCTGGGGGCTTCTCAAAGAGAAAAATCGCAGGAAAGGTTTGTACTGAAGGTGCAGGCACCCTGAGCATAGAGGCTGCTGTGAGCCTGAACACCCATCCTCTTACATTCAGCTTTGTTAAAGCTTATTTACAAACCACGAAATAAAAAGGTGAAAGTGTGTTACAGCACTACGCTAAGGAAATACTGGTCACATTCCAGAAGTGCTAAAAGTCGTGTCAGCAAAGCACACAGGGTTCAGCAGGCACAGATCCATCCAACCTGCACCTGTGGGAAGGTAAAAGGATGACGCCTAAAGGACGGGATGCCACCCAGAGGGACCTGGACAAGCTCGAGGAATCGAGGAAGATCGTGTGAACCTCATGAGATCGAAATGATCGAAATCGTGTGAACCTCATGAGATTCAACAAGGCCAAGTGCAGGGTCCTGCATCTGGGTCAGGGCAACCCCCAGCATCAGTACAGGCTGGGGGACGAAGGGATTGAGAGCAGCCCTGCCCAGAAGGACCTAGGGGTGCTGGTGGATGACAAGTTGGATGTGATGGACAATAGTGTGGCCAGCAGGAGTAGGGAAGTGATCTTCCCCCTGTACTCAGCACTGGTGAGGCCGCACCACAAATACTGTGTTCAGTTCTGGGCCCCTCACTACAAGAAGGACATTGAGGTGCTGGAGAGTGTCCAGAGAAGGGCAACGAAGCTGGTGAGGGGTCTGGAGAGCAAGTCTTACAAGGAGCAGCTGAGGGAACTGGGTTGTTTAGTCTGAAGAAAAGGAGGCTGAAGGGAGACCTTATTGCAGCCTTCCAGTACTTAAAGGGGGTTTATAAGAAAGATGGGGACAGACTTGTTAGCAGGGCCTGTTGCGATAGGACAAGGGGCAATGTTTTTAAACTAAAAGAGGGCAGGCTCAGACTAGCTACAAGGAAGAAATTTTTCACAGTGAGTGAGGTGAACCACTGGCACAGGTTGCCCAGAGAGGTGGTAGATGCCCCATCCCTGGAAACATTCCAGGTCAGGTTGGACGGGGCTCTGAGCAACCTGGTCTAGTTCAAGATGTCCCTGCTTACTGCAGGGGGAGTGGACTAGACAACCTTTAAGGGTCTCTTCCAACCTAAACTATTCTGTGATTCTATGATTCTGCTCTGCTTATCTCTCTCCATTAACTGTAGAGGGATCCTGCAGGACTACAGATCGCTGCTCGCTGCAGCAATCTCGTGGCTCGTGCTGAGCTTTGAGCCTCGCTGGGTAACCAGATACGGAGCTACTGCTAAGCAGAAAAAAAGGTGTTTGGTATCTGCGGTGGGATGATATGACCTCTCATGCATTGATTGGGGGAAAGACACAACGCATCCAACACAACCGCAGGCTTTCCTCCAAAGGTTTGGGTTTTGAAAGCCTTCTGTATCTGCCCCTTGCTTGGGGAGGAAGGGGGTGTCCAGAGAGAAACAACACCCTGGTGAGCAGGTTCATCTGCTCTTCATCAGTGTCTGGCGCGTGTTCATCCTGCTGCGCACGGAAACCCTGCGGGCAGAGAGTTCGCTCGTCCAGGATAGGATGTGGTAAGCAGGGAAGTTCATTTTGCAGGGACTTTGTTTTGTACAGAAGTGCTTTTTTGTGTTGTAGCTTGGGCAGTTAATTAAGAACTGAGAGCAGTTTTCCTGGGGCAATGTGCTTGTTGGGTAAAGACCTTCCTCAGAGAGAGCGGTTGGTATTATTTATGGCTTGAGCCGATCTAACAGCTTGCTGCCAAGGGAAGGAAAAGTCCCATTTCTCCCTCCCTGCACTGACACCGGCCCCGGCAGCCCTCCGAGCTGGCTCTGCTGCCTGAGCTGGCCGAGGCAACCTCCTGAAGTCCCAGGGGAGCAGAAACGGGGAGCGGGAGGACCCCTTGCCTGGGAGCCCTGGCAGAGGGAAGGAAGCAGAGAGCGGTCAGGTCGTATCAGCTGCAAGGTGCAAATTCCCCCTTGGTCCTAAACAGGGGCCGGGTGAAATCTTCTTGAAACACCTTGATCTGGCTTCTTGCCGTACACAAATAACAGCAGAAGCTGGTTATAGCATTATTTTCCTGCAGGACGCCCGCCTCATTCACTAGGCAGGACGGGCTGTCCAGTACTCTGTTTCCTTCACCGCACAACATCCAGCACGTTCGGCAAGAAGCGTACACCAAAGAGACACATAATTCAGTCATGAAGCACCGCGGTAACGAATGGGCACTGAATGACAAAGTTAAGGAGGAAAGCGCAACTTTATTTCTGTAAATGCTTTAATTCGGAGTGCTTCCCTTGGGAAATGTGTCCTTTCACATGTAGCTCTTAGCATAATATTTTTTTATGATAAAGAAACTGTATCTAACAGAATGATTTACCAAAACTACACCTAACAGAATGATTTGCCAAGCCAAAGTAATGCCTAGTTGTGCATGAGCTTATTTGAGAGTGCGTCGCCGCGGCCGCCTCTGTTGTAAGAAACAGTTTTAAGTGCTGAATTAACCTATTTCCATGACCTAGAAAAGATAATTTTTCTGCATACACAGCATTGCTGAGTCTCAAGATTCATTGTGTCTCTCTGAATATTTGGTATTTTTCTTAAATCTCTTGCCTGTAAAGAATCTGAACACCTTAAATTCCATCAAAAAAGAAAAAGTTTTGATTGTTCTGGTTTTTTGAAGACTTCCCATGATGGTGACTCCACCACCTGCCTGGGCAGCCTGTTCCCGCCTGCTGCGTGAAGTACAGACTCGCGCAGGCACATTGTGGCGTGACAGCGTCAGGCAGAGGGTGGGTGTTCGGGGGGAATGGTCAGCCGGCGAGGGGTCGGGTGACACGAGTGGGACCCAGCAAGGCACCTGCCTCCTGCAGCCGCACCCTGAGGGTCCGTCCTTCTGAAATCCCCCCACAGCCCCATCGGCCGGGCTAGAAAGTTACTTTAAGCGTGATATACTGTATAGAAACCTTATGGACATCACCTGTGATTTGATGCAGTTTGTATTTAGAAAAGCTGGATAACTGAGGAGTCGTGGTTTCGCTTGCGATCCTGATTCCTTGCTGCAGCAACGCTGTGACTTGAGTCTGGGGGCAGCGGCCAGAGACCCTCCGTGAGCACTGCCAGCTCCCCAAAGTTTCTGCCTACCTCCTTGGCCGCGCTGGCTTCCAACCAGCAACGACAATACATGTCACTGGTTTTTAACACAGAGGGAGTATTTAGAGTTTAGGGCTTTTGTACTCTCTTCCATAGCTTAATTAGCAGTATAATTCCCTGTAGATCTCCCTGTACTTGCGGGAACGGGGGAGAATGGCAATTACTGGGGAAAGCCAAGGGCAGTGGGGGGAGAGGAAGAAAGACATGGACATACACACAGCGACATTTCTCGGCGAGCGGCCTAACGAGGAGATGGCACTGAGCTAGTGCCGGCGGAGGGGACTGTCCGCGGCAGGTCTATAAGGGAGTAAAATGACTCATTTCGTGTTCGACTTTGGGAAGGTTCCCATACTGCATAGGAAGAAATCTCATACGTATTGAAATAAACTGGCTTTAGCCTGTAGTACCAGCACAGCCTGCATTGCCGATACTTTCGCGTTTGAAGAAAAAGGATCTAAACAATATTATAACCATGCCCAGGAAATCTGAACAGCTGCCGATGCCCTAAAATAATTGTGCTGTGATAAGCGCTCAAAGGCCGTATTGTCTAAGGAGCTGTACCAGCATAAAAGACCAGATCTGTGCACCGAATCTAGCTTATTGCAACTTACAACACGGGAGATGAAGGGAAAAATGAGAAGCAGTGATACAGGGAAGGAGGTCCAGAGCAAAGAGTTCCTGAGACGCACCGCTCCCATGATGAAACCACCCTAAGCAGATCCCCTTCCCCTAGGCAGGTATTTCTCACCGAAAACCCTTTTCTAGCCTCCAGCCCCATCACGGGCAGCTGGATTTACGCTGGGGCACAGCGTGTTTATATCACTCCGAAGGCTTTTCTCCTGACCCCCGTGAAGTGCACAGGCTGCAGAGACACAACCCCCCCGAGCTGTGGCTCTGGCTGTTGCAGGGGCTACGACTGCAGAATCCAAGGCTGCGAGTTCAGATTTCCAACACCCCTGAGCACGGCAGCGCTCGCAGAGCTGGGTTGCTTTCTCGGCTGGCTTCTAGCTCTGTGTCGAGTGAGTTGACTCAGAAACCCTGCCTCCCCCCCAAAAATGAGACAATCTGAAGCTCACATCTACATCAGCATTACAAAAACCTTTGCAGCATGACATACGTACATAGACATGGCCTCCCACAACACTTCTCTCCCAGGAGGTGGACAAAACCGTTTTCACCTATGAGAAGGTACAAAAAGGGAGGTGGAAAGAATAAAATGATCCAAAAGTCACCATAGCAGCAGAGTTTTGTCTGCAGTCCAGCCCCCCATGCCTTGCTGCTCAGCTTTAACCTCTGCACAGGCACCTTCTCCCACAGCATCCTTGACCCCTGCTGCAGCAGCTGCCAGCTGAGCCAGAATTCATCTTTTAAGCAGTTCTCGCTCAAGCAATTATGTATTTTACGCAACTGTTTTGTAATTATGTGCACAACGGAGGCATAGCTCCCTTCGCTGCCACCCTTCGCATCCTCCCCAGCGGCATTTAACACCAGCGAGGAAAACATTTAGAGAAGAGTTAGGAAACGTGAGCATCTGCGTGTTTAAGAATGAGAGCGCGAGCCGGTAAAGCCACGCTTGTCCCCAGGCGTTGTTTATAGATCGTTTGCAGGGCGAAAATGAAAAAGTGCCCCATAGCAAGTCCCCGACTTGGGCACAAGCAGGAGCGCTGAGCCGCGGCTACAATTTTCTCCCGGCTCCCAGCTCACGCGACCCTTGCACTTTCTGCCTAAGTCCCTAAAAAGTGTGATGCCTGCTCTGCTGCAGACGTCCCGGGACACGGCTCTGTAAGGCAGCCTTAACTTCAGGAGCTAGAGTGTGTGTGTGCATACACACAGATATTTACACGCATATATACACACACAAAAGACAAGCCACAGGGCTGAATCATTGCTCACCCTGCCCAAACGCCTTCTGCGGCCGGGCGAGCAAAGGCTCTCAGCCTGAACACACTGGCCAGTTCATGCTTTGCACGGTGCCTGTAAACGCCCCCTCCTCTTCCTCCGTGCCCCCCACCCCGACCACGAAAACACCTCGGGCGGTGACATGCCGGAGCTAGAAGCAGCTACCTGGGGCGCAGACGGGGACCGATTTGGGTGCACATCAGGCACGCAGGTGGCACTTGGGCATCTTTAAGCAACAGCACTCGGGCTGCCAGTGCCTTCGGGGGCGGCCGGACCGTGAGCAGCCCACACACCTGGGGGAGGGCTGGGGGTGCTGGGGGCGAGGGCGGAGGGGGTGGGCGGTGTTTTCACCTTCCTTCAAGGCGCTCTTTATATAGCTGGTTACATAAAGCTGTGCAATTTGGCTCCTGTTGGGAGAAAAATGCGGGCGTAGGAGTACTGGTACACCAAACCCGACTGTAAAAGTCATCTGTGTGGTTTGGGTTTTTTCCTGTCATTCACCACTAATCTCTAGAACAGTCGCTGCTAAATATTTAATAAAACAGAAAATAACTTAGCAGTAAGTCATGGCATGCCTCTAAACCCTGAGCTGAGCTGGCAGCCAGAGGATGGACCCCATACAGTTTTCCAGCCGTGCCCGTGCCAAGGCCTCCCTGGGTCAGCGCTGCGGCGTTCACCCCCTCCCCGTGGCGGGGGATCAGGGGCGGTGAGGGGTGATGGGGAGCTCAGGGGGGACCCATCTGCTCCCTCCACGGAGGAGCTGCGCTGGCTGGGGTGAGAGAGGCGAGGGGGGGGCTCCCCTCCCTCCATCCCCCCCGGTGCCGACAGCTCCTTGGCCACGGGGAAGGGTGAGCACGCGTTTTTGGGCTTGGCACCGGAGTGGAGAAAGCACTGCTTCCCCCAGACTTGACATTTATTCGTGTTTACGTGGTGCGTTTCGTGCCCGAGACGAAGCCCAGCTCCGCTGTGCCGCTGCCGTCTCCTTCAGGGAAGGCGTTTTCCATAATGAAAACCAATTGTGTTGAAAACAGTTAGGGAGCTGTGCAGTGAACATCACATACAGATGATCTCGTAATCGCGGCCGGCGCCGTGCTCCGAGCCAATTATTCACTACACCGGTCACTTCCATTCATTACGCTCCACGAGGGGGTCTTTACGGCACACTGCGAGGGAGGGGAGCGGCTGGCTCTCGCGGCAGCGCCGGCACACGTGCGGGGCTCCAAAGGCCTCCCCACCGCGGCTGCAGCAGCAAAGCCGGAGCGGCGGCGAGGCCCGGGCAGAAATGCGTAGGGCTTTCATCTAATCGCCCCTCGGGCTGGTCCCACCTGGTTGTTTAACGTCGATCTTCGTTGTTTAACACCTTCGCAGCAGGTAACACCGTTCCTGCTGTCTGGAGCCCCCAAATTCTCACACCCAGCAGGTGCCTCGCCTTTCAGTATATAAAGGGGGCTTATAAGAAAGACACAGATGTTTTACCAGGGCCTGTAGTGACAGGAGAAGGGGCGATGGTTTTAAACTGAGAGAGGGTGGCTTTAGATTGGGTGTAAGGAAGACATTTTTCACCATGAGGGTGGTAAAACCCTGGCACAGGTTGCCCAGAGAGGTGGTAGATGCCCCATCCCTGGAAACATTGCAAGTTGGACAGGGCTCTGAGCAACCTGATCTAGTTGAAGATGTCCCTGCCCATGGCAAGGGGGTTGGACTAGGTGACCTTTGAAGGTCCTTTCCAGCCCAAACCATCCTGTGGTGCTGCCCCACACGGGTACCCGTCCAGCACGCTCGTTATCCAGGCACAAGCTCCCAGGCGGCAGCTGCTCCTCACCTCGGCGGAGGGTTTGCGCAGCAGAGGAGGGGCCTCCCCACGTGCAGGGTGCCCACCCGACTCGGAGATCCCAAGCAGTAGCACTTCCACATGGTGTTAGGGCTGTCTCTTCTCACAGGTGCTGGCTTCCTTGGTCCATCACGCCGAACGGTGGGGGAAAAAAAAACAAAACAAAAAAAAAAGGTGGAGAAGGCAGACGGCTCTCGGAGCTCAGCCGTGGCTGCCTGTGAGCTGGCAGCAGGCAAAGGCGCTGGCAGGCGCGGTGGTGGGTCTGCTGGTGGACAGCACAAGCAGAGGGGTCGGCAGGGCGGTGGACGCCGCATGTGCAGCTGTGGGGTGGCGAAGGCTCCGTGCAGACGCTGCCGGTGAACGCGTCGGTGCTGCTGCCCTTACCGCGGTTTGGGTCACCCTCCCTCTGCATAGCCGGCCCTTGGCAGCGACGGGCTGGCACCGCTTGCCCTGGAAGCGACCGGTGCCACTGGGATGCGTTGGTGGAGCTGGGGGGAGCGCAGCTGCAGCTCCAGGCGCACATCCAGGCTCCCTGGATGGCAGCGAGCAGCTCTGGCCGGCCGGGGGACCCTTACCTGGGTACTTCCCCGACAGCAACAAACTAACCTGCCTTGAAGTCCGAGGCATTTTTCAAATGCCTTTTTTTTTCTTTTTTTTTTACATCAGGTAAGGCACCCATAAAGCAGATCACCCAGGCCACAGCCAGGAGTCATTTTCAGGGGTCGTTCTCACGGATTCAGTGACAAAAGACAAGACTGCTGCAGGAAGCTACAGCCCAGAGGTTTCCAAACCTTAGGCAAAGGTGAGCGAAGAGCATTAAAACCAAGGTGCAGCAAGCAGGTTACCGTGCTATTCATAGAAAAGATCCTGAGAAGGAAAGAAATAGAAGCTGCTGGGCTCTGCCGTAGCCAGGCAAGACAGCCTGGCAGGGGCCGGGCAACCGGCTATCGCCAGCCCCACAGGGCTAACTTCTTTGCAGGTCCAGGGGAGGAAGCAGCCCCAGTCTTGCCGCAGATGTACACAACATACAGTGATGGAACAAAACGCTTCGTTAATAGCAAACAACGCGAACGACAAGAAAAGGGGAAGCTGTAGTTTGTAATTGCTCCGAATATATCAGAGCGCTGCTTCTTCCAGAGGGAGCTGCCATCTTGTAACCCGCCGAGGGACAAGCTGCGACTGATCTTGCTTTCCGCGCATCTGGAAGTTGGTTTCCTCTCTCGGCTGGCGCCAGGGAACACCGAGGGCCGATCGCTCGAAGCGCTGGTAAACACGAAGCGCACGCGAGAGGAAAAGTGGACGTACCGCGGCAGTTACCGCGCAGGGGAGGGAGGGCCGGCGTGCTCCAAACCACTGATGGTCCCACAGTGAAAAAGGGGGTGGGCTGGAATGGTTCCTGTTGCTGAGGAGCATTGCTACCGCCGCTCTGTCCCTGGCATGAGAATTTTTTTGCACGAGAATCATAACGCACCACGATATATACAAAAGGTTGCAGTGAAGAAAGCGGCCTATTAGGACCTTTTTCGTAGCTTCCAAGACTGATGTTTGCTCAATCAGAACTGTATTCAAAATTAATTTGCACTTTTGAGAAATTCACCTCTGGTTCACTTAAACACAAGGGAATTACTGGAAAAAAGGCTGAGAAACGATACGGGAGCTGCCTGCGCCATCTCTTCCAGCTGCCAGGAAGATGAAGGCCGTCTTTCTCCTGGCACGTTCCCGCTGCAGGGCTGCCGGGGCCGGGTTGCATTCCCACCTGGAGGCGGGGAGGAAAGGCTTCTGTTTTTAGGGGCGGGTCGGTTCCTCAGGGAGAGGCGGGAGCCCCTCCAGCCCTGCCGGGAAGGACTGCAGCCCCGCCCCCGCCGCGGGGCTGGCGGGGCGGCTCAGCACCGGCCCATCGCGTGCCAGCGCTGCTACCAGCCTCGCCGCTTCGCTTAGCGGATGCTTCGGTAGGGGGTGGGGATTAAAACGGCGTCACTAAAAAAAGAAACCAAAAAAAACCCCCAAAACCCCAAACCCCACCGAAGCCCGAGGGCTGCGGTAACCAGAGCGCCAGGCGGGGACCGGAACACCGGCTCCCTGCCATCGCGGGCCTTGCGCTTCGCCGTGTGCTCCCCGGTAGAGGCCTGGGAGGCGCCGCAGGGGCCGCCCCGAGCGCCGGCCGGCAGCAGCCCCGGGCAACAGCCCCGGGCAGTGCCCCCCCCGGCAGCACCCCCGGCCCCCGGGCAGCCGCCGCGCCCGGAGCGGGCAGCCCCGCGCGCTGGGCGGGCTCCTGCCGCCACCTGGCGGCCGCCGGGCGCCCCGAGGCGCCGGCCGGCCCCGCCCCCGCGGGCGGCGGCCATGTCTCTCCTCACCCGCCCAGGCGTCAAAGGCTGCTGCCTTTTGGGGTGGGTTTTTTTTTCCTCTCTCCTCCTAAACATCACCTTCGCGTTTCATCATCCTACCTCACGGGGCACGCTTACCTAAAACCGAGCACTGAGACCTGCGGCTCGGCTACTCTACCCTTCTCAGACTTGTTTCAACACATCAAGGCAGCCAAAAATAACCCGACTTTCCGGTGACATCTGTCTGTCCCAGGCTTTGCCTTGTTTACAAGGCGCAGCCTGGTGGTCTCTCTGTTTACGTAGCAGAGGCCAGAAGGCTGAACCGCCAGGAAGATCAACCCAAACTCTTCTTGCACAAGGCCTTTAACTGTGGGAGCTGGTTTCTTCAGTAACTCGAGTTTCTGACAAGAGCAGTTCCATACCCTGGGGTGTTGACACCCTATGCACCCTATGACACCGTTCTGCACCCCAAACCCCTCTCTGAGGAGTCAGAGTAAAATCCATTTAAGCCGATCCAACCGAAAGTGAAAAATCTGAGGATGCTCAAAGGAAGGGTGGTAGCAAGGTCCTGCTGGAACCCACATCGCACCTACTGAGGCACTGGCTCCTCCTTTCTACACAAGAGTTATTTTCCACAGGGAGGCCAATTAAAAACAAAAGACAGGATCATCTTTGGCACTACAAGAAAGCCATGTGACAGGTGTTACACCCACACGAACTAGGAGAGTGTTTTTGAAGCAAACTGGTCCCAGTTCCCAGACCTGGGCTGACACCGCAACATGGTCTTGGAGCACGTGAATTGGATTCCTCTACATGCAAAACTAAACGAGTAAATTAGACTCCAAGCACTAGCTTGGGTTTTAGTCCACCACTTTTTACCCATTGCAGTCCTTCGGCTGACACCAACAGCAAGAAACAGTGGACTCAGCACAAAGCCATCTTCTCCTTTGGCATCTCAAAATCCTGCTGGGATTGGCCTTGGAGAAGACGAAGTACTGCTCCTGTCCTTTTTTGATAGTGTTGCTGTTAAAAACATAGCTGGAAGCTGAACTGCTTTTTGTAAGCACACCAGTTACGGACCTTTTGAACTTTTCAGCGAAACTCAGTCGTAGCTTTTATTAAACAGGACTTGTTTTTCCTTAACACTTGTTTTATTTGTACTCTCTCCTCTCAGTCATAAATTAAGGCCTGAAAAAACTGTTGGGCAAGTCACCTTCTCTAGCCTGGGCAAACAGAAGCAAGTTCCAGGAAGTGGAGGACAATGTTTTTGTTTGATTAAAAAGAAAATCCTAATCTTTATTTTGAAACAGCTAGAGCTGCCCAATAAGTAAGTCACCATTGTTTCTGCATTTGAAAAATTCACTTCTAACTCAGAGGAACAAGATGATGTTGTAATCCTCTGTACTAGCGTGAAGAAATGCGAGACAGGGTGCAGACAGCAGCTGAGTATTTTAAATTAGTGTCACTGTACCAACAAATGCTTCATGTAAGCATAGCGTTCAGTGGGACTTCACTCAACGCTGCACTTGGCTATCAGATCAAGGACAGGGGAAAGTTACAAATCACTGATTAAAACACAGCAGGTAAAATATTTCCATGGGAAGTATGAAGAATGGAAAATTACGGAGCATAAAGACAGTGCAATAGTGTTCTTTGAAAAAGATTCAGAGAGAAGGGAAATCTATGACAAATACAGAAACTGCTTCAACAGTGACAAGAGAAAAACATTTTAACTGTAGAAAGGAGGGTACAAACAGAGGTATGATACTGGGAGTAAAACAGGAATAGCTGTGGTTCTCCTTTCTACTACTACAGCTACATAAGAGAAATAATTCTAAATTAAGAGAAACCTTCATTAAAGGACGATTTGAGTAAACTTAAAATAGTTGTTACAAGGAATTTGTGAGAATTACATTAAGAGAATATAATAGTGCAATAAATGACAACAAATGAAAAAAGTTTTTTTTATTTCTCAGTGTTTCTCCACTGTCAATACTGTCCTTTTGCTGCAACATGTTGCAAAAAACCCTCTGCCTTTACCATTTTGAACAGCTACAGTATTCACAGGCTGTTTCCAGTAACACACGCAGACACATACACACTCACAGACACGCAGGTACATATATCCCTATCCCTGGCAAGGTATCCATTTGCTGGTGGAGGCAATATATATATTTTCATTGTCCATTAAACATCAAAAGCTATCCTCCCATTTATGCTCTACTCCCCTCTCCCTCCATTTCCTAGCCAGCAGCTTATCGGCAAGCTTTTGGGGGGATCTGTGTTACAAGTTAACATATCCATCTTATTTGATCACCATCTTTCAGAGTTGTGGACTAGGTGTCCTGGGATTATCTATTCAAACTGTACATACCAGAAGTCATAAAAATTGCTCATATTCAGATGTTTGTGACCGAGTGATGTATGTAGACTCCTCAAATCTTTTGGAGCAGCCATCTTAATCACCTTTTTGGAAATATGCATGTATCATGCTGGGTTGAAACAAGCCACATGCTTTACTTTCCACCACGGTGTTATGTACCCACGTTTTTACTAAGGCACCAGTAATTACTAATATAACTTCTGAAAGAGTCCAGCGTCACTGAATGTACTGCATTAGATTATCAAATAGCAAGCCAGACAAGAACAGAATAGTTGCCTATATAATAGGTATAAAATTCCTTAATAAAATTAAGTACATAAAACCTGTGGTGGTATAACCCCAAATCCAATATAAGTTGAATAATTTTGGAATAATATTGTTAATGATAAGAAATGCAATCTATCCTGCTCCATTTTGTGAATGGAGAGCTCTGTAATTGAGAAAGATTGCTAAAGCAGTGTCTTTATATCTACACTCCTGGGTCGTATGGTTGTGTGTGCATTTTCAGAGAAATGATCTGAAGTTGAATCCAGTCATAAGGCATCTCTTCTCCCCCCTTGCCCAAGTCCAGACAAAGTTTTATGGCCACTTGCCAAACAGCCAAGGGCACAGCCCTGTGCCACAAGTCTTCATCCTTCACCTCACCAGTCATCTAGGCTTCTCAGAGTTCTTCAGTTTCCAAAGGGGTTGTGAATATGGGGGTAAGGAATACTTGGTGATGAACTACACAGCTGACCAGAAAATTGAGATCACCACTCAGAAACGTGCCAGATGTCCCAGGCAGAATGGCTGTAGGACCATTCAACCTACACGGCATTATCTCAAAAAAAAAAAAAATCATAATCTTCCCCCTTGCTCTCCCCCCAACTCTGAAATCATTTCACAAATGCTGAATCATGAGAGAGATCCTCAGAATTCATCACAAGTGTCACACAGTGTAAGTGGCACGGAAGTCCAAGTGGCATCAGTGGTGTCACATACATGTTTTAGGGTTTTGTTTGTTTGTTTTAATCAGAACATTTTAAAAGATTTCACAGGGAGGTGAAACAGGAAAAGGTTTTAAAAAATTAAGTAGCAGCCATCTTTACCAATGAACATAATCTGATTAGCAGGGTTTTTGAGATTTTTCTGTAATTGTGTACTTGTTTTAGGGAGCAGAAAGTCCTTATGTAGTACGCATAGATACCACCTTTAAAAAAAAAAAATCAGAGAAACAAAATAGATTGGGATCTACCTGGAAACTAAAACAGGAACTGGAATGTTCTTATGGGAAGAGAGTATAAAGCACTCATCTATAATGTGTTTTCATGAAAGCTTAGAAAGCTTAAAAAAAAAATCTGCTGTATGCTAAGCTCAATCTGGACTGACAGGACTAATTTGAAAATGCCCATCTTTTCCATACTCACAGCAAGAGAAAAAGATCATGCATCAAGACAAAGGCCAAAGGAAAGAAAACAAAATGAAACTATCTCCATCTAGAACAGGTGTCCATGGACAGACCTATCCCATGGGAAGTTAGAAGAAAACAAACACTGTTTTGTCACTTGCACAGTAGAAACCAAGACAAACTTTGCACAAGCCAACATACAATCATATATGAATCTTAAGAGTTTAGAATGCAGAAAAACTTTTTAAAAGTTAATTTTCCAAAGCCTTATGGAAGAGGGAAATTGGCTTCTGTTGAGCTGATCTGGAATAGGTATGAGCACTATGTGAATGGCTTCACAACAGGCGTTTGCTGAATATCTGAACGAAGGTATTAACCTGTTAACTGGCCACTTCAAAATCCATCTCCTGAAGGCAACACATCAAAAGCCTTAAGATTAAAAAAAAAATAGAAAGATCCATCAATTCTCTTTGCCCCTTAAAAAAAGGCTTTCTTTTTCCCCATCTGCTGTTTGCTGATCTAATTCCAGGCAGTTACATATTCTCTAGAATTTTTATGTTAACTAGCCATTAATTCCTATCACGTCTATTTACTGCAATGGACATTGTCATTATCTTGCCCTGAAGGAGAGTGAAACAGACTGTTCAGAGCCAGGGTTAACATACTGAAAGTTGCCCCAGTCAAGTTAAAAAAAAAAGTATGTATTTTGTTTTTCAGTCATTCACCTCAAGGCTTCAGTAGAAGAAAAAACCTTGTGCATCTAATATCAAGTGGGGGCCTATTTTCAAACAAACTCCTCTTTCTAAAATGAAGCAGTATTCCTAGTGATACAGGAAACCTTGTAATTACCTGAAGGGAAGGACACAGAATAAAACCTTAACTAAAACACCTTCAATTCAAAGCCTACACATTTTCTTCATTCCTGACAGCAATATTACCAGACTGCTGAAGAATGTTCATCTACTGTACTACATTTTCAGATATGCAGGAGATGAATTCAGCTATGCTGCAATATACACATCTGATAAACTAGGTGGAACAGCAAAATTATTTCAATGGTGGCAGATCCAGAACTGAGCATTTATGCCAAGACTGAATGGGGCTGCATATACATAAACCAAATAGTAATATGCAACTGTAAGATGCACATGTACTTCGAATACAAGTTTGCATAGTATATGATGTAAGCAAGGTCCCAGTATAAGTCACTGGGAACAGTATCTAGAATTGTCTAGCTACCAGGCACACAGACTTACCCTTTCATGGCTAGATGGCACACAGTGACTCGAGTCAGAATACCTGTATTTCTTAGGTAGCTGTTTCTTCCTTTGTTTTTTGTCATCCCATACAGTTTCACTGTTACATTAGGTACATAATGGATAAGGTTTCTCTGATGTCAGAAAAATAATTATAATAACCACTGTGGTATATCAGATGTCTCTTCTAGTTACGTTACATATAAAGAAGTGGAGGTAACTGGGAAGAAGATGGCTGCTCCCAAAAGCTAAGACCGCGTGCAGTTTCCCCACAGAGTCCTACATAATTACAGGTCAGAAACAGGAAACAATCACAACAGGTACATTTTTTTTCTTACGGAATAAGAGAAGTGAGTCATAGGAACTGCAAGTCAAGAACAAACCAGTTTCCCTCTCACACTCCCATGATAGTTCTGAGTTACTTGTTTCCCTGAATACACACCTTTAAAAAAATACAATAAAACCTAGGATATGTAACACATGAATAATTCAACTTCACAGTTATAAATACTCAAATTACACTTACATAGAATATATAATCACAGAAAATAAAATTCAAGTCATAGAAAAGAATGAAGACTACAGGGAAAGAAAAGGCAAGGTGGTAAAATTGATACAAGTTTCGGGCTGTGCCTTCTATAAAAGCTCTTTAAAAGTTGAAGTCAAGCTTTTGTTAGGTTTTTTTGTTGTTTGTTGTTTGGGGAGGGTGTTGTTGCTGTTTTTAGTTTTTGGATAATTGGATGGAATAAAAACAACCTTCAAGCATCCATGAAGTAATCACAGATCTATACCTCTTCGTACAAAACTCAATACAAATGTCTCTGCCAGAAAAGAGCCAATGAAACAACACAGCCAGCTCTGGGTGTAGAGAAGCAAAGTAGCCATGGCTAGCTCAGGGAGGACAGATGAAAGGTAGTACATTGGCATCCACTTTGAAGCTAGACGTGTTTTGAGGTACCACTGCCACCACAGTAGAATCTGATGTAGTACAGGGATACTCGGGTGCTTTTCTATATATTTGTTATTTTACCATTTATTGTGAAGAGAATGCAGCAAATGCACTTGTACAAAATACAGAACATAGAACCAAACCCATGACACAGCCCTTACCATCAACATGTATATGGAGAGGGAGGGGATTAATCCCAAAGGCAATTTAAATAATGGTATTTTATATACTTATATTTATATATATAAATAAATGTTCTCAGCAATCTCAGGGTTGTTTTTAGTGCATTGCTGTAAAAAAATTAGTGCAGTTCTCATTAATGTTTAGCTCATAAGGAATAAGAATCTATACATCTGTTCAGTCTCTTCTTGCCACACCTGAAACCTTTACACTGTTTCACCAAACTGAAGGTTTGTAGTCAATTTCTTTAAAATAAGGTGGATGAATTCCACACACTCTGTGACAAGACATGGCAATTTTTGGCAAAACAATTAGAAAAATATGAGGTGCTCTGATCTTAGAACTGAAAAGTTTGTTGATTTAAAGCATTACGCAATGCATAAACAAAATTTATAAACAAAAAGATATGTCTCAACAAATCTATCCTTCATGCAATGTTTCTTCAGCAGCTAACAACTTAAAAAAATTTCTTACACTTGTTTATTTGGGGAAAGGGACTTAGACAAATCTGTGTTTCAAGTCCTTTCCTACAACTGGACTGAAGTTTCATGTCCTGGGAACTGCTGCTGCTTCTGGACCCTTCTCTCTTCTGAACCATTGGAGAAGGGGAAGTTTCAGTCTCTAAGAGATTTACACTTCAGCCCCAAGTTCAAGGACTCCAGTTTCAACAACAGCAACATATTTATCTTCGATTTGAACCAGCAAGATGGTTTTATCTATATGGGACCGACTACTTGGATCTCTGCTGCAAGGCACCCAGCGGTGAATCACCTGGGGAAACAAAAAAGTATAATAAAATGTAAGTTCCATAGGGAAAGCTGCAATATCAATGTTGTGGCCGATAATTCAAGACCCTTACAGGGCAAAAGGAGCAATAATTTAAGTGCTATACTGTCCTAATTGCTCATTTTTCAGTGACAGCATACCCACAGATAAGCTACTCATTGAAGTCTTGCTGGAGATCTGCAGCTTACCTGAGAACAGCCAGCCTTTGATTTGAATTCTGCAGGAACAAACAACTTGACCCAAATCAGAACCATGCAAAGTGAGTAAAAATTGAAAAAAAATGTACATATACAGATTTGGGATATTTTGATGCTCTAGCTGTAATAGTCTTAAAATACCTCAGTGTTACACAGCACACAACAGTACAGAACTGTAGTTTATTAGGAGTTAGGTATAAACTACTGTCTCCTCTAAGTCAAATCCCTTGCCCTAATTTGGTCCCTACTCACTGTGAATTTCAGGCTGATCTTTTAAATTAAATTATTCAAAGATAATTTAAAATTAAACAATATTACAAAGAGGAAATTTGTACATTTCATTTGTACATGAAACAGTACCACAAACTACTGTCCCATACTCCCTTGGGTCTACAGAATTCAGGTACTTTGATCTGCTGCTTCCAAGGATCCCACCTAATATTGACCATCAGAAGGTCCCTCTTCCATAAAGGCCCTTGTATGGCCAACTCTCTGCTCAGCTGCCTCCATAAAAATACACCCTTATCTTCCGAGTGCCCCAAATGAACCAGAAGGATGCTCCAGTAAGACGGTTTTAAGTATTGACAGCTCCATAGAAATAGAATTATCTCAAATTTGCCAGTTGTGAGAAAAGAACCCTAAATTCAACACAAGGTAAGGTAAAAAGCAAATAAAATTAATTTCTACAAAATCCAAGACAGTACAGTTTTCAAGAGTTCTGAAGATACAGGTGGCAGAAATAGGATAAAAAAACACAAGTAATCTGTATCTTCCAAGATCAAATCTAAAAGACCCCCCTTAATCCTCACTATGCCCAGCTGACAGCTGCCAATTTCTCCAACACTGGGGGAAGGAGATTCAGCTTTGTCCACTGCACGAGATCTACACTGCATCCATGGAGAGAGCATTTCCGCCAGGGAAGCATGGAATCTTTAGTTCCCCTTTGTTTGATGCAACAGCATGATATTTAAGCAGACCGTTCAAGTCTGACTTCATCCAAGTCCATCCAAACAAACTTTTTATGCTGCTGTATGGAGTGAGGCCAGGCATATTCTATCCCCAGACACATAAAACATTTCCCAATACAGTCCAAGTACTACGTCCTTGATGTCTGACTTAAAACCGGTTCCTTTGAGATAGCCAAGGGCTGACTCCAAAGGCATTAATATTGTGCCTCCTTAAAAACTGTGTATATGCACAAGTTGTACATAGATTATAACTCACTGCACCCCCCCTCAGTTTTACCATCTGTTCTATCATGATTGGCATTTATTTGATGCCCATAAACGACAGATAACATGCAAAATGTCGTCACTAGATAGTCAAGAGGTGATAAGAATCTCTCGGGGAAGGAGGAAAAGGGTTCTTTGGCGTGCCAGTGTCAGGTATCACAGAAAGATAATGGAAAGTATACCTTAATCCCAAAGTCCTGGAAAAAGTAGCTACAATAAAAAAAAGGATTGCTAAATTTCATTTCTGTCAAGAAACCCTATAATGTCTTTGTGTATTATATATACTGTACTGTACGCTCAGCAAAATAAAAAACAAAGTTAAGAAAAATGCTTTTTTTTTATGTGGTAGAAAAGGTTTAAAGAACTGAGACTATGTAGTGCTCAGAAATTCACCCTTAGATGTCACCTGTAGTATCACCCTTAGATGAGTCTTACACAACCTACTCCTCACCCATCACAACAGTAAAATACATTTTGATGCTTTATACAATTCAAGAAGCCAGAAACAGAACACACAGCCCCCCTGCTGCAATGACTGACTCCCAAACATCTGTCATAATTCAATTCTTGAATCCCTATCCTAGACCCCCTTGCACAAAACCCAGGAACAATGTGGTTGTCTCTTTTCATCTATCATCATCTTCTTGCCTTTGCTTACTTCTGCTTTTGACTAGTTCCTCTTTCTGCTTGACACACAACAGGAAAATCTATATGCCACTCAGAATGTGGCCATAATTATTGGTACATAGGCAGTACCAGGACACACATTTTTCTGAAGCTGCACTTCGTACCAGGAGCACTGACCTAAGGCTTTGGCTGGTAAACTGCTTGATGAGCAGCATCTCAGCAGGCAAGAATCATTTCTGCCTGTTTGCAGAAAGGACTGCAGCTGCAGGATCAGAGAGGGAAGACTGTCCTAGAGCTAATGGCTTTACTGATACTAGTATGTTTAACCACAGGCTGCTGAAGCAGGCAATGGAAACTATGTCATCAAGTTAAATCCTCTCCTAATCACACATAGGATAATCTAGTGCTTTTCTCCTTTCTTCGTAGGTTAAAATATGCTCTTCTAAAAAAAACCTGCCAGTATACTGCACCACAAATAGATGAGAAGCACTCAGAACAGCAGCTTACTCTGACCTTCAAATCCTCTTGTTTTAATCTTTCTGTAACATCAGTCACTGTACATGTCAGCATGCTGCAATTTGTAAAGCACACTCATGAACTCCTGAGAAGAATTGTCCAATGATACCAGGTAACAGGACATGTTTTGATATAACCCTTTACATTCACCACTTTTACGACATTCTTGATCTGCAACAGCTAACAAGGAAGTTCCACATGTAAAACAGCTAAACCCAACATAACTATGAATGTTTACAACAGTGTTCTACTCCGAGTTGTTACCTACAAGGCAACCCTACTATCTTAAGAGCAGACTGTCTACTATGATACAATTACTCATGGAAGGAATTTATTTCCAAAGCCCTTCCTTCACATGCACATAACATCAATGTATATTTGGCACACACTGTGTTATCAGCATATTGCCATTTCTTACCTGAAGTTTGCACATACATCCACAGTGATGTGGACTTTCAGACAGCAAAATCTGTCCCCTGAATCCAATTTACAAATAATGTCTCCAATTGAGGTAAGCAGTCAAACAAATCAAATTCTTATAAACTATCAGAACTGCCATATTCCAAATGAAAATACAGTTGTATCAATGAACACAATGTCAGTGACTCTTCTCTTTTACTGTTCATCACAAGGAATAGTCACTAGAGCATTTTTATAGACAAAGGTCTAAAAAAAAGTATGCCTTGGTAAAAACCAAAAAAGCCTTAAAGATAGAGCTGGTATTTTTTTCCTCCTAAAGAGAGCTTAAATTGGGAGATAAGTTTTCTAACTAATGCAGTAAATTTTTATAAAATGCAGATAACACCTCTAGGGAAAGGGGAGATGGACTTTCAAGTCATAGGCTTTCACAAGTTTTAGTTACAGTAGATTTCCTTCTTAAAGGAAACACCTATCATGCACCTGTTCTATAACAGAGCCATCTGAAGACAATCTTACTTGGCTCTATTTTGATCAGAATAGTTTAAAAGCAAATACAGTTAACCATTCAACTAAGGACTTGTTGGTAAATTGACCTTCCATATTTGCTCAAGGATTGACAGTTTAAGGAAAGGAAAACAAAGGCTGAATGAATTGAGCACAATGCCTGAGAGTTCATGACGAGAGCTGGAAGAAGACAAGGAAGGAGAGGTGGTTGACATCTAAACCATCATCTGCATCTTCTGGATACAGTTGCAGAAATATCCCTCTGCTTCAAATTAGTATTCTAGACCTGCTCTTCCAGCAACAGTGACTTGGAGGACAGCTGCTGATCCAACTTACTACTACATGTATCTTTGGCCTTGACATCTAGGCAGACTGCCATAGAATCAAGACACTCCCTTTTTTAAAATTAGCTTGTCAACTTCTACGCAAAACTTACATGGCCTTCCATGCCTTCCTGAGGACTCCAGTCTTTCCAGCTGTTTCTTCCAGCTTTTAGCCGTATCACCTCATCTGGCCACTGCAGCTCTTTCCTTTTTGACACGTTGATCCCTTCCAGTACTTGACTGGGATCCATTAACTATAAGTAGGAATTGAATTTTGACTGTTAGTTCAGCCAAAATTTAAGAGAAACTGATAAACTGTAACCTTTTGCATACTTCCAGAGAATTGGCTTAAACCCACAGGAATTGATTTCTGACCAATTTCAGTATTGGAAACTCAAGCTCCAGGCTAGGAAAAAGCCTGAGCAGCACAGAATCTGGAAACTGGTCTGTGTTTCAGACACAGCTGACAATATATACCAGCTCACTGTTGCCTGAAGCAGCAGCTTTGGTTCCCTTTCCCACCCTCCCTTTCAGTTGTTACACTGGCTCATGGCAGGGTCTGAGGAGCTGGCACAACACAAGCATTGGCAGCATATGGTCCAGTAGCAGGGAAGAGTTATGTGATGATGAACTGTTAAAACTGGGTCATCACTTCTTACAGAATATCTTAAGAAACATCATCTTGGAGAATTTACTGTTAGGCTGAAGAACTACTTATCTACTAGCACGGTTAGTTGAGACCCACCCCATGTTTTGAAGTAAACTGGCCTTTCCACAAGGGGGAGCAGGAGAAAATTCCTGAAAACTTCTTCCTATTTAAGGACAGAGAGAACCGCATAATGTCCACTATCCAAGGGCACATGCCAACTTTGCCCATATCCTCCTCACACAGAGGAATTAAGCAGTTTCGTAAAAGGTCCCTTGCCTGCAAACAAAAGCTACTAAGCACGGACCTGCAAAATTAATTTGTTAATTTTGCCTGCTATAATGCAGTTTACCAAGTTTACTAAGGATTACTCTAGAATGAGGTGTTATCAGCAATGAAATTACGTTTGTTATCATCTATCCTATTAAATACACTTCTTGATGTTTCCTACTAATATACTGCCAAAGACATGTATGTGAGGCTCATAAGAGCCTCACATACAAATTTCAAATTTCTTCTCACATACAAATTTCTGGATTTTCACAAAACGAGTAAGGCTCCCATGATTAGCTTAGTCAATGGTGTACTGTTTGCTGCTCAGTAAACACACACTTGTGGCAATAACTGAAGAATACACACACACAAAAATTAGAAAATACACGTGAAAGTGAGTATTTTACACTTACTTTTGTGGAAAGCTCTACTTGGTTTAGAAGAAAAAAGCTACTTGCTTTCTGCCCCACAAATGAAGCTGTTTAGCTTTACATGTTGTAATGAATAAAGGCAAACTAAGTATAAAGTGGAACTGAGTTCAGCTGACATTCTCAAAGCTGCACTACAGCAAAACATATAAATAATGTAAACAGAGTTGTCTAAGGAAGGCTGGCTGTCCCAAAAACCTTCTCCTCACAATAGTTCTCCAAATGTAACCGCATAATAGTCCTATACTGAGACATTCCAGACTCTGAGTATTTAAAAGTAACAATTTCAACAACATACAAGGTAACACTAACAAAAGCACATGGAAGCATATGTTAACTTGTTCTTCTGGAACCATTTACCTGGATTCTGTAAATAACGTCATCCTTTTTGGCTTGCATTTGATTTGCAGGGCTTGCATTACCACCTGACTGAGTTTCAGCTGCATTACTCCCTCCTTCTGTCCCTAGAAAGCCCACAAGTGCATGCTGTTTACAGGCTGGGATGCTTTGGCTGGAGCTGCTAGAAGAGGGCAGTCCATGCTGCACGCTGACCCCAGTCTGGCCAGTAGGTTCCGTTTGGTTCACCATAGAGAGGCGGGACTGGATGGATGATGGGAGGTTACGAAGGGATATCTGACTTGTGGAAGAGCGTCGACAAGGCACAAAGCCTGTTGTGGATGTGCGAAGAGATGAATGACGACTGCCGTAGCAATAGGATGAATGGCTAGCTACTGAGGCACGGGCAGGGGAATGTCTGACAAGGCTTGACTGCACAGAGTGAGAGCTGTGACTCGTGCCTAAAAGTAAAAGATACAGAATCAGGAGAGTTTGATAAAGCCTCCCACACACATTAGATTCCTCACACACAAATGTTTTAGCTCTCGGATACAAAACTGATGGATCTAATCAACAACTTGAAGCAGCTATATTGCAGATCTCTGTTGCATTTCATATAGCAGCTCATTTGAATACATTCTATTCATCTTATCTTGGAATTTCATATTCTGTTCAATTCACAATCCCTCCAAGACAAGTAGCTTGAAAAATGCTTCAGCCTTGGTCTTTCCACATTAACAATTTTTTTCTTAATATTAACACTTAAGGCATTAAGGCAGGTAAAGATGTCCATGTTTCAAAATACTAAATATTCTTTCTTAATATGATTAACTAGATGTTCAAAGACTGAGTCAGAAAATTTGTTAGAGCAAAAGCTGTTTTTAAACAAATTCAGAAAAATTTAATGCACTTAAACAGTAAAGCTGAGAAAAACCTTTCCAAACACTGCCTTTACTCAGCAGGAATATAAAAGTGCATGTAGTTAAACACTTTTTTTTTTTTAAACACAACCTAAGTAGGTTTATCAGCTGTGGAGAGGTATCTCCAAGTATTTAGTATAGTAAAAGCAGTGACATCAATGCTTGTGAACTGAAAAACAGGAATTGCAGTTTATCACCTCCCTAACTACAAAGCACTATGGACTCTTGGATAGGATTCAGCTAAAATACTATGGAAATAGAGAATCCATTCCACTGTATAAATAAGAATTATAAAAGACATTAACAAAAAATTCCAAGTTTAGTATTTGCAGACAATGTGACAGAAAAGATCCAATCTGTAGAAGTGTATTATAAACAGTTACTTCATCTATTTTGTAGCACAACTAATACCACTATTGCTCAAATCTGTTTGGGAACCTTGCATTACATAAAACAGCACTGTAGTTCAGATGAATCCAGCAGGTGTTAACATCACATAATCAAAGTCACTTTTGTTTGCTTTTTCTTTTAACTTAAGCCTGATCCAGAGAGCTGAAAGGGCAGTTCTGGGTATAGAATTGTACTTGGATAAAAGCCTTGCTTTGTTTTATTTTAACTTTACCCAGAGTGGAGGGATGACTTGGTGGATGAGCTGCAGGAAGAGTTGTGGGATGAGCTGCAACAGGAGGGTGCTGTACTGCCCCAGGTCCCTGCCCTGTAGTTGCATTCCCTCCTCCTTGCGACATGCTGCTCTGCGACTCATTGATAGTTGCATTGTTACTTGTGCAAGAAGCTCCACCTCCAGCATCTGAATCTTCAATATTTCCACCGCTATTGCAGCCAGCTCCACATCCTTTCCTTAGTCTGAAAACATAATGCAATTGACACATTAAGTCAGGCCTCAATCAGGATTCTACAAAATGCCTTATGATGACAAGCAAAAGGCTTTACTCAGCACAATCCACAGCATTCCCTAAAATCAGATAAAACTTGACTTTATTTTCTCAGAATATGCTTTACAAGTATAAATACTGCTTTCGAAGAGACTGCAGTTTTCTTTATGACAGCTATTCAAGTAAGACTTATCTATGATAAGCCAAATGTTAATATAAAATAGCTTTTAAAAATCAAGCCACCTCTGAAATACAATAAAGCAATAAAATTCTAAATATAAAATGCTGGTAGAACATCCTTGTTATTTTGTAACAGTTTAGTAAAATTTATGCTCCTTAACACACCAGTTGTGTGTATTCTTATACTGCAAAATCTTGGTCTATTCAGACAAGCAGGAGAAGAACGTATGTTGTTTTTTCGGGGCGTTTTTTCTTTTTTATGTATTTGGTTTCTTGTTACCTGTAGTAATGTACTCACAGTTGTTTGAGGCACTTACTGCAATTATTTGAATCACAAATTCTCGTGTGAATTTTGAACGTTCAGAGTAGGCCAGCCAACGTTTTCCAATGTACATACAGGCTTTTCATGACATTGTTTGCATTAACAAACTTCAGACGAACACAAAAACCACAGCGCACTCCTCCTCCCTTCAGTTCCTACTTTTATTATTCTTTTCCTTCTGTCGCACTCAAATACACTGAGCACTCCTTTCCAATTTTATTTGCCCCGGGATCCAGAATCCCAAAGCATTCGCAGCTTGGATCCAAACACTGTTCTGTATCATACTTTCACCTGTTATTCTATCCACATGTCGGACAAGCAGATGGCGACAGAAGACAAACACCACAGACTGTCTAAGTGTGGCATATTCTGGGGTGAAGCAGCATGTTCCATTTTGATGTGCTGTAGATGCCTAAGTGTAAATGTGACCATCAGAACATCTACAGGACTGTTCCAACTATGGCACCAGCTCCTGGAACTGGTAAGAACTGGGACACACATTTCTGAATGCCACACACAGCTGCCACTGTTGCTTTCGGAGCCACAGTCATAAGGGGCCAGAAGTGCAGCAAAAGTTCTCACGGCCTATAAAACACAGCACAGCAAGAGTTTGTATTGGGTTACCGAGGGGTCATGTGGAAGGAGGATTACATTATCAGTCCAGTTACTTATTCTGGCTCTGACACAGAGCGTGTTTATAAGCACTCGTGAAATTCTGAACAACAGCTAAAGCTTGAGTTACTATGTATGAGCATACCTTAACATTACTAGTGGCACTCGCATGCTAAATGTTTGCCAGACAGGAACACTACCAAGTAGTCCCGATTCTGTGAGGATAGTATTATAGACTGCAAAAGTGACGGTTATGAAAACAATAATACAAAAGTTGCATTCTCATTATCAGACCTGACATCAGAACTGAAGTTGTAGTTCTTGCATCTAGACTTTCTGTCCTGTTTTTTGAGTTGTCATTTACACAGTTTGTGGCTTATTACTTATATGCCTTGAAGATTAATCCTGTACCAAAGCAGTTGCCATACAGTACAGCTGTGCCTGAAATAAAAGCCTCGGCTTATTTATTGTGACTGAGTATTATGTCACATTGGGCATGTATGAGACTAATTAACAGAATATAAGAGCATGAACACATACTAAGGAGAACTCATTTCCTCAGCTCACCTGTGCCATGTAGACACTATGAAGTTTCTGATGTTTCCTAAGCTGATAGCTCCCCCAAGTATCTCCTTAAGCTGTTCATGACTATCTGAATAGGAAGTAGTCAAAGGTGAGACGTAGATTGGGTATCCAATTGGCTGGTCACAAGAGGAGTTGATCATGTTCCTCAGAGCTTGTTTTGCGTTTTGGATACTTCCCCTTTCTGGATTACGATTACGCAGGAAGACAAGCTCCTGTTGTTGTCCTGCCCACAGACCACGCACACACTCCTTATTCACCTGCAAAAGATGATGGACAGAAGCCAAGTAGAAAGGCTGTGTCAGAAAGTGAAACAGAGTGTGTGAAGACTGCTTTGCTATACCTAGGCCTTCACAACTATATGTACTATTGCACTGCAGAACTGTAAGCATTCATATTCACTACTTTAAAAGGATGAACTTATGGACACAGGCTCCAACAACAAGAATAAAGCAAATTTAAGAACGGGATGAGAAATAAGATATTTTAAGTCACCAACTGATTTTCTGATTAAATACTTCCACTATATGAGAAGAAGCAGCCCTAGCAATGACAGAGCAGTAACAAAAAAGTAATGATTTGAGTTGAAGTAGCAGTTTGGTATAGTTATTAAAATATACTACAACATACTGTCACATCATGGAATGTGCACAAAGCTTACTTTAATGACCCTGAAACTGAGATAACGCTTATTCAGCATAATGATTTTATATTCATTGGTGCCATCATCCATCACGTGACGCAGAGCAAGGAGGGAGGGAGAATTGGAAAGAACTGCACTCCGCCAAGCAGGGTCCCCTTCATGTGCTATAACTAGGTTTTCTTCATGGGTTGTTATGGCTTCATAAAGTACAGAAGGATCATCATATTCATCTGGAGAAGTGAAGTGATCCTGTTTGCAAGAACACATGTTCAGTAAGATATGATTAACATTTCAGATATAACTACAGATAAAAATAAAACATTTCACACCTCAAACTCGAGTAGCTCACTGCATTGCACAATGTTAGACATCAGAAGTATTACATACCTACTAAAGAACATTGTTAAAGATGACCTCTTTTGCTACAGATTAGTTCTGTTTGCTTGTGTTTGCTTCCTGTTCTGATTTTAAAACAAAATGATTGGAAGGACCTGCCCGTTATTGATTCAAGTAAATTTCTAGTTGAATTTTACACTAGGTTTGTATCTATATTGCCTGAAGAAGCATTTCAGTTTTAGCTTCTTTGCTTATACACAAGTCTGCAACTGTAAAAGACACTTAAAGCACTGATTATTCACTGAGACTGTATTAGATAATAGCAATACGCAGAAAAACAGTAAGGTTTATCTGTATTTTCTATTAAAAAGTTCATATTAATACTTGATGACAGACTATTTCAGCATCAGATACTATCATACAGCTTACATTACTGCCAGTCAGATAAAACCACAAAATTCACAAGTACAATTCAGTATCAGGTCACATTACTTTCTGGTTAAAAAGGGTAGTGGTTAATAGCTAAATCCCCAAGACTGGCTGAAGCCTCAATATGCTATTGCACTTCAAGTGAATAAAATCGCCCTTTGTAGATTAATACAATAATGTTCAGGAAAAAAATTCTCCTATTGTTAGAGATATTTGTACTTTTCTCACTTTTCATTCTCTGACTTAATTCAAGCCCATTCTGCACAGTAACCCAAATATACTGAGAACACTTCAGAATTGCTGAAACGGTACTTCTACTGGTTTCAACAATGATCTTGTAATTACTCTACTTTGCTACATGTACTCCTAACACTTATATGCATTCTGCTAAATTCAGGGAGTTTGTGTTACGTGACGGAGTTGATTCAATCACTGTGAGCTTTGGGGGACTTCTAGACTCCACAATGAAAACAAAAAATTAAATTTTATTATTTTAAAAGTGCAACTAAGATTTGCCTACTTACTATGATTTTCAAGTAACCTGTTCTTCTATAGTACCAATACTTTTCCTCCTCATGGAGTGCTTATCACTCAGTATGTGCTTTCTGTACTTGCTGAGCTTAGTTAACAGACGTGCTAGAGATCATTCATGACACAATAGACGTGTCAAGATCGTTCATCTTCACCCTCACTTCACCATAAAGATCAACCCCAATTTCAGCTTACTGAAAAGCAACCTTCTCATTCTCGCCAGAAAGTTTACTGAGGGCATCAGTGAGGAACACTAAGGTGTCTGTTATTACAACACTTCAAAGAAAAAAGAACAAGAGAAACAACTCCCATTGGACAGCTGGAGAGGGCTATGCAGATTTGACTGGCATGATAACTTTTTAAGCCAATTACATATATGTGGAGAGGGGAAGAGGGAGGGAAAATATCAGAGAGGATGTTCATAAGGGAATTATCTCTAGATGGATATGAAACAGGGCTTAACATGTTCTCTAATCTACATTTGATGTAATTTTCAAACTCTGAGCACAAACTGCATTCTCTTTTCTTCTACATCACCTTCCAGATGAGCTATAATAAAACAAAGGGCAAGACATGATACTCCCTCATTTCCAGTTGTCCATCTCTTTCACATGCCCTTTTATTCTCTCTTTTTTCTCTCTCCTAGTCACTTATTTTTGAAAGAACAAACGCATAGAAATAAAAAGAATTGGACACCTCTTCCTGTGTTATCTCTCACCTGATGTAGCTTAAGTGACATCCGTATTCCAGGAACCACTACTTTCCTCAGCAATTCCATGTCAGCAAAGATCCATTCATCTCTAATTGAAGATATACGGAAGTCACCCTTAAATAGGGCATGTAGGCCGTACAAGAAGGATTCCAGATTACTGTTGAGGGGGGGGAAAACAAATGCTAAGAAAACAGCCCAAATCTTAACAGAAATACAAATATGTCCAATTATCATCACTGACAAGAGCAGAAAACACTGAGCTGTATGGAAAGGCACACAATTCTTCTCTATAAAAACAACTTACAAGATAAGACAGGGAGAAGAGAACATATGAGTAAGGATGTGTGTGTAAGCAAAGCTTGGTCACTAAATATTTATGTGCACTGAACAGGTAACAATAAACCATACATGCAACAGACTATTTACACAAACTAAAGCAAACAGGAACTCTGAGGAATGCCTGACTAGTCTGAAGATTTTTAAACAGAAAATTTTTCAGGGAATATAACACCACTATGGACCAGTTAAGGAAGATATGTAACTTCATTTGTGTATACTTTAGTACAAAATAAAAATCTTGACAACTTCCTCATGCTTAAAAGGCATAATTTCCTTTTAATAAGCTAATATTAAGAGTGAAAAATCAAATATGCTCTGACCACTTTTGTGACTGCATATCTGCAAGACCTTCAGGGGAAAACTGGCTGGTACTTAGAAGAGTTAGTCAACAGTTTCCGTGAAAGTGAAGTATAACATATTTTACAGTTGGCACCCAGCTGACCAAGAGCTTCCACATCTGATTATGCCTCTTTTTAGTTCCTTTTTAAGCCACTACCTTGTGATTTCCTGAAACATGCAACTATATTTTACATTGGCTTTCTAAAGTAAATTGAGGCTGTCAGTCTGCAAGAAAGATTGCCATGTGATGACAGAGTTGAGCTGAAGGAGATTTGTACAAAACACAACAGCTTGCCACAGAGCCAGCTAAACTGTGAAACTTATCACAACAGTCTGATCTAGCTTTCATCAAGACATGTGTGTTCTAAGAAGCTGTCCTCTTCTTCCTCCTATTTCCATATAGGGCACATACTTGGAGCAGAAAACGGAGCTTACTTTTAAAAGTCAACCAGTTCTCGTTTTTTTTCATCAGTTATCACTGGTGCTTACCCACACCAGAATTCCCACCTTGCATTTGATAAAGTGCTCAAATTCAAGTTCTCCTGCATTTGCTGTTCTTTGGTTATGTGTCGCTGGCTGTTACAAAGACAGGTTACACAGCTTATCTGTCCAGTTTAAGGAAAGATGACATTAAGTATCTGTTCCTTTTATGAAGGGGGAGTCACCTAATACCTAACCTAGGAATCCTGAGGGATTATGAGGAAGGGAAGCTTAAAAGAACAGTATTTTATTACCTAGACATGTGATGTGAAGCTGTTCCCAATGCTCTCCGCCCTAGAACACACAGTCCATAACACAACGTCACCAGGGGCGAGTCCTTACTTGAATCCAGTGGCTTGTAGTAGCAAAAGAAAAAAGGAATAGTCATGTGAATGGGGCAAAGAAACTGTCACAGAAAAATGTTCTGCCAGAAGGGGTAAAAAGATCCAAACACGTACAAAGGCACACAAGCTCAAGTGTGTGTATATACCTTCCACATCAGTTATTCTTGCTCAAACTTTCAATAGGAATTCTTTTTTTAAAAAGTTTTGCAAGTATGTAGAGTACTCGTAAAGGCAGACACATACACATTATATTTGAAATAAGACAAGTTGTAAGCTGAACAGATGCATGCAACAGTCCTCATGGATACTGTGTATCTTGTGTGCAAACTGTTCATTCGCAAGATTACAGGGTTAAGACGAAAATATTTTTAGTCAATAAAGTGGATTCTCACTTACTGGTTACAAGTATGTAATGCTGAGTTAACTGAAAACTTCCCTGGACTACAGCTTTATTCAGGGGAAACTTGCCCTCGGCTCAAGGCCAGTAGTAGCTGTATAGGGTATACAATGTCCTAGATAATAGTATCATTCATTTAAGTGATTAAACCCAATTATCAATACCTATGCAAAATATTTCATAAGATTGTGACTTGGAGGGAAACAATTTTTTTCAGCTGTTGTTTGTCATTAAACTGCAGATCCCTTTAAATCTTTACACCCGTTAATGGGCTTCTAATTAATCTTTTACCTCCAAAATAAAGCTGAACTCAGATCCTTCATTAAACACATAAACTTCAATTATATTTCTGTCCCTTTAATCTTAACCAATTTATGCTTATTCTCAAAGGCAACGCTACTTTCACTAGACCACATACAGGTTTTCTTGGTGAACAGTAATAAGTCAAGGCATTCCTCTACAAATATACTGATGTTTCTATTTAAAAGATAGAAGGATTTGGAGAGAGAAAAAGGGTTGAATACAGGATGATCATTTTAACAAGCCAACAATTCCAGTGGTCCAAAGGAATGGTATAGTATGACCACTAAGAAAGAAGCAGTCAGTCTTATAAGCTGGCAACAGGTATTTGGTTTTGTGGGGTTTTTGTTTTGGGGGTTTTCGTTTAAGTCAGGGTTAGTTTGTAAACACTGACATCTAAGTACAAAACATCAATTCTATAAACATATCCTTTTGTGTGTAGATAAATGCCTGACTAAGATTCAACTGATTCATTTGAGCTGGTAAATGAAAAGATTCATTAATGAACAGGTTAAATCACACACTACTTACAGAATTTATTTAAATTCACATCTCAAGAGCAGAAGATCAAAACCAGCAAACTAAATTATTTCAATTATAAATCTTTATTTTAAAAATAAATATTAAACCAGCCTGCAAGTCAAACCAACAGGGGGAAAAAAGAGACCATCCTAGAATAGCAAATGTCTTTCCTCACATGTTCATACTTACCTTTTCTCTTCGAGAGCAGCAATATTCTATCCAGTTCAAATATATCAGACAGAAACTCTCTCTCGAGATCCCTGCTAGACGGTGGTCATAATCCTCATCAATATTGGGATTAAATGTGGGGTCTACATCAACATAATTGCGGTCTGTGCACAACCGCAGTCCTTCCTGCATTGTCTCATTAGCTAACCATTCCTCTAGCTTAGGGGATGTTGTGACATAGTAGATGATTCCCTGAAACAGTAGTAGGAAAAAGTACGAGTCAGTATTGCAATTAAAAAGTCAGCTATTTCAATTGTTCCAACTCAGTTGCATTACTTTCCTGGTAATGAACAAAACTGATACACAGTAGCATTTATTTAGCTCACAAGATACAACAAATTTGCACAGAAAACACAATACAGGTTTCTCTACAGGCATATTTTTCAGACTGTCAAGCTTTCTGAAGCATGCACTGAAGGAATAAGGAAAGAAAAAAAAGGATGGGACAGGACTCACTGTAATTTTGCAGAAAAACAAATACATAGGAATTTTTCTCTAGGTAGCATGAAGGCTTAGGTATTTAATTTCTAAAAAATTCAAATGCTAAATAAAAGACAAGACAGTTTAACACCCGTGTGGGTGAGTGGGTGGGGAACCAACACATCAACTTGTGTGTGTTTAAGTATCTTAGAAATATTTCAAGCTGAAGGTTTTCAGCTCTCTGAAAGAGGGTAGCTTATGAAAGATCTTGATTATCTGAAGAGATCTGAGGCCTAGAGTCCTCTTACAACTGCATGACTTTTTAAAAATGAACAAAAACCAGAAAAAAAAGACACGTTTGGACAGCGTTTAAATGCCAAAGCAGCTTGGCTTTCTCCAAGAGAAACACACTATTTAACTTTTCATTTACAGCACAGCTATTACACTTGGGTAACAGCTTTCGAGTTTCTACTCCAGGTTCAGCTAGACAGTGTCCTCTCTCTGTTCTAGACTACAGGGTCATTATCCTGCTCATGCACCAGAGTATCAAGTAATCATCAGCACCGCAAACTGTGTCCTTCTTTGATGGTGTTCATACATCTATAATTTGTATCACATTCTATGATCCTCATATGAAAGATATTAGACATTCAAAACATTAAGCAGTTCCCAGATGTAATCCAGTCTACCTCCCCACCACAAGGGTTCTACTGATCTGAATCATACCTTCACATAGTAGGTGGTGAGAATTTTCCGGAGATCAAAGACTTGAAGCATGGAAGCCGCACTATTGTCAGTGATGCTATAACCCTCCAGAACATACTTTGTCACAAGCACTTCCCAAGCCAGCCAACGCTGCCCAAAGGCAGCATTAAAGGACAGCATGTGAGGAAGGTGGCCTGGTTCACAGCAACAAAAACCTTCATCTTCCTCTACACCTTCAGTGATGGCCTCTACTTCTCGTTGCTGACAATAAGTTCCTTAAGAGAAAATAGAGAAAAGAAGAAAGAGTTGAACACTTTATGATTGCTTTAACGTTCATCTGTGTTTAGAATCCAACCAATCTCCAGTTACATTTCTGTAACACCAAGTGAACTATCTGCCAATGAACACAAAATATTTGGATAGCTTAATTTAGCAGTCTAAGATCACATTTTGGTTCAGTATCTCTAAGAATCAATTATGGTAGCCATGTTGCACTAAAATGGAAAAAGAAAGACTTAGCATCAACTCTGCTAGAGCAAGCTAGTTTTCCTCACAAGTGACAGGGGCATAGAGAGGCCTGCAGCCCCTTTTCAAAGCTATTAGTTTACAGGATGGAACTGAAAATAATTAAAAGTTTTCAAAGCAGAAGTCCACTTTTTAGTACAGGCAGTTAAGGAAGTGTAACATACTCACCTCTGAATTCAAGCCCCCTCAGCTGGAAGGTGACCAAGCCATTTCCTATCTCTATAAGGTGTACTAGTGCATTGAGGTAGTCAGAGGCTAGGATGAAGCAGTCTCCAGTACTATAGTTTCCCCACCGACCCAACAACAAGTCACCACAGAGGCTGTGCTGAAGGGAACGGGTTAAATGTTCATAGAAAATTGAATTCAGGTTGTTATCATCTGAACCTGCAGGAAGATTGGATTTGGGTTATTTGAATCTGCAGAAAAACATCAAGCTTAAATGTCAATTATAACTTCACACTGAATCCTACACTTTTAACAGCAACATTGTTTCAAGGTTGTTCTCCATACCATATACCTCCCTTTTTTAAAGTACAACTACTCTAATGAATGCTAAGTGACATTTAGTATTTTTTCCCCTTAATCAGTCCTCTGTTTTCCAAATTATTCCTTCAGTTCCACTCATGCGTCTCCCATCAATCTATCCCACATAATAAAGTGCAAAAGCAAATGAGCATACAAGTATCTCAGTTATGACTGTTGTACTGGTCTCATCACCATGACATTGAGACACCCTCAAATAAGATTTGGCTTTTATTAATCATTCAATAATAAAAAGCAAAACAGCTTAATGCATACTACAAATATAAATAAAGAAGTACAGCAGACACATAAAGGTAAGGGGGAAACACGAAAAACTTACAGGAGAATCTAAAGAATAAAGCAAGAGAGAGATGACAGAGGAAAAAAATAACAGCAGACAGAACAACAGAAGGGTTGGGTGGGGTTGAAGAAGATCAAGAGGGCAAAGTGATCATGAATCCTACAAAAATCCTGTAAAAACCATTTACACTGGAAATTCACCACTATCAACTCTCCCCCTCAATCAACCAACCAACCAAAAACCAAAACCACCAAGGAAAAAAGCCCAACCACCCCCCTCTCAACCACTACCACACCTACCTCCCCCCAAACCCACAAACAAAAACCAAAACAAAAATAAAAAAACACAAAACCAAAACCCACCAAAAAACAACCCCAAATCAGACTAGAAAAGATACCTGGATTTCGATCAAGCTGTGAAGCCAGTCTTGTATTTGAATGATCCACTCGCTTTGTGCTGAAAATAATACAATAAAGCATACTTAACGCAAAATGCATTACTGTAAGGAAATCTGAGGGAAGAAACTACTAACAGAATAAAATTGTTAAAAAATATTCCCATTGAAATAGTTTCAAAAAGTTATTTTAACATAATTTTAAATGCAAATTTGCTGCTCTGCACATATGTAAAAGTATTTTCCACCTATAATAGCATTATAATCCAATACCTAATAAATTTTGTCCATACTAGGTAGCCCTAGAATAATCTTTAGCTTTAAATATAAGTGTATATATTTTCTTAGATAGATATCATAAAGCTTTAGATGAGACAAACTTAAAAACAATTAAGTCGGCACAGCTAACATTCCAGTAGGTTTTACTGAAAGGGCAATTTTCAGAAAGTTATTTCATTGGCTGAAGTTCCAAATCTTGTGCTAAAGAGTTTAGGTTGTAAGATCATATTTAAACTGTTCTACTGCCAGAAGGGAAAAAAGGCAATAAAAGAATGAAATGAAAAATTAATTCTCCATAAATGTCAGAACTATCCGCTCATCCTGCCCTATGCTGTTTAACATTTCACTGGTCTGATACTCCAGCAACAATAATGGACTTCAGGGAACTAAAACGAGGGAGGTATAATCTGACATGAACAGTTTTTTACTCCTGATCACACCTTCATCAAAAAGATTTACTTTAAAGATTTTTATATTGAGGTTAGCCAGTTTTAGCTGTGAAATGAGCAATAATGAATACAGGCCAAATACAGTTATGAACTGCCCCCCAAAACCTTTTTGTACATAAATTCACTTTCTGAGTAAAAAGGCACTTCACAATACTATAACTTTGATCTTTAAAAAAAATTACCAGGACAGCATAGCTCTAAGTAGAAATTACTTAAGAAGCTAAAGCACATGTTACTAGTATTAAAAAAAAAAAAAAAAGAGCTGCTACAGTATTTCAGAAACAAGTTAATTGAAAACTCTCAGTGCTATAAACTATTTTTCACTGAGGAAAAAAAAGTAGCAGCACTTGGAAGAAAAAAAAAACCCCAACCCCACAACAAAACCCCAAACCAACACATTTAACCAGAGTTACATTATGAAAAAAAAAGGTCACAAATTTTAAAGGTCTTATTTCACCTACTTGTAGTCTCTTTCCCAGAATTTGACAGGCCTGGCATATGAAGTGATGAATATTGCACTTCCCAGAAAAGGGTTCAGTGGAGTAGAGAAGAAAGCTGACACAGCTGCTTGGACAAACAACATTGCAGAATCTGTAGGATAACAGAATTAAGGAAAGCGAAGAAACAACTACTTTTTTTCAAGTTTCTGTAATAGTACCTGAAATAGAGAGCAACAGTAATTAAGAGCGAAACAAGATCTCTAAGAATTTTTATGCAGCAAAGTATCTTTACAGTATCTCCAGCAATAACAGGATTACTTTTTGTTTTTAAAAACAGAAATAGGTGAAACTTTGGTACTACACATGGTGCTCATTCTCCTTCTCAAAATTCTACAAAGAATCCTAACTCAACACTCCATTCAAACCAGTCTACAGAAGCTTAAAATGCAAAGCTCAAGAACTAAAACAATAGTTGATGACTCTTGAAAAAGGGAATGACTGTCACAAGAAAAGCAGTGTCATTTTCAGAATTAAGTAACTCCCACTCCATGTTTCTTTGATGTCAGAATTCTATTCCTACTGTATCTGCTACTGTATAATTCATAGCATTGTAGCAAGGCAGAAAGTGTGCACAATTTTTCCATACTCACTAGACAAACCTTCTCATTCTGTAGATTTAGCACATAATACATAAGCCATTATAATGCAACATTCAGAATTTATAAGTACACAACTTCAGGAAATAGTCTGCATTTTCAAAGGATACGTGGCACAGCAAAGGGCTGGGCAAAAGCATGGAAGGCAGATCCCCATGTGATCTGCCAGGGAGCAATGTAGGTATATACAAATCTCAATTTATAAAAGAGTTCCCAAAGCTACAGGAAAAAAAAAAAAAAAAGAAGAAACATTTAGTGATTTGGCTGAGAATCAACATGCTTTGCAGTACACAAATATCCCTGAGGAATGTAGTGGTCACCCTAAAGTTCTTACTGATCTACCAGAAGGCTTGAAAATTACAAAAAGGATGTACTAATGAAGCAAGTAACATAGTATGCACTTCATTGTTCTACTAACAGCAGCTGATGAGATGTTTAGAAAGTTACATAATGCTTTATCAAGCAAACATAAGTGCTTTGGAAAGGAAACGTCTTAGCTGTTTTATAGCATATTGATTACAGCACCAATAGGACTGATGATCTGGAAGATTACCTATCAGTTAGGACTGTTTTCTCTTTTGGATGACCTGAAACACCTAGAAATAGAGAGTTAAAATTACCTTGCTGAAGAGTATGGACATGAAGAAGAGATCTAGCAGCATGGTCTCAGTAAAACTTTTGTAATCAAAAGTAAAGAAGAGCACTGTGAAAATAACAGTGACATACTGGCACGTTGGGCTACTGAATGATGAACGCAGTAACTTCAAGCCAGCTATTGTGATCATTAAAGCACCCAACCTGTATAAGAAATTCACACAAAACAGTTACTTATCTGCTGTCCAAAGTGTGTTTAAAGATCACCTAAATTGTTGCCGTCATGGAACCTCTTCAAACTCAAAGTTTAGATCTGGGTTTACTTTTGGAGTTTTTTGGGGGGTGGGTGTGGTTTGTTTTGTTTTTTTTTTTTTAAAGACAACTTCAGTGTTGTTTTTTTTTTAAAGGTTACTATTCAAGTCTTTCTATCAGTATTCTCAAAGATTAGCATTGTTTGTAAGAGTCTTGCTACAAAAACTTTTTTTTTTCAAAAATCAGAAGTGAAATATCCTTGTACTCTGAACAGAAACCTGGTCTTTAATTTAGGTTATAAATATTGAGATGCAAAAATGCTAGAAGTGCTCTAGATTAATCAGCAGGAGGATCTTAATGAACACTGCATTACCATTATTTCCTGCATGACTATACTGCTCTACCTTATATTGGGGGAACCATAACTTAATGATAAATTTAGAGTGATATTCTTTTTCAGAGATAGAAACCGACAGATCCAAGGGTTGTAAAAACAATGTTAAAGTAATGTAATGGCAATATTCATCCCAAAGGTCTTGTAGTGACAAGACTAATAAATGCAAAACAAGAACTTGCGAGATCCAGGGATTATTAAACTTCAAAAAAAACCCACACCAAAACAACAAAAAACCACACCCAACAATCAAACCTACACCCTTCCCCCGCCCCAACTTTACACCACCACACCACCACCACCCCCATATTCCATTATGTTTCAAGGTTTATTTTCTCCACAACAATTCTGTTCCGGATCATTTGAAATTCAAATCCAAAAAGCCACTTGGTCACTGTTCTTGGAAGCAAAAAATGCAGAGCCTGTTACTGAACTCTCATTTGCTGAGACAGGCAAATACACTGCTCAACGGATTATCACTGAGGCTCAATTTAAGAGGCAGTGTGCAAGTACATCTGGATACAGATTACACTTAAGGGCTGGGGAATTCCCTCATCAGAGCAGAAAGCTGTAGAGGGATTGCAAGCTGGGACATCAACTCAGAGAACATTACACAAAGTCTTAAGTTTACACCTGATAAAATACCAGAACATATCGTCACTATCTTGAACTTGCAATCCGGTTAATCATACTACAGACTCTGAAGATCAACAGGGAAATTCGGATATCACACTACTAGATAATTCTGCAACCTGCAATTTTTACAGTATATGCTATGAATGGAATGATTTATCTTTGTGTGGGTTCCTAGCCCACAAGCCCACAACACCCTTCCAAACAAGACGACTTGATTCTATAAAAGTTTTCAAATAAATAAAAACTTTATTCCTTGCCTTAGTTTTAAGGCGATAGCATTAACTGTCTTCCCATTGAGACCAGAACTCACTATTTAGTTTCCCACTATAGCAGACATACACAGATTACTTGATAGCCTTGTCTACTTACTCAGTATCCAGTTTCTTTGGACTAGCAATATTTTTAGCACTGCTACTAAGCTCGTTGAGGACTATCAGTGGATAGATAACATTCTTCTCTACAAAAAGGAGCCAAATGTGAAGTTTCTCAAACCACATAACATGTGCAGCATCTATCAAGATACATTAAGAAAAAGAAATCAGATCGCACTATCAAATCAAACAGAATAAAGATTCTCGATGCAAGTAATTTGTGGAGCCAAACACTAGCTGTATTCTTATACTGCACTTTCATAGTTTCACATAACCAAAATAAAGAGAAGTGCCTTTAAGCTGCTGTCAGTAGCCCCAGTAGAGTTTTTGCACTGTTATGCTTCTATACAAAGTGTATTGTAATACAACACTCCGCAAGCTTCTTGCTTACTGCACATGGCAGGAAAGAAACTGGGTTGACATCTCTTCAATAATTTCAACATTCACACTGGTGAAGCTGTTTGACATCGCACATTTTATCTCACGCAAAAGGATGTTTTCCAACCATATGGGAACCAAAAGATTTTTAGTTTGCAACTCTACAATGTAGAGGAGCATATGTAACCTGACAACACGAATTTCTGAGAATTAAGAACTACTTATATTTCTACAATAATTGCAAAATATGTAAAACAGGATTGCTATGTTTCAAATTAATACAAATTAAAATAATGAGAAAATTAAAATAATGAGAAAATTTATTTTACAAGGCAGGAGAAAAATAGGCTGGATGGGCCTATGCCAAAAGTTACACATTGCTGCATACATAAAGGGTTAAAGGTATACTTGAAAGAGGTTAGAAAAAGGGTCCACCCCTCTTCATTGCTGTGAATGACTGCACAGGCTTAGATGAGCCACAGCAAAAACTGAAGTGCCTTTTCTACAACAGAAGCCGTAAGGACAACTAGTCATTGACACAGCATAAATTTGTTTTAAGTTACAGGGACCAAACTGGGAGATGCTACAAACTTGTATTTAACATTACTGAATACAGCTTTCATCTTTCCTGAAGACACTACTACAAATGGAAATCCTCAAGTCAGGTATCAGCAAAAGGACACCAACTGTAGCTTCTCTAGCTTTGTAGATTAAAAAACTAAGGCATATGATTGCACTTTTCACTTCTTCCTCCAAATAGAGTTTGGCATCATATTACAATTACTATTCAAATTTATCCAGCTTTAAACTCAATCACTGAAAAAAAGCACACAATTTAGACATCAATGAAAAGGTAGAAAGTTCATGAATCAATGCTGATAATCCTCTGCTCCTGAAAGCAGCAGAATGCTCACTTTCTCTTCACCGCTGTCTTACCTTGAAAAGTAACCAAAGAGGAAAAAAAGCTTCAGTTTTTCTAGGCCATTTTTGACGGAAATTTCTTAAGTCTACTGTTAACAGTAAAAAACATTCCAACAGCGGAGACGCCACGATCTACCGCTACATTTATCCATACTGGAAAACTTATCAGCAGTGTAACTAACTTCATATTCTCTGCAGCCTCCAAGGAAAGATTTCATGGAAATGTAGACTTTAACTTAAGGTGCAAGTGCATGTCTATGCAGATCAACTAGCAAGATTGGTCCCTTAATATGTTTTTCCATGAGTAGGCCACTTGCACTACTTCCTGTTGTTAATCATGTGAATAATACCATCATGAATCAAATCCATGCCAAGATGAAGTCTCCGACAGCATTCACCACGCCTAATCCTCTAAAACATTTGAAAAATTACTATCTTGAAGAAATACCTAGTGAAACACATTCTACCTTTAAAAAAATTAAGGCACAAACTTCGCAGCTTAAGAGTTTAAAGACTGTGCTTTAATGGAACTGCTCCGAGATAACATTACCACATGTAATATATTACCATCATCAGTTGAGAGAGACATAAAATGTCATGGAATCAAAGCATGAGGAACTGAGAAACTAAGAAACTAAGACATTTCTACATTAGATGTCATTAAATACTGCTGTGGTGAGAATAATAGAAGAGATTAAATGTATCAATAGGTAACACAAGTTGGTCAGCAACTACAGCAAGTTCAAAAAAGTGTCATGAACAATACTTACTTCGGACTTCAAACTGATAGTATTCCTTGGTTTTCAGCAGCGGGTGAGAAAAGCAATGCCAAGGAAGTTGCTTTCGGAGTTGAGGCAGAACATAATGGGTCACAAAGCCTACCGTACCCACCAATGCATAAAGAACATAACTTAAAATAGGCTAAAAAGAAGAATAGATGAAATTAAGGTTTGTGTTTTATAAACAGAATCATACACTAATAATGTAATACCTTTCCCAGCATCTAGGCAGGTGCTCCTGTAATAGTAAATTGGGAATGTATTTCTTCATGAGAAGGTGTACTATCGACTTTAAGATCAAACATGAAATGCCTGTGAGAGAATAAACCACCTAACAGATTTTCACTAAGTTGTGAAGTATTTTAAAGCAAAATTAGCACACCAATCTTCCTCCATAGTCCATTGCTCCTGGCCTATCTGGATTTCATTTTATAAATGATAAAGCTATTATCCTCTAAAGGCTGAACCAAATCTACATTTTCATCTACTGGATAAAAGGAGGTATAAGCATAAGAAAAAACAAATCATTTATCTTATATTCTCTTGAGAAGGTAAGAAGTCTCCCACCAAGACCAAACTCTTTCACAGAAGTCACAAAATACTACTATATTAATGTGAAGACTGGATTTCACAGTAACATTTTCTATACATTAACGTTTTCTCTATATTTCTAGATACATCATGGCAAAATTAGGATTGTATTACCTTGTTATAAGCTCTTGATTCAAAATTCTGTGAAGCCTAAGCCTGTTGAACCATACAACTGGTGAAGAGCATATAGCCAAGTTTCTCAACCATGGGGGAAAGCAACATTAAGGAGGAATGCTGAAGTCCACCCAGACAACAGGAGATACATCTTACTTCAAAAAACCCCCCAAAACCTAGTACACCTGCTTAAGTAGGACACTTCACCTGAAAATCTGAAGCTACCTAAATGCTTTTTAAAATTAGTTTCTTACTTTAACTGTAGGCAGCAGCCAGAAAGTATATTCACTCTAAAATATATGCAAGAAGCTTTCATTTGCCTGAAACAAGGCTGTTCGTAAGCTAACCAGTGATTCCATTACAGGAGTACAAAATATGAAATTCAGTAACTGCAACTCTTTAGGCAAATACCTTTACTTAAACAAATTCAAGCACAGGATCTTTCACGTCATCAAGTCTATCATACATATACATTAGACGTAGCCAAAGCAGTAATATTAGCCAAACTGACAAGTAAAAAATTCAAAACTCAAAGGATCTTTGAAGTCCTCTAAATAACCATTCCAGTAAAGAAGTACTCCCCTATACTATAGTCTACAAACGGCCACACCAGCATGCAATTGCTGAGTATTCATCAAGAATCAAACTTTTTTTTTTTTTAAAGTTTCATTTTTTCTTACTCCAGAATGATCCTGATACTATTTAACTGAGATAAAGCAAAAGAGGGCATTTTGTGTCAGAGACTAAAATAAAAATCCGGAATGTAAGAGGAAACTAGGAAAGAGCAGGGGAAGTAGAGTTTTTGAGCACATAAAACCAGAACGTGAAGATCTTCAGCCATGTACCTGTCACACTATATATTTAAAGACCATCTAAAACTTGTCAAGAGACCTGGTGTACTACCAAAACAAACATTACATCACATTAGATTATTTGTATATAGAAGACAAGTGGCAGACACTATGGAACACCTTACCTGTAAAACTGTAAATACTGTACTGACGTGAATTGCAAAATAGAGTACACCAATGACTATACACACAATCAGGTCAGACTGCAATCGTTCACTCTGGGGAGTCAAAACAAAATAATTTTAGAAAATACCAGCTTTGGTTGTCCTCTTCAGATTCTTAATCAGCAGTAACACTGAAACTGATTAAAGATTTTCAAATTACGCCAGTATTAATTACTTCCATTGAAGTTATCAGAAATTTCACAAGATAAAAGCACTAGTTCAAATGAGTTACGCAAAAAGATGTATACCCAAAGCGGGGCAGAAGAAGTTAATACACCCATTATATCTTCTCTCTCATTCTGGACTGTGAGGGCATGTAAGGACCCCTCTACAGCACTGACGAAAGAGATGGAAGGGCCAGCCAAATTTCTCATTTATGATCTAAGAACTGCTTAGCCTGTGGGGCAATTAAGAGCTCTGGAAGACAGCTGCCTAGACAGAGCTAATGACCAGATGGAACAGCTAGGCTCTTGAACCCCTTTCCCTCTCCTTTGCAGAATTGTAAAGGATAGCTTTGGAATGACCCTGAGGGATGAGTTTGAATTTTCTGTTACCCCTGAAAAATAAAGACAAGCTGTTGATAACAGGCAAAAACCAAACGAAACGAGTAATGCCAGACTCGGTCACAAGGGGGCAATACGTACTTAGGGCCACTACAACTCGGAGTCTCCCAAGTTTAGACTCATTCCCACACTGTAAATACAGTATTTACAGATTTTTAGCCCAGAAAATTATCAAAGGTTTAACTACTCCAAAATCAGCCTAATAATTACACACAGCAATCATTGCTGCAAGTTCTTAACTTCTTGGGATACAACTTATTTTCATAAAATCAGTAAGTCTTGATTTAAAAAACACCAAAAGAAAGAATATATCATAATCCTCAGCTTCCTGACCCCTTGGTGACCAACACCACAGTTTGAGAGTTCAAGAGGAGCTTGCAGCTTGTATGGTCATTCTCCCCTGTTAAGCGTTAGCAGAATTGCAGCTTCTCTGCTCTAAATCTTTACTTGCAGTTTCCACCCATTGCACCTTGTCACATTTGTGCCTGCTGCAGGAGAAACCCATCTATGCCGTTACTCCCCTACAGCCAAGCCCTACACAAGGTTAAATGAATGTTCAACCTTCTAAAGCTTTGTGTGTTTAACTTGTACTAAATTTTTTTACTTACTGCTCCACTGTGTGAAAAAGACTAACATTTAAATACTACTACTTTCTACTTTTCTAAATTCTACTACTTAAAATATTTAAAGTGAGTGTTCACTAAAAATACAAAGTATGTAACCTGTTCCATTTACTTTAGCACATCAGCTCTTAAACAAACAAAAAAACCCCATCAAAACCCAGAAGAAACTCACAACATTTTCCACCATTTTTATTTTCTGCTCCTGGAACACCACACACAAAGCTCTTGCTCACAATTACTAGAAATACTGAGTTAATATAGTTTTGCCACTATTAACTCTTTCCTGCTAACTTCTGCACAAAATCAAGTATCATTTATTATTATCAATATGAGCTAGCAGAAAACCCTCAATGATACTTCACTGAATTGACACTACGGAATTCCAATTCTTTTACATGCCTCCTTTTAAGTAATTTGAATTGCAATATACACGTTATATTTTTAATGCAGTACATGGGTTCATCTGCAGATTTAAAGGAAACACTCTGATATGCATTTTAATCCACACCACGGTAATTAACAACTGTTATGAGCTAAGTAAGATCCAGATTGATGCTATATATACCAACATAAAGTAAATGCTTACACTGAATTAAAAAAATACATTAAAAAGCCTACTTACCACAGAATTTCTAAGCTTTTCAGGTAAAGGATCTTTTACTTCAGACAGAGGATCCTCGGGATTTTTGTCTTCAGAATTAGGAAAAAATTTTGATTGCACTAAAGAGCTTAAAGACAAAAAAACCCCACACTGAAAAGCATGCATTGTTCTATGTGGTTTTAGAAGAATAACAAAGTCAAAAGTTCTATTACAAGTTGATCACAAGAAAAAAATAATCCTGGTTTATTAGTGCTTTCACATGGTTGAGCAAATTTTATGAAGTTGAGATCTCATATTTGTAAAGAATTAGTTCTCTGGTTGCACACAATGACCACCATTAAAGACAAGCAGCCAGATGATGTTCTAACAGCCATTTCTCCAATACCAACAGGAACAACTGAACAAATACTGAATTTTAAGTGGAGTTCTTAGTACTCGTGAAACAAAACTTTAGTTCATAAATAACTGAACAGAAATGTAACTTGGTGCAAAGTTCAGAAGCGGTCTATTTGTCAACACCAATCAGAAAACCAAGAACTCCTTGGTTTAATTCAAGCTTCAACAACAAAAAGAATCCCCGATTAATTCATGAATTAGTCACACTGACCAAACTACTAAATTCTTAGCAGATCTTGCTGGTACTAAAGCCCAAAATCTTATACCTAGGCTTTTGGAAGACCATATGAAGCACTATTACTAGCCATACCAAAGTGTCTCGCAATCCCTCAATGTGATTTTTCTTACAATATCCTATGTGGTACAGAAATATGTATTATTTCATTTCATGGAAAGGAAGCTCACTACAGGATGAGCCCTAGATCTTCAAAGGCAATTACATATTGCAATGTATTCCAATGCTTAACTGTGCCTTATCTGGCTAAATAGATGAACCTGCAGGTCAAATGTAAGCATCCAGGCTATAGTCCTTGGAAACAACAAAAGAACAGGTATCTAGGGACAAGGACCTCATATCAACCAAGTAACGTACCTGAACTAAGAGTAACAGGACAAGGTTTAGTTGTCAACCCAAAGATAAGGATTTTCCTTCTGTGTGAACACTCACGAATCATTAATCTCCCTGTTCACAGGAGAAGAGGCCCCTCACTATCTACCCCAGACTACTGCTTATGAAATTCATGCAATGTTATGGCTAAATTTAAATCCAAGTTCAAGCTCTGCCTAACCCAGGTGGTATGTGACTGAGCCTCTATTGGCTATTCTGTGGGAGGTGTTTCTCCTACTGGAACTATTTTGTTTTGCACGCATAATTATTAACTGAATCAGAAATACTGTCATCATCAGATCAATACTCCAACTCAGAATAGCAACATGAATACATGTTTCCCCATTCTAGACAGGAACGCTCATCACCAAAACAGACCCTTATTGTTCTGCATCTGAGATGAAATTATTTGAACAAATGCTTTGAGCGTTCATTCAAGATAAGAACTCAGTAACAAATTAAGTGAGAGAAACAGATTTTTTTTTTTTTTTTTTAAATCCATGTGGGCTTCAGCTTAAACAAGTGCTTTGAGAACCTCTTTAAATATAGAATGGGTACAGGTTGTTCAGTACAAACACATCTGCAGAAAGATGGCAATTGATTGGCATTTTGGACAACATTAGCAGGCAGTTCAATCAGATTTTGGCATATAAGTTATTTGCCAGAAGTGACAAAGAAAGGTAGTCATTACAGGAGGAACTAGGTGCAAAATTTGAGAATTTCTCTCAAACTACTGAGACAATATCATACTATTTTTTATACCACTAGGGACTACCAGTTCAAACAGTATCTAATACTATAAATAATGTTCCCTTGTGACTTGCTTCTTCCTTGGGGAAGGGACACAAACTGAGTCACTTACAAAAGTACAGAAGGGTCACTACTTTGTCTGCTGAGATGATACGACATTGCCACTAACAAACCACAAAATATGGAGAAGAGAACTGGAATATGCTGCCCATCCCAAGAATCCTAGAGACAGAAATGAAGTGTTAATAAAAAGATGACAAAGTCTTATCTGACATACAAGAATTATGTATAACATGGTAAGAGAATGGAAAAATTAACTACAGTTCCACAAAAACAAAACAGGAATTTTACTACAAAAATATTGTTCAATATTTACGTTGCATTTGGGGGTCTTTTTCTTCCCCTTTGCCAGCTACATCTACCTTTCAGATAGGCACACATCTTCACTTTGACACTACAAACTATTTCCTGGTTTCTTTTCAAGTAAAGATTAATTTCAAAAGATTCTATCTGTTTTGCAGCACTGGAAAAACTACTCACATGAGGCATTTTGAGAGGATAACAAGCCAATACATGAAGACTGTGCTAGAAACAAGCCACTTCAGTGATTTTTTTTTTTTTTTCCAAGAACAAATGTATAATGGAACTGAAGGTAAGTGCCATGTGTTTTCAGCCAAAAAAATAGCCTGTTAGTGCAGGCACAAATCGTACACCTTTTGAAAGCAAAAGTCTGCTTTGTTCCTGCATTGCACCTCCTTTACTGACATCACAGCTGAGCAAGTATAAAACCCTATCAAATCAGACTAATGTTTCTTATTCGCTTTCCACATATTTAAGTATCAAAAGATACAAGGAAGCAGAGAACAAACCCCAAAATATTAGTGTATGCTAAGTTTTGCTTAAATAAGTCTAAAATTTTGCTTACCTTCAGGGCACCATAGCACAGTCCATACAACAATGCTACTGCCACAATACTACAGATAAAACTGTAAAGTGCCGCAAGCAGGCTTGTGGTAGCTGAATATCACGGAAAAGCAAGAAAAATTAAAGTGTTATGTATTTAGGTTAGAAAACAAAATACTTCAGATTGTTTAAGAAAGATATCAGCCCCCTAGTTGCAACATCCCTCTGACATAAAAAAATCCAACCCACAGAAACTACTTGGGTTTTTTCCCCTACAAATTATTTTTTAAAGAGCAATTTGTGTGGCTTTATTTACCACCTCATTTATTCAACAGCATTACCATGGAACTAGTTAACATCTGCAACAGAAACCAGTCAAGGAAGAAAGTATACTTTTTGACAGACTTACTAGGACAGTAATTCTATTTTTCAATAATCAGAAGAACTTTAGACTTTTTAAAAATACAATTAGTATTCTAAGATTAGAGGGTGGGAATAGTGTAATCACTAAATTTTTTAACTAGCCTACTAACCTGATGGCTGCTCCTAATCTAATGCTTTTGCCACTGACATAAAACACAACACTCACCATTGCCACCAAAGACATGAATATCCAGCTGTTCACAGAGATACATCACAAATGTATTCACCTGAGGCAGGAGACCAATGAAGAATACTATAGGGAAACATAGTGTAAACACTACAGAGGAAAAGAAATAGTTGAAAAAGTCATGAATATGATAAATATAACACGATAATGTACTCTTCAGTTCAAGTTCTAGGGTATCACACACATCATTTAACTCAACATCACTGAATTATTTCTACAGAAAACATCCCTTATGTAAATTTCTACTAGAAAATGACTCAAAACTGACTGAATATAGAGGTTACATAGACCAACAGCCGGAAGTTTTCTTGTACTTCCATTTTAATAGCTGTAGAAATGGACACAGGCCAATTCAGGCTTTCCATTCTTATTTAGCAAAGATCAGCCAAGAGCATTTACAGCTTAGAAGTTTTATAAATTTTCACTCATTGCAAGTGAGGCTTACCTGAGCCTAACTGCCTGTTAGTAACAGGAGCAAGCTAAGACCAGCCACACTGACATGAGAGAGGCCAAGCATTTCACCTCTGGGTTTTCTGCCACTGATAACATCTGACAATTTTATTCATTTTCCCACACCACTTCTGAAAAGTACTGATCCTAAATTACTGTTTTCTTTTTTGTTTTTGGTTTGGTTTTATTTTTTTAATGAAAATGGGTAACTGTATGAACCATTAAAACCTCTGCAAATTACAGGATTTCAGAATGTAAAGATAAATGAAGGCCACCTAATTTTAATACAGAGAATGGTATGTCCCAACCTATAGACATCATTTACTTTCCATCTTAAGGAACAAAAGATGCAGAAATATCAATCTTTTATGTAACTGTTAACTAGTTCAGATATAATTCACAAGCAGCATCATGGCGTAAGTTCTAGGTTCTAGAGGGATCAAACCATGAAAAGAACCCTAGCTGACAAAATCTGTTTAGGAAGGATTTCTTATAACTTTATTGACTTGTAGCATCAGTGACCAAAAGAAACAACCAATTTTAAAGTATCCTGTAAAGAATTACAAGTCTCAGTTTTAAGTTTCTAACTTTATATCCACAGAACGGTTGTATACCAGAGGACATCACATTAGAAATCTATGGTGAGATAAGTATTGAGAATCGGGAGTGGGGGGGTGATGTCCTATTTGTTGGTAAAGTTAAATAACTAAATGTTGTTTAAAAACATGTAGGTTCAGGGCTTGGGAAAAACACTGAGTTCCGCATCTTTTTACTGATACAAATTAAGAAATATAAGACTAAGGAGGACCAGCTACTCAGGACCTGAAGAAAATATTTTTCAGAATTCTCAAGTCAAACCTTTATTACTCAAGGAAGCCTACATAGGAGACAAATAATAAAGTGTTCTCTCACTGCCAAGTTAAAAAGTTAGTTCAACTTACAGGCCTTTATGAAACAACTTGGGTCCATTGAAAACAAAATTACAAAACAGATCTGGGAATATACAATTTCTACAGAGTAGTAGCAAAAAGCCAACATTTCTGATGTTTTTTAAAGTCCATAACAGAACTGCTTTCTAGTGGAGACCATCTAGGTGAAAACAGAAAATAATTGTTTTAAATGTGGAGCAGATTTAGACCAATTGATCAAGTCCAATATGTGGGACACAAAAATAAACAAAAAAATTTGTATCAGTCTTCATGTCTGTTGGCAAGGACACAGAAACACAAAGTTTGCCTTGCCCTACACCTGTGTTCTTCTAGTAGCTATGCCTGGGAATGGGAAAAAAGGCAGCTGAGATTTTTATTTTGCCCTAACAAAGTACATTTTATAGCAGCCAGCTTACTTTGCAATACACACAAAGCTTTTTGAAAGCTTCAACAGCATTAAGAGTTGTTCCAAAGGCAAGTGTGCGCAAGGGGGAGGGTTAGGTTTTTATTTTTGTTTAGTTTGTTTTTCAAGGTTGGTTTTTTTTTTGCCTTTTTATTTTTTTTAAAAGTGAGAGTTATTCTGGCAATCTGATATTTTTTTTATTGGTAGAACTGCTAATAAATACAAACCGCATAAGCTAGTGCAAGATATCTGAGAAGAACAGTAAAACATAAGGATCAAAAAGCATTCAGAATTCTTGAACTAAGAAGTTTTAAAAGCTAGTCCCAAAACGGACATGGCCCAGTGAAGATGCCAGCATATTTTTTTAAAACTACAAAAAACTCTTAAGTACTTTTAAAAAGTAGGTCACACTCACAATACAACACACCACCTACATATACATTTATGTATTAACTTATGGGGATATGGGTATACATATCTGTTCATAAATAAATAAGATCCTTTTCCCTCTGGATATTTAAATTTAAATACAGATTTACTAGCAGGAAGTCAAAGGGGGAAACAGTATGAAATTCAGGATGTTCCTAAAATAAAGTAATAAAAATTAATTCCTAAAATGCCTGAGTCAGTAATTCTTATTAAAAGTCAAAAATAAAAAGTTAAAAAAAACCCAAAGCATACACACACAACAAAAAGAGTAAGAATCAAAGCCAAGACCAAGTTTTAATTTTTCCTGGACAGCAGACTGTCCAAGAGCTAAAGACACACAGTCATAATATCTAGCTGCTGTAGTCTTTCATGCACAGATATTTTGGTACAACAGAAGAGCAACTGTGCTCAATTTAGATGAATTCCAACAGATTTTCTTTCCCTCCAAAGAGGTAATCCAGCAAGGAACACCCAAGTAACTTTGCTCCATTAAGGAATATACACAAAAGTTCCCATGATAAGATGGTCTTCAAATGTTTACGTTCTCTCTCTCTCTCCTTTCCATGGACTCTGCCTGAGATTACATAGATGTTAGTATTTTCAATAAATATTGATAAATTTTCTGAGTAAACATGGGAAAGGTTTGTGGTTTTAGGTTCAGGGTTTTTTGGTTGTTGTTTGCTTTTTGGGTTGGGTGAGGGATTGGGGGGTGTTAAATGCCAGCAGTATTGTGAATGCACTGTGATACTCAGAATACAAATGGAAGTACCTCATATACAGCCAAAAATTGTAATTTTGTAATTGCTGGTAGGCCAGTTCTGAGAAGAGACACAATAAATACAGTTTAATGTGTCTATAATGTTTTAAAAAATTGTGTCCATACTATTCTATCTGATCACTAAACACAAATAATCTGATTTAAGAGAACCCCTACTCATTTGCCACAAGTCCCTCTACTACACAGTATGAAAGAGTACAAACCAAAATGTTTCTTTAACTATTGAGCAGCAGGTCCAACCACAGGGTAGCATTTCCAGGTCCAAGTTAAGAAGAAAGAACAGAAGGTTCAAGGATGAGAACTAGGATATTAGATGATTAAAAAGCTTTTTTTGGGGGCGGGGCTCTGACACCGTATTAGTTAACATCTCTGCAGTTTGTTACAGCAAAGCTACAGAAGGGGGCAATTTCCCCATAAACTTCAGCAAAGCTAAAATTACTGTTTCCAAAAGAAACTAAATGAACTGCATTTAGAAGGTGATGACGCAACAGTGTCTTCACAAGATGCAGAGTGGAAAAAAGAAAAAAAAAGAAAAAAGATTTCTACTGTGGTGAAGCAAACAATTTAAATCCATGAAAAAGCCACTCACCTATAACTAAGTCCCTGGCTGACAGCAGCAGCAATGGGTTGGTGAAAGCCATTCCATACAACCTGAATCTTGTTGTAGATATGTGTCTGCTTCCATAATCCAACAGCCAAATCAGACCACAACACAAACAGAAATATACAGGCCTACTGTAGGCTATGATACGGTTATGACCCTGTTTAAAAAAAAGTTTATTTCATTATTAGCAGAAAAAAATAATTGTTACTCTTCTGTTACACAATTTCAAAACCAAAATGAATCATTGTTCATCAATTAAGTTTTGTTCATAAAATCCTTAATGCATTGCCTTGCAGGGATGTCTTTTCGGGGAGGCTTTGCTATAACGAGGACAGAACAGTTAGATTAAGTTAGACTAAACCTATGTTTACCCTTATTCTCTGCTGAGTTCTAAAGTATGTTTCTTGCAATACTAAATGACAGAGAAACTCTGACTAGGCTTCACAAGCAAGAGAGGCTATATTAATTCTGAAGAAAAAGTAATTAAAGTTTAGTACTCAGATACTGCTCCTGCTGGCACAGGGCAGGGGAAGGGAGCGGGAATGGATTTGTGTGTTCATTAAAACATATAACTTATTACCTAAAGTAATATAAATGACTTACTGCAGAGGAATAATGCTTTTTCAGATCTTAAGACATAAAAATATTTTTTGTTGGCAATCTAGCAGATGCACAATAGAATATAAACATATTGCGCAACACTAGCACATAAGCATTTCCATGCTCAAATGTTAATGCTCACTAGAGCATTGCATACTCAGCTTAAAGAGTGAAAAAAAATAAGGCTGTGTGCACAGTAGGACAACCAAATTATCTACAAGACCAGAATAGAACATCAAAGCTGTGTCAGTTCATACCAGCATAGCAAATTACAACACAAAGATTACTTACTGAATTGCTTCAATATTAAAAGATTCCATCCAAAAATCTATCATCATATGGCTCTATAGCAAAAGCTAGGCTTAAAACAAGGAGGACTTTATTTGCTAAACACAAACAAAGGCTATGGGGGAAAAAAAAATAGTATCCGTTTCCTTCTCACACACTAAGACAACATAAGCCTCTTGTGCCTTATGAGAAGGCACGCAAGAGAAATGCCAAAAAGATCAAACTAAAAAGATAAATTCTCTGTGGAAGTTCTATGTCTGCAGAGTTAGTACAGTGGCACATGCCCATGACTTACATGTCGAGGGGAAGAAGAATCTGGCTGAACGCTCTGAAACCAAAATGGAAAGAGGAAAGTTACCCAATCTACAGTTAAGTGCATTTACCTCCACACACACACACACTCTTTCTAGATTAAAGTTCTTTTAATAATATCTACAATTAATTTTACAATTGTTAAGCCATTCTACAGCCTTTAAATAGCACAATCTATTAAACCATAAAATCTGTTCAAAGAGTGTATGTCTATAGCCAAAGTTTAACCCTCATTTTTAGAACTTCTACCTTTTTTAAAAAGTTATACACTTTGATTTTAAATCTAATTTCCCCCAATAGTCTAATCATAAAGAAATAAACAATCATTCTTCAATTACATAAAATACTATTAACAATTGTCTAAAAAAAATCAAGACTGATTAAAAATATGCTTAGATATAATTGCTTAATACAAATGCATAGAGGCATATCCACTAAAAAACCCAAACAAACAATAAAACATCAAGTTTAGTTTGTAGGCTTTTTTCAACCAGTAAAGAATGTGCCCCTCTTTGGGAAAACAAAAAGCGCATGAGAACAACAAATAAAGAGTTGTTTAACAAACATACACAGAACCATTCTAGTGACCTTGTGTGACCACCTATCAAACTTCCCATGAAACTGAAGTTTACTCATTTCTTTTTAAACGATAAACATACAGTTTTTCCTCTAACCAACCTGCAACACCCAACCAAAGTTACTTCTATTGTTTATAGAAAGTGAAGATAGAAATCAAAATACCTTCAACAGCGAGTACTGACAACTGGCTATTACCAGGCAGAACTGGAAGACCCAAATATCCTTGAAAAAGCCCTCTATAAGAAGTACAGAGCCCAGAAATGCAACTAGAATAGCTAGGATGACAGCTAACACGTTTTCAAGGATCTCACGATTCCTGTATTAGAGGGAGAGAGAAAAAAAAAACAAAAAACAAAAAAATAATTAAAAGCCAACTATGTCTAGAAAAAGCTGCAAAGGAACAGTTATAGTCAGACGTTAACGAGAGTTATGCTGCTGGTAGCAAAGTAGTTAAGAATGGATTTGAACTTGCATAGACTATACTTTTTGTTATTGCCCGACTCATGTAAAGTGAGGGGGGTTTGTGTTCCCCCTCTCCCCTTCCTTTTTAGCATTGCTGGAAGAAAAGGGAGAGTAGCCTTCATTATTTTAGGAAAAAATGCATTTTGTATTATTGTTTCATCTTTCAGAGTACAGAAAATAGCATAATTTCTCTATTGATAGCTTTATCTGTGTTACAGTTTAGTTACTATTTTTTAATCTTTACTTTTTGAGGTCTATTAACATATGAGGATCTCACCTATCAAATAAAGCCAGAAGCGTTAATCTATCAAAATTGATGCTAATCCAAAGTTTAGGCAGGATCCAAAAGCGATAGTACTGCTTGACTTTTTGAGCTGCTTCCTCTTGAGGTTGCATGTGGTCCTGAAGGTCAGGGCTCAGGTCAATATCTTGCTGCTCCAGCAGATCTGTATCCATGGTTAGCAGCCTATTCAACCTGATCTGAGGAAGAGACAGCTAAAAGAAAGTCAGTATTAACAAAAGCTCATTTTTATTATATCACTGTATTCTACTGAAAACTGCTGTGGAAAAAATTGCTACAATTACTTAGTTTCACTTTTAAGAAGTTATTTGTTAAACACTGTCAGTTCTCAGGCTTCTACTTACTTTTGCTGTCCTTATGGCAAATGAATAGCACCAGCAGCAGTAATAGTTTGCACACAACACAACTGTTTGGCATTTTAGCATATGCCTTATTTCAAATGAAGAACAAATATGTCTTCCAAGCACATTATCTCATTTACCATGAAAGCTTCAAATTTGAAGACAAGTAAACTGATATGTGAACAGGAATAGCGTACGCTACAAGAATAATCCAACTCTTAATTTAAATAAAGTACAACATATTTCTTATAGTCAGCTAATCTGCATGCACACCCATGCCAAATGGTTGGTTTTGCATGACAAAGCAACATATGCATGCATCATGGTCAAATTCAAACCCACTACCTTCAGCATATACTCAGAGACAAACTAAAACAGCTCTGGCCCAACTAGTCAAGTACTATTTATGACTGACTATTTCTCACTTATTTTATAGTTTGTCATTCTATAGTTCTCTCAATCCCAGTAATACTAACAACCATAAAGGACATTTAAGGAGAATACTCAGACGGTTAAAAAGTAGTTACTACAGTATGTTTGTGTGGTCTAACCCACTTTATTATTTCATTAACGGGCCAAGAAACTTCTTAATGCACCGCCCTTTAGTTTAAAATGTCATTTAATGAAAAATCCTCATGTCACCTTTAAGTGTCAAAATTATAGGGATTTTTTTGTTTGTTTTGGTGGGTTTTTTTATAGTCATCTTAAACTTTAACATTCAATTTCTCATTTTTGAAAATTTTTTTCATGACTCCTTAAAACAGTGTACTATAACTATGCTTAGACAGCTTTTCCTTCCTAGAAAAAATACTAATAAAAAATAACAAGCAGGAACGCTCCCTTTCTAAAGGCATTACAAAAGTATGAAACATACTACTTAAGATAAGCTGTGCCAGAAAGCAGGTGTTTTTTCTGACAACTTTTTTAAAACTTGGTTTCTTAAAAGGTAGCATCACCATAACATAACATTAGTCACACTAATACATTTCAGTGGCACTTTCCATTTACGCACATGAATCATTCCCTCCAATGGGACTACACTGGCAAGCCAGCAGCACATAACAGGTAATGCAGCCTCTTTTTCTGAAGGCTACATTTGTCAAGGGGGATGCTGGCAAGCAGAGAAAGTTCCTCTAGCAGACACCAGGTTTGAAAAGCACATTCTTGATCAAAAGCGTGGTCAGGGAACTAGAGGTCTCTTGCTCCCTCTGCCACATGCTGAATCCGTATTTCATTTTCCTTCTTGATTAGACCATTAGGTACTTCAATATACTTTACTTTGGTTTCCTAGCTTAAGGATCATGACCACTTGCACTGTTTTCATGACACACCAGTATCAGACTTCAGAATTAAGATTACAGATATGCCTGGACTTGACAACAATACAGAAGGTTTGAGATGACAAAACTAAGGAATTCTAAAGGTTATTTGCAGTATGAAACAGCATAAGCCTCTGCCTTTTTTCCCCAGTCACTCCTTGCATATGAATTAAAATTTTGTACAGCAGATTCCAATGACAAGTTTGTAAATTCCTTTCAGGGAAATTACTGAAGTTTCTCTTGGTCAGAACACTAAAATTTATTCCTTCTGCTGCCTTCTAATCTTGGTAATGCACAGAAGGAAAACTCTGTCCAAGGTGTCCAGTCATCTCTGGAAACCTTTACAAGGTACCTCCAAACATCCAACTTCCACATTATTTAGAGAACCACTATGCTTTAGATCAGAGTAAACCGTTTCTATTTTAAGTGCTACGCAGAGAGATGAATTTGTATGTATATATGAAGACATGGCAACAATAAGTAAATACTTATCTTCATTTAAACTCAGACAAAAATCCTTTTTCAGAATAAAGAACTACTATATAGGACAATTAATCAGTGCTATAAAATTGGACAGCCTTCTGATTTTTCGCATGCTATAAAAATAAATAAGAAAAACTTACTAGATCATGTGGATAAAAGCGAACTGAGGTAGAACTCGATACGTGAGAGTCCGTGTCACTATAAGAACAGGGGAAAGACTTCAGATTATAAAACTACATTTTATTTCAACAGGCCATTCTAATTTTCTAGTGTCCCAAATTAATTTTGGCTCCTTGCAAATTTTATCTAAAAATCTTTCTTTAAATCTTTCCTTTGATCACATTTTCAGTACAAGTATCCACTTAGTGTTGTGTACTGTAGTAAATTCTGTAGCTATAGTAAATCAGAAGACTCTTTACCCTTACCCTTGGTATGATTTTTTCAACACCGAGTCCCTAAGTTGTCTAACAAGGATTATCATGATAGTCATTATTACACTTGAAAAACCAAAGATGTTTTATAATCTGTTAGCTACTGATGTGTAAACATGCATCATACCTCTAAAGGAGTGAAGAGTCTACTACATGTTCACACACAGAGTTTTTGTTAATTCTATACTGCTTTTACCAAGGTCCCAAAAGTGCCAAAAATAGTACATACTTAACACGAGTATACTGAGTTACTTAATCTTAAATTGCTTTTGAAAAACTTAACTTTAAATAAATTTAAACCTTTGCTAAGTAGAGCAAAATTACAAAGTAATTTCCATTCATTAGAGATGAGGAGAAATTTCTCTTACTGTATGAGAGTCCATATCCAACCATTGCTTTTTTCCCCAATTTTGGATAGCTTTTAGATGTTTGTTTTCCATGTAAATCACATGGCTGTAAGACTTGTATCAAATTTATGCAACTTCCCTTCAGTTCCTTGCCTTAAGATAAAAACATTCTTTGTTATCAATTTTATTTCACTGAAAAATTCAAGTATTCCCTAAAGCTGAGATATGATTATTTGGATGTGGCCCATTTGTTCCTTCCATTAGCACATATAACTTCAAAACAGCAGCCATCAGCAAAGCCATTGCATTTGGAACATGCAAGCAGTAGAGGCAGGCATTGGCAGCTTTGTGCAAGGAATACAGAACTTTTTGTCAAAGTTCAACTCTACAAGAGGCACTTGCACACTTTCACAAGAAAAATTTGAAGATGGGAGCTTTTATATTCATTATTCCGCAACTCCAATAGCTATTCCACCTACACATGGTGGGAATTTGTAGCATTCAGCATGATGCGATAGCTTCAAGGCAGTTCTATGCAGTGAAGTGGATTGGCAGAAGTTGGGGGGGATGGGGGATTGGGTTCTTTTTCTTTCTTCTGCCTCCTGACCCTTCAGAGAAAGAAAGGGCATCTTTCCAACAGCAGATGAACCTTCCGGTATATAGCTGGCTATTTCAGCTCTAAGACAAATTTTAACCTCAGGCATGTTAACACTTCCATGTATTGTTTCATAACATCCATGAACTTGAGAACAAATTTATCAGTTTACATTTGCTTCACAATTGGAAGTTCATTTGTTAATAGCCATTACGGTCAACAGCCACCCACTTTCCCAAATCCTGGGTTAAATCCTTTAACAAAGGCTTTCTATAAGCCAATCAAAAATGCATTTGTCAAGTTCTCAGTTTATACATTTATTACTTAAGCTAATAGTAGTCTTCATTTTCTGAGATTTAAGTGGAGAGGATTATTTATGCCATTAGTGTCATCTTCTAGTAAAAATCACTTCGGTTTCAAGAGTAAAAGTATATGGATAACATTTTATATTCATTTTTTTTGGTAGTCCATAATAAATAACCTTTTAAAATTAAAATCAAAGATTTTGCTGCAGTAAGACAAGAATCACCACTCTTGACTGGCCTTCACACACACCAGATGTTGGATGCTCTTCTTGCAGCTGGCTCAAAGTTCACAAGTGACATGTCGCAGCCCCCTGTCTCGTAGAGCGTAGAACTGAACTTACCTATTAAAGAAAAGGTCAAAAGCAGGTTAACATTTCATAATGCTTCATCCCACTGGCACTAGTTTCTATAGTTTCTATTTATTAGCTTACTACTGAGATGAAGTTAGACATCTAAATTTACATCAATGTCAGAATATAAAATGTGATTACACATTAACATGTTACCAGCGCAGACAAGACATTAGCTACTTAGTCCTCTTCCATACCATTTTACATGACATATATACAGTAAACAGCAACACTGAATTCAATTTGAAGAGTTTGTATTTACAAGAAGTCACCATTAACACAACAGAAACACAATGTAAGCCTTTCCCCGCAACCCTTAGAGAATAACCAGGCAAGCAAACAACTTGCAATGACCAGCTTCTTCAGTTCTTCCCCACCCATCCACCCCCTGTAAAACAATCAGTAAATCACTCGCTATCAGCATTTAAGAACTATGGCATTTAGCTGAGGCAGAGATTCCTCAAGTGTCCCCAAAAAACCTGAGGCACTTGTCTATTTGAAAAGAAACAGGAAGAGTGAAAGAAGCGGCCAGAGATGCGTCGTAAGTTATACCTCTAGAAAAACTAAAAGAGGAATGGCAGACAGATTTATTCTACAAGCCAGAAGCAAACGCTTCAAAGTAAGAACAGAAGACTGCAAACTAACTTCTCAGATGAACCATTCGGAGTTAATGGAACTCCATTAACCATAATTTGCTAAAGCTTTTAATAACAACTTTTTGAATGAACAAAATCAAGCTATTCCTAAATATATAATTAACAAAGAAGTAGGCAGAGTCTATAACTCAAATGATCAATTACTTTACTCAAAATACGATGTTTGTACACTGCCCTTCTCCCACAATAGTCTGATCAGAAAGATAAGCATTGTAATTTCCCCTGAAGGTCAGGTTCAATATATATCATCTCTGAATGCAGGAAGCTGATTTTGAAATTGTGATCTCATGTGAAGTGTTCTGCCAACTTCTCCATCTCTTCTAGCTCAAAACCCTTCTTAAGCCATGATGCAAAGGACACAGTATTTTAAGATCTGCTTACACAAAACAAAAAAATAGCCCACTTTGGATCATCTGAAGCAAAAACTGTATATACCTCTCAGCTGCATGTCTTGCAACTCTTTCGTCTTCTGTTGATACAGGATAACAAGCAGTCCCAGCAGGAATACCTAGCAAGATCAGAGCTTCCAATCTTTCCCCTTTCTGTGAAAATATAACCTGCTTCTGGTAAGTGTTTCTTGATTTTTTTTTTTTTTTTTGAAAACACACTATGATCCTGCTCCAACTTCTCTTCAAGTCCATAGACAATTAACTTGAATTTGGAAGTGTTTGGAAGCGAGAAGGTTAAAAACCCTTAACTGGATGATTAAAACAGTGAAACTAAGGAAAAATACTGATATATTGAAGATATTTTCATACAGCTTTCTACCCTCAAAAACCACTTCAGACTAACTAGACACATACCGCGGTCATGTATAAGACCAACCATTCTGACAGGGCAGTCAGCTACATAGTTCAGGAGTCACATACAGCATCTGTCAGAGCTCAGTAATGCAACAGCTCTCTGTCTCATATTTAATTACATCTGCTATAGGCATTTGTAAGGAAATACAAGTAGAAAGTTCACTTGTTAGGGGTTTTTTCCTCAATAGTTAAGCTTTTAATGAAGCACTTCAGTTAAATATCCTTTGGTTTTTAATGCACGGTGTGGTAAACAGTTTGCCTGAAGTTTGAATTTTAAACTAGTGCAAGACATTAGGAATCTTCCTCCCCACAACTAATAACCTCAGTTACACAAGACTGTTTCTCAACTGCATCAGTAAAAAAAATTTTCAACAGCAAACATGCAGGCATTAGATTATAGGAGTTGGTATTGGGACCAGCGCTGTTAACATCTTTGTTGGCACCACAGACAGTTGGGATCAGGCGCATCCTCAGCAAGTTTGCTGATGATACCAAGCTGCATGGTTCAGTGAACACACTAGTGGGAAGAGAGGCCATCCAGAGCGACCTGGAGAAGCTTGAGCGGTGGGCCTGTGCAAACCTCATGAAGTTCAACAAAAACAAGTGCAAGGTTCTGCACATGGGTCAGGGCAATCACAAATCACAAATACAAGCTGGGTGGAGAATGGATTGAAAGCAGCCCTGCCAAGAAGGATTTGGGGATACTGGCAGATGAAAAGCTCAACACGTGCCAGCAATGTGTACTCACAGCCCAGAAAGCCAACCATATCCTAGGCTGCATCAAAAGAAGTGTGACCAGCAGGTCAAGGGAGGTGATTCTGCCCGTCTACTCTGCTCTGGTGAGACCCCACCTGGAGTACTGCATCCAGCTCTGGAGTCCTTAGCACAGGAAAGGCATGGACCTGTTGGAGCAGGTCCAGAAGAGAGACACAAAGATGATCAGAGGGCTGAAACATCTCTCCTATGAAGACAGGCTGAGAGCACTGGGGCTGTTCAGCATGGAAAAAGAAGAATAGGTTCCAGGGAGACCTTATAGCAGCCTTCCCAACACCTAAAAAGGGGGCCTACGAGCGAGTTGGAGAGGGACTTTTTACAAGGGCATAGTGATAGGACAAGGGGCAATGCCTTTAAACTGAAAAAACATTAGATAATATAAGGAAGAAATTCTTCACTATGAGGGTGGTGAGGCACTGGAACAGGTTACCCAGGAGAAGTTGTGGATGCACTCTCCCTGAGAAAGCGTTCAAGGCCAGGCTGGATGGGGCTTTGAGCAACATGGCCTAATGGAAGGTGTCCTTGCCCATGGCAGGGCACTTGGAACTAGATGATCTTTAAGGTCTCTTACAACCCAAACCATTCTATGATTCTAATACAGTTGAAGTTCTAGTCAGGACAAAATTATGCATAAGAAAAATCTTCTGTGCAACCGGTCCTTAAAGAGAGACAAACGAGTTTGAGTTAAAGTCTTCATGTTTTTGCACTACTGAATTGAAAGCCTAGAAATTAAACTTTCTGATTTTTAAACTAATGAAATTCTAGCCACAACAATTAGAATGTACTACTTGCAAAATATAATTTCCCATTCTCTTGGGCTGAAATAATACATCAGACATTATTTGTTTCAAAAGAAGTTTGCTGAACTGTTACACTCATATCAAACGTCTGAAAAGGGCCTCAAACTATGAAAAAAATTTAGCATAAAACACTTCACATTACAAAATATCTGCAATTCCCTCGCATCCAGCTCATCTTTGAATCCGTCAAATTTATTGCATTTGTGTTGCTGCTTTAAGTAACACACGGATGTGGTGGGATAAAACAAACTTGGTTAATAGCAAACTGAAAAAATACTCTATTCCAATTGTTTACACACAAACTACAAAAGAGACTCAGATTTTGCCATACTTGCAATTCTCACCCCTCTATAAAGCACTAAGTTTCAGTAAGTCTATGTCAAGAAAAGAATGGCTTCTCAGTAACAGAGCTGCCTCCCCTCCTCCCCCCCTTTTTTTTTTTAGTATTTAAATCAAAAGGCTCTACAGAAAAGCCTCAACTCTCCCAAAGTAGAAAAGAAGATAGGACTATTTATTCAGTCCTGTTGAGGACACAAACCCTAAGGCATGACTGGAGATTCTACAGCTGAGCTCCGAAGTTGCATCAATTAAGTACTTTTTAAACTGTGTGAAGTAACAGCAGTTTCCTCACAGCACACTCAAACTCTAATGAAGGATCCCAACGCTCACAAAATTCAATACATATGGATATACCTGGCTCTTTTAGTTACCTTAGTAATTTTTGCTCTCTCCCGTTCCTAGCTCTCCCACAGCATTCTCTGTATTATTTTTAACAGCACCACACTGAAGCAGCTTAAGAAAGTTTTTCTTTCTTTAAGGAATGCAGTTTTATCAAGTTGTGAACAAATGGTAGACTCCAAAGTTTATATTTCAAATCAAGTAATACAGCCAATAGCATGCTTGTCCACCAAACAGAAGTGCTTGTAATTTCTCCCCCACCCTGCCCAAAGGGAGAGCTCTAAGTTCCTAGCAAAGTAGTCACCCAAACAGTATTCTATTTGGACCAGGTTATAAAAATAACAAAACCAAGTCATTGATACTCAGGCACACAAATCCAAAATACATCTTTGTTCTGACATGAAGAGAGGAAAAGATGAACGCACTTCCTTTGAAACAAGTTTCCTTCTTTCAAAAGACAAAAATATCTCATCACCAAGTCCAGAGACAACCACCTAACAGTCCACACTGTACAAACAGGTGTTCCCACAGTTATGGGAATCAATGAAAGCAACAGGCTGATGAGCTTACAGAGATGAAACCTGGAAGACTTAAGTGGCTCAGGATCCAGCTAAAATGGTGCTCTGATGGTTTCCTCAGACAAGTTATTTTCAGTTTTCCATCTAATTTCCCAGTTTTCCATATTACATTACATTTCCAAATATTACTTTGTTTTAAACCTCTCATAAACTAGTTCTGAAAAATCCTAACACTTTTTGACATGTTGAAGCCTACGTCATCATTAGATCATTAAGATATATTAATCTACTCCTTATGAAAATATTTTTAAAATTCTAGTCAGCAAAACCAACAAAGCCGTCAGAATTTGAATACTCTGAGGAGTATTCAAATACAAAGGAGCTATCATTTCCAAAGGTCAAAATTTTACCTTCAGTTGCACTATGAAGACTTGTTAGTTTTCAGTTAGAACACTTCAAATAGAAAAAAATGAACCACTTCGAAGTTTATCAAAAGAATAACTCACCTATTACGCAGAATTCCACAGATAACAGGGATATTTTCAATAAGAACAATGGGAAGTATTTATGTTCTACTTGTACCTTTGAAAATACTCCCCCATTCATCCCAAATAAATTAAGCCTACTTAATTATAAAAAGGTATTGAGGAACTGATTCTAAATTGTTTTTAATAAAAATAAGTTATTAGTGTATATATTTATATTTAAAGAAAATTTTTGATCTTCAGGACCATCCAACTGCCTTCATATATCAAAATACTCCAATAAACCTAGAAGATTATCACTTAGCATGTAAGTGATACAACCAGAAGTCCAACATAGCAATGTAATTCTATTGTAAAGCTCCAGGTGACCAGCCTCTTTAATCACAAAAGCAATAGTCCTCAAAAGAAAAGTAATCTAGCTGAGGACAAGAGGCTGTTATTTCATCCCAGTGTCAGAAACTGGGCATCTGTTCTAGCAATTTAGTACTTCGTTTGCCAACTACTTCACAAATTGTAACACCTACAGCCTTTGCTGCAAGGACTGAGAAATCCCACCTATCACCTACATGTCCTAAGAATCAGGTATTAGTGAGAATAAAAGGCATCAGTACTGCCACACTGTGCTCCAAAGACTGTCATTCATTTATGTCATGGTATGTGTTTTGCTGCTTTCTGGATTCATAGTCTATTAATCTGCCTATAACCACAGCATTTGGACTGACACCTTTCCTTTGTCTTGCATTCCTCCTATGATTTACTTCATGTTTACTGCTCCACATTAAGCTCCTTTTCCATCCTTTAAAGTTCCTTTCTCCTCACAAAGCAACAACATAATTTATTAAAATCTTTCTACATCGAATGTGGAAAATTAAAGATAATGCCTCAAAGCATCTCTTGCCTTACTCTCAGGACAATGCCCAGATAAAGATGACAGCATAGTCACCAGACTGGATGTAGGCTGGGTATATTACAGTAAGGTTCATCCTTTGTAAAATAAGCCACCAGAATCAAGGTAACAGACATGAATCTTTAAAACACACACACAAAAAAATTGTGTGTCTTAAGAGCTGCAGCTTGACATCAACACATAAACAGAAAGAATGTAGAAGCAGATACTGCATTGGTGCACCAAAAAAAATGTAGTCCTAAATTTGGGGGCTTTTAACATAAATTAACACATGCCCTGTTTGTCTTCCATAAGAGCTGGAATATGCTAATAGAATTTCAGTAATAAACCTGCATATTCTTATATGCATTGTACAGAGATATATAACCCCAGGTACTACATTTGTCACTTATATTTCCATATATTTCCATTTGCTGTAAATCAGTTTTTGTTTCCCTATCTTTTCCCCAGCCTCTATTTTCAGTTTTTTGCTGCCCTGGCAGTCACAGCAATTTCCACAGTGACAAAGAAACGGTCATATCACCTGCATTGCTTTGATGAGCATCAGAACAAAAGTTAAAGAAAAACCAAACTGTTACCGTGCCCCACCCCCAAACCATACACAAGCTAAACTAAAGTAACAGGCTCATCTTTCACTGTAAGCTATCTTGGGAGAACAGAGCAAAACCAACAGCCTTAGACTTATGGTAAACAGAGTAGTAGTGTTACTTCATCCCTGACTGAGGATTTAACAACAACAAAAAAACCAAAAACCACAAAAAACCCCCCAAAACTCACCCACCCAAACAACAACAAATCACACCAGAAAAACCCCACCCACACATAGTAACATGTACCAGTTATAAGGAAGACACACTCCTTTCTTGTCAGGCCTGATAAAGGAATCATGAATGTGAAAGGTTGCATCATTTTGCCAACTATTTTACTCTAACAAAAGTTAGTACCTGTCATACAACGCCTGCTACCCAAAGTAGAAAATCTGATTTTTGTAAAAATCATAAAACAGATCAACAGATCTTGCCTACAATAGCTGCTTTCATGCATGGAAGGTGTCTAAACAGATGCTCAGAGCTTCAAATCAGGAATCAATCCCTATTACACATCAGATTTTTAACTGAGCAGACCCTGAAAGTTTTGTGCCTCCCAAAGACAATGTGCTGCCCCATGTAACTCTAAGCACAGTACACACAAAATTTCAGAAGAATTGAGCTATCTAAATTTCTGAAGGCTCCAATACACACCAAGTACAATCAATACGCCTTTTTAGAGAGCCTCAATGAGCTGAATTTCTTAAATGATCCACTCTGATTTCTACTACAACATAGTAATGTAAGTTCTTAAATAACTCCAACTATTAAATCTGGAATTCTATAAAACTTGGTTGTATTATTTTGGGCAAGATGAACCAAATCCTTCAGATACAATAATGATGGCTTTAAGAATAAATCTCAACATTAACCTTGGATAGATATAACCAGTATCTCTGAATTTCAGAGCTATATTCCAGTATTTTTTTCAAACAAGAAATAAAGAGTCCAAATTAAAGAAATCTGTTGTTTCATGTTATAAGCTTTCATAGTTCAAAGATACATACAAGTACTGAGATTTAAGTCTCCATTTTTCTATCTAGAAACTAGTAGAGCCACAGACTCTAAATGCAAAAATTATCAGAGAAGTAGATTATGTGTATTTAGCAAAACTGTAGTGAAATTTTAAAAAACACCTCAGAGAATCTCAGGGTTGTTTTCAGTTTTCCTTATATTGCAGCTAGACGGTGCAGAAAAATGGCAACTTGTTAGCCAAACTCATATTTAAAGGGGCACACAGTTGCCACAGCCTGGCAGCTCTCGAAGTGGAGCAAGATGAAAATTCACTTATCTTTTGGTGCTGGGTTACAGTAAGGTCTGAAACAAGTGTTTTGTCAGTGTTCTCAGCTAACCTGTACTTTTAAGTTATTACAGCTGACAGATGCTCAAAATACTGTCACTAATAGCTGTAATTTCTAAAGATGCCCATTTGAATAATTCGGGGAAGAATTCCATATTAATGCTGAAGTCATAAGTAATTCACGCCATGTACATAGCTGCAAAGATCCCTGCCAGGAATTTTTCCAGATCTGCCCCTGCATTACTGTGTTGCAGGAGATCAGTCACTTATATTAACTTTCTTCTCCCTAGCAATTTTATTAGCTGCATAAAAGTTAATAAGCAGTTAAGATACCATGTAAAATGGACCATGAAGAATTAGAGGGCACTATAAGGCTCCATGAAGTGATGGCATTTGATATAAGAAAGAGTCCAGATTTTCTTCCAATCTCCTAAATTAAAGTGCACATGAAAAGTAAACCACACTCATACATGAGGATTTCTTTTTTTTAAACAGCAGCTAAGCAAGACTCATCTTAAAAGTAAGACCAAGAATTCCTAGGTTTTTAAGAAATATTTTTTTCAGGAACCAGAACTTCCTCAACATTGGTATCAATCTCTGCCCAACTACCTGTGACCAAGCAAGAAAAACTTATGCATTACAAGTGTTACATTGTTCAAGTCATGAAAGCTCTCACACCATCACTACTTCTATCTCTGCATCCTCAGAGTGTTTCCCATCGCACATTTGTTCGAGAAAGTGCCTGGAAAGGCGACTGTGAAAGGCAAGGAATTTATGAACACGGCCTTCTACGAAAGGCACCTACAAGATTCAGAAACAAAGCTAAGGTTAGCTGATTTTCACCGCGTTATTACCGATATATCTGCCGTATTAAAACTTCCATGTCACCAAGGTTACATAAGGCCTGCATACCAAGTTCATCGTGCAAACTGCTACCGCCTACAGCAGATGCAGTGGCATGTGATGCTTCTAAGTGGACACTCCCATTTCTCACCAGCAAGGAGGCGCTAGCGCCGAGCACAGCTGCCTGGGAAGGGGGGCGGGACTGCACTCTGACCTGGGAGGAGGGCTGCTGGCCTTGCTGACCATCTTGAAGGCTACGAGAAAACACGGATTGGGGACACATTACCAGGAAGAAGAGAAAAATAGCTAGAAGTGAAGCAAAACAAGACTTTTTAGTTTAAAGAGTATAGCATTAAGAAGCCACTTCTTAGGGTTAAGATAACCCTCAAGTTCTGTTTAACAGAATATCTGGACACTAGTTACATCAGTAATCTAGAGATACAGTTCCTGTCCTGCTCCTTAGAAGTAGTATTGCTTTCTAACATCTCCCCAACTCACCCACAAGTATATTCTTCTAAGTCCCAGTTTGTGTATGGAAAAGCAAATTAGTGGTGGTTAGTCTAATTGTAGACTCACCTGAGGTAGCACCTACACACAGTAATGATTATTCCAGTCTTCTCACAATAGTTAGAATTCTTTTTGCTCACTGAGATATGACTTGATCAACTGTTTAGTTGGCTTTTGGGGTTGTTTTGGTCACAGTAGCATCACCTTTCTTCCTATTAATCTGCACACTAACTAGAAAATGTCTTTAAGCTTTGTTAGTAGCCATGCGCTACCACAGACCTTGTAGATAACTGTCATTAAACATTCGGATTCAGAATTTTTTTAACGTATTAAGAACGATTAGAGCCAATTACTAATTTGCAAAAGTTTTAAGTCTATTTTGAAGTTATTTTGACAGTACAGCAAAAACTTTATTACTCAGTATTACTGCCGCAAAGAAATTCTTCTATACCCAGACACATACCTGCACCAAAAACCGAGTTTTAAAAGGCAACTGGGGCTTCAGAGAAATTTCTAAGTTTACAGCCATATGAGTAGACAATGTTTGAAAGTGTTTTTCTCCTCTTCACAGCCTTCTCATTGCAAAACTATTTTATAAAGCTATTTAACAACGTTAATTTGTTTTTAATAGCTTGTTTAATGTTAAACATGGTGAATTGTCAGAATACATGACATTTACACTTGTATATCAAATCTACTTTGCAAGATTAGTGTTTTTATTATCCTTCATTTTGTGCATTATAAGACATATAATGTCAATACCATCTGTGGGATGTGATGAAATTAAGAATTTTTTTTTTAGACAGATAAAGGAAATTGTATTTTAAAGACTATGGAAAAGATCTTAAACACTCTTTTGAAAAAAAACAATCTTTATCACCTGTTGCCTTTAACATTTCACTGTTTACAGTGTGATGCTACAGTTGGCATGTGAGGGAACTGAAAAAGCAAGATCTTACTAAGGGTTGAGGGGTTATAACTGGTGTACTTGCTTTTAACAATATTTTCTACAACATTTACTTTTCAGTTCTTTTGTTAGAGCACCATTGGAAAACAAAATATGGATATAGGTATAAGAATACGTATTAAGAAAAGCTCATGCAAAGTAAAGCAGACATGCACACAGCTCATGAGGTAAAAAATTGCAACTCATTTATTGTACTCTAACATATTTTAATCTGAACTTTAAATGTGGCATTTTGCTGCTGTACACAAGGCTTTCAGTGAGCTACATGGCAACAAAGGCCCTAAGCTCCCAGATATGCGAGCCTTCATTGCCTCCCTTAAGTCTTACCAGCAACACCAAAACAATGCTAAACAATAGTGCTTTCCCTTAAATTGTATATACTTTCTGATATGTAGCTACTAAGTTGCCCTTTCAGTAGTTATCCATATCACAATTAAAAAAAACAACAAAACATTGACATTAACAGATTGCACAGATAAGCAAAAGATACATTTAGTCTCTGCCTAATTAATAATTATAAAAATAAAACTCTGCTTCAGACAGTCACTTATGTTCTTGTATAGGACACACATGCATACATCATTGACTACACAGGATGCCAATGCATACTTATGTTTAAAGTGTCCAAAACACTGTTGACATTTATGCAGGCCAAAAGCAGGAGGGGTTGGTTGTTTTGGGGTGGGTTTGGGATTGTTTGGGGTTTTTTGCCTTTTTTTTTTTTTTGAAGTTACCAAAGTACTCTCGTGTCTAATTTAGCATCAAACCAGCAGACTTTACTAGACCAGGTTTTATGTAACTGTCTACCATTGCCAAACACACACATATATAATGCCATTGTCTCTTTTACCAAACATTCCACAGAGGAAGTGAAAACTAATTGCAATAATAGATAGGAAATTTAAAAGTTTAAAAAAAAAAAAGAAAAATCAGGTTGAACTCAACAGGTTCTAAGGGAACATCCCCACAACATCCAATTTTATGCCAGTTAGAAGATTATGAGATTAAAGTTTTGCTGGCAAGAATAAGAAAGAAGTAACATCAGGGCAACTAAAGATTAGTAAATCTAATACTGTTAGAAGTTTTAACATCTCAAGTCATATGGATTAGCAATACCAGGAGTCAGCTGAGTCAGCTCACCGCTAGCATATACATGTAATGCCAGTACAGTTGCAGTGGTATTTTGAAAAGATCTTGGTGGTAAGTGGCTAAAAGAAAACCTCTGTATTTCTCCCTATTTCTTCCTTATGTACAGTTCTTTTTTTTTAATCTTTCTTAAGGGTTTCTTCTTCCAGCAACACACAGAATTTACACTAAAATAAAGCTACCCATATAACAAAGGTTTTTTCAGACTATTCATCTAGAAATCAGAACAGTAATAAAAACAATTTTTCAGATACTCCACAGCTAGTAGTTCAAATGGAATTTAGTACAACCAAACACAAAAGTGCCTTCAGATTGGTTTGACATAAGGCAATTTAAGTCCACTCCAAGGGACAGCTATTTAGCATCACAAACAATGCTTTGAGTAAAGTAACCTCATTAAGTATTCAATTATGAACATATGTTTATAATACAAGTATTTTTGATAATGTGTGTCATTCTGTCAGAGAAAGTACAGATTTTTTTAGGGGGTTTGGTGGGGGGTTTTTTTCGTTTAGAAAGGAACAAATTTAGATAACCAGAAGATGCACAGAGGAAATACAAGGCCAGAATATTTGATCTGCTTTTTCACCCTTGAACATCTTGCCCAAATAAAAACCAGTTTCAGTTTTCTCATGATCTCTCACTGAAGCACAGCTTAAGCCATGGGAACCTTAATGACTACACTAGCATGTGAAAACGAGGCGGCTGTCAGCCTCAGTTTAAAACAGAGTCCTTTATTTGCCCTACTTTCTACCTGTCTAAAAGAAAGACAACTCACTGTTTTCTGGCTAATGCACAGTTAAGGAGCTCCAATTAGTCTGATCCACAGCCTCTTATAAGTCAATATACAAAAATATACTACCCTCCTTTTAAAAAAAAAAGGAAACCAAAACAACCCAGAATACAAAAAATACCAGAAGCAAGTGAATGCAATGGAGCATAGAGCAAAAGTGATCTAAGAGAATGCAAAGTTTTAGCATCACTCACTATGACATAAATCACTGTAAGTTGAACAAGATACGTTCAGCAAGAGCAGAAGCTTTAAAAGAGTTTTCTGAAGTGATGCAATTACTGCTACATACTGCACTAGCCAGCAAAAACACATCTAACTAGTTTCAGTCCTTGATGTGGCAGAAGTCAATCCTTCATTTATTAGATTTTAGGTACCATTCTCTCAACACTCCTGCCTGAGGAAAATGTACAAACAGCCCTTGCTTATTTCAGTGGCACCACAAAGATGGCATAATTCCTCCCCCATCCTTTATTGTAAGTTATTTTCTTTTTATTTGCTCAGTTCCTATACCTTTTTCCAGTTAAAAAAATTTACACAAGTATTCCTGAAACACAAAAGCAGACTGCTCCTATTATTAAAGGACAGCTTAGCATTTGAAGGAAGATCATTAAGAATATACAACATATATAATTATTCCTGCATATTTATTACTGGAGGAAGAATTACTTTTATACGTATGGGGGAGTGTTCCTTCCTTACAGACAATGTTCTGCTCCCCAGATTCTCCAATACCTTAGGCAACCACAGGATTGAAAGACTTAAAAGCAAGTTTAAAAACTTACTGTGGTTGCTGCTTCTACTGTTCAAGCTGACAGACCAGAGTTGCTGTATGTAACGTATCACTAGGCTCAGGACTGTTAACAAATGGGCCAGTGAAAGTTGGGGACTGCTGGGATACATGTATATAGTACATTTTAAACATTGCCAAGGCATGCAAAATGCCACGCAATTAGATTTAATACTGAGCAATACTGTGCATTCTATAACAAAGGCATCATTATTACTTCATTATTTCTCTTTTGCTGTAAAAAGCTGCATGATGTTCACACAATGGTTTACCTCTATTTTAGACTTGGAACCTTTGCATGTACAGTTTATCCCTTTATAATGTTCTGCCATTTTGTTACTGTTTATCTCTACCTACCTACGGATGTGAGAAGTGATTACAGTACTAGTGCTTAAAGCTTATTTTCTTAAAGGAAAGAAAACCAAAATGAGGAGCGATGAATATTTTCTTGGTTTTTTCTCCTCACTTCAAAGTAAAAGTTTCTACAGTTTTTGATAGAAAACACTGAGTCTAAGTCTGTTAGCATTAGTTCATTTTGTTATCAATCTGAAATCAGTTATAACATGTTAGAGACTGGCTATCCTGATCATTTTGAAAATAGTGCCACATACACATGCACAATTCAACAAGCCCACAGTGACATGCAGTGACAGCTCAAGGAGGTTATGGTGGGGAAGGAAGTAAAAAGTGCTTTTCTGGCAACACCGGTGGGTGTGGGGAAGAAGTGGTCTGCTGCATGCATGCTAAATATGGTGGAACATTTAGATACCCTACCTGAGGGGTGATCCGATGAGCAATGTAGGAGGGGTAGGGTTACTCCCTGCATTGTGCCGGCGTCGTACTGCCTGACGCCTAAATGTGCTGCGTTCACGACGAAATGTGACAGTCTCCTCGCTGGCTTGTGCTGCTGCATCAAGACAGACTTCAGGTCAAATAAGAACCCATCCTAGTTACGTACACAGTAACTTAAGACTCCTTTCTTCCCCCTGACCCTCCCCAAGTTAATGAACTGGCAACAATGAAAGTAGCTTATGCACTGACTGTTCAAATAACCTGCCTCAGGACAGGCTCACAACACAATTATTGGTAAAAATTTTGGTGGTTGGGTGTTTGGGGGGCTGGGGGGCGGGCTGTGTTCTTGAATATACAACTTGCTTGCTGTGTTCTGCATTTTTTTTTTACCCGCAGATCCAAATAGCCAGGTTGCAAAAAGAGTTGGATATCCTAAATCTCTTCTATTTACACAGGGCAGGAAGAGACAAGACTTATCTCACCCTTTACCTCTTTTAATAGATAATTAAAGGAGAAGCCTAAAGAACAACCTAGAAAGGTTGTCTGCCACTCCTCACCATAATATTCTCTTTGCAATTTTATAATTTCTGCCAAACAGGCAGGGCTGAGGTTAACCTCATCACACCTCCTCAGGGGACAAAATAAGAGTTGCTTTTTCCTCATAAGCACCACGTGATACATGTTGCTCATTTTAGACTAGTTACACTATAGTTCAGAGGAGCAGAATGTTGAGATTCAGTAAGAGAGTAACTCCTTTGTAAGGATTGGTAAACCAAAAAGGTTTGGTCCACTTATAAAGCAATACTAAAAAGCAGCTTGTATGTACTCAAGGGAGTCCAAGATCTTTCCACAGATTACCCCCCAAAATCCACCTGTGCTTCCTAAGCTTCACAGTCAGAACAACTTCGGATTTGGATTACTTCATGGCATGTCTACAATCTCAAATCCTCATCTTGAACAAAGGAAGCTACTAATCAATTTGAATACAGAGCACTAGAGAGCTCAAATGAACAGGCTGCAGAGAAAATAGGTTTTTGGCAGGCAAGTGAAGAAGGAGGGGGGAAAAAAAACAACAACCAACAATTTGACATGAAGTCAGTGCAAGAGGAGAATGACAATCTTGAAGGGGAAGTCACAACTTGGTAGCCAAGAAGCCTGTTAGTAGAGGAAGAAAACCAAGGATTGTGTCAAGCCAAAATAAAATGAGAAAACACACTAAGGGAGCAATGCCTTTTTATGGCAGAAAGATCACAGCCAGATTAGTCCATGTTCACTTAAGCACATTTCAAGTTACAACATTCCTGTCACTAAGCTTCCAAAACTTACCAGCAAAGATGCTAATGCTGGTCTACAAGGAATAGCAACCTACTACTGTTGTGTACTACTGCCATAGCTCAAGCAATAAAGGCTGCACAGAACAAGAATCTAATTGCACCCATGAACCACAGATTATCAAGTGAATACTGTACATGAAACTTCAATCTATAATTTGCTTTAAAAAAACCTAAGAAACAACATGAAGAGATGCAGTTTAAGTTACATTTCATTACCAAATCGTCAAAAGTTAAGGACATCCTTAATTCAGACCTTTCCTATATTTTCAGGAAAACTGTGGCATTGACAACTTTCTCCTCACTCCTCCACAACTATTTTTGTTATTCTAAGCATGAATAGATGATACTTCCTTTTCAGCATATTTCAGCACGTACTCAATATATTTCTCTTGAGATTTATTATACAGCTTTATGCTTTGTTTTAATACACAGCCTAATTTCCTCAAGGATTATACAGAATCATAGAAGAGTTTGGGTTGGAAGGGACCTTTAAAGGTCATCTAGTCCAAACGCCCTGCAATGAGCAGGGACATCTTCAACTACATCAGGCTACTCAGAGCCCCGTCCAACCTGACCTGCAATGTTTCCAGGGATGGGGCATCTACCACCTCTCTGGGCAACCTGTGCCAGGGTTCCACCACCTTCATTGTGAAAAAATTCTTTCTTGTATCTATTCTAAATCTGCCCTCTTTTAGTTTAAAGCCACTACCCCTTGTCCTATTGCAACAGGCCCTGCTAAAAAGTCTGTCCCCATCTTTCTTATAAGCCCCCTTTAAACACTGGAAGGCTGCAATAAGGTCTTCCCAGAGCCTTCTCTTCCCCAGGTTGAACAACCCCAACTCTCTCAGCCTGTCCTCATAGGAGAGGTGCTCCATCCCTCTGATCATTTTTGTGGCCCTCCTCTGGACCCCCTCCAATGGGTCCATGTCTTTCCTGTGCTGAGGGCCCTAGAGCTGGGATGCAGGACTCCAGCTGGGGTCTCACCAGACCTGAGTAGAGGGGTAGAATCCCCTCCCTCGACCTGCTGGCCACACTTCTTTGGATGCAGCCCAGGATATGGCTGGCCTTCTGGGCTGCGAGTGCACATTGCCAGCTCACATCCAGCTTTTCATCCACCAGTACCCCCAAGTCCTTCTCAGCAGGGCTGCTCTCAATCCCTTCATCCCCCAGCCTGTACTGATCCCCTAGCTGCCTTGATGCAAGTGCAGGACATTGCACTTGGCCTTATTGAACCTCATGAGGTTCACATGGGCCCATTCCTTGAGCTTGTCCAGGTCCCTCTGGATGGCATCCCATCCCTCAGGCATGTCAACCATACCACTCATCTTGGTGTCTTCTGCAAACTTGCTGAGGATGCACTCGATCCCACTATGTCATTGATGAAGATATTAAAGAGTACTGGTCCCAACAGGGACCCCTGAGGGATGCCATTCCTCACCAATCTCCATCTGGATATTGAGCAGTTGAGCACTACCCTCTGGATGTGACCATCCAACCAATTCCTTATCCACCCAACAGACCACCTATCAAATTTGTATCTCTCCAATGCAAAGAGAAGGATGTTGTGGGGGACTGTGTCAAAGGCCTTATGGAAGTCAAGATAGACAACATCAGCAGCTCTTCCCTTGTCCACTGATGCGGTCACTCCATCATAGAAAGCCATTAAGTCGGTCAGACAGGACCTGCCCTTGGTGAAGCCACGCTGGCTGTCTCAAATCACATCCCTGTCTTCCATGTGCCTTAGCATAGCTTCTAGGAGGGTCTGTTCCATTATCTTCCCAGGCATAGAGGTGAGGCTGACAGGTCAACAGTTCCCAGGGTCCTCCTTGCTACTCTTTTTAAAAATGGGTGCAATGTTCCCCTATTTCCAGTCTCCAGGGACTTCACCTGACTGCCATGACTTTTCAAATATCCTGGAGAGTGGCTTGGCAACTACATCAGCCGATTCCCTCAGGACTCTGGGCTGCATCTCATCCGGTCCCATAGACATGTGCATGTTCAGGTTCCTCAGGTGGTCACGAACCTGATCTTCTCTTACAGTGGTAAGAACTTTGCTCCTTCAGTCCCTGTCTTGCAGACCATCCCCTTGAGAGGTGTGGGAAGAGACACTGACAGTGAAGACTGAGGCAAAGTCGTCGTTGAGTATCTCAGTTTTCTCCTCATCCACTGTTGCCAGTTTGCCTGTCTTGCTCATCAAGGGGGGGGTACGCTTTCTTTGACCTTCCTTTTCTGGTTGATATATCTAAAGAAGCCCTTCTTATTCTTCTTTGCATTCCTTGCCAAGTTCAGCTCCAGCCATGCCTTGGCCTTCCTGACCCCATCCCTACACAACTGGGAAGCATCCCTGTACTCACCCCAGGATACCTGTCCCTGCTTCCACTACCTGTGCATTTCCTTCTTGCCCTTTAGTTTTTCCCATCAGGTCTCAACTCATCCATGCCTGTCGCTTGCCTTCCTTTCCTAAAGTTCCTTTTCTTACACCTGGGAATCGACAGCTCTTACACTCTGTGGAAAGCATCCTTAAAGATCTGCCAGCTCTGCCCTGCTCCCTTGTCCCCGAGGGCCATTTCCCAGGGGGTCCTATTGACTAACTCCCTGAAGAGCTGGAAGTTTGCTTTCCTAATAGCTCTCAGACTTAAATACTGGGAAAGAAAAACACACTATACAAGATAGTACGGATACTGACTTTTTTTCTGGTGGATTAAGTTAACACACACGAGATTTAAGCTGCCCACTAATTTTGAGTGCCAATTCGTAAAGCTGAATTTTTCCAGTGTACATCAACATATAAGAACTCATATATTCACAACACAGTTTCCACTGACTTCAGATGCAAAAGCAATTCCACAAGTTTCTGCTAATCAAGCCATAGTTAAGTACTGCAAAATAAAGAACAGTAACTAGTCTTAACTGAAATGTATGCATCTTAATTACCATCAAGATGGTAAACACCAACATTACATCTTAATTATGATTTGCAAAAGCAGCATTCAAGTGCAATTCTTCAAGGCAGCATACTTAACACTGACAACATCTGCTTTTCTTTTCAGATCCTTCATTCAGTAAACATCACCTTCTGCAATAAATGAAGCCCAGATTATGGAAACACTAAAGGTCCTTCCTACACATCTCCAGTTTATCACTAAAG